>NC_137790.1:126720995-127397076 GCF_963383645.1 Muscardinus avellanarius
GAGAAACAGCACTGGATACAAAAGAGTTCCTAATGTAGTAAGCAAGCAAGATCACAGCATTCATCAAAGCTGCATCTGTGAGATTAAGAGCAGCAATCCTACATTACTAAATACAGGCTCTCAAAATGCCATCCAAGGTGTCAAGGGAATGTTGAAATTGTAATGTAAAGGGGTTGGAAAGTGCCCTTTTGTTATGGGTTGAACCTGGAATGTTCCCTAAAGTCTCATGAGCTCTTCTGGAATTGGGACTTTGGGGAAATGATTATATCATGAGGGCTCTGACTTCATCAGTAGATAAATCGATTTATGGCTAATGCATTGCTCTGACCTGAGACTTCGCTGGAGGAAATGTGTCATTGGGTGAATCCCATGGAAGGATTCATTTTCTCTCTGATCACTTTTTCTCTGATCTGCTCCTAGGCTGTCATCAGTGGAGCAGCTTTCTCCACTATACCCTTGAGCCATGATGCTCTGTCTCAGAGCAATGGAGCTAGCCGACCCTGGACTGACCCTCCAAAACCCTGAGCTAAAATAAATCCTTCCTTCTCTAAGTTGTTCTTGTCTTGTGTTTTGGTCACAGCAGTGAAAACCTGACTTACACACACCTTAGAAGTAAAATTATTAAATAGAAAAATTCTTATGAAGGAAAAGAGAAAAAAATAATGCCACCATCTTTAAAATAGATTGCATTTTAGGCAAGCAGGTTACCTGTCCTGAATTAATCTTTAGTGAACTTATTTTTAGAGAAAGTATCCTATTCATAATTATATAATTATCAATTCAATTTCTGATCTTAATATTCTGTAGTTCAGAGTCATGAGAAGCAGCTAAAATGCAAGGGCTTTATCGCCTAAGAAAATGCCTATAGTAAATAAATGGAGAAATTAAAGTTATCTTGGGTGCTAATAGTGTATCCTGAACATACCTCCCTATCATTCAATCCTGGTTTATATTGTGCATTTTTGGAGGATGGGACTTGTTTTCTTGAGCAACAAATCCGACACAGCCAAATTTTTAAAAAAGGCGAAGAAAGAGGGATATAACTTTAAGATATTGCCTTTTCAGAGTCACATTTTGATTAAATCGAGCAATTTCAACCCACTGTTTCAAAAAAAAGACAATATAATGCAAAAATTATGCACAGAGAGAATAATAAAAGATGTGACTAGAGAGATTAGAAGTTAAACAAACCTGCAGAAGTCACAGCATGACAGTAAATTCCAGATGGCTGAAAAATCCCCAGGGTCCTTGAGGAGCTTCTAAAGGGCAGGTCGCGTGTCATCCAGCAGATTTTCCTTTCTGAAAGGCTATTAAAAAAATGTTCCTGAAAAAATGCACAGCTTCAAAGACGGTTGTTTTGATCTCGGTGTGGGGGCTTGAAATGGCTCATGACCCACTCAACCAAGAAAGCCCAGGGCTAAGGGGTGAGAGTTGCTCTGGCAAGACTCCCCCACCCCCACTCTGTCTTCAGTGCTCTCCATTTGTTTTGCATGTGAAATCAAAGAAAATCCCAAATTCAGAGCTTGCCTTTTGGTTTTCCCCAGCTTTACTGAAGTGTAAATGACATGCAAAAATTACATAAAAAGTATATGATGTGATGATTGGAATTTCATTATAGGCGTCCAAATGATTATTATACCAATTAAGGGTACACTCATCAATTCACATGGTTACCTTTCCTGTGCATGTACATGTGATGAAAACAATATCTGCTTTCCCTGCAAATTGCTAATCTACAAGAGGATTATTAGCTATTGCCACCATACCATACATTAGATACTCAGAATTTATTGATATTATAATTTGAGAATCTGTACCCTTTGACCAACATCTTTCCATTCAATGTCAAATTCATAGCCCATAGCAACAATTATTCTGTTCTCTCCTTTTATGAGTTCAGTTTTTTTTAGGTACAACATGTAATTGAGTTCACGTAGCACTTGTTTGTTTCTGTATCTGGCTTATTATATTTTATTTTTCGTAATGGAGATTGAATCCAGGTCATTCTATCTCTGACCCACACCCCATTCCAATTTCATTTATTTATTATTTATTTATTTGTTTGTTTGTTTGTTTATTGTGAATCTGGGGATGGAACCCAGGGGCATTTGACCTCTAAGTTATACCCCCTGCCCTATTTTATTCTTTATTTCGAAACAGGGTCTCACTAAGTTATGGAGTGCCTCACTAAGTAGCTGAGGCTGTCTGTGAACTAGGATCCTCAGGTCTCAGCCTCCCAAATGCTGGGATTACAAACATTACACCACCATGCCTGACTGTATCTGGATTATTTTCTTTAGGAGAGTGTCTTCTAGGTATATTCATTTTGTCACAATTGATCATTCTTTTATTCTCCTTCTCTTCACCCTCCTTTCCCTTCTCCTTCCTCAAACACTTCAACATTCTAAAAAGGAGCTAATGTTTCATCTGTGTGTTGATAATATGATGAACTAATATTCTAGGAAGAAGGAAATTATTTCAGGCAGAGTAATTATGCAGTGACAAAGGAGAAACTATAGATGAGCAAATAAGGTGACCTAACTGAGGGGGATGGAAGGGGGACGAAGGAAATTCACTAATGGCCATGATGTACATTCAGAACATATCAAAGTCAATCACTAAACCAAACATGAGAAGGAGGGAGGGGGAGGGAATGGGGTGCAAAATGGGGAAGGGGTAAATGATTGATGTGTGCATGTATGCCTCTACCATCTTGTACTTCATTGAGAACCAATAACAAAAATTATAAAAAAGAAATGAATCTTGGAGCTCACTGGCTTATCCAGAGACACTGAGGCCATTCCTATGACTGGATCTTGGAAGGAAAAGGGGTGAGAGACAAGTTCGTGCCATATTTTTTTCTCATGGCAAAAAAGTAGAGCCAAGGGGGCACCTTTATGCAAGAGACTAATGTCACCCCTTTTTCTTGCTTATATCGGAACTGATTGAGAGCACATCACAATCAGACAGAGAGGGGTATTTAAGTACCAGCCTTACCAAGGAAAGGAAACAGACTAAATCATACTATATGCATATACGAATGCAATGCATTACTATGAATCTCACTGTTAGGTACAATTAAAATGCTCCAATAAAAACAATACGTGCCACCCTTGATACTGAGGAGGCGCTGAGACTGTTGTTAAGTGGCTTGCTAGCATCTTCCTTTCGGTGGTGGCCTGGCGGTGTGATTAAGTGTCCAACCACAGGGAGGATGCAATGGTCATCAGCATCATTCTTTCCCACTGATCCTCTTGGTTTTAGTAGCTTTAAAAATGACAGATTGTGCCGGGCATGGTGGCACATGCTTGTAATCCCCGCGCTTGGGAGGCTGAGACAGGAGGATTGCGCAGGTTCGAAGCCAGCCTCAGCTACTTAGTGAGGCTCTCAGCAAATTAGTGAGACCCTATTTCCAAATAAAGTATAGCCTGGAGGTAGAAAAGCCTCTGGGTTCCACCCACAGTACCATTAAAAAAAAAAGAAAAGACAGATTGTGCCTTTTAAACATCTCTATAAGTCCCAAGACTCAAATATATTTGACATAAGATTGTCTCATTTGGCCGCCGGCCTGACATTGGACGGGTGGGCACTTGCAGGGCACCCTTAGGCGACCCCCTCCCCACCCGGAAGGACGCAGAGGTTTGGGCCTCGGCCAGACCCTTGGCAGAAGGGAGGGCGCTGACGGGGCACCCTTAGGTGATCCCCTCCCCACCTGGAAGGGCCCTGAGGTCTGGGCCGCATGGCCCCGACCATGGGCGGATGGGCAGGCACTGGCGGGTCACCTTTAGGCGACCCCCTCTCCAACCAGAAGGACCCTGAGGTCTGGGCCTGCCCGGACCCTGGGCTGGTCAGTGGGTGTGGGCGGGGCACCCTTAGGTGACCCCCCTCCCCACCCAGAAGAACCCAGAGGTCCAGGCCGCGGCTGGACCCTGGGCTGATGGGCAGGCGCTGGCGGGGCACCCTTAGGCGATCCCCTCCCCACCTGGAAGGGCCCTGAGGTCCAGGCGGCATGGCCCCTACCATGGGCAGATGGGCAGGTGCTGGCGGGTCGCCTTTAGGCGACCCCCTCTCCAACCAGAAGGACCTTGAGGTCTGGGCCTGCCCGGACCCTGGGCTGGTCAGTGGGTGTGGGCGGGGCACCCTTAGGTGACCCCCACCCCACACACCTGGAATGAAAAAAAATTTTCATCGTTACCGAGTGCCTGTTCCGACATCCTCCCCAAACCACACATACTCTCTTCTCTTATTTAAAAAAAAAAGGAGGGGAAAGAAAAATATTCAAGAGGGGTTAAGATGGCCGAGGGGGCAGCTAGAATATTGGAGATGCAAAAAAAAACATATCCATCTGAACTGGAACTTTTGGAAAAATTCCCCATGAAGGAGGACTGAGGCTTCTCTACATCTTTCCTGGACATCACCTGTAAGGAAAGAGTCTAGCGGAGACCAAGGAAGAAGGCAGCAGTAGCCAAGGCAGCAGTAGCCGAGATGGTGGTGGAGACTTGTCTTTGGGAGAGGCAGACATCTGATCCAACCCACCCTGATCCTCTGAAGAAATTACCCCAAAGGTCGAATGTTACTGTTGCGCATGCTTAGGAACACTGGACATTATGCGGTATGGGAAAAGAGCTTAGGAAAGAATTGAAATGGTGGAGGCAGTCACATTGGCAGTGACAAGTACTCTGGGGAGGCAGAGATCTGACAAAATACACCTGGAACTTTTGAAGAAATTACCTCAGAGGTAGAAAACTACCGCCATGCACCTTGGGAACGTGGGACAACCTGCTGGGTGAAGAGGGGGCTCGGATCAGAGGCTGCCATGAGGCAAGGCAGGTGATGGGGCCTCTGAGGCCAGGATCGGAGCCTGCCCTGGGGTTAGGATGGTGCCGGGGCCAGCGAGGCTGGGATCGGAGCATGCCGTGAGGCAAGGCCAGTGCTGGGGCTTCCAAGGCCAGGTTCGGAGCCTGCCAAGAGTTTAGGCCAGTGCTGGGGCCAGCAAGACCAGGATCAGAGCCTGCACTGAGACGAGGCTGGTGCTGGGGCCTCTGAGGTCGGGATCGATGCCAGCTGATATAATAGGCCAGTGTTGGAGTCAGCGAGACTGAGATCGAAGCCTGCCACCAGGCAAGGCCGATGCTGAGGCCCCCGAGGCCAGGATCAGAGCCTGCCGAGGGATTAGGCCAGTGCCGGGGCCATCGAGGCTGGGATCGGAGCCTGCTGTGAGGCAAGGCCATTGCTGGGGCCTCCAAGGCCTGGATAGGAGCATGCCGAGGCCTTAGACTTGTGCCAGGGCCAGCAAGGCCGGGATCGAAGCCTGCCTTGAGGTCTGGCCAGTGCTGGGGCCTCCAAGGCTGGGATTGGAGCCTGCCGAAGGATGAAGTCAGTGCCGGGGCCAACGAGGCCGGGTTCAGAGCCTGCCGTGAGGCAAGGCTGCTACTGAGGCCTCCGAGGCAGGGATCAGCACCAGCTAAGGGGTTAGGTCGGTGCCGGGGCCAGCAAGGTCAGGACTGGAGCCTGCCGTGAGGCAAGACCGGTGCTTGGACCTCAGAGGCTGGGATCAGACTCTGTCGAGGGGTAAGGCTGGTGCCAGGGCCAGCGAGGCCAGGATTGGAAACTGCCGTGAGGCAAGGATGGAGCTGGGATTTACGAGACCAGAATAGGAGCCTGCCAAACGGTTAGGCTGGTACCAAGGTCAGCAAGGCCGGGATCAGAGCCTGTCATGAGGCTAGACCAGTTCTGGGGCCTCTGAGGCCAGGATCGGAGACAGCCAAGGGGTTACTTCGGTGCGAGGGCCAGCAAGGCCAGGATCAGGGCCTCCCATGAGGCCGGGCTGGTGCTGGAGCCAGCGAGGTCGGGATAAGAGTTCTCCGGGTGGCCAGGCCACTACTGGGGCCGTCGAGAGTGGGATCAGAACTTGCAATATGGCATGCACAGAGAGATAAAACAGAAAATAAAATCCAGATGCTTCCCATAATTAGCAAGAACTAGGAGGAAAGGGGTAACAGGAGGAGGTCGAGTAGTAGAAAGGGCCCTATTGAGAAGCAATTGAGGTGATCAATCAGAGGGGAGGGGATGGGGGAGGATGGAATCTCTTTAAAACTCATGAGGTGTGTAAACAGTTAGATCAAAGATAATCACCAATTAAGCATGAGATCGAGGGGGGGGAGGGAATGGGATGGATTTGGATGAGGGCTTATTGGATGGTATGTGCTTGTATATGCTTTCAAGTCTTGTATTCCAAAGGGATGGATGATTACAAAAATAAAAAAAAAAGTTTAAAAAAAAAGGGGAAAAAAAGGTTGGCTCATTTAACTTTACTGTATATTGATAATTAATTTAATAAGTGATTGTTTGCAGACATAATTTTTTTCATGGTTAAAAAATATTGTGGGGTCATGCATGGTGGCACACTCTTGTAGTCTCAGCATTCAGGAAGCTGAGACAGGAGGATCATATAGCTCTTAGCCAGCCTCAGCTACATAGTGAGGCCCTTTGAAACTCAGTGAAGCCCTGTTTCAAAATAAAGAATAAAAAATAGGGCTGGGAATGTAGCTTAAACATAGAATTTCCCTAGGTTCCATCTCCAGTACTGCAAAAAAAAAAATATTGTGGGGATCCCTCCTCATAGTCTTGTGAGTTATATCATACATATCAAATGGCATAGATATATATAGTTCAAAGATATTTACTTATAAATATCATATAATACAGTACTAGAGACTGAACCCAGGGAAATTTTACCTTTGAACTATACCCCCAGCCCTATTTTTTCATTCTTTATTTTGAAACAGAGTCTCACTAAGTTGTAGCAGGTCTCACTAAGTAGCTGAGGCTGGCCTCAAACCTATGATCCTCCTATTTCAGCCTCCCAAGTAGTAGGATTAAAAGCATGTGCCACCATGCCCAGCTTAATAGCAACCTTTTCAATAGAAAGGCTACCATACACCCAAGAGCCTTTTCTACTATTTCCCTCCAAAGCTTAACCCCATCTGATTTTTGTATAATATCTTTTATTGTTTTAGTTTTATTTTACTATTTATGAAAAGATCTCTAAACATTATTTGTTTTTGTCTATCTGAGAGATTTATATGAATGATATCTAATTAATGTACTTTGATATCTGGCTTCTTTTTCTCAGCATTATGTTGTGAGATATAAAAACATGATTGTATGTAGTACTAGCTAATTGTTGTACAGTATCCTATTAAATAAAGTAATCATAAAATGTCTATTCTGCTTTGGATGGGCATTTGGGATATTTGTAGTTTGTATTATTATGAAAAGTGGTGTCACACTATTGACTGTAACATGGCACAAGTGTGTCAATGTTTTTTCCATAGTGCTGGAGGTGGTGGGATATGCCCATAATCTCAATACTTGGGAAGTTGAGACAAAAGGATCACAAATTTGGGGCCAGCCTCAGCACCATAACAACAATTTCAGAAACTTAGAATGATCCTGTTTCAAAAATAAAAATATAAAATAGGGCTTGGGATAGCTCAGAGGTAAAATGATCCTAGGTTCAATCCATAATTCAAAAAATAAAAGTAAAAAGTATTTTCTTACAGTTAATTTGAGTATGAATTTGAGTATATATCAAATGCAATTTAATTTTCTGAATATGTGTGCCAGTTACCTTTTGATGCAAATGCCTCAAACTTAAACTGCTTCAATATTTGTGCCTAAATGTTTTTAAATTATTTTTATTGGTGCATTGTAATCTTACATCACATTGGAATACAAGACTTGAGAGGGTATACAAGCACACATCATCTAATTAGCCCTCATCCAGTCCCCATCCCATTCCCTCCCCCTCCCTCTATCCCATGCTTGATTGGTGATTATCTTTGATATATTTGTTTACATACCTCATGAGTTTTAAAAAGATTCCATTTTCCCCCATCCCATCCCCTCTAATTGGTCACCTCAATAGGCCCTTTCTACAACTCAACCCCCTTTCCTCCTAGTTTTTGCTAATTAGGTGAAACATTTGGTTGCATCTGGTTTTTATTTCCTATGCTATTTCTCTGTACATACTGCATTGCAAGTTCCGATCCCACTTTTGACAGCCCCAGTAGTAGCCTGGCCACCCGGAGGACTCGGATCTCGACCTCGCTGGCTCCAGCACCGGCCTTGCCTCATGGGAGGCCCCAATCCTGGCCTTGCTGGCCCCGCACCAAACTAACCACTTGATTGGCTCCGATCCTGGTCTCAGAGGCCCCAGCACTGGCCTTGCCTTATGGCAGGCTCCGATCCCGGCCTCCCTGGCCCTGGCACTGACTTAACCCCTCAGCAGGCTCTGATTCTGGCCTCGGAGGCCCCATCACCGGCCTTGCCTCATGGCAGGCTCCTATCCCGGCTTCACTGGACCCGGCACCAGCCTAAACCTTCAGCAGGATCCTATCCTGGCCTCGGAGGCCCCAGCACTGGCCTTGCCTCACAGCAGGCTCCAATACCAGCTCTACTGGCCCCAGCATTGGCCAAACCCCTCTGCAGGTTCTGATCCCGGCCTCGGAAGCCCCAGCACTGGCCTTGCCTCATGGCAGGCTCCGATCCTGGCCTCCCTGGCCCCGGCACCGGCCTAACCCCTTGGCAGTCTCCAATTCCAGCCCTAGAGGCCCCAGCACCAGCATTGCTTCATGGCAGGCTCTGATCCGAGCACCCTCTTCACCCAGCAGGTTGTCCCACATTCCTGAGGGTGCGTGGTGTGCGTGGTGGCAGTATTCTGCCTCTGGGGTTATTTCTTCAAAAGTTCCAGGTGTATTGCGTCAGATCTCTGCCTCCCCTGAGTACTTGCTGCTGCCATTGCCTCTGCCTCCACCATTTCAAAACTTTCCCAAGCTCTTTTCCCACACTGCATGTTGTCCAGTGTTCCTAAGCATGAGTGACAGTAGCATTCGATCTTTGGGGTAATTTCTTCAGAAGATCAGGGTGGGTTGGATCAGATTTCTGCCTTTCCCAAATACAAGCCTCCACCACCATCATGGCCACCGCTGCCAACACTGCCTTCCTCGTAGGTCTCTGCTAATCTCTCTCCTTATAGGTGATGTCCAGGATTCTTTTTTTTTTTTTTTTTTTTTTTTTAGTGAGAGCCTTTTTATTGGTGTACTGTATTCATACATCATAGTGGGATACAAACTTTTGTAGACATACATGCACACATCGCCCAGTCAGCCCCCACCTGAACCCCACCCCACTCTCTCCCCATCCCTCCCTCCCATGCTTGGCTTAGTGGTTGACATCTAGTATTATAGCAATTTATCCAAAATTAAAAATGATAATCTCACATAACAGTTTCATTTGTCTGATACCAAGCTTTTGATGACTTAAAGATAACATTTCAATATTTTTTTTTACTTTCTTCCTTACCAGAGAATATTTTTTTTCTATTTTTTTAGGTGAAACTATCATATATTTATATATTTATTTTTCAGAAAGAAAAGTCTATCCTAATATGGAATATGGACTCTAGATACCCAAAACTATCTTGAAAAAGAACAAAGCTAGAAGATATATATTTTCTGATTTCAAACCATATAAAGCTACAATAATTGAAACAGTGTAGTACTATTCTAAAGGCAGATATATAAACCATTGGAGTTAAATAAAAGCCTAGAGCTAAATTCTTCCCTATATTGTCAAGTTATTTTTGACAAGGTTTCTACGAACATTTGGTGGTGGAAATAATAATCTTTTAACTAAATATTGTTGAAACATAATAATTACATGGAAAAAATAAAGTTGGACCCTTACCTAATCCCATATACAAATATTAACTCAAAATAGATAAAAGACCTAAATATAAATCTTAAGACTATAAACTTTTAGGAGAAAATCTGGGTCATAAAACCTCACAACACTGAAATTGGCAGTGATTTCTTGGATATGATTTCAATGGCACAGGCAACAGAAGAGTATACAAACTCCCTAAAAAAAAAAAATTGTATATCCAAAGACAATGTAAACAGAGTTAACAGTTACTAATAGAATGGGATAAAATATTTCCAAATGCTATATCTGAAGGTATATTAATATTCCAACTAGAAATCCTGAAAAATTAACAACAATAAAGGCAAACAATACCCTTTAGAGATAGGTAAAAGACTAACATAAATAATGAATCTCCACAGATAACCAGTCTTAGTTGTCTGTTGGATGGAAACTCTTGTTTCTCTGGTTCTGGTGTGTGTTACCTATTTCTTCTTTGTAGTTAGTCTCTTTATTTTCTCTAGCATTGGACTTGAAGACATAAATTCCTTCAGTTTCTGTTTGTCATGGAAGCTTCTTATTTCTCCATCTAATTTGATAGAAAGTTTTGCTGGGTAGGAAATTTTTGGTTGGAAGTTGTTTTCTTTCAGAGTTTGGAATATGTTACTCCAAGCCCTTCTGGCTCTCATGACTTGGTTTGGGAAGTCTGGAGTGATTCTAATTGGTTTGCCTCTGAATGTCACTTGGCCCTTTGTTTTTGTTGCCTTTAAGATTCTCTGCTTGGCTTCCACATTGGTCATTTTGACAATTATGTGGCATGGGGATCCTCTTCTCCGATCCTGTCTAAAGGGAGTTCTATAAGTTTCCTGGATCTGTGTATCAACCTCTTGCTCTATGTTTGGAAAATTTTCTGCTATTACTTCCTTGAAGAGATTGTTGATCCCTTTGGTTTCACTTTCTTTTCCCTCCTCTATTCCAATTATTCTTAGGTTAGCTCTCTTAAAATGGGCCCATATTTCTTCAATATCAGATTCCTGCTGTCGGATATTTTTTTCTAGATTAGAAACTATGCGTTCATTTTTGGAATTATCACCTTCTAAGAGCGAGATTCTGTTCTCCATGTGGTCTAATCGGTTGTTTGTGCTTTGAATTGAGGCCTTTACTTCATTAATTGCATCCTTTATCTCTTTTTGGCTCCCTCTGAGTTCTTTTCGAAGCACCTCTATTATTTCTACAGTTATTTTCCTGATTTGATTTTCTAGAAATCTCTGATTTTCTGTTTTATCGGGTTCTGATGTTGTGGGGTTGTGGGCATTCATTGCTCCAGTATTATTCCTCTTTCCCAGGATTTCGGAAGTTTGTGCCTTCTCTGGGTTCTTCCCTTGGGTCACTATGACTTCACTTAAGGTGTTCTGGATCTCGAGTCTGTAGTATCTCAGACCCCACTACTCCTTTACTGGGTTGTATCACAGAGTCTCCGACCCAGAGAGTCGATAGAGGCTGCTTTAGATTGTGGGGGGTGAAAGGTTGCGCGTTCTCCTATGGTGTGATATCTCTGCCACTGCCCCTCCCCCACTGGGTCAAGTCCCAGGGAGTACAGTACTGGGATTTCTCCTCTGTGGCCCGCAATTTGATTCACTGTTCTTGAGTACGCAGATGTAGCTGTACTGGATTCGGTGAATTCTCTGCTGCTGCCGCCAGTGGCAATATGGTGCCGCTGCTACGCCCTCAGCCGTGAGGCTGGCGTATTTCTTCTTGGTTTTGATTTCCACTTTGAATCCCTGCAGCGTGTGCTGAGCTCAGCCACTGGGATCTTTAGATTTTACCTGTGGCAAGAAATCCTGCCTGGCTGTTCTGCAGCGGTTCGCCTCGGCTTGCTGTAGCCGTCCGGTGAAGTCGCCGCTGCCGCCGGCAGTATGGCGCTGCTGCCGCGCTCTCGGGCGTGAGGCCGATGTATCTCCTCTGTGGCTCTGAGCTCTGTTCTCAGTCCGCTTTCTCTCTGGAGCCTGGTGATGTTTTTGTTTCTCTGGTGATGGTGTTTTCTGGCTATGAAAGGCGCTGATTTTGTGGTAATGGAGATTATTTGTTAGCGGGGCTCTTAAGCCCCGCTTTTCTTGGTTGCCATCTTCCCGGAAGTCCAGTCCAGGATTCTTAACAATGTAGAGAAGCAGCAGTCCTCCTTCATGGGGAATTTTTCCAAAAGTTCCAGTTCAGTTGGATATGTTTTGTCTGCATTTCCAGTATCTTGGCTGCTGCTGTGGACATCTTGACCCCTCTCCAATATTTTTCTTTTCTTTTTTTTCTTTTCCTTTTTTTTTTTTTTAATAAGAGAAGACAGTATGTGTAGTTTGAGGAGGTTGTGGGATCAGGCACTCAGTAGTGGTAAAATTTTTTCTTTCCTCCCTTCCAAGAGCGGAGTCCAACAGCTTCACCACGCAGAGCAGAATCTGCTGTTCTAAGTGCACCACAGCCTGGCCCAGCACAGCAGTGCTGGGTTCCTTTGTTCCTTGTGGCTGGGCCTCCTGTTTGGTACCGGGCCTCCCAGGACTTGGGCTCAGCCTCCTGCCCAGCACCATGCCTTCCCGGGGGTAGGCCGGGCCGCCCGCCCTCCGCCCGGGGCCTGGGGCCTAGCGGCCCAGGACTCCTGGCCTTCTGGGAGGTGCTGGCAGGCCCCGCATGCGCACCCCGCCTGGGCTGGGGCCTGGTGGGCCGGACCTAAATGTTTTTTGTGTATCATGTTATAACCACTATTTGAAACTGTCAAACTTAAAAAAAAAATAGCAAATCCGTATGTCCGTAAATGACCTTCATTTGTCAGTTTAGTTATCATTTCTTGGATTACTTGGGAGGCTTAGCAGTATTTTGTATTTTGTGGTTATGAAAAATCCTATTTGTGATGGGCATGGTGGCTCATGCTTGTAATCCCAGCACTTGGGAGGGTGAGACAGGAGGATCACACAGGTTCAAAGCCAGCCCCAGCTACTTAGTGAGGCCGTCAGCAACTTAGTGAGACTATGTTTTCAAATAAAATATAAAATAATCTGGGAGTATAGCCTGGAAGTAGAAATGTCCCTGGGTCCCACCCCAAGTACCACACACACACACACACACACACACACACACAGACACAAAGAAAAAATTCTATTGTGATATATTCTTTTGGATTTTGCCAGTGTTTATTAGGCTATTTTACCTTTCTATTAAAGTGGAATTGAAAGTTGTGAAAAGTAATATTATTAAATTTTTAGAAGATAATGTAGCAGCATACCCTTATTACTTAAGGGTAGGAAATAATTTGTTCTGTGTCTTATGTAAATTATTCAACATGATGGAAGATATTGATATAATAAATTTAAATTAAAAATTTTACCTAAAGACAGCCTGAGGATGTTAAAAAATTTAAACAGTGGGGCAACAATATTTGTAGCTCATAACTGACAAAGTTAAGCCTTTCCTTTTTTTTTTTTTTTTTTGCAGGTCTGGGGATGGAACCCAGGGACATTCTACCTCTGAGCTACACTCCCTGCCCTATATTTTAGTCTTTTTAGTTTTTGAAACAGTGTCTCATTGAGTTGTGTAGGGCCTCACTTATTAGCTGAGGCTATTTGGGAACCAGGATCCTCCTGTCTCAGCCTCGCAAATGCTAGGATTACAAGTGTGTGCCACCACGCCAAGCAGCATTTCCATTTTTAAGATTTAGTGGGTTAACTCAGATCAACTTAAAAATGTTAATGTTCTCTGGGATGGTGGCAAATGCCTGTAATCCCAGTAACTGAGAGGCTGAGACGGAAAGATCATAGGTTCAAGGACAGTCTCAGCAACTTAGGGAGACTCTTGGCAGCCTAGAGAGATTCCGTTTGAAACCATAATAATAATAATAATAATAATAATAATAATAATAATAGGCTGGGTTTTAACTTGGAGACAGAATGCTCCTGAGTTCAATCTCCACTATCACACACGTGCACTCAATAATAATAAAATAAAGAGTGTCAGTGTCCAGAGATGTTAGATTTTCTGAGATAGGAGAAAAAAAAGGGGGAGGAAAGAGGATGAATCCGGGACTTTCCTGGTAACTCTCATGGAAATGAGACTAAGTATATTATTTTTTAATATCCCTTGATTTTGTTTGTTTTGCCAATTTTTTTTTCATTTTTTCTTTTTTTTTCTTTTTCTTTTTTTTTTGGTGGTACTGGGTTTCCTGGGAGCCCTTCTACCTCTGGGCTACACTCCCAAGCCTATTTTATTTTTGGAAACAGGGTCTCTTAAATCAGCGCGGCTGGCTTTGAACCTGCACAATTCTCCTGTCTCTGCCTCCCAAGCGCAGGGATAACAAGCGTGCACCACCACGCCCAGCTGCCAATTTGTTTTAGCCTTACTTCTCTATTTATCTGCCAAAGTCACTGCCTCATTGGGCAAGAGCGTAACGATCTATCATCAATCTATTGGGGGAACTGTTCCCAGTTTTATAAGGCTAGTTCACAATAGTTTCTCGTTTTAAATTGAGTCTACAAAAATTTTCCTCTGTTTGTGTGCATTTTGAGTCATGGTTAGAAAGATGTCTCAGTCCTATTTTATTTTCCTCTAATACTATATGATCTATAGTTTACTTTAAAATTCAGAAATTTATCTTTGCATGTAAGAAGATTTTTATCTTGTTTCCCTATAAAATTCCAGGTCTTCCAGCACCACTCATTACATTGGTTTAATTATACATATTTTATATCTAATAGAATAATTTAGCACTGGATGTCTCTCAAACGTTAAACTCCCAGGTGGCCTCTATCTTAGGGCTGATATTATTCTGGCTCATTTTTATTCTACTGTTTTTTTTTTTTTTTACAAAGTAGCAAAATACCAGCCTAAGATGTCCATATTCTTATCCTCAGAAGTTGTTAGCATGTGATAATACATGGGAAGGGGGTATTAAACTGGTAAATATTAGAATGGTCAACCAGTTGACTTTACAACTGGAAAAATAGCATTAATTTCTGGGGTGAACCAAAGGAAATCACAAGGGATATTAGAGGTGGAAATGGGAAGTAAATGAGAAGGTCCAGTCAGAGGATGTGATGGGAGATGGACTCCCACCATTGTTGTTGAGTTTGAGGATTGGAGGAAGGAGTATGATTAAAGAAATACAGATAGCTTCTAGAAGTGGGAGGAGACATGGATTGTCCTCTGGGAAATCTAGAAAAGAGCATCTTGAATTTTTGAAATCTAGAAAAGAGCACCTTGAATTTTTGCCCAGTGAAGCTTATATTGGGCTTATAACCTATAGAAAATGAGATAATAACCTAGTGTTGCTTTAAGTATTTAACTTCATGGTCATTTGCTACAATAGAAGTACAAATTTATACAAATGGGTCATATTATTTTGGGAGCTGGCTATCTTGGAAGAGTAATTGTATTATGTTGGAGTTGCAGATTTTTGGTTTTTCCTCCTTTGTGGGTCAGATCTCATGGCTGTGTTTTTGAGAGAAAGGAATTTCTTGGAATGAGAAGTTAGAAGTTACTTGGCCAATGTTCATGGAAATGTGTTAAGGATGCTTCTTCATCCTTTGCACTTGTTAAGTACATCAGGCAGGTATCATTTTATTCTGTTGCACCCTTTGCAAATAACATGCATCTGTAAATTTAACATGTATCCGTATTGTTCATTTGGCCTTTTTAATTCTGTGTATGTAGTGTTAGCTAGTAGTGTCCTGGGCCTCCTTTAACTTAGCTTTTGATTTTAGGTGCAGACTTTTATTTTCTGATATATCCTCTACATTTTTTTCTTGTGGGTTCACTCTGAGTAAGAAATATGAGTTCAGTTCCTTATAAATTAGAAAAACACATTAGCTGTTCAAATACAATCTTGTCTACTACCTTTATTTCCTGAGTGGGATAATATTAGCACATGGGAAGCATTTTTCATTAGGCTAAGGACGAATCGGTATTCACTCGATCTTGGTCCTGCCAAGATACATTTTAGTGTATCTCCTTTTCCATATTCAGTATACATCACTTCCTTTAAAGTTCTATTTTCAAAATTTATATTGTATATTTCCCTGGGGACACAAGCAGGATCTGAAACTACAACCACAGTAATTGTGTCAGGTGAAACTCTCCAAAGAATATTTTAGTATTTTTTTCTGGCATTTCCATTTTTTCTTCTTAAATTTGTCTTTGATGCCACCACATTGCAGCTCTCTTAGTCTTCAAGGGCTCGTTCGCCAGCCAATCTCATTATAGACTCCATGCATTGATGATGTGACTCTGAACACCTTATTGGATCTGAAATCCCTCTGGACAAGTCATCCAGCCTGGCATTTTGTTTTTTGTTTGAGTCATAATTATACTCTTGGCTCTATTAATATCTAAGACACCTTTCTTTTGAAATCTCTTCAAAAGCAACTAGACCCAGGTTCATTCCTTTTTCTCTTTCATAGCTCTCTACTCTGTTCTCTAACATATTAGATAGCCTCTTTAGAAATTCTCATTCTTCTTCTGTGTTTTCCAGCCCATTTTTCTTTGTAGCTGTTTTATATTCCCAGTGTTTCATGTGGTTCCTATTTGAAAAATAAACAACAACAACAACAACAATAACAACAGATATTATTTAAAACAAATCCAATCACTCTTTTATTTTTTAAGAAAATTATTTATGATCTACAAGGCATACATGTTTTAAATGATCTTATTGAGACTGTCTTGCAATAATTTTAATAAAGTATTTTTTTTTCTGAATCTAAAATGAAGGCACATTCTCTTCACAATTTGGACTTCTATTATTTTCTCATGGTTTTCTTCATTCAACTCCACACATGTGGGTGAAAGCACAGTCTATGTCTGTGACATATGGCTTCAAAGGTGCAGCGTGTGTGATTAGTACATTTTGCATTAACTGAGCTCTGTGCTATACTGGAGCATGAAGGCTATATTAATATTATAGTTTGATCCACACTTTTAGTTCAGACAATTTAGTTTCTTCATTTGACTGTAAATGGTGTAAAAGCAACAAAAACGAAAGAATCAATTTAGACATTAATTGAATGCTTCTGTCTAGTCAAAGTATCTTTGATTTGTATCTCTTATTTAAAGGCAAAATATTAATTACTAACTCACATAACTTTTTAGAAAATAAATTAGTGTATGAACAGTCCTGCCTGGCTTCCAACTTGGATAAAACATGCAATAAAAACAACAAAAATTGTAGTTCCAATATTGTACCAATTAATATAAATTATGTCATTGTATATCAATCAATTAAGTGATATGTGTGTGTTGTTCTTGAATATAAAGAAGCATCATTCATCCAAAACAGTGCAGTAGAGTTAGGCAGTAGATTACATATGAGAAGTAGGGGCAGGAAAGGAAGCGAGAGAAAAGAGAACAACAGAGAAAATGTTCCAAGGTCCATGTACATCATGTAAAAGCATGTGTATTTTACTCCATCATCAGTGAGGTCGCCACAAGGAAATATCTGAACAATATAAGGAAGGAATATAAGATTCTTATACTGAAAAGATAACTCAGACTACACCATGAGAAATGGATCGAACACATCCAATACAGGAACCAGGAGAGTTCACCGAGGAACTTTCAGTTATCCAGGCAAAAGATGACTGAGCTTTTTCTTTAAAAAAAGAAAAAAAGAAAATTTGTGGTAAAGATAGAAAATAGGTAGAAGCATTTAAGAAATACTAAGTCAAAGGAACTCAAAGTGTCTGATAATGTACTGGCTTACTAAAGCACTGAATTGTATTATATTAGAATTGTTTACTATTGTATGTCTCTCACTAAATGGGAAGTGATGAAATCGCAAGAAATAGAGTTTCATTGGATGGGTTAGTCTAAATAATATGAAAATAAGGATAAAGCAAGTAAAATCAGTTAGGGATATAGAGTGAAGGATGTAGTGCTCCGCTTACATATCTTGTGATTTCAGAGTTGGAATCATTTTGGACAAATTCTTCATCTGTAAAAATAATTGTAAACTGTAACAGTGAAGAGGTTTAGAAGTCTAAAGAAGGATAATACAATGCTGGACAATAGAAGGATGTTGTCAAAGCCTCACCTCTTCAGGGAATCTTTATTCCTGGAGAAATAAGGTTGAAAATCTGAATTGAAAGAAGCACTTTCAAGAGTAGTAGAATTCTTTAGAATAGTTATCTTAGAGGGAGTGTAGCTGAATCAATAGACGGAAAGATTCCAAGCTTGCTGGGCTTCCACATGAACACAAACAACCAGACATAAACACACACAAACACACACACACACACACACACACACACACACACACACACACCCAAATGGTACCTTGGAATGAGGAAGAAGGCAGTTTTCTCCTCACCCAGGACCCAGTATCTTAGAATAATTACTTCAAGTACACTTAAGATATGAGAAAGATGTGTTTAGTTTTAACTTTTTCATTGAAAATTATTTCTTAGGGTGTTATAAGTGGTCATTTAAATAGACTATATTCATAGAATATGCCCATACTCATAGGGAAAAAAAGTTCTCAGCTGGACATGGTGGTACACACCTACAATTCCAATACTTTGGAGACTGAGACAGGAGGATCACAGGTTTGAGGAAGCCTCTACAACTAAATAAGATTCTTAGCAACTTAGAAAAACCCTGTTTCAAAACAATAAAAAATGAAAATGGCCACAGGTCAAACATCCCTGGCTCTTCAAACTCTTCAATTCCGAGAGAGAGAGAGAGAGAGAGAGAGAGAGAGAGAGAGAGAGAGAGAGAGAGAGAGAGAGAGAGGTCTTCTTCATGGTTTAGGGATGCACTTATTCATTTTTATTTTTGTACCATTTCTGATGACAGCCAAAGTCAGGCTCGCTTTAGCTTAGAAAGGACCCAAGATGCAGTTTATTTCAGTGAGCAAATGAACTAGCTTCATTGGTATGTGTCAAACTGTGCCTCTTCTAAATGATTTCCAAAAGCCGGTTTGTTAGCTTGTTTTTGGAAATTGTGCGCTGAATGATGTGATATCAGTGACTTAGAACTGCTCACGAGGCTCATTAGCATTTCATCTGGGAAAGCAGAATTGTTTTAAATGGCTTCACTATCCTCAGAGCGCAGCATGTGAATACAAGTGTATGTGCCTTGTCTGTCTGTCTGTATCTGCCTGTATGCATACTTCTAAATTTTTTTCCAGTCTGCTGAATACTTAATATCAAATTTCTTCTCATTTATGATTTTGGCAATAATATTTTTGCTTGACTATAGTGATTCTAAAAGGAGAAGGAAGTATAAATGGAAGAAATTTCTGGCATGTGGGAGATGAGAGAAAGATGATATAATAGGAAATGGGTGAGATTATTTAATACTAATCTCAGGAGGGAGATCAACAGATTAACAAAGGAATTATTTTAGGATGCAATCTTAGCTTTTGTTTTTAATAAGTCAAATGAGAAATCCCTGCCCCCACTATACCCAGGATACATAAAGTTAGAATTTGCATTTCCTTTTTTTTTTTTTTTTTGGCAGATCTGGGGATGGAACCCAGGGGCATTTGACCTCCGAGCTACAACCCCTGCCCTATTTTTTATTCTTTATTTTGAAACCGGGTCTCACTGAGTTGCAGAGAGCCTCACTAAGTAGCTGAGGCTTTCTGTGAACTGCGATCCTCCAGGTCTCAGCCTCCTGAATGCTGGGATTACAAGCGTGCGCCACTACACTGGGCACTAGCATTTGCATTTACATTATCTGTCTCAGTTAAATTTATACTTAATATCTTTACTGGAAAATTGCTGACAGAGATTATGATTATGGTAAAGGTGTTAGGTGCTTTCAGTGTCAAAGAGATAGAGATGAACTGTGGGGTGGGTTGGGAGGAAGAAGCCATCCTGATATTTCCTCAAACATTTATAAATATTCACTGGTCACCTATTAAATAACAGATGCTGTCCAGCACAGGGTCCTTTTCTCCAAGTGCACTTTTTGTGCATGTGTATGTGTGGTACTGGGAATTGAACTTAAGGGTATTCTACCTGTGAGCTATGTTCTCAGCCTTATGTTATCTTTTATTATCTTTATAGTTTCACCACTGAGGGAAAATAGTATCATGCAATGAAAGTAGCTCAGAGTAGCATTACTCCAATGAATGGCTAATTCATACTATAGATAAGACCCACAGTGCTGTCTGCACCGTGTGAAAACTGAAAAACGAAAGCTCATAAATCAAACCCAAATACAAACTTATTAGCTGGGCATGGTGTACATGCCTACAATCCCATGTCTTTGGATGGCGACATAGGAGGATCCCAGGTGCAGGTTCAAGGCCAACCTTCAGCAGTGTAACTAGACCTTGTTTCAAAGCAAAAAAATAAAATAGAGTAAGAGGTGGAACTTGGAGGTAGAATGCCCCTGGTTTCAATCCCTTGCTACAAAAACAAAACTGATGTATTAATTTATATTAATATTTTGAGATGCACTTGCATTTTAAATAGACACAAACATCTCTGGCTCTAAGAAAAATATCTGGGAAGTGAAATTATGACATGATCTCATGGCATGCAGAAATTCTGAGGAATTAGTTGCATATTTCAAACACAGAAATTCTGAAGAATTAGTTGCATAATTCAAAAGTGTTATGTCGTTCAGCACCACGCCCGGCTCAATTGAGCTATTTAAACAATATAATTTGTACCTTTTACACCAAATAGGCATTTTCCTTGGAAGATGAGAAATCCTTTTCCCTAGGAAAAAATTTAAACAAGCCATGATTTATGTTTGACTGTGCAGTTGACTGTTATAATTTGGAATTGTGTTAAGATATTTCACAAAATTTTCCACATTTTGACCATTCTCCTCAGGGTGGACAACAATATTTCCATGTAGAATATCTAAACTCACATTTCCTAAGCTTCTTTGTTGCGAGGAGAATACAGAGTTTTTTCAATAAAGAAATGCGCCCCTGCATAGCTGAAAATGAATGGCTATATTTTGCAGGCAACGGGGACAGATGTAAGGCCAGGGTTATTGATATCACTTTGTAGCAATAGATGCTGTTTTATAATATGATTTTGAAAATATCTGTATAAAATTCCAGTTCCTCTGGAGGACGTTATGCTAAGTGAGATTAGTCAATTACAAAAAATAAGAAATCAGATGCTTTCCCTAATATGTGAAAGCTAAGGAGAAATGGGTCATAGGAGGAACTCTAGATGAAAAAGGAAATCCTATAGGCGAGCAAACAAGACGACCTAAAGGAGGAGAAAGGAGAGGGGAAGAAGGAAATTCTCTAAAACACACAATGTACTTAAACATATCGAAGCCAACCACTAAGCCAAGCAAGGGAAGCGGGGATGGGGAGGGAATAGGTGGGAATTGGGTAGAGGTTAAATCGGTGATGTGTACATGTATGTACACACAAGTTTTTTATTTACCATAATATGATGTATGAATATAATGCACCAATGGAAAATAAAAAATAATAAAAATATAAAATTCCATTTCCTATCTGTTATACCATCCTTTATAAAGTTACTAATACCTGGAAATAAATTCCTCTTATTTGTTCAAGCTAGGGTGCATTGTATTTCCTAAGAACCCTGCATGCCAGTCTGCCACCCTTCTAAATTCTCACCCCATTGGTACCTTAATCCTCTGTTTTATATTGTCAGTCTAGTATGTTTAGAAAATTATAAAAACAAGATGCACTGCCAATTACACCAAGTTCTTGACAGACTCTTCACTTTCATTATCTGAGGATAGAAAATTAGCGTCTTATTTCACAACTCCATTGTTATGAAACAACCAAGACTTAAACCCAGGTTATTTTTTACTACAAAAACTTTCTACTGGATTACATTTGAAAACTCTGAACAAAATCTTTTAATGCTACATTCTCTGGATAAAATAGAAAATTAGATATTTCAATTTAATCTAACAATTCATCTCACAATATTTGTCCCATTGCTGGAACTATATTTGTAATTTTTCTCCTTACTAAAGATATTTTAGCTGGGATTTGGGTTGATGCACACCTATAAGCTTAGCTACTAAGGAATATAAAACAGAAAAATCACTAGTTCAAAGATGGCTTAGACAACAAGAAACTGTTTCAAAATACAGATTTTTTTTTTTTTTGGTGGTACTGAGGGTGAAACCCAGGGGCTTTCTACCTCCGGAGTATACTCCCAGACCTATTTTATATTTTATTTGGAAACAGGGTCTCACTAAGTTGCTGAGAGACTCATTAAGTAGCTGAGGCTGGCTTTGAACCTGTGCGATCCTCCTGTCTCAGCCTCCCAAGCGCAGGGATTACAACTGTGCGCCACCAAGCCCAGCTTCAAAATACAGTTTTTAAAAAAGAGCAGGAGAAGACCCTGGGCACCAGGTGGGGGTCGTGCGGGGCACGTCGGACCCCCGGAAGGACCAAAGGTCCGGCCACAAGGCCCTGGACCCTGGGCGGGGGTCACATGTGGCACGCCGGCCCCCCGAAAGGACTGGGGTCTTGGCTGCAAGGCCCTGGGTCCTGGGTGGGGAGTGCGTGGGTCCCGGCAGCCCCCTGGAAGGTCCTGAGGCCCAGGCCAGAAGGTCTGGTGCCCCAGGTGGGAGACGGGCAGCCTTGCCTACCCCCGGGAAGGCATGGTGAAGGGCAGGAGACTGAGCCCGAGTTCTGGGAGGCCCAGTACTGAACAAGAGGCCCAGCCGTGGGTACAGAGGAACCCAGCACTGTTGTGTTGTGCCAGGCTGTGGTGTGTTTCGAACAGCAGATCCTGCTTTGCTTGGTGAGGCTGTGGGACTCTGCTTTTGAAAGGGAGAAAATTCATTGCTACTGAGTTCCTGATCCCACAACCTCTTCAAACCACACATACTGTCTTCTCTTAATCAAAAAAAAGAAAGAAAGAAAGAAAGAAAGAGAGAAAGAAAGAAAGAAAGAAAGAAAGAAAGAAAGAAAGAAAGAAAGAAAAGAAAAGAAAAAAGAAAAGAAAAAATATTGGAGAGGGGTCAAGATAGCCACGGTTGCAGCCAGGATTCTGGAGATGCAGACAAAACATATCCAACTGACCTGAAACTTTTGGAAAAATTCCCAGTGAAGAGGGACTGCTTCTTCCTTACATGCTTAAGAACCTTGGACATCATCTGTAAGGAGGGAGCTCAGTGGAGATGTAGGAGGAAGGTGGTGTTGGCAGAGGCAGCTGCGGTGGTGGTGGAGGCTTGCATTTGGAAGAGGAAGAGATCTGATCCAACCCACCCTGATCTTCTGAAGAAATTGCCCCAAAGTGGGATGCTACTGTTGCGCATGCTCAGGAATCCTGGACAACATGCAGTGTGGGAAAAGAGTTTGGGAAAGAATTGAGATAGTGGAGGCAGCAGCAGCGGCAGCGGCCAGTACTTAGGAGAGGCAGAGATCTGATGCAAAACACCTGGATCCTTTGAAGAAATAACCCCAGAGGCAGAACACTACCACCACGCATGCTTGGGAATTTGGGATAACATGCTGTGTGAAAAGGGTTTCTCGATCGGAGGCTGCTGAGGGGAGAGGCTGGTACCGGGACCAGCGAGGCCGTGATTGCAGCCTACCATGAGGCAAGGCCAGTTGAGTGGCCTTTGAGGCCAGGATCAGAGTCTGCTGTGAGGCAAGGCTGGTGCTGGGGCCTCCGAGGCTTGGATTGGAGCCTGCGGAGGGGTGTGGCTGATGCGGAGGCCACCAAGGCCATGATTGGAGCCTGCCATGAGGCAAGGTCAGTGCAGGGGCCTCCGAGGCTGGGATCGGAGCCTGCAGAGCAGTTAGGCCTGTGCTGGGACCAATGAGACTGGGATAGGAGCCTGCCATGAAGCAAGGCCAGTGCTGGGGCCTCAGAGGCTGGGATTGGAGCCTGCTGATGGTTTCGGTGCCAGGGCCAGCAAGGCCAGAATCGGAGCCTGCAGTGAGACAAGGCCAGTTCTGGGACCTCCGAGGCTAGAATTAGAGCCTGCTGAGGGGTGAGGCTGGTGCCGGAACCAGTGAGTCTGGGATCAGAGCCTGCCATGTGGCAAGGCTAGTGCCGGGGTCAGCAAGGCCAGGAACAGAGCCTGCCAAGGGGCTAGGCCGGTGCTGGAACCAGCGAGGCAGGAATCGGAGCCTGCTGTGAGGCAAGGCCGGTGCTGGGGCCTCTGAGGCTGGGATCGGAACCTGCCGAGGGGTTAGTCCAGTGCCAGGGCCAGCGGGGCCTGGATCGTAGCCCACTGTGAGGCAAGGCCAGTGCTGGGGCCTCAGGGGCCAGGATCAGAGCCTGCTGAAGGGTAAGGCCGGTGTCAAGGCCAGTGCTGGGGCTTCCGAGGCTGGGACTGGAGCCTGCTGAGGGGTTAGGATGGTGCTGGAACCAGCAAGGCTGGGATTTCAGCCTGCTGTGAGGCAAGGCTAGTGCCAGGGCCAGCGATGTCAAGAATGGAGCCTGCAGTGAGGCAAGGCCAGTGTTGGGGCCTCCGAGGCCGGGATCGAAGCCTGTCAAGGGGTGAGGCCAGTTCTGGGGCCAGTGAGGCTAGGATAGGAGCCTGCCATGAGGCAAGGCCAGTGCCAGGACCCGGGAGGTCAGGATCAGAGCCTGCCGAGGGTTTAGGCTGGTGCCGGGGCCAGAGAGGCCAGGATAGGAGCCTGCCTTGAGGCAAGGCTGGTGTTGGGGCCTCTGAGGCCAGGATTGGGGCCTGTCAAGGGGTGAGGCTGGTGACGGGACCAGCGAGGCCAGGATCTGGGCCTGCCATTAGGCATGGCCGATGCTGGAGCCAGCGAGACCAGGATCTGAGTCTGTTGGGTGGCCAGGCCAGTGCCGGGGATGTCAAGAGTGGGATCGAGACTTGCAATGCAACATACACAGAGAAATATCACAGAAAATAAAAGACCAAATGCTTTCCCTAATACACAAAGTATGAAGAAATAGGTAATAGGAGGAGATCTAGTTGAAGCTTTCTTCAATTGCCCTATAGAGGAGCAATTAAGGTGACCAATCAGAGGGGATGGATGGGGGAGGATGGAATCTCTTTTAAACTCATGATGTACATAAACAAATGCATCAAAGCTATTCATCAATCAAGCATGGGATCAAGGGAAGGGGAGGGAATGGGATGGGGATTGGATAAGGGCTAATTGGATGCTGTGTGCTTGTATATTTTCACAAGTCTTGCATTCCATTGTGATGTATGACTACAATGCATATATGTATATATATATATATATATATATATATATATATATATATATATATAGAGAGAGAGAGAGAGAGAGAGAGATTTTTAGAAGAATTTGATGTCATTGTGCTTCTTTTGCTTTTAATCTATATTTTATCTTGCCTGAGGTCCTGAGCATATTTTTTTTTTACCTGCAAAGTATTAGAATTTCACTAGAAAATATTTCAGAGTTGTTTGTTCATGATTCATTTCCTCCTGTAACCAGAAGGCTTTTCCAAAGTAGAGATGTGTATTGCATTTTGTTTCTGGGAATACTGTTTCAAACTTATTTCTGTTCTATTGTGTTGGCATGCTTATTCAGAGTGAGTATTTTGAACAAGGTCAATCTCCTCTGCTTCTCTTTTTAACCACTTTTTCTTTAGCTCTTCAAGTTTTTATTATTGGCTTTTCATTTTCTTAGCTGTTTTCCTGTGTATCTAAATCTCTTGCTATGTTTTCACTTGAATCTACTTCTCCTGGAAATCTCATAATTTGCTAGTCATTTCTGACATGCTTTTACCTTTTTCTTAAATTACTTTCTTAAGTTCATTCAACTCTTGCTTCAGTTCATCCAGGATTTTTGCCCATTTCTTTTCTTAATTTTTATATTTCCAATCTAAGCATTTTTTCATATTCTCAAATTCTTACTTGAGATAGCAAATTCATTTTGGAATGTCAGTTTTAATTTATCTTCAGTTCTGTTAATGACATTTTGGAAAGACGTTTTACAACAGCACAGCTTTTAATTATACTTTGACTTATATTTAATATTTCAACTTCCTTTCTTTTTTGCAATATTATTTGATAGAGGATAGAGTCTGCTTCCCTACTTCTTTTATTTTGTGTGTGTGTGTGTGTGTGTGTGTATGTGTGTGTGGTACTGGGAATTGAATTTAAGGGAATTCTACCTCTGAGCTACACTCCAGCCCTATTTTTATGTTTTATTTTGATACAGGGTCTGGCTCAGTTGGGGAAAGCCTTGCTAAATTGCTAAGGCTGGCCTTGAGCCTGAGATCTTCCTGTCTCACCCTCTCAGGTATTGGGATTTCAGGCTGGCCGTTCTCCTATTCATTTTTAAGTCAGGGTTCCTAGTTGAGCGTGCTCATTTACATCACTTCTCTGCTCCTCTGTGCCCACTGTTTATGGAGAGTGGTGCTGACAATGGGAGGAAATGAGGAAGGATGAGAGTTTCTGTAACCTCCTCCATCTTTTCCACAGACTCTGTGATTTCCCCTCATTCCCTTACTTGCCTCATTTCCTTTATTGCCTCCTCTTCCAGAAGCATCACTCCTTTTCTCTACATGTTCCTTCGTCTCATGCTATCCTAGAGACAGTATTATGCTAGACCCTTCCACATGTACCAAAACCCAAGATCCTTTCCTTAAGCCAAATCTATGAGCCATGGCCTTAATTTTGAATTTAGTAGCTTGTTACTTCCTGTCATGGTGCTTTTCTGTGTGCTTTCTGTGATTCCTCCCTTTTTGCCCTAATTCACTATATCTGAAATATCCCCCTTTCTTGCCTTCTAAACTCCCGTGCTTACAGTGGAGGGAAGGCAGATGAGTCTAGTTTGAATTTATTTTGTTCTGTTTACAAGTGATTTGGAGATTTGGGTGTTTTCTATCTCCCAGAAATGAAGACACTGTTGCTTGGGGGATGCTTCTTGTTCTTGATTTTACATTGTTGCAGAGAGTGTAAGTAGAATAGGAAGAGCTGGATTGGAGTCATGTGTGATAGCATTTATCTGTAAACCCAGTACTTGAGAAGCCTAGGAAGATTACAGGTTCAAAACCAGCCTAAACAACATAGCAAGACCCTCAACAACTTAGGAAGACCCTCTTTTAAAATGAAAAATGAAAGGGAAAATGGCTGGGAATGGGGATATAGCTCAGAGGTAGGATGCTCCTGGCCTCAATTTCCAGTGCAATTAAAAAAAATAGGATTTGGACAGATTTTCTTCAAACCCCAAGTTCTTGTAATAATTTTTTTAAACATTACAGAAAGAGTATCATTTGCCTACCGACTCCTGCTTCCTTTTCAATGCACTCTCTGGGCAGAAATAGATACTGCAATTAGTTTAGTGGATAAAAGATCAAAACCATGTCTTAAAACCATATTTTACTTTACAAAATATACAGAGAATATAATATATATGTTTATTTGGTATACTTTTTCACATATTATCTTTTGAAAGATCATTCTTGTTAATATATGTGGACCTATAATATTCTTTTAACATGTTCTATCCTATTCCATGGTGTTTGCATAAAATAGATGTAAAAACAAATAAAAATGAACATACATAAAATGAGTATAGCCATTTGGTAGAATTACATTTAATTGTGCAGAAGAAATTGGAAAATGGAAGTTCTTGTACTTTTTTTCTCTCTTGGTTTTCCCCCTTTTCTGGCCACACTATAATTCTTACATTGTCTTATTGTTAATAAATATTTTTCTGAATTTCTTTTATCCCTAACAAGTTGCAAAATTGTGTTGCCACATTTTACTTGGGAAGATAAACCATCATTTCTTTGTTCTCAAATTAAACTGTAAAAAGATTGAGACGCTTGTGTCAGTTACTGGGTCGTTTTTTATTCATTTCTGTGTCTGAGTAGAGTTTATTTCAGGACTTAGTCTGAATTCATGTCCTGATCTATTTAGCTTGGGTTTCAAATAAAAGTGTTGGAAAAAACAGTCACAAATTTTCTTAATTTGGACAACAAAGAAAGTAGTTGTAGACCAAAGGTTTTAACATTTTTGTTTTACATCAAAATCACTTGGAAGAATTATAACTCAGATTGTTCTAATGCTGCCCCAGGGATTCTATTTCAGTTTTTTTTCCAAGTTAATTTGTCTGGGAGTTTGGAATTTGCCTAGTAATTTGCATTCCTATTAAATTATCATGTGATACTAATATTGCTGGCCGAGAGACAGCACGTTTAGCACTAGATTTGCAGTAGGTAGATAGATCTTTATTTACATTCCTTATAAAATCTATTGTTTTCTGGAGCCAAAATATCTAAGGATACACATCTTCTTATATTCAATATATACTATATTTACAATAATTTTTATGGATGTGTTTTGTATGGCTCAAAGTTTCAGTACTGTATAATATATATAATTCTGACATCAATTTTTATGCCAACTGGTAATGATGTGGCAAGGATTTCTTCTCTTCTACTCTTCATAAATATAAAGATGAGACTAAAGTTCATCCCTACCCATGTAGCCTAGGAACAGGTCTGCTTAATTTTTTATTTAATGCAAGAAGTACATTTTATCCTACAAAACTTCTAACTATTCGTGTTTTTTGTAGATGAGTTGTAATATATTATCCCAAGTGTTTATATAATAACTTGATTTGCAAATAAGTTTCAACTGGCTTAGATAAATATAAACCACTTGCTAGCAATAAAACATTAACAACTAAAGGCTAATTACACATTCTCTGCTCTCAGAAAATAACTGATCTCATTTAAAAATTTCGGATGTCTTTATTATTCTATTTCATACCAAGGTTTAGAGGGTTATCAGAGGACACTAAAGAGAAGGTGCTAAAAGAATCTAATTCAGTTCTTCCATCCAAAATATAAATTAAGGACAGTAGATTATAGTGGCTTACTTTTTCATAGTTTAGACTTATTATGTTCATAGACGAGAGCCAAAAAATATAATATTTTTTCTCAGAAAGCAGCACTTCACTTTTCTGAGGTATACATGTTAGAGAGACATTTTATGACTATTCTTGTAGTAGAACAGATGTTTTTCTTTTCTATTTTGAGATACTTAGATGATTTCTTGATATCTTAAAACACTACATTATGTTACTTGAGTAATTATAGAAATGGTGATAAATGGAATATATTAAAATATAGCTTTGGATGTAACCTCATTCATTTAGCAGCTCTTTTTTTTTACTTGAAAATTTAATGGCACATTACTTAGGAAAATAAAGCAAACTCTTTCTGAAGATTAAATAATAAAGTCCTGAAACTGTCATATTTATCAAAAATATGTAAATAATGTTTATTTAAATTTCTAGAAAAATAATGGGCCTAATTTAAAAAAGTGTTGCACAAGATTAGACATTTTAGCCCTCTAAAATAAGTACCACTTTATGTACTTTAAGTAAGTACCACTATATGTAAAATTAAAGAATATATTTTTCCCAAGAAACTTCATAAAAGTGATTAGATATGTAAGAGGATCAAATAGTGTACAGCAAGATTTTAAGGGGAATTATTCAGAACCTAAGAATGAAGACAGAAAATTCTAAAAGTAAATACTATGAAATTGTTTCTTAAAAAACCAAGAGGTTGGATCTGGTAATTCTTTGAAGTGGAGTTTCCTTTGTCAGAGGACTTGGTGAATTAATTAGAGTTATCCTGAAAATGAATGCTATTTCATAATCAGGAGTGACACTGTTGGAGGAAGGTTTCTTGTTGTTGTTGCTGTTTATTTTGTAGTAGGGATTGAACATAGGGGCATTCTATTCTAACCTAATCCAGGTACCTGCCCCATTTGCTGAATCAAATAATTGGGGTAAGCCTTTGGAAAAAAGAAATTTGTGACAGCTTTGAAAGAGGCTATCTGTTAGCTGCTAGGGTCAGATGCTGGCCTCTGTTACATTTTTTCCACTGTACGTGTCTACTTTCCATAGCCCTGAAATGGGCATCCTGAGGTATTTTTAGAATAAAAGATTTTTATCCATTGCCATTTTTTCCTGCTGGACCTCTAGGATTTTGGTTATACATTAAAAAAAATAAAGACACATATTCAAAAGCAATAATAATTAAGATGGTTACAGCAACTTGGAATAATCTTATGCATTCCATCCCAGAATTTGACAGAAGAAGGTAAATCAACTCCACAAAGGGGCCACTGTGGTCCCTAGAAGATTGAGCTTCTGGAAGACAGACCCAGCCATCAAATGAACAGGTTAAGGATGCCAAGGTGTGGGCTATTCTAACCAAATTATTGTCCTTTAAGCCTGGAGAATGAATGAGAAAAAGAGAGACAGAGTTAGTAAATATATAAGATTTTCATCTTGTTTTTAGTAATTTAGGTCCCTTGGAGGAGTATATTGTCCATGCAGGGCAGGAGAGACTAAATCTTCAGGAAACTACTTTTGGACCCAGCTCCACTCTAGCAAGTTTTAGGAATGTGGGAGCAGTCAGAAACACATTATAGGGTCCTTTCATTTTTTTTTCTAGTTGTTGTTCAGGTCCTTATACTTTTCATGTCTTAATCAGTATCTTACCACCAGACTGGAAGGCATAGAAAGATAATGGCAACTTTGGCAGAGACTTGAAAGAAGCATACTCAAATCAGCAGCTGGTATTTGCACATACTATACCAATCTAATATATTTTTTGCTGTAATCACATATTCCCTTTTCCCAGGGTACCATAAAAAGTCTCCCTTACATAATTTTTGGGGTATTCAATTTGAGTCCACTTTCATGGTTTATCTGTTTCCAGAGGGGAATCAACTGGCTACATCTTATCCCACTGTAAGTGAGTTTCTTGAGATAATCTAGCTCTTATTTTGTTTAAATTATAATCCATCTTGTCCATGATTCTAGTAGACTGGAGTTTGCAGGATGTGTGCAACCTCCTCAGTGCCTTGCTCACAGGTTGAGTCATTTCTGCAATAAAGAAGAGTCTACTGTCATTTTGCATTGAGGAAGATAGACTGTATTTTATTTATTTTTACTTTTAATTTTTTATTGATGCACTGTCTTTGTACATCTTAAGAGAGCACAAGATAGCAGAGGCATACATGTACCCATTACTCACTTAGTCCTTACCCAATTGCCACGCTTTTCTCTCACCCCTCCCTCCTCAAGTTTGGCTTAGTGGTTGAATTTGATATGTTTTTGAATGTACATTATGTATATTAGGGGATTTCCCTCTTTCTCCCCCCTCTTTCTCCCTCCCATCATTCTCAGCATCTCCTAATGTCTGTAAAATCTTTTCCGGGCTGTACTTTATTTCTCATTCACAAAGGTTTAAACTTCTTTTTTTTTAAGTCAGGGAGATCTAGTTCAGGAACTGTCATGAAGCTATTTTAACTTCTTAAATGCATTTTGCCATTCTGAGGTCCAAGACAAAAGTCTTACCTCTGTTTCTCCTAAAGCCTTGTTCAGAGGTTTTGCTATTATTTCAAAATGTGGATTCCAAATAAAACAAAATGATGCCATTCCCAAGAATTCACACAACTGGTCTCCCATCTCTGGGTTCCACAAGGCTTGAAACAACCTGTTTCTGATTGACATCAGGAGCCTTGGTTGATCTGAAATCTCAGGTAATTTGTTCCTCGCAAATCCCTTCTTAAAGAAGACCTCATACACACATGATGCCAGGTGGTTGGATACCATAATAGTGTTTGAAAAAGCAGTGTCCATAATTTAGGCTACCTATAGACAATTAATCCGTATATTGCAGAAGAACTCCATGATCCAACTGCAGTAGTCCCAAGTCCTTCATCAGGCATTTATTAAATAGACCAGGGGAGTTTTTCAGTACTGAATATAACAGTCCAGCAATATTGGGAGTTTATTGGGATCCTGTTACTTAAAAAAAAAACAGTAACTGAAATCTTCATTTCAGTGAGATGCAGAAGAAAACATCTTTTAAGTCCAGTATTGTAAACCAGGAATAATTACATGGGAATAGACAAAACTGAATTAATTCATTTTTTAAAAAAATTAGCATAGAAGGAGATAAGTCCCTATTAATACTTTCTTCCTAAGGAGATACTGTGTTTTCTTGGAAAAGGCTATTTCTTTCTTAACTGATTGGGGGTAGTATTGACCATCCTTCTCAGGGTCACATTGGGCCATATGGTCCTCTTTACTTTTTTTTTTTTCCCAAAGACTTCCAGAAAAATGAGTCTTTTTATTTTCTTTTGTTCTCTGGTTAGCAAATAAAATCCAAGATGAAAGTAAATTTTCTGGTGATATTTGCAAATGAAGTCACAGCTTATCAGGTTAAAAAAAGAATAGATCAGCATCTAACTTGTGCAAGTCTTGTCATAGTAGTACACTAAGTACTACTTGAGTCCTTACTATCAATTTTTATCTAGGGTTATGATAGGAGTTCTTTCTTTAGGACCCCTTTGCAGAGGCCAACGAATACATGTTGGCTATACTGCTGGTTCCTTCCAAGCACCACACACTTTAAAGGTTATATAAATTAGCTGTGAGGGGTTCATGTCAATATTCCCTTTAACTCACTGAAACTTTTTCTCTTAATTTCTAAACACTCTATCCAAAGTTGTATTAACGATATGGAGTGTTGTTATTGTTTAAATGGCTTTGTATCAGAATAGGCCTCGAAAATTTGCTCTAGTGATCTGAAGAACTCCTCACAACTCTTAGAAAAATTTAAGCATCTTTTTTTAGAATCCATACTTTTATCACTGAGTTTCTTTCTCTGCAGATGCTAATAGGGCCATGAGGCAGGTGTTCGCACGGGTGAGGACAGCCAGATGGCCTGAAGGCTCGTTGTTTTTATTTGATCACAGGAATAAAATGCAGAGCTCTAGCTAGAAGTGTCTGTTGATATGCTTCATGCACAGGAGAGAAGCTTAATAGGTGACCTTTTGAACTATTGACTGACTATTTTCCTTTCTCACTTACTAATAAGATAGTAGAATTTGCCTTTTCTTGAAAACTGGTGTTTCTCTGGCCAAATGGATTTTAAAGGGAGAGACTTTTCTCAATCTGTTGTTGACCACAGAAGGAAGACTGCTTTTGTCTCTGCATCCTCAGCCCATGGGCCTGAAGCAGGGAAAATGGGGGAAGGGAGCAGGGCTAAGAAACATACACACACACACACACACACACACACACACACACATACACATTTCCTGCTCTGCAGAGAAAATGAACCAAACAGTTTACATTATCCAACATTGATGCAACCTCTCAGTTGGCACAGATGGGAGAACAACTGGAGATGACAGTCCAGCCTAAGGTTACCAGGGCAGGGGAACAGATTCTGGTCCTTGGAGATGGGGATAAGGCATCACTTTTTAGCACTCAGACCAGACAGGAATGGGAAATTATATGCAGCCCTGGGCCACAGATTATGGAGAAATCCTTCCACCTGTGCAGCACCTGGGAAAGTCACCCAGGCACTGGTGTTGGGCAGGGAGTAACATCATCAAGGTGGACCATCATTATCGTTGCCACTGTGAAGGACCAGGGAACTGCCACTTTCCTGGAAGATCTCATAGACATAAAAGCTGCAGCAATACAGTAGAAAGGACAGTTTTAGGCAAGCTTATTATACCTTCTCAACATTTTTTTCTTGTTGAATCATGGGAGCTGTATAGATGCTCTCTCAAAAAAGACTTTAAATATCTTTCCATTCACTCAAACAATTCCAATATTGCACCATATTCAGAATCCTTCATATATCATCAACAAGTTTTTTTTACATACATCAGACAGATTATGTCACTGCAAATTTTTTTTCTTACTTTTACCCCTACAGATATAAGAGACCCACATAGATGAAATCATAAAAGAGACCCCACAGGAGCCAACACGCCATTTGCATTTCACAAAGGGAAAATACATACAAACAGACACACACAGAGACAAAGTCAGCCAGAAGGATGCAGAGACAAGACAGATGGAAACCTTCAGACAACAGATAAGCCAGCAGGAACAGAAGCCATATTCACATATGGGGACCAACCCTCCGATGATATTCCCTGGTTCCCACTTAACTGTGATTCCAGAGGCAGCACAGAAGTTTCCCAGGAAGAAACCACAGGTGGCCCTCACATGGGAGACCAGGTTTGTGGACCCAAAAGGTCATGGAGTGCACTTCAAGGGAGATTTATGCAGATGGCCAGGGTTGTGGCTACTTACTGCACGCAATTTCCTTCTTCCTAAGTCAGTTCAAATGGCAAAGGGAGTTGTACCTACTTAGAGGAAAAACAAGAGTTCCCAAAAGTAAAAACAACAACATAAAAACAAACACATACCTTGGCAGCTGCTGGGAAAGTCTGAACTTCTCCCATCTTTGCAGTTTATCACGTCTATCAAAATAGTGTTATCAGAGCCTAGCCACGTTGCCTCCCAAGTCCTGCATGGCTGACAGGAATGGGAGTGAAGAGAGCATTTGGATACCATTTGAGTTGCTAAAATTTATAACCAAATTCTGGCACCTGTCTCAATTTGTTGAATCAGATAATTGGAACAAGCCTTTGGAAAAAGGAAAAAGAAATTTACAGATTTGCTAGTAAATTATAGAAGCCAATGAACTTAAGAGTTCAGAACCACACCTTGGATTCTCCCTAAGCAAAGGAATCAAGTGTCTCTTAAGAAATAGCTTTTCAGGGTCATGTGCACTTGTCAGAAGAGACATACTTTGTATCTAAGTCATCTTAGATATTGTTATTTCTGAGACTCACAGGCACCAGGTGCCTGGTGTTCACTCCTTTGGTCAGTAAACTACTAATAATCTATGGCATGTTAATAAGAATGAAGGAGAAGAGCAGGAGAAAAAGATGGGAGGAAAAATGTCAGCTTAGGAACAGGCCCTCTGTTAGCTGTCAGGGTCAGGAGCAGGCCCCAGTATAGTACCTCTGAGCTATACTCCAAGTCCTTTTGGTTTTTGTCTTGAAATAAGGCCTCACTAGATTCCGGAGAGTCTTGCTAAATTGCTGAGGCTGGTCTTAAACCTCCAATCCTCCTGTATCAGTCTCCTAAATACAGGGATTACAGGTGTGTACCATTGCACCCTGTATAGAAGAGAAATTTTAAGAACACACAAAAAGCATATAGAGAAAATATTAATTTGCTTTAGACTTTATTAAAATCTGTTACTTGAGGCCCCATGCTGGGCGGGCGGGCTGGTGGCCCAGCCCATGCCAAGGAAGGCCCAGTGCTGGGCAGGCAGCGGGTGGCCCAGCCCATGCCCTTGAAGGCCTGGGTGCCGGACAGTAGGCGGGTGGCCCAGTCTGTGCCCTGGAAAGCCCAGTGTCGGGCGGGGTGTGGTTGGCCCAAATTGCCCTTAGGAAGGCCCAGTGCAGGGTGGGATGCTGAGCCTGGCATCCAGGGAGGCCTGGAATGGAGCAGGAGGCCAAGCCATGCATCCCGAGGGACTCAGTGCCACTGTGCTATGCCGGGGCTGTGGTGTGCTTATAACAGCAGATCCTACTCTGTGTTGTGAGGCTGTGGGACTCCGTTCTTGGAACGGAGAAGAAATTCATTGCTGCCGAGTGTCTGATCCCCCAACCTCTTCAAACCACACATACTGTCTTCTCTTATTTAAAAATAAGAAAAGAGAATAAATATTGGAGAGGATTCAAGATGGCCACGGTGGCAGCCTGGATTCTGGAGATGCAGACAAAACATAACCAACTGACCTAGAACATTTGGAAAAATCCCTGCGAAGGGGGACTGCTTCTTCCTTACATGCTTAAGAATCTGGACATTATCTGTAAGGAGGAAGCTCAGTGGAGAACTAGGAGGAAGGCGGCAGTGGCAGCAGTAATGGCTGTGGTGGCGGTGAAGGCTAGTATTTGGGAGAGGCAGAGATCTGATCCAACCCACCCTGATCTTCTGAAGAAATTGCCCCAAAGGTGGAATGCTACCATCGCGCATGCTCAGAAATACTGGACAACATGCAGTGTGGGAAAAGAGTTTGGGAAAGAATTGAGATGGTGGAGGCAGTGGCAATGGCAGCGGCCAGTACTTAGGAGAGGCAGAGATCTGATGCAACACACCTGGATATTTTGAAGAAATAGCCCCAAAGGTAGAATGCTACCACCACACATGCTCAGGAAATTGGGACAACATGCTGTGTGAAGAGGGTGCTTGGAAGAGAACCGGGATGGCTGAGGCAGTGGCAGCGGTGGTTAGCATTGGGTAGAGGCAGAGATTCAATCCAATCCACATCATAATGTTAAAGAAATATCCTCAAAGGTATACCGCTAATGCCACACAAGCTCGGGAATTCTGGAAAACAAACTGTGTGGGAAGGGTGTTCGGGAGAGAACCGAGATGGCAGTGGCAGCAGCGGCAGCAGTGGCAGTGGTGGTGACCAGAGTTTGGAGGGCAGTCAGATCCAGTCCATTCCACCATGAAATTCTGAGGAAATCTCCTCAAAAGTAGACTGCTCCTGCCACACATGATTGGGATTTCTGGACAACATGATAAGTGGTAAAGGGGTTTGGGGGGTTTCAGAGGGAACCCCACATGGACAGGGTGGGCTGCCACACTGCAGGTTCTGGGAGTCATCAGCCCTCATGGCCACCACGCTCCTCTGGACAGAGTGGGAGGTCAGGGTATGTATAGAGAAGCAGAGTCTGCTCTCTGGAGTGAAGCTGTGGACCTCTGCTTTGGAGGAAGGACAAAATTTTATTGTCATAGGGTATCTGGGTTCCCAGCTTCCACAAAACACATGTACTGCCCCGTCATATGAAAATAAAAATTGAAGAATGCCGGGCGTGATGGCACATGCTTGTAATCCCTGCGCTTGGGAGGTGGAGACAGGAGGATCATGCAGGCTTGCCTTGCTGGCTTGAGAAACCCTGTTTCCAATTAAAAATATATATATATTATTAAAAAAGTGGGTCCCCAGGAGTAAAGCCCAGAAATGGAAGGGTTTCCAGGAACCCCAGTACCACCAAAAAAAAAAAAAAAAAAAAAAAAAAAACGGGGGGAGAAAAAAGGGAACATCTGTGGGTCTGTGGATGACCTGCTCATAGTGGCAGAGAACAGAGCCCAATGCACAGCAAGACAACAAGGCTGGAGGTGGGGCCTCGGAGGCCAGGATAGTAGCCTGCAAGGTGGCTAGGCCAGTGCCAGGGCCAGTGAGACTGGGATCCAAGCCTGCCATGAGACAAGGCCTGTGTTGGGGCCTCTGGGGCTGTGATCAGAGCCTGCTGAGGGGTGAGGCTGGAGCTGGGGCCAGCGAGGCCGAGACTGGAGCCTGCTGTGAGGCAAAGTTGGTGCTGGGGCCTCAGATGCTGGGATCGGAACCTGCCGAGGGGTGAGACTGGTGCCAGGACCACCTAGGCTGGAATAGGGGCCTGCTGTGAGGCAAGGCTGGTGCCAGGGCTAGGGAGGCCGAGATAGGGGCCTGCTATGAGGCAAGGCTGGTGCTGGGGCCCCAGTGGCCAAAATCAGAACCTGCCGAGGGGTGATGCTGGTGGCAGGACCAGCTAGGTCGAGATAGGGGCATACTGAGAGGCAAGGCCAATGCCGGAGCTAGGGAGGCTGGGATCGAGGCCTGCCATGAGGCAAGGCTGGTGCTGGATCCTCCAAGGCTGGGATTGGAGCCTGCCAAGGGGTGAGGCCAGTACCGGGCTCAGCGAGGCCAGGATCTGAACCTGCAGTAAGGCAAGGCCAGTGCTGAGGCCTCCGAGGCTAGGATTGAAGCCTGCCGAGGGGTGAAGCTGGTGTTGGGGCCAGTGAGGCCGGGATATGAGCCTGCCATGAGGCAAGGCCAGTGCTGGGCCCTCCAAGACTTGGATCAGAGCCTGCTGAGGGTTGAGGCCGGTGCTGGGGCCTCCAAGGCCGGGATCAGAGCCTGTCCAGGGGTGAGGCTGGTGTCAGGACCAAGGAGGCCTGGATTGGAGCCTACCATGAGGCAAGGCCGATGCTGGGTACTCTGAAGCTGGAATTGGAGCCTGCTGAGGGGTAAGGGCAGTGTGGGGGCCACCAAGGCCAGGATAGGAACCTGCCATGAGGCAAGGCCGGTGCTGGGGCCTCCAAGGCCAGGATTGGAGCCATCAAAAAGGTGAGGCCACTGCCGAGGTCAGCAAGGCTGGGATCTGAGCCTGCAGTGAGACAAGGCCATTGCTGGGGCCTCTGAGGCCAGGATCAGAGTCTGCCGAGGGATGAGGCTGGTGCCAGGGCCAGTGAGGTCAGGATTGGGCCTGCCATGAGGCAAGGCCATTGTTGGGGCCTCCGAGGCCGGGATTGGAGCCTGCCAAGAAGTGAGGCCTGTGCCTGGGTCAGCGAGGTGGGGATCAGAGCCTGCCATGAAGCCAGGTCAGTGATGGGGCCTCTAAGGCCAGAACCGGAGCCTGCCAAAGGGTGAGGCTGGTGTCAGAAGCAAGGAGGCCAGAATCGGTGGGTAGTGTGAGGCATGGCCACTGCTGGGACCAGCTAGGCTGAGATCAGAGCCTACCATGAGGCAAGGCTGGTTTGGGGGCCTGCGAGTCTGGAATCAGAGACTGCCCTGGGATGAGGTCAGTGCCGAGCCCAGTGAAGCTGGGATCAGGGCCTACCGTGAGGCAAGGCCAGTGCTGCGGCCTCCAAGGCCAGGATCAGAGCCTGCCGAGGGTTGAGGCTGGTGCCGGGGCCAGCAAGGCAGGGATAGGTACCTGCAGTGAGGCATGTGCGGTGCTGGGGCCTCTGAGGCTGGGATCAGAGCGTGCCAAGGGGTGAGGCCAGTGCCAGGGTGAGTAAGGCCAGGATCAGAGCCTGCCGTGAGGCAAGGCCGGTGCTGTAGGCCTCCGAGGCTGGGATCAGAGGCTACAGAGAGATGAGGCTGGTGTCAGGACCTAGGAAGCCAGGAATGAAGCCTACCTTGAGGCAACACCAGTGCCGGGGCCAGCGAGGGTAGAGCGGAGCCTGCCGTGAGGTAAGGCCGGTGCTGTGGCCTCCGAGGCCAGGATCAGAGCCTGCCAAGGGGCTAGGCTAGTGTCTGGGACAGTGAGGCTGGGAACAGAGCCAGCCTTGAGGCAGGACCGATTCTGAGGCCTCTGAGTCCGGGATCGGAGCCTGCCAAGGGGTGAGACTGGTGTCAGGGCCAGCAAGGCCGGGATTGGAGCCTGCCTTGAGGGAAGGCCTGTGTTTGAACCTCAGGAGAAGAGATTGGAGCCTGTTGAGGGGTGAGGCAGGTGCCCGGGAAAGCTAGGCTGGGATCGGGGTCTACTGTGAGGCAAGGCCAGTGTTGCGCCCTGCGAGGCCAGGATCGGAGCCTGCTGAGTGGTGAGGTCAGTGTCAGTGCCAGCAAGGCCAGAAACTGAGCCTGCTGTGAGGCAGGACATTTTCTGGGGCTTTGGAGGCAGAGATCGGAGCCTGTAGTGGGGTGAGGCCAGTGCCGGAGCCAGCAGGGCTGGGATCAGAGCCTGCCTTGAGGCAAGGCTGGTGGTGCTGCTTCCAAGGTTGGGATCAGAGTCTGCAAAGGGGTGAGGTCAGTTCCGGGGACAGTGAGGCCGGGATCAGAGCCTGCAGAGAGGTGAGGCCAGTGTCGGGGCCAGTGAGGCCTGGATTAGAGCCTGCCAAGGTATGAGGCCTGTTCCGGGGCCAGTGAGGCTGGGATCAGGGCCTACCATGAGGCAAGGCCGGTGGTGCGGCTTCTGAGGCTTGGATTGGAGGCTGCCAAGGGGTGAGACCAGTGTCAGGGCCAGTGAGGCCGGGATTGGAGCCTGCCATGAGGCAAGGCTGGTACTGAGGCCTACAAGGCTGGGATCAGAGGCTGCCAAGGGGTGAAGCCAGTGTTGGGGCCAGTGAGGCCAGGATCAGAGCCTGCAAAGGGGTGAGGTCAGTGCTGGGGACAGTGAGGCTGGCACCAGAGCCTGCCACAAGGTAAGGCCAGTGCTGGGGCCTCTGTGGCCCGGATCACAGCCTGCCGAGGGGTGAGGGTGGCGTTGGAACCAAGGTCAGGATTGGAGCCTGCTGAGGGGTGAGGCTGGTTCTGGGCCCAGAAAGGCCAGGATTGGGCCCTACTGTGAGGCAAGGCCAGTGCTTTGGCCTCCGAGGCTGGGATCAGAGCCTGCTGAGGGGTGCAGCAAGTGTTGGGGCCAGCGAGGCCCGGAACAGAGCTTGCCATGAGGCAGGACTGTTGCTGGGGCCTGGGAGGCAGAGATCAGAGCCTGCAGGGGTTTGAGGCTGGTGTCGGGGCCAGCAAGGCCAGGATCCCAGAAAACCTTGAGGGGAGGCTCTAGCTGTGGCCTCTGAGGCTGGAATTGGAGCCTGTCGAGGGCTGAGGCTGGTGTAAGGGCCAGCGAGGCATAGATTGGAGCCTGCATTGAGGCAAGGCCGGTCCTGGGGCCTTTGAGGCCAGGATTGGAGCCTGCCAAGAGGCAGGACCTTTGCTGCGGCCTTGGAGGTAGAGATTGGAGCCTGCAGAGGGGTGAGGCCAGTGCCGGGGTCAGCAGCACTGGGATTGGAGCCTGCTTTGAGGCAAGGCTGGTGCTGGGGCCTCTGAGGTTGGGATCGGAGCCTGCTGAGGGGTGAGGCTGGTGTCGGAGCCAGTGAAGCTGGGATCAGAGCCTGTCAATGGGTGATGCAGGTGCCCAGGCCTGTGAGGCCGGGATTGGGGCCAACCATGAGGCAAGTCTGGTGCTGCGGCCTCTGAGGCTGGGATCTGAGCCTTCAAAGGGGTGAGGTCAGTGCTAGGGTCAGTGACACTGGGATCAGAGCCTACTGTGAGGCAAGGCCAGTGCTGGGCCTCTGAGTCCAAATTGGAGCCTGCTGAGGGTTGAGGCTGGTGTCAGGACCAAGGAGGCTGAGATCGGAGCCTACTGTGTGGCAATGATGGTGCTGGGTACTCTGAAGCTGGAATCTGAGCCTGCTGAGGTGTAAGGGTGGTGTCAGAGCCAGCAGGTCAGGATCGGAGCCTGCCATGAGGCACGGCTGGTCCTGGGGCCTCCGAGGCTGGGATTAGAGCCAGCAGAGGGGTGAGGCCAGTGCCGGGGTAAACAAGGCCAGGATTGGAGCCTGCAGTGAGGCAAGGCCGGTGATAGGGCCTCAGAGGCCAAGATCAGAGGCTGCTGAGGGGTGAGGCTGGTGCTGGAGCCAGCAAGGCCAGGATTGGGCCTGCCATGAGGTAATGCTGTTGCTGGAGCCTCCGAGGCCAGGATTGGAGCCTGCCAAGAAGTGAGACCGGTGCCTGGGTCAGTGAGGTCAGGATCAGAGCCTGCCATGAAGCCAGACCGGTGATGAGGCTTCCGAGGCCAGGACCGGAGCCTGCCAATGGGTAAGGCCAGTGTCGAGACCAAGGAGACCGGGATCAGAGGCTACTGTGAGGCATGTCTGGTGCTGGTGCCAGTGAGGCTGAGATTGGAGCCTACCATGAGGCAAGGCCGGTTCTGGGGCTTCCGAGACTGGAATCAGAGCCTGCTCATGGGTGAGGCCAGTGCCGGGGCCATAGAGGCTGGGATTGGAGCCTGCTGAGAGGTGAGGCAGGTGCCAGGACCAATGAGGCCAGGATCAGGGTCTACTGTGAGGCAAGGCCAGTGCTGCGGCCTCCAAGGCTGGGATCAAAGCCTGCCGAGGGTTGAGGTTGGTGCCGGGGCCAGAAAGGCTGGGATTGGGGCTTGCCATGAGGGATGGCTGGTGCTGGAGCCTCTGTGGCCAGGATCAGAGCATGCCAAGGGGTGAGGCCAGTGCCAGGGTAAGGCCAGGATCAGAGCCTGCCGTGAGGCAAGGCTGATGCTGGGGCCTCCGAGGCTGGGATTGGAGGCTACAGAGGGGTGATACCAGTTTTGGGACCATGGAGGCCAGGAATCAAGCATACCTTGAGGCAAGGCCAGTGCCGGGGCCAGCAAGGCTGAGAGCGGAGCCTGCCATGAGGTAAGGCTGGTGCTGCGGCCTCCAAGGCCGGGATCAGAGCCTGCCCAGGGGCTAGGCTAATGTCTGGGACAGTGAGGCTGGGAACAGAGCCTGCCTTGAGGCAGCGCCGTTTCTGGGGCCTCTGAGGCCAGGATCAGAGCCTGCTGCGGGTTGAGGGCGGTGTTGAGACCAAGGTTGGGATTGGAGCCTGTCGAGGGGCGAGGCTGGTTCTGGAGCCAGCTAGGCCAGGATTTGGGCCTACTGTGAGGCCAAGAGTGCTTTGGCCTCTGAGGCCAGGATTGGAGCCTGCCAAAGAGTACGGCAAGTGTCGGGGCCAGCAAAGCTGGGATCACAGCCTGTCTTGAGGGGAGGCCTGGGCTGGGGCCTCTGAGGCCTGAATTGGAACCTGCCAAGGGGTGAGGCTGGTTTCAGGGCAGTGAGGCTGGGATTGGAGCCTGCCTTGAGGCAAGGCTGGTGCTGGGGCCTCCGAGTCTGGGATCGGAGCCTGCCAAGGGGTGAGGCCAGTTTCAGGGGCAGTGAGGCCAGGATCAGAGCCTGCTGAGTGGTGAGGCAGGTGCCGGGGCCAGCGAGGCCAGAAGTGTGGCCTACCATGAGGCAAAGCCAGTGCTGTGATCTCCGAGTCCAGGATTGGAGCCTGCAAAAGGGTGAGGCCAGTTCCAGGGCCAGCGATGCCAGGATCGGGGCCTACTGTGAGGCAATGTCGGTGCTTCAGCCTCTGAGGTCAGGATCAGAGCCTGCCGAGAGGTGTGGCCAGTGTCGGGGCCTGTGAGGCCAGGAACAGAGACTGCCATAAGGCAGGACCATTCCTGGGAACTTGCAGGCAGAGATCGAAGGCTGCAGAGGGTTGAGGCTGGTGTCGGGGCCAGCAAGGCCGGGATCAGAGGCTGCCTTGAGGGGAGGCCTTGGCTGGGGCCTCTGAAGCCAAAATTGGAGCCTGCCGAGCGATGAGGCCAGAATAAGGGCCAGCGAGGCCTGGATCGGAGCCTGCCTTCAGGCAAGGCCGGTGCTGGGGCCTCAGTGGCAAGGATCGGAGCCTGCCAAGGGGCTAGGCTAGTGTCTGGGACAGTGAGGCTGGGAACAGAGCCTGCCTTGAGGCAGCGCTGTTTCTGGAGCCTCTGAGGCCGGGATCGGAGCCTGCCAAGGGATGAGGCCAGTTTCAGAGCCAGTGAGGCTAGGACCGGAGCCTGCCGAGGGGTGAGGCCAGTGCCGGGGCCAGCAAGGCCAGGAGCAGGGCCTACCATGAGGCAAGGCTGGTATTATGGCCTCTGATGCCAGGATCAGAGCCTGCAAAGGGGTGAGGTCAGTGCCAGGGTCAGTGATGCTGGGCTCAGAGCCTGCCCTGAGGTAAGGCCAGTGCTGGGGCCTCTGAGGATTGGAGCCTCTACAGGATTGGAGCCTGTAGAGGGGTGAGGCCAGTTTCTGGGCCAGTGAGGCTGGGATTGGAGGCTGCCAAGGGGTGAGGCCAGTGCCGGGTCAAGTGAGGCCAGGATCGGGGCCTACCATGAGGCAAGACCAGTGCTGCAGCCTCCGAGGCAGGGATCGGAGCCTGCAAAGGGGTGAAGTAAGTGTCGGGATCACTGAGGCCAGGATCAGAGCCTGCTGTGAGGCAAGCCAGTGCTCGGGCCTCCGAGGCCAGGATCGGAGCCTGCCCAGGGGTGAGGGCGGTGTAAGGACTGAGACTGGGATCAGAGCCTGTGTAGGGGTGAGGCAGGTATTGGGGCCTGCTAGGCCAGGATCACGGTCTACTGTGAGTCAAGGCCGGTGCTGTGCCCTTCAAGGCCAGGATCGGAGCCTGCCATGTGGCAAGGCCAGTGCTGGAGACTCTGAGGCCAGGATCAGAGTTTGCTGAGGGGTGAGGCAGGAGCTGGGGCCAGCAGGGCCAGGATAGAAACCTGCCGAGCCATGAGGCCAGTGCTGGCGGCAGTGAGGCCAGGATCGAAGCCTGCCAAGGCATTGAAAGGCTCTATTTTAAAAGAAAAATTATATGCCCCTAGCAACCAGCTAATAGTTAAAAAATATTTTTGCTGCAGTTTAAGAAGTATAGGCTTGAGAATAAAAAATATGCAATAAGCACGCCCTGTTCCAGGAATCCACCTAGCATCTTATCTATGCTGACCGGCTCAGTGCGCCCTGTGCCGGGAACTTGCTGACTACACCTAGTATCTTATCTAACATTTGACCACAGAATGTACTTTTCAAATGATTCTGTAATTTTCTGTAAGCGCATGCAATCTGGCTAACCCCCCGACCCCAACTAGTGGTCTTTTCCCTATAAATACCCTCAGTTCCAGTCGCTCAGGGCCAATCTACTTAGCTCCTGTGTGAGTTACGAGACGGCCCCAGTGCACTGACCCATTGATAATAAACCTCCTGCTTTTGCATCAAGGAAAGTCTCTCGTGTGAATTTTGGGGGCATTGCTTATCCCGAGACTTGAGTGAGGGTCTCCCCCTCCGGGGTCTGGCCTTTCAGCATGAGGCTGGTGCTGTGGCCTCCAAAACCAGGATTGGAGCCTGCCAAGGGGTGAGGCCAATTTTGGGGCTAGCAAGACCGGACACAGAGCCGGCCATGAGGCAGGACCTTTACTGGGCCTTGGAGGCAGAGATCTGAGCCTGCAGAAGGGGTGAGGCTGGTGCCAGGGCCAGCAGGGCTAGGATCAAAGCCTGCCTTGAGGCAAGGCTAGTGCTGGGTCCTCTGAGGCCAGGATTGGGGCCTGCCGAGGGGTGAGGTTGGTGTCGGGGCCAGTGAGGCTGGGATTGGTGCCTGCCGAGGGGTGAGGCCGGTGCCAGGGCCAGCAAGGCCAGGATCAGGGTCTACCATGAGGCAAGGCCGGTGCTACAGTCTCCGAGGCCGGGATCAGAGCCTGCAAAGGGGTGAGGTCAGTGCTGGGGTCAGTGAGGCTGGGATAAGAGCCTGTCATGAGGCAAAGCCAGTGCTGGGGCCTCCAAGGCCAGGATCGGAGCCTGCCAAGGGGTGTGGCCAGTGTAGGGGCCAGCAAGGCTGGGAATAGAGCCTGCCATGAGGCAGGAACATTGCTGGGGCCTCGGGGGCAGAGATTGGAGCCTGCAGATGGTTGAGGCTGGTGTAAGGTCCAGCGAGGCTGAGATCAGAGCCTGTCTTGAGGCAAGGCTGGTGCTGGGGCCTCCGAGGCTGGGATTGGAGCCTGCAGTGGGGTGAGGCCTGTGATGGGGTCAGCGAGGCTGGGATCAGGGCCTACCATGAGGCAAGGCTGGTGCTGCAGCTTCTGAGGCTTGGATCGGAGCCTGCAAAAGGGTGAGATCAGTGCCAGGGTCAGTGTGGCCCGGATTGAAGCCTGCAGAGGGGTGGGGCTGGTGCCGAGGCCAGCAGGGCTGGGATTGGAGCCTGCCTTGAGGCAAGGCTGATGCTGGGGCTTCTGAGGTTGGGATCGGAGCCTGCCAAGGGGTGAGGCCGGTGTTGGGGCCAGTGAGGCCGGGATTGGAGACTGCTGCAGGGTGAGGTCGGTTCCGGAGCGAGTGAGGCCAGGATCGGGGCCTACCATGAGTCAAGACTGGTTCTGCGGATTTTGAGGCTGGGATCGGAGCCTGCAAAGGGTTGATTTCAGTGCTGGGGTCAGGAGGCCAGGATCAGAGTCTGTCATGAGGCAAGGCCAGTGATGGGTCCTCCAAGGCCGGGATTGGAGCCTGCTGAGGTGTGAGGGCGGTGTGAGCACTGAGGCTGGGATTGGAGGCTGCCGAGGGGTGAGGCCGTTTCCAGGGCCAGCGAGCCCATGATTGGGGTCTTCTGTGAGGCAAGGCCAGTGCTTTGGCCTCCGAGGCCTGTATCAGAGCCTGCCAAGGGGTATGGCCAGTGTCGGGCCAGCGAGACTGGGAACAGAGCCTGCCATGAGGCAGGACCATTGATGGGGCTTCAGAGGCAGAGATCGGAGTCTGCTGAGGGGTGAGGCCTGTCTGTGCTCAGGCCTCCAAGGTGAGGATCAGAGCCTGCCATGTTGCAAGGCCAGTGCTGGGGCCTCCGAGGCTGGGATTGGAGCCTGCTGAGGGATGAGTTGGGTGCCGGTTCCAGCAGGGCTGGGATCGGAGTTTGCCTTGAATGGAGGCTGGTGCTGGGGCCAGCGAAGCCAGGATTGTAAGGCCGGGATCAGAGCCTGCCAAGGGGTGAGGCCAGTTTTGGGGCCAGCGAGGCTGGTAACAGAGCGTGTCGTGAGGCAGGACATTTGCTAGGGCCTCAGAGACAGAGATCTGAGTCTGCCGGGGGTGTGGCCTGTGCTGGGCACTGAGGTCAGGATTGGAGCCTGCCTTGTGGCAAGGCCAGTGCTGGGGCCTCCGAGGCCGGGATCAGAACCTGCCGAGGGGTGAGGCCGGTACTGGGGCCAGCAGGGCTGGGATTGGAGCCTGCCTTGAATGGAGAATGTGCTGGGGCCAGCGAGGCCAGGAATGGAGCCTGCTGAGGGGTGAGACCGATGCTGTGGCCTCCAAGGACAGGATCGGAGCCTGCCAAGGGGCGAGGCCAGTTTTGGGGCCAGCAAGGCCTGGGACAGCGCCTGCCATGAGGCAGGGCCATTGCTGTGCCACAGAGGCAGAGATCAGAGGCTGCCGAGGGGTGAGGTTGGTGCCGGTGTCAAAGCCTTGGAGGCCTGGATCAGAGCCTGCAAGGGGGGAGGCCGGAGCTGGGGTCAGCAAGGGTGGGATTGGTGCCTGCCATTTGGTACGGCTGTAGCTATAGCCAGCAAGGCCAAGATAGGAGCTAGCCTAAAGACAAGGCTGGTGTTGTGGTCCCCAGGACTGGGATCGGAGCCTGACAAGAGACAAGGCCAGTACTGGAGCCAGTGAGGCCGGGAGCAGAGTCTACCGGGTGGCCAGGCCAGTGCTGGGGCCTTCAAGAGTGGGACTGGAACTTGCAAAGCGGCATACACAAAGAAATATCACAGAAAATAAAAAAAATCAGGTGCTATCCCTAATATGCAAAAGTAGGAAGAAATGGGTAATAGGAGGGATCTAGTGGAAGAAGGGGCCCTATGGAGGAGCAATTAAGGTGACCAATCAGAGGGGATGGGATGGGGGAAGATGGAATCTCTTTAAAGCACATGATATACGTAAATAAATATATCAATGTTAAACACTACATCAAGCATGGGATTGAGGGAGAGGGAGGGAGTGGGATGGACATTGGATAAAGGTTGATTGGACGATGTGTACTTGGATATCCTAGAAAGTCTTGTATTCTATTGTGATGTTTGACTACAATGCACCAATAAAAATATATTTTAAAAAATCTCTCACTTGCCAAGATTAAAAATGATTCTATGAAATATCAGTATTTTGACTCCATATTCTTAAAGATTTCTCTCTTAATGAAAATAACAGTGGATCACTGGTCAAATATTTCAAAAAGGAAAAGAAAATTGGAGAAAGGGAATTTTCTACAGATATTCACTAAGAAATGCTTATTCCAAAGTTCCAGTATCTGTAAATATGAGAATATCTATAAATAAAAAATCACCAATCTAATGAGAATCATGAAGATTTAATCTACAATTTAGGCCTTCAGTGAAGAAAATACATAGGAGAAAATATCTAATCTGTACCTATGTAGGCAATACATCACTGTTTAATTGAAATAAAAAAATTCCTGGAGAAGAGATACCTTATAAATACTAGTTTCTATGGCCTTCAGCTGGGACTCAAATGTTCAAGTTTATTTGGGAGATAACAAGGTAAGCAAGTCCACTTAATAATTGATAATAAGGTCTTCCTCTTAGTAATAACATTCTAGCCTGGTGCATATCAGAAGTAAATTGTACCAAAATTATAAATATGTTGAGGTTTTCTATGAGAAGCCAACCTTTTCATCCATCATTTCTTTATTATCATTTAGATGGGAATAGCTGTAAAAGTACACATTTCAAACATGTTATTTCTTAGCAAAGAAATATTTGGTAAACCCTTTATTGCAATAAAATATATTTGCTGCCATCTCTTCTGTAGAGTATAATTTTGGGTCATGATGCAATCCTGAGTTCCTGATACTAAGTAGAAAATGGTTTAAAACAGAAACTAAGAGTAAAATGTCAGATTTTATTAATAGAGATGTATATTTCTTATTGCTTTTTTCTTATGTATCTGTGTGTGTGTGTGTGTGTGTGTGTGTGTGTGTGTGTGTGTGTGTCTTTTACTAGGGACTGAGCTCAGGGACATTGTATCTCCAAACTACTTCCACCATCTTATTTTTGATTTATTGATTTATTGATTTTGAAACAGTGTCTTGATAGGTTTCTGAGAGTCTCTCTAAATTGTTGAGGCTGTCCTTCATCCTGACATCCTCCTGTTTCAACCTCTCAAGTAGTAGGATTATAGGCATTCACCATCATGCCTGGACATTTTATATATTTCTAGTTAAATGTGCCACTTGTATAATCCAGAGTTCTGAGTATGTTTCTATACAAAACTTTATTGCATAATTGTCCTGGGAAATGTCAATCATATTTTAGTTTTTTTTTTTTTTTTGTGGTACTGGGGTTCCCAGAAGCCCTTCTACCTTCGGGCTACACTCCCAGACCTATTTTTACATTTTTTTATTTGGAAACAGGGTCTCCTAAGCCAGCGCGCGCGGCTGGCTTCGAACCTGCGCGATCCTCCTGTCTCTGCCTCCCAAGCGCGGGGATTACAAGCGTGCGCCACCACGCCTGGCTATTTTAGCTTATTTTTAATTGGGAGAACTAAATTATGATTTATTCTTGAGAATTTGAATATAGGTAATCTGTATCTATCTAATATTTATTTCATTGCTAATTGAGTGTTCCATTAAACTTACAAGTGTTTATCATAGTAATCAGATTGTATGATCTTGAATTCCACCATAGGCGGCATCTGAACTTCTCTATGTCTGAGTCATATAAAAATATGATATTCAAAGTATGCTCTGGCCAGAGCAATATGTTGTTTGTTAGAGATCTCATGAGCAAAATATGCAAGTAAAAATCATGCCCCTTTTTGCAGAAAGAGTTTCTACATTTTCATTGATAAAAAATGTGGTCACGCCGGGCGTGGTGGCGCACGCTTGTAATCCCCGCGCTTGGGAGGCAGAGACAGGAGGATCGCGCAGGTTCGAAGCCAGCCGCGCGCGCTGGCTTAGGAGACCCTGTTTCTAAATAAAAATATAAAAATAGGTCTGGGAGTGTAGCCCAGAGGTAGAAGGGCTTCCAGGAACCCCAGTACCACCAAAAAAAAAAAAAATGTGGTCACATGGTTGATATCTATGTGTTCTAACATTGGCCAATTGGTAGATATTTTTCTTCCTTTTTTTTTGGCTTGAAAACAGAAATTTACTGTATGACAGTTCTAGATGCTGGGGTCCAAACTCTAATCATCAGCAGTTGTTTTTCTGAGGATCATGAAAGGAGGATTGGTCCAAGGTACTTCGTGGAGTATACATGGCCATATTCTTGTTCACAACATGTTCTCTCTGTGTTCCTCTGTATTGAAATATCCCATTTTTTTTGACACCAGTCATATTAGATTACAGTCCACTTGAACCCATCATAACTTGATTACCTCTGTAAGAACACTGTCTTCAAATGAGGTCACATTCTGAAGTACTGGACATTGATATTGCAGCTTATGGAGATATATATATATATATATATATATATATATATATATATATTATTTAAAGAAACTCATATCTGTTTTTTAAAATTTATTTGTATTTATTTTGTTTTTTAATATTTTATTGGTACACTGTAATCATACATCACATTGTAATACAAGACTTGAGAGGATATACAAGCACACATCATCCAATTAGCCCTCATCCAATCCCCATCCCATCCCCTCCCTCTCCCTCAATCCCATGCTTAATTGGTGATTATCTTTGATACATTGTTTATGTACCTCCTGAGATTTAAAGAGGTTCCATCCTCCCCCATCCCATCCCATCCCATCTGATTGGTCACCTTAATTGCTTCTCTATAGGGCCCTTTCTACAACCGACCTCCTCCTGTTACCCCTTTTCTCCTAGTTTTTGCTAATTAGAGAAAGCATCTTATTTTTATTTTCTGTGATATTTCTGTGTGCATGCTGAATTGCAAGTTCCAATCCCACTCTTGACAGCCCCAGTAGTGGCCTGGCCACCCGGAGGACTCTGATCCCGACATTGCTGGCTCCAGCACCAGCCGTGCCTCATGAGAGGCCCCGATCCTTGCCTTACTGGCCCCTGCACCAGCCTAACCCCTCGGCTGGCTCTGATCCCAGCCTCAGAGGCCCCAGCACCAGCCTTGCCTCACTGCAGGCTCCGATCCCGGCTTTGCTGACCCTGGCACTGGCCTTACCCTCAGCAGGCTCCAATCCCGGCCTTGGAGGCCCCAGCACTGACCTTGCTTCATGTCAAGCTCCGATCCCAGCCACGTTGGCCTTGGCACCGACCTAATCCCTCAGCAGCCTCCAATCCCAGCCTCAGAGGCCCCAGCACTGGCCTTGCCTCACGGCAGGCTCCTATACCAGCCTCAGAGGCCTCAGCACCGTCTTTGCCTCACAGCAGGCTTCAATCCCAGCCTCAGAGGCCCCGGCACTGGATTAACCCATCAGTAGGCTCTGATCCCGGCCTTGGATGCCTCAGTAGCAGCCTTGCCTCATGGCAGGCTCTGATCAGATCCCGGCCTTGGAGGCCTCAGTAGTGGCCTTGACTCACGGCAGGCTCCGATCCTGACTTCGGAGGCCCCAGCACCGGCCTTGCCTCATAGCAGGCTCCAATCCCAGCCTAGCTGACCCCAGCACCGGCCTAACCCCTCGGCAAGCTCTGATTCCGGCCTTGGAGGCACCAGCACTGGCCTTGACTCACAGCAGGCTCCAATCCTAGCCTCGCTGGTCCCAGCCCTGGCCTTGCAAAATGGTGGCCTCCAATCCCAGCTTAACTGGCCCCAGCACTGGCCTCACCCCTCGGCAGGCTCCAATCCCAGCCTCGGAGGCCCCAGTACCAGCCTTGCCTCATAGAAGGCTCCGATCCCAGCCATGCTGGCCCTGGCAGTGGCCTAACCCCTCAGCAGGCTCTGATCCTGGCCTCGCTGGCCTCAAAACCAGCCTTGATAAACGGTGGCCTCTGATCCCAGCCTAACTGGCCCCAGCACTGGCCTCACGCCTCGGCAGTCTCAGATCCCGGCCTTGGAGGCCCCAGCACTGGCCTTGCCTCATGGCAGGCTCTGATTCCAGCCATGTTGGACCTGGCACCAGCCTAACTCTTCGGCAGGCTCCTATCCAGGCCTCGGAGGCCTCAAGAGTGGCCTCGCCTCATGGCAGGCTCAGAATCCAGCCATGCTGGCCCTGGCACCGGCCTAACCCCTCGGCAGGCTCCGATCCAGGCCTCAAAGGCCCCGGCACTGGACTTGCCTCACGGCAGGCTCTGATTCCAGCCATGCTGGCCCTGGCACTGTCCTAACCCCTCGGCAGTCTCTGATTCTGGCCTCGGAGGCCTCAGTAGTGGCCTTGGCCTCTTGGCAGGCTCCAATCCCAGCCACGCTGGCCCTGGCACCGGCCTAATGCCTTGGCAGTCTCCGATCCCGGCCTTAGAGGCCTCAGTAGTGGCCTTGCCTCATGGCAGGCTCCGATCCCAGCCATCCTGACCCTGGCACCGGCCTATCCTGTTGGAAGGCTCTGATCCAGGCCTTGGAGGCCCCAGCACCGGCCTTGCCTCACAGCAGGCTCGGATCCCAGCCTCGCTGGCCCCGGCACTGACCTAACTCCTTGGCAGGCTTCAATCCTGGCCTTGGAGGCCTCAGTAGCGACCTTGCCTCACAGCAGGCTCTGATCCCAGCCTGACTGGCACCGGCATCAGCCTAACCCCTTGGCAGGCTCCAATCCTGGCCTCAGAGGCCTCAGTAGCGGCCTTGCCTCATGGCATGCTCCGATCCTGGCTTTGCTGGCCCCGGCATTAGCCTAACCACTTGGTAGGCGCCTATCCTGGCCTCAGAGGCCCCAGCACCAGCCTTGCCTCACAGCAGGCTTTAATCCCGGCCTCGCTGGCCCCAGCACCGGCCTAACCCCTCAGCAGGCTCTGATCCCGGCCTTAGAGGCCACAACACTGGCCTTGCTTCATGGCAGGCTCCAATCCTGGCTTTGCTGTCCCCGTCACTGGCCTTACCCCTTGGCAGGCTCCGATCTGGGCACCCTCTTCACCCAGCAGGTTATCCCACATTCCCGAGGCTGTGTGGTGGTAACATTCTGCCTCTGGGGTTATTTCTTCAAAAGTTCTAGGTGTATTGCATCAGATCTCTTGTCTCCCCTGAGTACTGGCCGCTGCCATTGCCACTGCCTCCACCATTTCAAATCTTTCCCAAGCTCTTTTTCCACACTGCATGTTGTCCAGTGTTCCTAAGCATGCGTGACGACAGTAGCATTCCACCTTTGGGGTAATTTCTCCAGAAGATAAGGTTGGTAGGATCAGATTTCTGCCTCTCCCAAATACAAGCCTCCACTACCATCATGGCAACCGCTGCCAACACCACCTTCCTCCTAGGTCTCCGCTAAACTCTCTCCTTACAGGTGACTTCCAGGATTCTTAAGTATGTAGAGAAGAAGCAGTCTGCCTTTGCGGGGAATTTTTCCAAAAGTTCCAATTCAGTTGGATATGTTTTGTCTGTATCTTCAGTATCCCGGCTGCTGCCGCAGCCATCTTAACCCCCCTCCAATATTTTTCTCTTCTTTTCTTTTTTCTTTTCCTTTTACTTTTTTTTTTTTTTTTTTAAATAAGAGAAGACACTACGTGTGGTTTGAGGAGGTTGTGGGATCAGGCACTCGGTAGCAATAAATTTTTTCCTTTCCTCCCTTCCAAGAATGGAGTCCAACAGCCTTACAGCGCAGAGCAGAATCTGCTGTTCTAAGCAAAGCAAGGCCTGGGGCAACACAGCAGTGCTGGGTTCCTCTGTACCCGCGGCTGGGCCTTCTGTTTGGTACCGGGCCTCCCAGAACTCAGGCTTGGCCTCCTGCCTGGCACCATGCCTTCCCAGGGGTAGGCCGGGCTGCCCGCCCCCCGACCGGGTCACCGGATCTTGACCCGGATCTTTCGTCCCGGCCCCCTGGATCTTCCGGAGGGCGGGCATGCCCCATGTAACCCCCACCAGGGGCCCAGCGCCTTGCGGCCTGGGCCTCTGGTCCTTCTGGGGGGCCGGTGTGTCCCGTGTGACCCCCGCCTGGGGTCCAGGGCCTTGCAGCCTGGGCCTTCAGACCTTCCAGGGGACTGGCATGCCTGCGCGACCCTGCCTGGGACCCAGGTCCTTGTGGCCTGGCCCTGGTTCTTCCGGGGGCTGGGCGTGCCCCGCGCAACCCCCACCAGGGGTCCAGGGCCTTGTGTCCCAGGCCCCGGTTCTTTGGGGGCAATTGGTAGATATTTCTGAGCCCCAGTGTTTTACAAACTTGAAGATATGAAGCCATTATTCCACATGACCACACAATGTGATTTTCTAGTTCCATCAACCATCTTTATGTAGAACATAGATGTGTCAGTTAATTGATTCCTTTCAGGGACTATGAAAAATTCATTTTATTTTTTCCTGTGGTGTTAGGGATTGAACTCAGAGGCAATCTACCACTAAGCTATACTCTCAGCATATTTATTTTGAAACTGGATCTCATTAAGTTGCTGAAAGTGTTTTAAGCAACTTTGCTAAGTTGCTGAGGCTCGTCTTAAACCGTGACCCTCCTGTCTCATTCTTCCAAGTACTGGGATTACAGGCATGAATCACCAAGCCTGGCTGAATATGACAAACTCAAATCTGATTATACAAGCCAGGTGTGGTGGCACACACCTATAATCCCAGTACTTGGGAGACTGAGACAGGAGGGTCATGGGTTCAAGACCAGTCTTAGTAATTTAGTAATTTAGAGAGGCCCTCAATAGCTTAGTAAGATCCTGTTTCAAATAAATAAATAAATAAATAAATAAATAAATAAATAAATAAATAAATAAGGCTGGGAGTATAGTTTGGAAAAAGAATGCCCTTGTATTCAATCTCCAACACTCCCCCCAAATACACATACAATCATACACATCCACCCACTCACACACACACACATACACACTAGTATTGTCAAGAATGAGTGTATGAAATATTCTCAAAAATATTCCACACAGCAGGCCTATTTGAAAATATAGATTCTTTCTCCCAGAGAATTATGTTATTGCTGGACAATTGATGGAGGGAGGGGTGGACAGGAACAAGAAGGCCAGGTGACTTGTGATAACAATTAAAGACTTTATTCATGTTCTCCACTACATTTAGAATTCTGTAATCTTATTTCTACAGTTGTGTAGGCCATTGGAGTGCCATTCACATGCAGAAAACAGCAATAAAAACTCTGAATGAGCTCTCCAGGGATGAAGGGCAAAGGTTAACCTCAGCATCTAGTGGATTGATGAATATTTCTATGATGTGTCAAGCCTCCCCCTTGGAAAAGTGACCATGTATAATAATTCAGAGAAATTATTTTACTGAAATAATCAATGGATAAGTCTGTCACATTTAGTTTAACATTCTGCATTGTTTAATAATATCATGTGACAGCATCTAAAATAGCAATCATAGTTATCTTTATGGTTTTTAATATTTGTTTCTGCATATATATACATAAATATTAGTAAATTTACATATGCATACATTTAATGTAATAAGTATATATACACATATATGTTCTATATATATGTGTGTATGTAAAGTTGTTTATTCCAAAGATAAACCGTTCTGTAAAATTCTGATTAATATTACCATGTTTTGCTTAATATTATATTATAATTTTCAACAGATTAAAATAAAATATAATATTTTGACATAATGAAAAACAAAGTTAATAATCCAAAGATTCTGTTAATTTAATATCCAGAATAACTTATACCTGAGATAATATTTGTAAAATTCCAAAGCACATAGGAATGCCTTTTGCATAGTAATTGCTGTCACTCATTTTATTTATTCCTCCAAGAAACTGCAGTTAGAGGCATGTACTGATGATGTAGCATCTCTAAATTATAAAAAAAAACCTTACTATTATCCAAAAGTGGTTAAATTTAATATTCATATTGTAATTCATATCATCTGCTATTTGGTGACAATAACAACCATGAATTTAAATCTACAAATTTTTTTAATAATTCACTGTGAGTGACTATATTCATTTTTCACTAATACACACAGTATCTATCATGTGCACATAATTGCTAAATTTAGCAAAGTGTTTATTATTCTTCCTCTAGAAATTTTATCAGTACATCAGTACAGCTACTTCCTACAATTAATATGTAGTGTTTTATAAAGCACATATTATTATAAAGTATAACATGGTGCAATAAAATATACTAATATAATACTATTCTGTGGATGCTTTATCAGTCCTAGACTCTGTGTGTGTGTGTGTGTGTGTGTGTGTGCGCGTGTGTGTGCGTGCGTGCGTGTGTGTGTGTGTGTGTGTGTGTGTGTGTGTGTGTTATGATACTAGATATTGAACCCAGGGCCATTCTACTTGTAAGCTACATCTCCAGCCCTATTTTGTTTTTTATTTTGAAACAGGGTTTACTAAGTTGCAGAGGGCCTGGATAAATTGCTGAGGCTGGCTGTGAACCTAGGAACCTCCTGTCTCAGCCTCCCAAGTACTGGGATTACAAGTGTGTACAAGTATGCCCGGCTAGTGCTAGACTTCTACAAGAAATTATCGATGTGTCCAACTGAGTAAAGATGAGAAATACCTAAATATGTTCCCTCTAACAGTGAAGAGTGAAAATATTCTCAGGATACATCCTACAGCTCAGGAACACCAAGAAGGAATGAGGCCAGGTGGATGGGTCACGCTGAACACCTACCTGGGACTTGGCAGCAGCCTCTTTCTCTTCCTCTCTTTTCAGTACCTTTCCTATTCTAGTAAATGATTTCCTTTGTGCCTAACATCCTACATGTAAGGATTTCCAGACTCTTTCCCCTGTGCTGTCCTTCTCTCCACCAGACTTCTTTCCTGTGCATCAAGATAGCTTTCATCACTTTAACTAGGAGATCCCTCATGGCATGTCCACAACTGCATCTTTAACACTAGTTTCGCCCTGAACATCACTCTACTCATTTCCACTGGACATAACTCCCGACATGTTTTCTGCTACATCCAGCTCATTCTTCTAAGAATTTGCTATCCCCTTCTTCTAAGTCCTATAATTTTCTCTGTTCAGTGTCACTTAGTTGTAAATTCTTTGGATTTTGATTCATTTCCTCTTATTTCTGCATCCTCAGACTTTGTTTCCAATCCATCTATGTTTTCCATTTTTATTGTTTTGTACTGGAAATGAAACCCAGGGCCATTCTACCTCTGAGCTACACCCCCAGAACTACTTTTTTTATTCTTTATTTTGAAACAGGGTCTCACTGAGTTGCAAAGAGCCTCACTATGTACCTGAGGGTGTCCGAGAACCACAATCCTCCTGTCTCAGTCTCCCAAAAGCTGGGATTACAAGCGTGCGCCACCATTGTGGGCTCCAATCCATGTTTTATAGAAGGCAGTTTGTTCTATAATACAAGAGAAATATCAAGGTTCTTGTAAGTCTAAGTTTCAACCTTTAAAGAACATGAAATTCATATAATTATCCTCACAATCCCTTGTGATGATTTCATAGCTTCCAATACAATCCCTTGTGATGATTTCATAGCTTCCAATACCTCCCACTTTATTCCTTTATTCTCTCTTTCTCTACTCTTTTCTTTCTTTTCTTTTTTGTACTGGAGGTAGAATTCAGGCTCATTCTATCGCCAAGCTATACCCTAGCACTTTTATTTTATTTTATTTTTTTATTTTGAAACAGGGTTAGTCTTGCTATGTTATTGAGGCTGTCTTCAAACCTGTGAGCTTCCTGTCTCAGCCTCCCCATTACTGGGATTCTAGACTTTGGCTAACACCCCTGTCTACTTCCTTTCTTTACAAAGGCAGTCGTCATTACGTAACTTCTCTTTATCTCTTTCTCTTCATTTCCAGGTCCAGAGGACTTATCCTCCTTCATTAAGCCTCCTAGTCACAGGTTGAAACACAAGATCTCATTTTTCTTAAATGAATAATTAAAACTCCAGGAACCCTCCAAATTTGCGTAATCTATTTCATGGACTTCTTGTCAGTTTTAGAAACTGTTTGATTCAGCCTCATGTGATAACTCAGTGTTGATTTAAAAAATCTGCTTTGGGGGTAAATGTTACTTATAATAAAACCAACTCGTTCTTTACTTTGGTTTCTGTGTCGGAATCATTTTAAAACAATCTAATTTTCTTTGCCATAATTTAAAATTGGATCATTAACTACACACTCAAAAATACTAAAATATTTTTACATTCTTTCCATTAAGTATATAAAGATTTCAAAAAAAAATAAAACATTTTTTGCCAACAATTAATTTTATAATTATCTCTAGAAAATGTAGTATTAGAATATAAAATCTATTAAATGTATATAATATTAAATGTAGAACTGAGAATATATAAAAATTAAATTGTACCTATTCCTTTCTTCCAAAAGGAAAACATAATCCTTAACTAGTGAAATATGTTGAAATACCTACTTAAAATGTGTTGACTGAATCTTCAGCATAGGATTTTATGTGAAACTATATGTCCATGAAGTGAGATGATGCTTCTAGTCAAACAGAAGAAATTAGTATGCATTATTAAAAGCATATGAGGCATAAGGTATAATAACATTTCATCAAAACAGTTCAGTGAGCCTCAAAAAGGCCTCTTTGTTGAAAAATCTCTGAGATTTTTGAGTTCTTATTAATCATTATAGTTTGGATTTTTATAAGAATTAACAACAGTTATTCTGATTTCCTAATTATCCAACACTTTCATTAACTTAAAAACAAGATCATTAAAATAGAACTCATAAAATGAGCATGAAAGTACTTAGCCTGAGCATGAAAATTTGGCTCTTTTTGTAATTCCTAGCTCTGAATTCTTGATGAGATTCCTTCTAAAACACAGCAATTATTTCTAAAGTGCCCGTTAGAAGTATTTGTGTGAATTCAGTGACTTCTCTGAGACACATATCTCACCAGCCAGTGTTTCTCATGAACCATCTATTGTCTACTTGTCAGAAGGATGAGACAACTATTTCTAATTCCTCTGAATTTTCTGACTCTTTGGGTAATAGTCTGCTATTTCTAAATCAGCAGGATTCTATAGTGCAGAATTGTTTTCCTCCATGATTTACCCTTGCTTCTACGTGCACAAAAATACAATTATTCATCTCAAGAAATATGAGATTTCTTGCCATGATATCAGAATATCAGGAAATTTTAATTTTTAGCCTTTAACCATTTGTACTAGTTTTTCCTTCTGCCTGGAATGCCATGTACCTTACTTCTTGTCTTTTTAAGCCAGAAATAGCCTATTTATATATTTTATGCTTTCTATCTCTGTAGAATTTCAAATGAACATTTTTATGATTAATCATAATTTTAATAATTAACCAAATAACATATTATTTATGTAATATATACAATATGATAATAATTCGCCAAAGATTGATGTACTAAAAAAAGAAAACATAAAGAAGAAACTACAAAGGTTTTGAACAGAATGAAAATTAAAACGCAGTAAATAAAAATGTTAGTAACGCACCAAAGCATTGCATAGAGAGAATTTCGATTCAGATGCTCCCTCCAGGAAAGAAGATAGTAAGATAGTGTCAACTCGATAAGATCATTACACATCTAGAAAATAGAAAATGAGAGAGCTGTGAACAATCCACTCAATCATGACAAAATAAAAAATTAAAAAGAGAAGACAAATCTTATCAGTGTCAGAAATGAGAGAAAATGCCATGGCAGATCTTACAATGATTAAAGTAAAAATATGTAAAATGTTAATAAATGTATCCAATGAATAACTAAACTTTGAAATTGACAAAAAATTATTTGAATGTCACAAATGCCTAAAGATAGAGAATATATGAGTAATTAGGATAGTACTGTATCTGTTAAAAATTAAATTGAATTATTTAAAAAATTATTTAAAATTATTTTAAAAATTAAATTTAAAAAAATTAAAAAAAATATTTTCAACAAGGGAATCTCTAGATTGTTTTATGGGGAGTTCCATATAGAAAATGTTGAGCCCTATGTTCTATTTATTTATCTTTTCTTCTATTTCTCTATTTATTTATGTGCTTCTGATGGTGTTTTTCCCAGTATTTACAAGTTTGAATCATATGTATGTAAGCATATTTGTGCACAATTTTAAATGTTAATTTACAGTAAACTGACCTATGTCTATTTCTTCCTTTGAAATTTTTACTAAAATTGTTTGCCCCTGGTGAGCACCAATAAAAAAATTCAGAGGAAGCAGTGTTCTAGAACACTGACTTCGATAACATTTAAAAGAACTCTTCATTCTCTCATTTTTATAATTTTGCTAAGATGATAAATTCAAGACATTGAAAATGCATGATTTATAACTTGCACCATTTTAATTTTCCAGTTCATTAGCTATTCTTTCTCAATGCCACTTTCAACAATATCTTCTTTGCTGGCTAATGAATTATCCTTAGATTTTGATATTTTCACACACACACACACAAATACATGCACCCCTTCTTCTTCACATTCAGATATGTCTTGAAACATTTTTTTATTTGTAAAGCCTTATTGATATTGAGCAATCTTATATTCTGCCATGGTATTTGTCACAATACTTAAGAAGTGTTTGTTATTCTGAATATGTCAGAATTTTTTTCCTGTTAGTATGTAATTCATACATTTCAGAATATGTAGACCAAAGATATTAAATATGTGAAATTCTATTAGGGAACTAGCAGTACTGTAATATTTATCCTATAAACACTTTACATCTCTTTATTTTTAAATATGCAACTAATAAGAAAAATAGTATGCAGGTTCTTAAAAAAATCTAAAATTGAAATTATCCTTTGACACAGCTATACCACGCATGTGTATATATATCCAAAGGAAGTGGTCAACATTCAACTGTGAAACCTGCATACATATTTATCACGGAGCTATTCACAAGAGATAAGATATTGAATCAGTGTAGGTTCCCATCAACAGATGAACAGATACAGAAAATATGCCATATGTATACATGGAGTGGTATTCCTTAACAAAGAATGAAATCCTCTCATTTGTAGCAAAATAGATGAAACTGAAGAACATCGTGTGAAATGAAATAATCCAGAAAGAGAAAGACACTTATCACGTCAAAAGAGAGGAGTCAACCTGAAAGTAGAAGGCAGAATGGTTATTCAAGGTGGGGAGGTAAGGGAAGAGGATATAGATGTGATAAATGCATGGTGTATGCATGTGTGGATATATATCAGTTAATCCCAATCATTTTAAAAGTTAATATGTGCTCATAATAATAATAATAACTTGGTACAAAAATTGTACCACAAAATTGTACAAGTATGTTATATCGCCCTTATTCATGATAGCAAAATCTGAGAATCCCTCCAATGATAATAAAAAGGAACAAACTAACTCAAAAGAAATAAAACACCATGCATTTAACATTTAGAAATAAAAATGGCTCTATTGTTTAAAACAGAGAGCCATTTTATATTACTGTTATAAATTGAAATTGACCTTTTACATCACAGCTATTCCTCCCTCATTCTCTTTTCTCCCAAGCAGGTGAATCAACCTTATTCTCCTTCCATCTTTTTAATGGTTCAGGTGTGAGCTTTCTACACCACCACTATTCTCATCTCCAACAACCGCATATACAGAAACACATTAAAGTTGATATATTTTACCAAATAGACTTTCCAGACACCAGACTATGCAAAGTGAATGTGTTTTAGTTTGACAAACACTGCTGGACGAAGTGATCCTGCTCACAATAAAAATAATTGATATTTAGAGTAATACAAACTGGATACACATTATATTGTTGTCGGGTTTTATTTTGGCAGAATACAGTTGGGGGTGAGGACAGCATGCCCTACAAGTAGTTCAGTACTATTTCCAGCAATAATAAGAAATGCAGGGTTAAATAAATGGTATATAATTGCACGTTTTTATTTGAAGAGAAAAAAGGGTAAATTTTTGACATCACTTTGTTACATTCGATTTTGCAAAATAATTTTATATTTCTGTTCATTCAACCCTTTAAAAATGATGCTTTTGAGATGCTTTCATGGCTGAATTTCTTACCAATTAAATTAACCTCATTTAAAAGTTAATTTTTAAAAATTCCCTTCTCAGAAGTATGTACCTTGTAACTCCCATATTTATAAATTAAAGTAATTCTTACATGTTTACATTGGAGTCTCATAATTACAAGTGAATACAGCCCTCTCTTCAAAATCTATTTATATAATATGTACACACCCATGCCCCCTTGTATGCCCACAAAAACATATTTATGCATCTATCCTCTTTTTCTAAGCTTTAAAACATTTTTATTATTGTAGCTGATTTAAACTAATTCAAAGTTTGATAGCTAAGAGACAGTAATGCAATGTGAACTTGTTTATTTGAGGCTATTTAATTCTATCAAGAGGCAAAGAATGAATGAAATTCACAAGCTGTGTTAACTGTAGATAAGACGTTGGGGAGTGGAGCCCACGTGAGTTAAGCACAGAGAGGGAGGGTAGGAAACACCAAGGACACAGATTATTCATGAAACATCAAATATGCATGACGCCCCAGAGGCCCTGAGTAACAGAATACTTTAAATATGCATGAAACACGAAGCACTCAATATTCATGAGGTCTTAATTCAGTCACCCATTGTTGACACCCAATTTGGCCTCACAGTTCTCTGCTCTAGAAGCTCGAGTAAAACCCATGACTGTGCAGCAGAATGATTTGCGAGCTATTAGCCAGGGGTACTTGTCTCTGTGTCTGAGAGAGCAAGACAGTGTCATTTGCCCATGGTGTTTTCTGCGGCGGGCCCCCTGCTTGACCTCAGCTCTCATTCTGGTAACAACATCATCACAGGAAAGGTGGAGAGGCAGGACAAGTGTAAACCGTGTCTCCTGAATGCAAACACAGTTTTCCCAATACGCTTGCATCCTCTCACAAGGGGGCTAACTTACCTCATTTTGTTCCCCTTGCTTCATGCTATGTGTTCTTAACGCACTGAGTAAACAATGTGGTTTGAAACTTTTAATTTGATCTGTGCATCTGTGCGGTTCATAAGGCCTGGAAAATTTTCTTTTGTACTGTACTTGGAGTTTACAGCTGCATCGAGATCATTTCCCACACAGCAAGGGTACCAAGCCCTCCAGGTCTAATCAAGAACTATCTTTTCAATTATTTCTTTGGCAGAGAACCAATATTACCTTTAAGTGAATATATACTGCAGTTATTAGCTCTTTAACCTTCAAGGAAAATCAATGTGATTTTAAAGCATACATTATTTGGGTAGTACAAGTAAGCATTGATGTATCTATCTCTAAAATTGAAGAAAAACATATCATGCAACATGATTATAGTGTTAAATACACACACACACACACACACACACACACACACACACACACACTCATCAACTCCACCCAGAAAACTGGTACAGTTGGTCATTGTGGCAAATTGATTGAATCTGTGCATGTAGGAAATAACTATGACTAGGTAAGACTCATTCGTTGCTGAGAATTACTTATGATTACTTCTTTCAAAATGATCCCTTGATGTTGGTTAAAATTCCAAGTGTTAGCAATGTGGGCTAACTTCATCAGGATAACCCCATTCTGAGCCTTTTCCCCTAAATTGCAGATTACTCCCCGAGGCACACTTGAACTCCTTACCGGGAGAGCAGATGTTTCTAGGTTAAACCAACCAGCCAATATGTTTCATCTATGACCTTGGCCTCTTAGGCAAGAAGAAAACACTAGTTGTTGTCATTGCCTTTGAAAAGTTCAGATTAAACTAAAATTGAATGCAGGGTCTAATTTATCAAAATTGTAACACATTTGGAGTAACTGAAAAATTCATTAAAAATGTGGCTTTATTTTTCCCAAATGGGGCTTTGCAGATACATTTCTGACTGTACATATTGCAAGTATTTTACTGTGCTGCCTGAGTATCCCATACAGCCTGAAGCAAGATTATCTGCTTTCTTATCTTTTTCTTCAAAATTTTCTTTGAAATGCAAACATTTCCCATAGGCAATACAAACTAAAAATAGTTTTGAATATAAGAAATTATCAGCTAAACAGATGAAGAACAACTGTTATTTAGTCATGGTTTTAAGAAACAATGTGTTTCTTGCATTAATAATTTACATTTTACTTAGTTCATAAACAAAAAGTAAGAATTATTTTATACCATATATCATATTTTTATTTCTTTAAAATGTATTTTCAATTTTCTATTTTGATGTTGTATAATTATGTAATGCTTTCAGCCACAAATATAAAAAACTTCATTTTAAATTGTTTAAGCATAGAAAATTTTACATAATATAAAATATAATGATAAAGTGTCTCTTGATATTATTTTGTAATCAGAAATACCATTGCTTTTTATTTTTCTACTTTGTCAAAATTCCCAATTGGCATTTAACATATAAATGAAATGAGATTTGTGCCACCACACCCAGCTGATATTTTCTTTTAAAAATACATTTGACAATTCTTCTTTACTAATATTTTCATAACATAAGACTAATAAGCTAGGCCCAGTGACACAGAACAGTAATTCCAGTACTTGGGCGGCTGAGGCAGGAGGATTGCAGGTTCATGACCTGCTTCAGCAACTTCAGGGGATTCTCAGCAACCTAGTGAGAACCTCTTTCAAAACAAATGATAGAAAGGTCTGGGGGTGTAACACAGAAGCAGAATGTCCCTTGGTTTCAATCCCCAGTAACCCCACCACACACACAGGTTAAGACTGGTAAATGATACTTGCAAAAGCTGGGCTAGATGGCACACACCTTTGATCCGGGTACTTTGAAGGCTTAGACCGAAGTATTGCAGGTTCAGGCCACAAAAGACTTAAAAAAACTTTCATTAGACCTAACTTGGGAGAAAGATCATATGAGTAATGAATTTTTACCTTCTGGGGAAGATATTGCAGAATTAAGTTAGAATATAGTGAATTGGTCATTTTGCTTCATTTGGACCAAGTAATGCATGAAAGTGATAAGCTTGAAAAACAGACTATTTTTCAAGCCAAGATAAAATTTATAAAGAAATTTGATAAATTTAGAGTTTTGGGGTGTTATATCTTTGAAGCTCAGCTCTAAGAGAAAACTAAAGTAAGGATGTGGTTGCCTTTCTTTTTTTTTTTTTTGTGATACTGGGTTGCCTGGAAACCCTTCTACCTCTGGGCTACACTCCCAGACACCTATTTTTTATATTTTTATTTGGAAACAGGGTCTCTTAAGCCAGTGAGGCTGGCTTTGAACCTGCATGATCCTCCTGTCTCTGCCTCCCAAGTGCAGGGATTACAAGCATGCACCACCACGCCTGGCCTGGTTGCCTTTCTTAATGCTAAATCTTCTCACCTAATTAAGATGATTCAACTGGGTCTCGTGGTGCATACCTGTAATCCCAATACTTAGGAAGCTGGGGCAGGGGATCTAGGTTCAAAACTAGACTCAGCAGTTTAGCGAATCCCCCCACAACTCAGACCTTAATTTTTAAAAATTAATATTAAAATTAAAAAGGGTTAGAGGTATAGATCACAGGCAGAATGTTTCTGTGCTCAATTCCTAGTACAACAAAAGAAAGAAGAAAGAAAGAAAGAAAGAAAGAAAGAAAGAAAGAGGAATAAAGAAAGATTGATTCAAGAAAATACATTAATATAATTAAATGTCAATTAGTAATTTTTGTTATTTCTGGTAGTTCATAAAATGTTCCAGAATACAAATCAAAGACAGAGCTTTCTCAGTAATAAGAATAGGCACTTATTAAAAATACAAAGATAAAGGGAAGATCTCCAGTTTTTAATTAGTGACCAATACATTGAATTTATAAGACTTAAATATGTATACTATAGTTCAAATCAGCATATTACTGGACTAGATAGTAATAATTTTGTGTTTCTGAAAGTGAACAGTGCCTGGGTCCCCTGCTTTGGGTAGAGAGAAGACCATGACCGTCACACAGGGTCTTCAGCAACCACTGAGGATTAGGCAAAGGAAACACCTCCTTGTAAGTGGGTTTTGGTTACCTGAACACATAGACAAGGCAGGTTCAATAATAGAAATCTATTTCTTCATAGTTCAAGAAGCTAAAAAATCAGATATCAAGGTGCAGCCAAATTGTTTACTAGTGAAATCTCTCTTCTTCTCTTGCAGAAGGCTAGCTTTTGCTATGTTATTTATATGTGACCATGAAGAAAGAGAGAGGGACTCTTGCTCATAAGGTGGCTAATCTTACTGAACCAGGGCTCACTCTTATAGCCCCACTGATGCTTAATTACTTGCATAGACTCCTGCTATGCTTTGAATATTTGAAACCTCTTTTGAAACCCACGTTGGAATTCAATCCCTAAGTTTCAAAGTTAATTTGACTTTGAAACTTAAAGGTGAGTCTTTGAGAGCTGAGAAGTGATAGGTAAGTTTATCAGGTTGTATCTTTCATGTTCAATGATGGAGATTTTATAAGAAGGGAGACAGACCAGAAGACACATACAGGTGGTCCCTGTCCCTCTTCATGTGATTCCCTGAGCCACCTCAAGAGTCTGTCAGTGCGAAGGCCACTGAGTGCAATGGGATCTTGGAACTCCAGAGCTGTACGTTAAACCAAGTCTCCTTAAAACTTAGCCTGTGACATTACATACTTTACAACTGAAAACCAATACAAGTCCCAACCCCAAATATTGTTATACTTTAAAGTTTCAACATATGAATTTTGGAGTACACAAACATTCATTCCACAACAAGTTATAAGACTTTAGAGCCAGAGGTTATGGTGAAAAATGGGCAAAGGAGTCCTTATATGAGAATGAATGAATGATTGAATGAATGAATGGCATTTAAGAAAAAGTTTTTATTTCCAGGAAAAGGGCTCTAGAATATCAAGTCTTACAACTTTGTTCCAGGATAAATTTATTGTGATTGACCTTTCATAGCTCTATCATTGTATAAAGCACGTGTGTATGTATTTGTGTGTGTGTATATGTGTGTGTTTGTGTGTGTGCGTTTTTGTGTGTGTAGGGTGTGTAGATGGGACAGAAACTTATCTGTTGCTCTGAACCAAGAGGAGACATTTCCAGAACATTGCAGGGACTTGTTACTTTTCTTAAAGAAAGAACATAGGAATGTCTAGGGACTGGAAGGGAATATTTGGGAGGGGATATGCCCATCAAGTGAACCATCTCTTCTCTGAATATTTCTAACCCCTCTTATGTGAATGCATGCCCATGCAACTGGTTTGGGCCACTCACCTATGGCTAGAAGAAAAGTGAGCCATTATCTGCCAAGCCAAACACCGAAGATATCTTCCGTGGAAGATATCTTTCATTTTGAGAATATTTCATTTCATCCATGATGCAAATGTAAATCTTGGAGTGATTGTATACATCTGAGGCCCATATCAACCCGTGAGGTGTAAGTATTCGTCAGGGTTCATTGGAGTAACTGAATTTACAGGATACATATGTGGTAAAAGGGGATTTGTCAAAACAGCTCAAAGTCAGAAGCAATGTAATCCCAACTGGTGGGCTGCAGGCAGAGAGCCGGAGCAACTAGCAGCTGGTTGAGCTGCCCAAGAGCTGAAGTCTCAGAATCAGCAACCACTAATGGAGTCCCAGTTAAAGATGGAAAGGCCAGGAAACTTTCCTGAGAAATGATGGTGAAAATAGAGTTTGAAGAGCTGAAAGCCGACGTCTCAAAGAAGCACAGACATTTTTCCTCAGTAAGAACCACAACTGCCTTCCTGTAGCTTTCTCACTCTTTTAATCCAGGCAAGACTTGCCCTCCAGTCTGCACTTCATAAAGCCAAGCGTCTCAACAGTACACCCACAGTCACATCATCTTAGGCATTTTATAATCCAGTCAGGTTGACAATCCAGACGAACCATCACAGATGAGAAAGAGCTTTTATATAAAAAATCATTGAGGATCAGGGCTTGTATAATATCATATAACAATTCTGTCTAATATAATTAACTTTTGCTGAAAACTAAAAATAATTTCTAGAATAAAAAAATCATATAGAATTCTTTTTCTTACTATAGTGAAACAAAACATTTAAAAGAAGCAAAAAGCAAAAATAAACTTATGTAGCAAAAATTTTTTTAAAATGGACCCTGTAATCATAAGAGAAATAAAACTAAATCTGCAAATTAATCTTGAATGGCAAGAATAAGTATAAATATATATTGCATTATTTTAGATGCAAAGTAGCCATTAGAAAAGGAAAATGATTTAAATAAACCAACTGGAAAATAAATATAAGATAAAATAAGTGAGTTAATACAAAACCACAGAACAAAATATGGAAACTTATAGAATAAAAATGCATACACACATATTTAAATATATGATGTTCAATTTCATTTATAATCTGGAAAATGTTTATTGACAAAGCAATGTGATATTTTATTTACCTCAGTAAAAATTATAAAGATTATGCAATGGTGGTAAGAGTGTAAGGATATGTTAACTCAAGAGAAACACAAGAACTTTATAATTTCAATGTATCAGTATAATTATTTTTTTAAAAAGCCCATAAAATATTGAATCTACCACATTATGACACTTGGAGTACAGCAATAAAGAAAACAGAAAAATATTTTCTACCCTTAAAACGTTAATTTCAGCTGGGTGTGGTGGTTCGTGTTTGTAATCCCCACGCTTGGGAGGCAGAGACAGGAAGATTACGTTGGTTCGAAGCCAGCCTCGCCAGCTTAAGAGACCCTGTTTCCAAATAAAAATATAAAATTAGTCTAGGAGTATAGCCCGGAGGTAGAAGGGTTTCAAGGAACCCCAGTACCACAAAAATGTTAATTTAATTGAAATTACATTTTATAGTTTATTAAAACAAATGAGAGAGAGAGAGAGAGAGAGAGAGAGAGAGAGAGAGAGAGAGAGAGAGAGAGACGGAGAGACAGAGAGAGACAGAGAGAGATTAACCAACAGTGAAATGAAGAATCCTATTTTGTTAACACTCAGGACAAAGCTGTCTTTATCTGTTATATTTAGATATAGAATGGCTCCTTGAAGAGCTTGTGTATTGGTGTTTGGAGCTGATGTCACTGAGTCATGAGGATTGTAATCCCAGCAGTGGATAAATCCCTTGCAATGGATTCATTTGGGTGGCCTAGGTCAACCTTGGGGCTCATATATGGTCCCTCCTCCTCTCCTTCTCTCCTCCTCCCTCTCTCTTGCTTACAGCCTCCATGATGTAAGTATCACAGCCCACATGCTCTTCCTCTCTCCACTTTCTGTGGCCATGTACTGACATCCATGGTCCCCGGCCTCACATAGACTGAACCCCAAACCATAAAAAAATAAATTCTCCTTCCTCTAAGTTACATGGTCAGGTCTTTGGATTGGGACTGTAAGAATGCAGATAGGAACACTATTTAACTGAGTAGGACATTCAGAAGAGTTGCTGGCCATCCAGTTCACTGCAGCAATCTCTGAAATCCTCCCGCTAGGGTGAGTGTTGATATTTTCTTGTTGGGTCATGGAGCTCCCGAGGAGCGATGGAGCTGACTGGAAAGTAGGAGGGCTTAGTGTAAATGCTGTTTTCTCTACAAGTATGGAATTATTTCCATATTTTAAGATCTAATCTGATCATATCGGAGCATATTGGCTTAATATTAATGTTGAATTTTACAAATATCAAAAGCCTTTATCACTGAGGAATAACACAATCTACACAGAAATAAAGAATATAACTCCACTTACATAATGAAACTGCAATACACATTTTATCTCATATATATATTTGTATATACATACACTCACATATATATGTGTGTATGTATATACTTATATATTCACATTAGCTCTTTATGTAGACAGGCACATAAATACACATAATTGCCTATGAAAATAAATGCAAAACTAATGAAGGTAGATGATTCAGAAAGACAAAGAGTAATATGGAATAAAATTTCATTTTTTAAATAATCTATGATTACAAATCTTGCATTTGTATAAGGAGAGTTTTTACATTACTTTTCTCACTGAATATAGAAATCTGTGATGCCTACATTATAACACATTGTTTCTCATCATGTGGGGGGAGTGAATTAAGAAAATGTATCATTCAAAGTAAGGTGAATAAATGCTTTCTTCATCTTTTTAAAATTGAACTATATATCACACTTCACAGATTATTTCATAAAGGTGAAAAGAGTTGAACATGAATTTGCTGCAAAGTGGTTGCTTTTGACACACGTCAGTTTCACTTGGTTTCTGGCCGATTTGCTTTGAGTGCAGACGGGGATCCTCAGCCCGTCCAACACAATGAACATCTGTTCTTTCAAGTGTAGAGAATCCTGCAGAGATTGAAGTGCATTTTGCTGACAAATATTTTGTGCAGTACATCTCAGATCCTGTCTTGACAGCGACATAACATATTTTTTCAGGGCAGTGCTGCATCTATTTCATATTGTTTTATCCTATTACTATCATTAAACTTTAGAACCCAATGTGTATTATGCAAATAGAGTTAAAAAAGGAAATAAGTAATTTGGCCCAGTTAAAATACATTCTGTTTTGGGGGGGAATATGATTGCTATTATTTTATTTGGAACAATTTGCTGCTGCCAGTGTGTGTGTGTGTGTGTGTGTGTGTGTGTGTGTGTGTGGTGTATGTGTACTGTGTTGTATTTGAAATGAAATAAATGTATTACTAGATTTATAATGTAATAGATTTCAAGTTGATCAACAGCATGAGCTGTGATATTTTTAAAGTCACCTAACCTTTCTGTGCATTAAATTTCCTTCTATTCTGTAGAACAGAAGCAAATGTCAAGCAAGAAGGGGAAAAAATCTTTTTAAGACTCTCCAGAATTTTATTAGTAAGGAAATTGAAAATTGTGCAGATATACTTTATACCTGAGGAAATAAAAAAAAACCCTAGAATAAGCTCTCCATAATTATACAGGCAGACTCAAATTCTATACATTTCTTTTACAGAAATAAATTTAAGTCTTATTTGTCAAAGACACTGTCATGATAAAATGAAACCTAATTCATCCCTGTAAATTACAAAAGCTCTAACCAGGATGTAACAAATTTGTAATCAAGTCCTCTCAACACGGGATTATAATTCTCTGCCCCTAAAGTTAGCTGTTTCAGTGATTAGAACATGGCTGAAGATGTGTCGTGTACGTTTTCCCCCTGATCCTGTTCAGCCTGAGGACATGCCATGTGTGCTCCTTTTCATTTTAGCAAATACAGATGCCCAGAGAAGAAGCCTATTTAACCTAAGCCCGTGGATAAAAGGCAGAGTAGAATCCCCAGCTGACTCAGGAAAGGACAGCAACTCTATGTGCGATGTTAGTGCTGGGTTTGTTAAGTCACTAAGGATTTGGAGTGGTTTTAGCATCTCTGAGCCTCTCCTGATACATTTAAATGTGCTTGATCCATATGTTTTGCTCTGGGAATGATTGAATATAAGATTTTTGACGGGCGTTTTTTCAGTTACTCAGTAAATTTTACAAGGTCGTGAGTCACTTCATAAAGTGTAGGGATTCTCAGATTTTCTGATGTTGTTTGGGCCCATATAGACTCTTACCCTGCAGGCCTGGGACAATGACAGGTGTATCCTGACAACCCTGGGCTATATTTAAATCACATCTGCCTCCGTTGCCCATCTTTCTGTGGTTGCTGCTGATTTTAGTTTTTAGCAAATATCAAGCAGAAATGTCCCACTGGTAACATCTAAGATTGTATTGATAAGGAAATTGAAAATCTTAAAGACTCATTTTACAGATGAGGGAGCTGAAGATTTTTGAAAAGGCAAGTCAGGTAAGCTTTATGGTTTCTTAAATATAAAAGTACTTTTACTTTGATCCATATATGTGATTATTTTTTTGTGTGTGTGTGGGTTTGGGGATGGAACCCAGGGGCATTCTACCTCTGAGCTACACCCCCTGCCCTATTTTTTTATTCTTTATTTTAAAACAGGGTCTCACTAAGTAGCTGAGGCTGTCCTCTAACCGCGATCCTCCAGTCTCAGCCTCCCAAATGCTCGGATTACAAGCGTGCACCACCATGTCCGGCTATTTTTTTTAAATTATATAATGCTAATTGGTGATAGTCAAAGAAACAATGTCCTTGTTACCTTGTCAGTTAAATGGGATTAAATGTTAATAATGAGACTTTTTGTTTTGTTTTTTGGTACTGGGGATTCTATCTCTGAGCCACACCCCTAACCCTATTATTTATATAATTTGAAACAGGGTCTCCCTAAATTGGAGAGGGTCTCCTTTAGCTAAGTTTCTTCATGCTGACCTTGATCCAGCAATTCTACAGCCTCTGACTACCAAATACTGGAATTACAGTAGAGCACCACTGGACCTGGCTAATAATGAAACATCTTATGCCAGTTTTCATTTTACTTATTTGGAAGTGAGGTTTTATTTATTTATTATTATTACTTTAACATATTTACTCATTCTTTGTGAAAGATAGACACATATTTACATTAATTAATTAATTAATTAATTAATCTGTGGCACTGGGGATTGCACTCAGGGGCATGTTACCTCCAAGCTACACCCCCAGCCCTATTTTTTTATTTCAAAACAGGTATCACTAAGTTGCAGAGGGCCTCACTAAGTAGCTGAGGCTGGCCTCGAACCTGGAGCCTCCTGTCTCAGTTTCTAAAAGAATGCACTATCACACCTGACTCTACATAAATGTATTTAAATGACCTCCTGCTTGATATCTGGTGGGATTTCTAAATGTGAAGACTCGTTCACATCAAAGATATTTTCATCTAATGTTACTTCTCTTAATTTTCTCTGCCTTTTCCTGTTGAAATTTCTTGTATGGGGATGTTAGAACTTTCAGATTTGTGCTCTATACATCTAATCTCTTCTATCTTCTATCATAGTGTGTGTGTGTGTGTGTGTGTGTGTGTGTGTGTGTGTGTGTGTGTGTGTGTGTAACTGGGGATGAACCCAGGGACAACCTACCTCCTAGCCACACCCCAGCCTTATTTTTTATTCTTTTATTTAGAAACGGGTTCTCACTAAGTTGGGGAGGGCTTCAGAACTTGCTGAGGCTGACTGCAAACCTCAGATCCTTCTGTCTCAGCCTCCCAAATACTGGGAATACAAGCGTGCACCACCACACCCACCTTCTATCACATTTTCTATCTTTTACTTACTGCTAAATCTTTCAGGAGATTTTTAAAAATTTTATATTGCAGGTCATTTACTTACTCATTCTGTTTCTTCTGGTATTTCACCGAAGCCTTACTTATAGTAATTGCATTTTAATTTATAATAACCTCTTCTCTGATTGATCTTCTTTTAGACTGCAGTAAATTTTTCTGAATGTTAGATGCTATAGATTCTTTTTATTTAAATTTTATTGGTGCATTGTATTTATACATCATGATGAAGCAAAAAATTGTGTAGATTTAAATGCACACATCACCCAGCCAGCTCCCACCCAGTCACCACCTCACTCCCTCTCCATCCCTCCCTCATGCTTGGCTTAGTGGTTGACTATGATATGAGTTTCCTTCTCCCCCCTCTCATCCCCACAGTTAGGTTGCCTTATTTGCTCCTCTATAGGATCTCCTTTTTCACCTGGAGTTCCTCCTATGACCCCTTTCACCTTAGCTTTCACATATTAGGAAAGCGTCCGATTCCTTACTTTTTGTGACTGACTAATCTCACTTAGCATAATGTCCTCAAGATCCATCCATTTCCCTGAAAATGCTGCAATTTTTTTTTTTTTTGTTTGCGGGTCTGGGGATTAACCCAGAGGCATTTGACCTCCGAGCTACACGCACTGCCCAATTTTTTATTCTTGATTTTGAAACAGGGTCTCACTGAGTTGCGGAAGACCTCGCTAAGTGACTGAGGCTGTCCGCGAACCGCGATCCCCCGGTCTCAGCCTCCCAAATGCTGGAATTACAAGCGTGCGTCACCACACCTGGCTAATTGTGTCTTTTTTAATGACTGAGTAAAATTCCATGGTGTACATGTCCCATAGTCTTGTAACCCATTCATCTGTTGATGGGCATCTTGGCTGGTTCCCTAGTTTGGCAATGGTGAATTGTGCAGCTATGAACATAGATACAATAGATACAGATGCATTAGTTTGGTAGTTTGGTTTCCTTCCTTTTGGGTAGATACCCAGAAGTGGTATTGCTCGATTGAATGGTAGATTTGTTCCCATTCTTTTGAGGATTCTCCGTACTGTTTTCCAAAGTGGTTGCACTAATTTGCAATCCCACCAACAATGTTTTAGAGCTATAGATTCTTGCTATACTGTTGATTACATAGTAATTTGCTTATGTTCTTAGATCCATAGGTCCGATTCTGACCGGACCAGTTATTCTCATTATTTATAATAAAGAGTTTATTTAATATCACCTACAATGATCAAGTATCCAATTGTCTTTTTTACTTTTTTTTGTATTGGGGATTGAATCCAGGGACATTCTTTATTCTTCCTCAGTGCCATATGCTGAGCTTTTTTTCCCCACAGTTTTTTTTTTTTTTTAATTGAATCTTATGAAATGGCTGAGGCTGGCTGGAACCTGAGAACCGCCTGTCTCAGCCTCCCAAGTATTGGAATTACGGGCAGGGGTCACAGTGCCCGGCTTGCTTATTTTTTATTATGCTTTTATGTTTGAAGACAACAATGAGAATCCTTCATTTCCCTTGCAGTGTGCTAATCTACTTATTCCTCTGAATTAGAGAGCTGCCTATGAGCTTCCTTTGAGCAGGTATGTTCTGTCATAAACAGAAAAATAGTTGCAAAGCTTAAGCTGGAAAGTTTCAAAGTAAGGATACTTGTTGAAAGTAGGGAGAGAGCATTTAGATTTATTTTTCTTTGTCATCTCTGTCTCTTACAGAGGGCTGTGGAGACATGCTGCTGGATTCTGCTTTTCAACCACATAAGCTCTCCATGCAAATATTTTGCTGTGTTTATAAAAGGATTCTCACAGTTTGAGCCTCGAAGCCAGTGCTGTGTCTTATACTGCTGGGAAAAGGTCGTTTTAGTCAGTCCTGGCAGGTGCTCCATTATTTATTTAGTTATGCTAGCAATTCTCAAACTTTCTGACTTTACAATGCAATTCTGCACCTTTTATGTATGTGAATCATCTCTTCTCATTTTTAACATACTGAGAGTTAAAAAAATTTTAAACCTCCAAATATCCAAATGTATATTTTATTAAACCTGAAAGGGATGATGACATAACATTTAGTTCCTGAGAATTTTCTCATTATAACAATGTAAGAGAATAAAACAGACCAGGGTAAAACCGAGAGTTCATATTGCTATAAAAAGAGTTTTGAATTCATGGACTGCCTAAGATCTCGGGGTTCCTTGAGGGGTGCTTGGATGATAGTTTGAGGACCACTGAATCCTGTCATTCAGTGGATTAACTGGAGCAAACAATACCTGGAAGCGATAGAACCAGTTTCACGCGTATTTTCCTCTTTTGCTGTCTCTGATAGAATTGAGTCTGCAGCGTGACAAGATACCACACAGCGGTGCCTGGAGACATATGTCACCTCGCTTTACCTAACTTTCCTCATGAGATACAGGTTGAAAGGTATGCTGCTCAGTCCTGCCTTTTGTGTGTGTTGACTCTGAGCATAAATTCTGTTAGGTAAATGACAGTTAATTCTGCAATGACCTTCTTTGGGGGATCTGATTTTTTTTTTTTTTTTTTTTGCGGGTCTGTGGATGGAACCCAGGGGGATTTGACCTCTGAGCTACACCCCCTGCCCTGTTTTTTTTTTTTTAATTTTTTATTTTGAAACCGGGTCTCACTGAATTGCAGAGGGCCTCACTTAGTAGCTGAGGCTGTCCGCGAACCGTGATCCTCCGGTCTCAGCCTCCCAAATGCTGGGATTACAAGCGTGCGCCACCACGCCCGGCTTAAGGGGATCTGATTTTTGACTTCTAGTTTCCGACAATATCCTCCATCTGTCTTTTGTTCCTTTGTTGCCAGTGTGCACCTGGCAGACAAATTTGTTCTCACGGTTGTTTAGCCATTTTTAGAACTCAACAAACATGTAATCATGAAACATCAAGTCATTTGCGGTCAGCTTTTTTCTCTTAGCGCAATGACTTCTGGATCCATCCATGATATTTTTGTCTATTGACAGTTTGTTCCTTGTTGTTGTTCAGAAGTTGGATCACATCTGTTGCTTGTACACAGACATTTGAGTTGCTTATCAGTTCTTTTGCTATCTTGAAGAAAGTTGTAATGAATATTTTGTTCATGTCTTACTTTGGACAGGATTTCACTTAACTAATTGGTTTTTAAATATATTACTTGATTGATATTTTGTTCTTGAAGTGATTTGCCATCTGCCACAAACATAAATCATGGGTTTTCATTTTAATTAAGAGAATGAGAAATGAAATAGAGATATTAAATATATTGACCTGGAACAAAGAGTTTTGATTCGTGGTCAATAGAAATGTAAGAATTATATACTTCAAGAGCATTTTGGAAAATTTTAAAGATATTAGGATAAGAGGTTATAGCACCAAAACAGAAATTTTTAATAAAGTGATTGATTTTTTATTGCTTTTAAAAAATTACTTAGCAGATAGAGAAAAGTCATGGGTAAAGTATATTAATGGGGAATATTCTGTAATGTTTAAATCAGGTCAAATTAATTAGTTTATTTATTTACTTACTTACTTATTTTGGATCTAGAAATTGAGCTCTAAGGATTCAAGAGAAAACACACGTGGCTGCTCATCCTCAGCCCTAGTCATTCACTCCCTCGGCAGCTCTTCTTCATTCTCCACTGTGTGCCTACCCAGTGGGATTTCTTCGCGTGACTCTAGTGTCTGATTGAGCATTCTGCTTTTCCCATGATTGGCTAACATGTCTTCCTTTGTGCAGAGGCATCTGAGTGCTATTGGGAATTCCTTAGTCATACCCATTCTTTCCAAGTAGCGAAATGATTTAAAAATTGACTTACTAGAAGCAGCCTCTCTAACCAATTGAAATACCTGACCACATTTTTTTTTTTTTTTTTTGGTGGTACTGGGGTTCCTGGAAGCCCTCCTTCCTCCGGGCTACACTCCCAGACCTATTTTATATTTTTGAAACAGGGTCTCTTACGCCAGCGCGGCTGGCTTCGAACCTGCGCGATCCTCCTGTCTCCGCCTCCCAAGGGCGGGGATTACAAGCGTGCGCCACCACGCCCGGCAGCCTCACCACATTTTTTTAAATTAGGAAAATCCTGTATTTTTGTACCTGATATACCACCCATGGATATCTAAGAGTAGAAAATGGCTAGCAAATATGGATCGAGTTGAGGAGTAGATGAACATGAATGATGGAAGTTTATTTTTTGCATTTAGGGCTACAATTATTCTGTCCTTTAATCCTATAATTTCCTGTTTCTCCTTTACAAATATTACAGTAATATTGCTTTAAGAAACTTAAAACAGAATGAAAAATTCACACAAAGATTTTAATAGTAAACTAAACCTAATATCTGTAGGATAATAGAATATTATGAGATGTTAAGTAAAGTAAATATTATTGCCCAGAAAAATAGAGGAGCTTTTTCTTTACTCAATAATGTGGCTCTCCAAAAATTTAATTTTTCTCTGCAAAGCATAAACTGTTTTATTTATTTGTTTATTTATTTATTTGCAGTATTGCAGATTGAACCCAGGGGCATTCTATCTCTGAGCTATACTACAGCCCTATTTTTTTATTCTTTATTTTGAAACAAGGTCTCAGTAAATTGCAGAGGGCCTCACGAAGTAGCTGGCCATGAACCTGTCTCAGCCTCCCAAGTACTGGGATTACAAGCGTGCACCACCATTCCCAGCTATAAACTTTGTTATATTTTATAAAAAATTATTCTAGTCATATGTTTATGTACCTAGAAAACTGTGTATGTATCTAGAAGCTGAAGGCATTTGTTCAATTCTGTTCAACAAAGCACTAGTATATCGGTAGGATCTATTAAAATGCTAAATATCTTCCATCAAAGGTCACTGGGATTGAAAATATTTTTTCAAAGATCTAACTAGAATTCTGTACAATGCCTTAAGAATACCAGGAAAAGAAAGATAAGGAAGCCTACATATTTTCCTTCCTTCTCTACAATACTACGATATTATACAAACCAATTTCAAGTAGGTCTTAATATGCTCTCCCAGAAGCCTTTTCATGGCACCTTATCCTTGGGTGTTTCCTGCCTCCTTGCTAGTGGTGAGCACTTTCTAGATGCAGCTCTCTATTGCTTCTTTTCCTCCAGGCAGGAGGCATAAAACAGGCTGAAATATTTAGCATTGTATACACATAATGCTTTGTGGAGAAAATCAAGCACCAGATAGTTTTTAAGTAAAACTTATGGAAGAACATTGATTTGGGCTGAGCAGCTAACTGCATGAGGCCCAGGAGACCAGATTGGACTGGCTTCGAGTCACTCATGCCACAGAGTCAGTGAGCCCTAAAGGAGGCCCGTTTTTGTAAGAGAATGGGACACCGATTGATGGCAGTCAGACTGGAAAGGCTCAGTTTACCGGAGAGGTAATGAAAAAGGAAGTTCCTCTGCTTTAATGTAAGTATAAAGTAAAGTAAGGAAAATAATATATAAGGAAAGTAACTCTGAATTGAACAATCTACCTTTTGTCTGCTGTTTCTGAGTCTGTTATATTTTCCTGTGCATAAAGCTCACCTCTTCTGTCCACCCTCTCTCCCTTGCTTCTCACTTTTACTTAATTTATCAAGCTTAAATCACTCTGTCTGGTTCTGCTTTACCAATGTTTATATTTAAGAACATAATATGTACCTGTAAGGGTTTCTTTATTCCAAGTTTCAGCTTAGATATAAGTAGTGTGCACTGTGTCTTGATATTTTATTTATTTATTTATTTATTTATTTATTCTTTTTGAGGGTCTGGGGATGGAACCCAGGGGCATTCGACCTCTGAGCTACGGCCCTTGCCCTATTTTTTATACTTTATTTTAATCCGGGTCTCACTGAGTTGCAGAGGGCCTCACTAAATAGCTGAGGCTGTCCATGAACCGTGAACCTCAGGTCTCAGTCTCCCTAATGCTGGGATTACAAGTGTGCGCCACCATGCCCAGCTGTGTCTTGATATTTTAGCTAGCAAAACAATAACCTATAAAAGAAAGCATCAAGCCCAATTAGAAGAAAAGATTCTAGTAAATATAATTCCATGTTGCACATGCTTTAGAAAATCTGGCATGAAGCCGGGCGTGGTGGTTCAAGCTTGTAATCCCCGCGCTTGGGAGGTGGAGACAGGAGGATCGCTAGGTTCGAAGCCAGCCGTGCTGGCTTAAGAGACCCTGTTTCCAAAAATAAAAGAGTATAAATAGGTTTGGAAGTGTAGCCCGGGAACCCCAGTACCACCAAAAAAAAAAAAAAAAAAAAGATAGAAAGAGAATCTGGCATCAATTTAATCACAAATTTAATCACAAGGCTGTGTCCTCTGATTTGGAAAAATAAATCAGTTGTTGGTTTGGTTTTTATTTTTTCAAACCTTTGAGAGGATTGTCAATTATTTGTATGCAGACATGAGATAATTCCTCTGTCTACTCTCCACTTTGCATAATGTTGTTGAGTAAGAATCAATGCATTAAGAGTGTGTGTGTGTTTGTTTGTGTACTCATATATCTAATGTTTTGTAATTGCAAATTATTACATTAACCCATAACACTCTTCTTAAATGTCTGTATAATATGACAGGACTATTTTCCATAGCCACTGGCTCAGTTTTTATTAAGCACAGATAGGAATGGAGGGTAGATAGAGGTGAACCTTTTTTTTCTAATTCCTTCTGAGAGTTAAAGTAAAGCAACCTAAAGGCCAATTTATCCACATTCTATGCTGGGTTGAGTATTGACATGCAATAAAGAATTTCAAATGAATGTTGCATAAACTTGATAGTAGTTATTGCCAACTGACTTATCAGTGAAAACCTTTAAATATCACTAAAAGGGCTGTTTTGACCATATGTTTCATCTTCACAACTAGACCTCATATGCTATGTGTGTTTTTTAGTGTTCCACACAAAAATGCTCAATAAAGTCGATTTTCCATGTCGATAATATAGGAGCCAAAAATATAACAGATGAAGAGTTGATAGACTTTCATATTTTCTTCTCTACTATAAATTCTAACTATTTTCCTTGGCTTATTATTTTAGTTGATATAAAGATATAATTGAAAATGATATCGACATTTTCTTCCAAATATTACAATTATTGATCATTTGTGTTGAAATAACAAAGTATACTTAAACTTAGAAGTCAGCATTTCTAGCTGTTAAAATTACTTTGTTATTAGTTACATAAATAGTCCGTCTTAATTTTATTTTCATGTAAAAGAGTCAATAAAGAACTTGGATGTCTAAAGTAAAAGCTTCAAAAATGTTATATATTTTTGTTATTTTTACAGCCATGGTTTTTCATCAGATATATGTAAAAAACTTTGCATAAAATAAATTATTTAATGCACATTAGTAATTTGGGGGCTTAGAAAGCGACCAAAAGTTGGACAGAGAAATGGCTTCTAATATTCACAGCATGTAATCATGCATAAATCTTCCCAAAATATGGTAGCTTAAAGGAATAAGAAAACAACTGATAAGAGAAATAAAATCCTGAAATAAAATCCTGAAATTATGTTCTTATGATTTGGCATTAATTACAATAAAAATATAAGATAGATCAAAATATACTTTATTTATAAGAACATAGTACCAAAGGAGATAAGATATTTCCTGCAGGAAGAATAAAAAGGACAAGAATTACAATTTGTTATGTCTCCTAAAGAGTATACAACTCAGATGAAGGATGTGAGACAGAAACTGGAGAAACACATTATTAATGTTAATTGAAGCCTTCCCTCAGTGCTAGACCTGGAAGCGTCTTCCATGCTGTGCCTTAGAATGACTAACGATTGGCTCATTTATTCAGAGCGACCATAGCCTGTGTTGATAAAGCCTGGTTGGTTTCTAGCAGGAATGGAGAATGCAGAATGACTTTGTCATACACACACACACACACACACACACACACACACACACACACACATGCACGAGATGAAAGCCACTTTGAAAATTAATGTGTGAGAAAAAATTAGCAACAATTAGATTCAGAATTATATTTTGCAAAAGAGAGCCCAAAGTATTAAAATATAGATATTTGGCTATTTTAATGATTTATAAAAATTGTTAATCTTTATAAGAATGTTATACACAAATTTGGGAGTCATTCAACTCAAATTTTCTTTTGAAATAATGGGAAATAACTTTTAAGTACCTTTTGTGTCTGTAATTTTTCTAAAATAAAAAGGCAATATCAGATATCTAAAAACATTATGAAGGAACAAAGCTATAGCTAGCTAGAATATTCAAATCAACTAGCTGCAAAACTTCAAAATAAAAAAAAAATAGGGATAAGCCGGGCGTGGTGGCGCACGCTTGTAATCCCCGCGCTTGGGAGGCAGAGACAGGAGGATCGCGCAGGTTCGAAGCCAGCTGCGCTGCGCTGGCTTAGGAGACTCTGTTTCCAAATAAAAAAAGTAAAAATAGGTCTGGGAGTGTAGCCCGGAGGTAGAAGGGCTTCCAGGAACCCCAGTACCACCAAAAAAAAAAAAGGGATAAAGGAAGGATGAAACAGAACCTACTGCACAGATTTTCAGGATATTAGAGTAGGTAAAATAAATTTTTATCCCTTAAAACTAGATAAAGAGGCCAGGCATGGTGGCTCACGCTTGTAATCCCCGTGCTTGGGAGGCAGAGACAGGAGGATGGCGCTGGTTTGAAGCCAGCCTTGCTGGCTTAAGAGACCCTGTTTCCAAATAAAAATGTAAAATAGGTCTGGGAGTGTAGCCCGGAGGTAGAAGGGCTTCCAGGAACCCCAGTACCACCAAAAAAATAAATAAATAAATAAATAAAAAAAATCAAAACCACCATCACCACCACCAACAACAACAAAAGACAACCTAGATAAAGAAACTTAAATCACTGTTCATAGAATTCTTTCACATTAAATAATTATAGAATTGGATCATTGCACTGAATACCTGTTCAAGAATTATGTGTATTTGATGATTGTTTGCTTCAATCTAAGAATCACAGAAGAAAAAGGGAGTTAGGATTTGGTCTTTCTTTTCTTGAGTTTATATTGCTGATTATTTTCTAAACAAACACCTGTAATTTTTTTTGAAACACTTTTCATACTTTTCTAAGAGTTGTAATTGTACTCAGATGGTAAATACTAGGGCATAATTAAGAAATATTTTCCAACATAAAAGAGAATTTGATGCCATACCACTATCAAGTTTTTCTTTGTAAACTCACAAAGAATCCTTGTTAAAAGCACAGAATATCTGTTAGTGACTGCCAACATCTGTTGGTGATACTAGCAGGTATTATCAGGAGAAGAAGATGCTCTACTGGTAAATTTCAAGATACAAGTCAGTACAAAAAAATGAAATATAGTAAAAAGCAGTTATTACAGCCAATCATCTTTTTTAGGGATCACTGACATCTCTGTTTTGTATTGTGTAGAACGTAACACACACTGGAAATATGATACCAATTAATTATTTTCTCATATATTCAGAAATACATGAACATACTCAATATTCAGGAGTAACAGCCACAATTTTCTTCTCATTTCTCATTTAAATATAACTTGCAAATTAGAGAATAGGAAATTATTAAACTTAAAATTGTCTTCACAGTATATTCCAGAAGAGAAGCAATTTACTTATGCTAATGTTGACTAACATATACACAAGCAATTTCAAATAACTGTCAACATTTTATTACCATAATTTTTTTCTAAGGCGCTGATGCTACTTAGGAATATTTAAACTTATTATATTAATTTCATTTGGTTAGTAACAGAGTAATATATAAATATTCAAGTCGCATCCTTTTTATTATTTTGAGCAACATAATATATTTTCCATTACTCTTACCTTCATATCTGCCTTTTTTCCCATTCTTAGATCTTAAATGATTACCACATACACTCGCCTCTGAAGCAAGCTGATGTGGGATGAATTTTCCCCAAACTGAAAAAAAGTAATGTCTTAGGTTTGTGTGTGTGTGTGGCTCTAAAAGAATAGCTAAGACTAGATCATGTGTTTATTTGTTGATTTATCTAATTTAGTTAGTTACTAATTCTTTATTTTTTGCCATACTAGGAATTGAACCCAGGAGGGGGGAAAAGGAAAACTCTCTGAAGCACATGATGTACATAAACAAACCTATGGAAGTCATTCAGTAAGTCAAGCATGGGAAGAAGGGATGAGGAGGGAATGGGGCAGGAATTGGGTACTGGGGTTCCTGGAAACCCTTCTACCTCCGGGCTACACTCCCAGACCTATTTTTATATTTTTATTTGGAAATAAAGTCTCTTAAGCCAGTGAGGCTGACTTCGAACAAGCGCGATCCTCCCCAAGTGCGGGGATTACAAGCGTGCGCCACCATCCCCAGCCTCGTATGTTTCTGAATTCAAAAGTAGAGCTATAAATTATAGATAATTAGCTGTTAATCCATCATCAATACATTTTATCTTGATGAAGACTCCCAAGATAGTATATACAAAGTTATAAATGCTAATTTTACAAAATAAATATATGCATTTTTATATTTAAATAATTGCTTGGTAGCATAACTTTTAGTTCTGTTCTCCTATTTAGCAAGGGGTTGGATAGAAAAATTGTGCCATTCTATGGGATTATAGTTTATATCTGGTGAAGAAATAAAATCATAATTGTGAATATTTTTGTCTAAAAATTTACTTGGATTTTATCAACTTTTATTGAGTCTTCTTTATATCCTACAAAGATGCATATATATATATATATATATAGCTTTATGCTATATTAAAGAAATATTGTATTAATATTTTCTTTAATTAATGTAAAACTAAAAGAAACCAGAGAAATTTTTATTATATTGCTGCTTATTTCTTGCCAAAATTAACTGTATTATACTTGCAAATTCATCACTATTTTCTCAAAGATTTCAAAGATAATCATATTTTATCTTTTTATTAAAAATAAATTCAGTTTTATTCACACACTATACTTTCCCCAGGCATTCATAATTGAGACTAATTTATAAAACCTCCTGATAAGTCCTCATGTCTTTGAACTCAGGCTTTTGCTGTTTAAACATTATGGCAAAAATTAACATTTGATGAGACTGAATTTCTTTTGTTCTTTTACTGCTTAAAGTATTTGTCATTGTGCTATTTTAAATGTTTATATCTGCTGCATTTTACTCTGTGTTTGGAATTTAAATAAAGAATTAAAGTAATTTCATGGGAAATACTTTTACGTGAAAGTAATATATCTTTAGGGCCCCACAAAGAATAAATCAGAGATTTAAAGAACTTACTGGAAACAAAATCAATATATTCAGTTTTGAATTAAATATGAAACTTTTCAAGGACTCATTGTCTTCTCACTTTTAATTCTTTTCATTTGCAACTGAATAGGGACTACCTCCATCTCTTTGCATAAACCATTGATCAGACCATATCTCAAAACTTCAAGAATGAATTTAGAGTTTGGGACTACCTTTTTTTCCCCTTCTTTGCCCAAACACCTGATTTATCTTAGCTGCTCAGAAGAAACCTGCAACTCCATTTTAAATCTCTCTAACCAGCTCCTCTCAGGGATTTCCCATATAGTCAGCTTGTAGCTCTGCAGATTTATAATAGTGTTCATGTGGACACTCCATAGCCTTTTAGGAGTTTTTTTTTGTTTGTTTGTTTTTGGTGGTACTGGGGTTCCTGGAAGCCCTTGTACCTCCGGGCTACACTCCCAGACCTATTTTTACTTTTTTTACTTGGAAACAGGGTCTCCTAAGCCAGCGCGCGCGGCTGGCTTCGAACCTGCGCGATCCTCCTGTCTCTGCCTCCCAAGCGCGGGGATTACGAGCGTGCGCCACCACACCCGGCCGCCTTTTAGGAGTTTTAAACGTCCTGTAAGTCCTTTGCACTTCATGTCCTTTGCTCTTGCACTCTGGAGCTGGAGGGAGAGATGTGGGCATTCAGGGGTGTTTCAATAACCTACTCATTATTTATCCTGCGGCTGAAATGCAACATTTGCTATCTCCTATATCCATGTTCTGGTTTATATAGTTACTTCAAAGTTAAGAAAATACTTTTGATTCATTTTTATCACCATCCCTTAAGATAGCTTAGTATATTCAAAAGTATTTTTTTTTTTTTTTTTGGTGGTGGTGGTACTGGGGTTCCTGGAAGCCCATCTACCTCCGGGCTACACTCCCAGACCTATTTTATACTTTTTATTTGAAAACAGGGTCTCTTAAGCCAGCACGTCTGGCTTCGAACCTGCGCGATCTTCCTATCTCCACCTCCCAAACGCAGGGATTACAAGCATGCACCACCACGCCTGGAAAATTTTTATAGGAAGAAACTCAGCATTTGGTGAGTATGTTAATAATGACATGACATTCATATTTCTTGCCCTGAAATAATGTGAGTTGGCACTAATGGTTATGAGTAGTAATTTCTCCCCTGAAAAAGAAAACATCTTGTTTTTGTTTGGTTGGTTTGATTTGGCTTTGGTACTGAAGATTTTTTGGGGGAGGTACTTACTTTTCTTTTTCTTGGGGTACTTTTTCAGTCTTTTTTTTTTTTTTTTTTTTTTTGCGGTACTAGGGATGGAACCCAGGGGCATTCCACTTCTGAGCTAAACTCCTGATCCTATTTCTTAGTCTTTTTTTATTTTTTGAAACAGGGTCTCACTGAGTTGTGAAGGCTGCCCTAAGTACCTGAGGATGTCCAAGAACCATGATCCTTGAGTCTCCACCTCCCGAGATACTGGGATTACAAGCATATCCCACCAGGCCAGGCCTCAGTACTCTTTGTTATTGTTGGCACTGGGGATTAAACACAGGGACATTTTACCTCTGAGTTATATCTTCAGCCCTATTTTATTTACAACGTTTTTAGCTGGGTATAGTGGCTCACACTTGTAATCCCAGTACTTGGGAAGCTGGGACAGGAGAATCCAGTTTTGAGGCTAGCCTCAGCTATTTAGTGAGGTCCTCAGCAACTTAGAGACCCTGTTTCAAAATAAAGAATAAAAAATTGGGCTGAGTGTATAGCTTGGTGGTAGGACACCCCTGGGTTCAATCCCTGCATCACAAAAACAAAACAAAACAAAAAACAAACAAACAAAATAAACAAGGTCTTGCTAAATTGCGGAATTTGCTTTGAACCTGTGACCCTCTTGTCTCAGCTTCTCAAGTGCTGGGATTAAAGGTGTGTGTTATTATCCCTGGCTTGTTTCATATATACATATATGTATATGTATATATGTATATATTGGCTTCTACTAACTGTTCTAATTGTTTTTATCTGTCTTCTGTTTGGCTAATAATTTTACTGGGCCAAATATATTCTTCAATTTGTTTTCTCCTAGTTGTATACTATAGAGGAAACTTGACGTCAAGTCCTGGCTATCTTGAAATCTGTGAGGGTTCTGTGTTATTCTACTTTGCCATACAATTAGCAGGATTGGAAATGCACTATTTGAACAGAGGCCCTTCTCTCTCGAAGTAAAATAAGCTGGAACTCCAGCTTGTCTCTCTGAAATTGTTCAAGTTACTGCTTCTCCTGCAGTATCTTGAGGCATCTTCATATAGAAGTTTAAATCTATCAACCACCTGTTGGAAATCAAGGTAACTGACAGATGATCCCTTATATAAACAGTTACAAATACTATAGATATTAAAATTGGTCTACCATCTAATCTTCGTTATTACTTTACAAAAAATCCTCTAAGAACATGAATACTAGAGTCCTTTATATAAACCAAAATATATTAAGATCTTAGATATAAATATCTACCACTGGAAAAATGATTACTACACTAATTTATTGTTTCTGTATCATCAATAATCCTGATGTCCATGTTTCAAGTTATTCTTTGATAAACTAGTGTGATTTCTCTCTTGATCTCAAAGTCAAGACATAGTAATAGCCACGCCATCATTTCAAAGTAGTGCTTCTTCTTGTTCTGTGAGGTATAAAAAGGTACTTAAAAGCATATGTGAATCATTCTGAATCAGACAGAAATAAATCGATAAATGCCTAAGGGGTTATTCTTTACAAGACTATATTGAAAGAGAAAACTGAGTGCTGTATTAGAGACAACTAAGAATTTCAAAATCATGTCACATTTACTTTTGAATCAGACTACAAATAATTTATGTTTCTGGTAGGCTTAGTTTTAGCTTTCCGAGGAGTGAGCTCATATGATATGACCTTTAGAGTGTTGTTTAGTGAAATGGGAGTGGAAAGAATCCCTCAAAAGTCAACCATAAGTAACTGTCATATTTTACCCCAGTTAAATGAGAATAAGAATAATATATGACCCATGCTATGAAAATTACTCTTAGAGAGCATTAATCATGTGTTGATATCTTATATTAAAAACCACAGTTGGTTACTCATTTTCGTGCAGTTATACAGCACTATGGAGACATTTAAAACATAATGCCCGGCGTGGTGGCGCATTCTTGTAATCCCTGGGCTTGGGAGGCGGAGACAGGAGACTCGCGCAGGTTCGAAGTCAGCCGCGCTGGTTTAAGAGACTCTGTTTTAAAATAAAAAGTATAATATAGGTCTTGGAGTGTAGCCCAGAGGTAGAAGGGCTTCCAGGAACCCCAGTACCACAATAAATAAATAAATAAATAAGCAAACAAACAAACATAATATTGTCATAATAGTTAATAATTATGTTGTGAAAAATACATTAATCCTCTTGTATAAAGCCATATGAGTCAATGAAATTATATCTTTAACTGAAAATATAAATCAATTGTGTATTTTAATTTTACCAGCTAGTAGCTTTCAACTTTGTCTAGTAACTTTAGCTATAATCGTCTTATATATTTTTCTACTTTATACTACATTTTACTCATTAATATCTCACTTGTACTTAGACTATAAGTTATAATGAAACAAAAAACTTAACTATAATAAAAGCATTAGTAATATACAGTTTAATGATCAACATACAATAAAAATTTTAAGTAACTATCTTAAATTATATTATATTTCATGAATACAACCAATGCATGGTGAAGATTAAGAAACAATGTAAAACAGGTTTTTTTTTTGTGTGTGTGTGTGTGTGTGTGTGTGTGTGGTACTAGGGATGGAAGCCAGGGGCATTCTACCTTCGAGCTACACTTCCAGCCCTATTTTTTATTCTTTATTTTGAAACAGGGTCTCACTAAATTGCCAAGCACCTCACTAAATAGCTGAGGCTGTCCTCCAACTGTGATCCTCCTGTCTTAGCCTCCCAAATGCTGGGATTACACGCATGTGCCACCAGGCCTGGAGAAAAACAATTATTTTAAATAAATGCATATACATATGTAAATATAGCTGACTTGAAAGTCATAGATTGTTCACACATGATCGCAGCCCTTGGGAGACTGAAAGTAAAGGATCTCAGGTTCGAGGCCAGCCTCAGAAACTTATGGGGAGATCCTATTTTCAAAATAATACATAAATAAATACATAAATAAATAAATACATAAATAAATAATACATAAATACATAAATACATAAATAAATAAATAAATAAATAAATAAATAAACAAAACTTAGGTGGGGTGCCATCTCAGAGTTAGAATGCCCCTGCGTCCAATCCTAAGCAGCACACACACACACACACACACACACATACACACACACACTCACACACACACACACAATTATTCCCTATTGAGGATATAGGGCTAAAAGTTAAGAACTATTATAAATATCTGATGAATTTCAACAAAATAATCTTTATTGTAAAATTGTTAGTGACTCAAAGTATACGTGCCTAGAAGATAATTTGAAAAGGCACATGATTCCTCCTTTGCTTAATTTCTAACAATAATATGAACTATCATGCAACTATGAAATAGGAAATTGAGTGGCACAGACTTATTGTGGTATTGTCAAGTGAGAAACATCACAGACTAGTATATGTGCCTGACTATACACAAATGAGTCAAGAGAACTGTACCTACAATGAGCGTGAGTATATACATGTATTAATGATATAGATATACCCATATGACTTTCTGTAATTTATGGATAACTAGCTAAAGCTCCATCTATACGACGAGAAGACGACTGAGTAGGGGATGCTGAGTAGGTGGTAAAATATTGACTTTTTATAGAGCTGTATAATTTGACTATCTTACAAGGATATATTCCAACATTACTAATTTTAATTATTTTTAAAAAGATGAATATTGCAACTGCTCTAAAATCTATTTTCACTCAGCGAGATATTTAAATAAGGAACTGGAGATATTTATCTGTATCTTTTCTATGCATCATGCTAAAAAAAATTTAGTAGCCCAAAGCAATTTAAAGTCCACTTAATCACAAGTAACTAATTGCTTGTGATTTCTAATTTAATCTTTGCAGTATTTCTCTTTAATACACATTTTAATGGACATTATTTTTAGAGTAGTTTTCAATTCAGAGTAAAATGGAGCTGAAGGCACAGAAAGCCCCTTTGATTCCATTAGAATTTTCATTAGAATCATACACAAGCTTGCCAAATTCAACTTGGAATATGTTATATCAATGTTAAAAATAAAAGTCAAGTAATTTTCTTGTTGAAAGAAATACAATTAGGCATATAATTTTCTGATACAAAGACATAAGCTAAATAAATTTTCTAGAGAATATTCTTCAATGATCTAACAACTCTGCACAACACATCAAGTCTAAGACTTATTGTATGAAGCAAAAAAATTTTGTTGTTGTTGTTAAAAACAAGCTCCATTAAAGCCAAAGAGAAACTTAACTCCCAAAGCACACCTGGGCATGGTTCACATCTGAAGTGCACTTTGTAAGCTTAGTGCTCGCAGCTCACAAAGATGTGGTACAAAACCAAGGGCATCAGGGGCAACATACAAACACTAGGGACAAGGCACAATGCCCAACCATGATTGGGAATGAGCAGGTTCAAGACCTGCTGGCTAGGGATATCTTGATACCTGACTGGAGTCCCTATCAACTAGAGCACTTATAATTACCAGTACTTGAGACTAAAAATTTAGCTCTCTCTAGGAGTCTTGCCACCTTGTTGACTACTGACAACGAGGCTCAAGGCTGACCTGGTCAGCTATGTTGATAACATCTGGTAAGTCCTCTTGTTGGTTCTGGTTGAGCACAGGGTACGTGAAGCTCACCACTAACGTAGACATGGCCAGCTGAGCTCCGTGGTAAACAGAAGTTTCATCCTGCTTTCTAGGTTGAATTTCCTCCCCCAAAATAACCTAAGTTGGTGTGAAATACTATAATTGTGAGGAGTTTTAACATAAAGAAACTGCCTTGGCCATGATTACAATAAAATGTGGTTTGTTTGTTTGTTTGTTTGTAGTGCTGAGTATTAAACCCAGAAGCATTCAACGTGTGAACTACACCCCCAGTCCTAGTTTATTCTTTATTTGGAAAAAGGGTCTTGCTAAGTTGCTGAGAGTATCGCCAAGTGCCTGAGGCTAGCTTTGAACCTGTTTTCCTCCTGTCTCAGCCTCCCAAATACTGAGATTACAGGGCTGTGCTAACACACCCGGCTTAATAAATGTTCTTTAAAGGACCAAAACTGTGTTTTGGTTGTTTTCCATGATCTAAATCTATTCAGCACACTTTTCAAGAGTTTCCATCGATTCACGTACTTGTCCGTAATAAACTATATCTGACAACTACATGTAGGCCAAAAAATTATGAATTGAAACGGATTAATCTACGTTATAATTGAGAGACAATCATTGTTTCCCTCTTCGCCTTCAGATTCTTTAAACATCATTTTTCTGCTCCATTATTTTTGAAATATTTGACCAGATAGGGCTTTGATATTATAGTGCAAAAGACTGCAAAGGTAGTTTTGGGTGGAAATTTTCAAAATCATGAATATCTTTGCCAATACTATCTTTCACCTGTTCATTTAGCTTCCTCTGTCAGAGATTAATCTGTTACTTTACTAGCAATATATTGAGCGAATTAGGAAACAGAAAAAGTAAGCAATTTGGCAAAAATTACAAGTTATACAATCTCTATGAAGACAATGTTCAAAATTTCTGTAGGTAGTGAACAATTTAATGTACATAGATGACATAGTATTTGAAGAAAGTTGGGGCAGCAAATTCATTCCTAGGTGATAGAGAGTCACCTGGAAAATGTTGCCTGCAATGATGCTTGAAATACGCCCCGAATCACTATAAATGCTTAATGTTAAATACATTAACATTAATATTCAATAACAGTAAACTAGACATGAATTTGCTGTCATGATAATTCTTTTTTTTGGTGGTACTGGGGTTCCTGGAAGCCCTTCTACTTCCGGGCTACACTCCCAGACCTATTTTATACATTTTTATTTTTGGAAACAGGGTCTCTTAAGCCAGCTGAGGCTGGCTTCGAACCCGCTTAATCCTCCTGTCTCTGCCTCCCAAGCACGGGGATTACAAGTGTGCACCACCTCGCCCGGTGTCATGATTATTCTTATCCTCCATGGTTGGTATTCAGTGTATAAATCTAAATTCCAATGAGATATATTTTTCAATCTATTTTTTCAAATAGAACATTTTTTTCATTTCAATATATTTCTTTTTTTTACCCCCTAAATTACCTTATACCCACATATCCTGGCTCTCTACAGCTTAGTTTTAAACACTTGTCCCTCTATGTATTATATTTAAATTAAGTTTTAATTTTCTTAAAATAAAATTTTAGCCGGGCGTGGTGGTGCACAGTTGTAATCCCAGCATTTGGGAGGCTGAGACCAGAGGATCACGGTTCACGAAGAACCTCAGCTACTTAGTGAGACCCGGTTTCAAAATAAAGGATAAAAAATTGGGCTGGTTTCCATCCCCAGTACCAAAAAAAAAAAAAAAATTAATACTAAAATTCACAATAATGGACCACTTTAAATAATGGGCAATGTTATCTGTATTGTGTCAGATAGTTAATCTATTAGCAAAGTATATTAACAGACATCTCAATTTCAAAAATTAAGCACAATGAATTTTTCCATTATTTGAAATACATTGTATAGTTTGTCACAAATGATGAAAATATCTCATACTTACTGTAATTAATTTGAAAACTTTTCAGGTTTTCCTAATAAATAAGAAGTTTAAGCTGGGCATGGTGGTGCACGCTTGTAATCCCAGTACTTGGGAGGCTGAAACAGGAGGATCCAGGTTTGTGGCCAGCCTCAGCTACTTAGTGAGGGCCTCTGAAGATTAGGGAGACCCTGTTTCCAAATAAAAAGAATAAACAATAGATCTGGGGGTGTAGCCTGGAGATAGAATGCCCCTGGGCTCAATTCCTAGTACTGCAAAAAAAAAAAAAAGAGGTTTATTTATCAGAAGTGAAGATTTCCAAAACCCATTGAGATATTCTACCACCTGTAGTGAATTAAATTACTTATTTATTATTTGATTTATATTTATGCAAGAAAATAAATGTTATTTATATATTTCAGGGAGAGGATTTCACAGATAAAAGGTAAATTTGATATCTCACTTATTTTAAAAAGATAACACAAGAAGCTTTCTTACATGCTATGACTCTTTAGAAAGCAGTATTAACCTATTTCCACTTTTTGTTTTCGTACTGAGAATTGAACCCAGGAAAATCTTACCTCTAAGCTATAACCCAGACCTCTTTAATTTTTATTTTGAAATTGTTCAGGCTGGCCTAGAACCTGTGTTCTTGCTGTTTCAGCCTTTCAAGTGATAATGTAGAACTAACACTTTTTGTTTTTAACAATTAAACATTTTAGTATGCTGACAATGCCTCGGCTACTTCCCCCGTTGGTTATATCTGGCTCACTTTCCTTTTATGTCAGAAAAATAAGAAACTGGCAAGTAGAAACACAAAATAATGTAAAGAGGCACCAGAACCAATATCGGACCATATAAGGAAAGAGAGGAAGAACAGTAAGAGGCTGTTAATAAATATTTTCTGTTTGCAGCCAACTCTTAATGACCTCTGTTAAGAAATGCGAGCAGGTTGGGATAAGCATAACCGCAGTCATTCTGATCTGGATTTGGCATGGCATTTCCTACAGCACGTAAGCATCGCTGATGTTCTATTAAATATGACTGAAGAACTAATTTGGAATCCATTAACACTCAATTTATAGTGTCAAGAGGAGACTGAGAAATATTTTGAAGGGCAGGAGATCAATACCCTAAGCTAAAAGTTTTGTTGTGAGTCATCTACACAAGGGAACTTTGTTTAGATATTATTTCTGGGCAATGCATATTCCCTCGGTGGTCAGTAATAAGATGCAAAAACATATGGAGTCTCATTTAATTCAGCAATGTATTCTACATAATTATTTGTAAATGTATTCCTAAGTATTATTGATTTTATGCTTCTATTATAAATATGATCTCTTGCATTATATTTTGGATTGTAAATTGATGCAGAAAAGCTCTTAATTGTTATAACTTTGTCTTCGGCATCATTTCAGCAGGACTTCTGTCATTTTCAGTGGTTTTTCCAATGAGTTCTCTATTTTCTACTCATAAAAATCTCATCAAAACAGAGTGGTCATTACTGTCTTCTCCTTCTAGTGTTTTATGATATTCATTCTTTTCTCTAATTGTAAGGCTGCTAGTTCTGGAGCATAATGATAGAATGTGGATGAGAAATGCCATTGTTATTGCATCTATATCAATGGGATTATTTAAGTGTCGAATGTAGTAACTGAAGTAAACATTTTATTAAATCATAATCTACATAAAGAAAAGTGCAGAAAGCAAAAGTGCACAGGAAGGTTAATTCTCACGAGGTGACTCTCCTCATACTCAGGTCACGGAACAAGACCTCGACCATCACAAGCCCTTAAGAAGCCCCCTCTATACCCCCGTGGCAAGCATCATTGCCACGCCAACCCTGTCGTCCAAGAGTACTGTGCCTGCTTTTCACCCTTACCTAATTGAGATCAGGCAGTGGTATTGTTTATTATATCTGGTGTCTATTGCCAAACATTTTTGGTAAGAGTCATCCACATTTTTGTGTATACAATAATAGTTTTTAAACAATTCTCATTATTATATAGGATGCAGTTCAATTACAATGTTGTAAATCAGACACCATATTGTTCATTATATCTGGTTTTTATTGAGGAACATTTTCTGTAAAAATCATCTGCATTTTTGGTATCTAACGATAGTTGTAAAATTATATATATATATATATATATATACATATATATATATATATATATATATATATACACACATATATAGTAGTCTTAGAATTTTTCAGTGTTATTCAGAACACACAGAACACACTTCCATTACAATATTGTATATTATTATATGCTAATGGGCACACTCGACTCTCTTGTGTTCTCAGTGTGGAAACTTTCACCAATTCTCCCTTATGCATAATGTTGGGTGAAGGACTTTCATAGATACTCTTTATTGGAGTAAAGAGGTACCAGTCCATTCCTGATTTGCTAACAATTTCATCATGAAATTGGTACTATTTTATGAAATATTCTCTACCAAAACAGTGAGAATTTCCCAGCTCTAGCCGGGCGTGGTGGCGCATGCTTGTAATCCCAGCATTCTTGAGGCTGAGACCTGAGGATCCTGGTTTGCTGACAGCCTCAGCTACTTAGTGAGGCCCTCTGTAATTTAATGAGACCCTGTTTCAAAATAAAGAATAAAAAATAGGGCAGGGGATGTAGCTCGGAGGTGAATGCCCCTGGGTTCCATCCTCAGATATGAAAATTTTTTTCCATCTCTCTCTCTCTCTTTCTCTCTTTCTTTCTTTCTTTCTTTCTCCTTCCTTCCTTCCTTCCTTCCTTCCTTCCTTCCTTCCGTCCTTTTTTCCTCTCTTTCTTTCTTTCTTCCCTTTCTCCTTTTTTTTTATCTTTTTTTTTGTGTGTGTGTTACTGGGGATTAAGCCCAAGAGTATTCTACCTCGGAGTTACATCCCCCAGCTCTGTTTTATATTTTATTTTGAAACAGGGTCTTGCTAAGTTGCTAAGCCTGGCCTCAAACCTGCAGTCGTCCTACCATCCTCTCAAATACTGTGATTACAGAGATACGCCACCACATCTGGTTCAGCTCTTTTCTATCAATGCAGTGAAAGTAGCCACTATTATACTCTCCCAACAAGCCATATTTGTTGCATTTTATATGTTCTGAATTCAACGTGTGATTATTTTATTTCAGCTATTTGAGGTATTGTATATAAGTGAGATTAGTGTTATATTTCTTTCTTGAATGTTCCCATCAGGTTTTGGTAATAAATTTATGCTAAAAAAAAAAGAAGAAGGAAGTTCACATGAACTTTTTTTATTTCATTTTTTTTAATGGTACTGGAGATTGAACTTTGAGGTGTTCGACCCCTGAGCTATTCGACCCCTGACTCCAGCCCTATTTTATTTTTCAGTTTTTGAAACAGTCTCACTAAGTTGCTGAGAGACTAACAAGATGCTGAGGCTGTCCTTGAACCTGTGAACCTCTTCCTTCAGCTTCCAAAGTACTGGGATTATAGGCACACACCTCCACACTCAGCTTTACATGAACTCTTTATGTCAGTATTCATTGTACAGATCAAACAGATATTATTTAAAATGCAGAACTTAATTATAAAAGCATTATTTTAGTATAAGGCCTAAGCTTTCCTAAAAATGAGGAAAATGATAATCAAATGCAGATAAAATATATCAGTAAAATAAAATAAAAGAAAGAAAATAAAATATTTGTAGCTCGAACACTAATAAGAAAATTCTGTAACACAACAAATATATATTTTTGACTAAAAATAAAACCTAAATTCATTTCTTATGTTCAAGATGGGTTCTGGCTACCATAAAAATACACATTTAACAAATAGACATTTATCTTATATTCCATTTATGTAGCACTGTGATTAATTGACCATCTGTCTGTTTTTCAGGAGAAAAAATATCCAGAAAAATATATTTTACTTTCCCTCCATTTAGATGGCATATGTCCAACCAGTGTGACTTGTTTTCTCAATGATTTATGCACTATCACACAAATCTTTAAAAAATACTCAGGCAAAAAGAGAGTACATAATTTGGGGCCATAAAATGAGTAGGATCATACTGCATATTATGACTTACCTGGTATAAATCATGAGCAAAGTTTAAATGCTCATTTAAAAATTAAAAATAAACAGTATTATTTATCAAAAGCTATATGCAATTTTGAACTCATGCATATGATAGTTATATATGAATATCTATCCATAGACTTTATTTTATTAGTGGTTTTTGCATTCATAGATGAACCATATGCACATATTTGTCAGATTTCTTGGAGTTTAAATAAAATTGAAATTAGATAACTTACATACGCTCAGTTTCTCCACTTACTGAGAGACAAAGGGCCATCTATTTAATCAATGCAACTCTCAACTTTTTATTTCTAAAATGAAGAAAATAATAACTAATTCATAAAGTAGTACACACAACAAATGGTAATTGCTACTTTAATAATAATCATTAATCACTGTATAGCTAATTAATCATCATTAATCATTGAAATAGCTGACTTCTATTTCACAGTAGAGTTGATATGCATGAAAAAAGGATCCATTCAGTAATTCCTGAAAGTTTAAGAGACAAAATGCTAATATTGAACATTAATTTTTCAGTATCTGAGTAAAACTCATTACACAATACTGCATTTTCAATTGTTTATATACTTCTACAACTTTCTGTAGGTAGCAGAAGGACAATAGTTATGTCATTAAAATAGTAGCTCACTGGGTAATCACTGTGTTTCATTTTTAAGTATTAAACATACATTAATTAATTTAATTCTAGTAGCGAGGCATTATTGTTATAATTCTCATGGTTGCTGAGAAAATGGAAGAGAAAGATGCTAGAAACTTTTCCAACTCTAGGCAGTGGTATGTGATAAAGTAGTTTGTTGTAACAGAAGCTAACTTACAGAAAACTCTTAGCCCTTAATGCCCAAGATATATTGGGAGATGAGTAGACATTTTAAACTTAAGAATTTTTGTGTCCCAGTAGCAGTAGCAGGTAATAGAATTAGCAACCATAGAAACAGAAGTGCAGATAGCCCACAGGATTCACATCTATGGATTCAAGCAACTGCAGATGGAAAGTATTTGACAAAAAGAACTGCATCTATACAGAATATGTACTGACTTTTCTCTCGTGTCATTATTACCTAAACAATATAGTGCAACAGCTACTTACTTAGCATTTACGCAGTATTAGGTCAGTAATCTAAAGGTGATTTAAAGCATAGGAGGATGTATATAGGAGATATGGAAACACTATACCACTTTATATAAGGCACTTGTGGACTTTGACATCCTCAGAGGACCTGGATATTTGGATTTGGAACCCTGCCGCCACCAAGGAAGGTTTATATATAATAAACCAGGCCCATCACTTCAAGTAACCAGGGCAAGCTACATTGAAATTATGCAGTTTAGCTGGGCGTGGTGGCACATGCTTGTAATCCCAGCATTCAGGAGGCTGAGACCTGGAGGACCGTGGTTCGCAGACAGCCTCAGCTATTTAGTGAGGCCCTCTGCAACTCAGTGAGATCTGGTTTCAAAATAAAGAATAAAATAGGGCAGGGGGTGTAGCTTGGAGGTCAAATGCCCCTGGGTTCCATCCCCAGATCTGCAAAAAAAAAAAAAAAATTATGCAGTTTGTCAAAATATTTTTGCCAGAAAAAGAATATCTTTGAGAACTCTTATTTATCTCTCTTCAGCCTCCAAACTTTGGATATCTTACACACACGCACACACACACACACACACACACACACACACACGGCACAGGAGAAAGAAGATTAACTAAAATATGTTATTTAAAGACAAGTCTAGGCTCAGTCTGGTTCGCTTGTGTGTGTCTTTGATATTTCACAAGACTTCTATAAGTTTTAGTTTTCTCATTTCCAAAATGGTAGAGATCTTATCTCTAACACTCTAATAGAAAGTTTATCTTTAAGTCCTACAATGTAAACATATAATTTATGAAAAATGCATATCATGTTAAAACAACTTGTTCTGCTAGTCACACCCATGGAAAATATGTCTTTGAATAGATGTATAAATCTTAGAACACATCAGTTGGACTGGGAGAGTACCTCGGTAGTAAAGTGCTTGTCTAGCATGTGCAAGGCCCTGAGTTAAAGTCTAAGCATAAAAATAAAAACAAACAAACAAAAAATTCAATAATTACTACACAAGGGAAACATGTAAGGTGTAAGTTGGCCATGATCTTACTGTTGCTTTGTTAGCTTCTCTTCTAGAAAGAATCCTTTAAATATTGGGGTTTCGCTGGGCCTTTCTCCTTCAACACACTACTTAGGTGAATTTCTTTGTTTATAGGTATAGTATTAGTTATATTATAAAAACGTAAAAGTGCACATCTCTCATATGAATTAGAGACTTGACCGTGCAAGGAATTACTCATTTCTCTGTAAAGAGCTCCCAGCATCCGTCACCTCTCAGATTAGGGACTGTGTCAGATACTAGATGTCTGAGCCACATCAATTATTTTACAGATATAATTGATTATAATAAGTTTCAAATAGAATTTGGGAGGCTGAAAAGGTAAAACTAGAACACTAAGATAATATGAAGTTATTAAGGACAGAAAGCAGCTACCTATCCCTGGGGAAGTATAGAATAACAGCATATTTATAGGTCAAAGTCATGTTGAAGAAAACAAAAATAAGCTAAAAGACTTCTGAGAGGCAGGATTAAAAAGATTTTGCTATGTGATTAAACGAGAAGAAGAAAAAAAATAAGATAAAGAACATTCTAGTTAGGTTCTGTCTCAAATTACTCCTGCATAGATTACTGAAAGGGAAGCTGGCCATTGCATCCACAGGGATTCAGGTTTTTAGGTTTGTCTGTGTCTATCCAGATTATACTTACACAGATCCCACTCTTTCCATTCTACGTCTTACGTGGATCCTAAACATGGCAGTGAATTTAACATGTGATTTTCTGAACAACACAATTGAAACTAGGATGCGATTTTTATTGAAGTTGATTCTGTGTTGACAAGATAGACAGATTATCTTAAGGTACACAGATAAGTTCGCTGGTTCTCTGATGTTAGGCTAAGCTGAAAGTTTAGAGCTCTGAGCTATTCATTTTGTTTCTAGTGGGTTTTCCATGAAGTTAGAAACAACCATCTCTTCTCCCAGCTCCTAGATTCTAAGATGTAAAAAGATCTTCCCTTCCTATAAAATAAAAAGATAAAGTCAGAAGACAGTGGAGACTTAGGAGAGGTCGTAGTAAACAACTTGTAGTGATTAAAGGTTGTAGTAAACATCATTAAATTAGTTCTATGAATAAATGAATACTTATTAATATATCACTAGGGAAATTAGTGTTTTTAAAGTATATAAAAGTTTGAAGGACTTTGATGTGTCTCATGCTACTTCTTGAACACAATAACACAAAAGCAAGCAGCCTATAGTCATGAGATAGTGGAAGAGATCAAGGAATATGCTATATATTTACTAATATTGAAAAGGATGTCAGGAAAGTAATCTGTTCATTCCTGTTATGAAAATTATAACCTCTTCTCATTTGCTTCTATATGATTCTTATGTTTTTCTCTAACCATTCTTATATTTTTAGTTTTCTCAAATTATCTTCAGGACAGGTAGAATAAAAATTTAATTTATTTATGCATCTATGAATCTGTTTGCATCTTTTCTTATTCTCTGTGACTATGTATAGATTTGCTAGGTGGAAAAGATGCACATTGATAATTTAAAAAATCTCACAATAAACCAAGATAGAGATACTAGAATTAAAGCAGTATTAGAACTGGTAACATATTATATTATGATGGTAAAAATCGTATTTCAGCAGTAAATGTGAAGTTCACCTATAAAGAATCACTAAGAGTGAGAAAGGAATTACTAAATAAGAGAAATGGATTGCAGAGTTATTTTAAAAGAGAGATGGTAGGTCTGAAATCTTACTGTAAAGATGTAGCATTTTCCTCCAGCAAATATCAGCTATTAGACCCCTATTTCTGCCCCTTAGCCACTTTACTTAATTAAACATGATGGCCTGGTTTCAGGTACTATTATCCAATAGCGCAAAAGAGGAAATTGAAGGATCAAGGGTTATATAACTTAAGCAAGCCCAGCCATTACAGTGGTCTGGCTTGAAATGAAATTCAAGGCCCATTACTCCATGTTCTTTGTACAAAACCACAGGACAGCAAGTATTCTTAAAATAATTCGAGTGACATGAACTTTATAAAGCTTAAAACAAAATAATAGAATGGGACTTTTTATGGGTCAGTGAAAAATGTAGCAATGCTTTAAAAAATGACAGAAAAAGGATGAGAAAATTAAAAAAAAACTATGAAATTTATTAAATGTCACTCATGGTGCCATTTTCTTTAAAGTAAGAACAAGAGCAAATCAAAGCAGTATTTGAAGTAAGCCTCCTATCAAACTTTAACCAATATAAACAGCTTCAATCAATTATATACGCCCTATTTGCCGAGAGTTGTACTGCATAGTTTTATCCTAAGTGATTCCAGTTTTGTGTGGATTCAAGATGGTCTGAACAAAATGAACTTTGGTCACATAATGTGGCTCTTTCTATCAAGGAAACAGTTCTCAAAACCTTAGCCTGTATCAGACTCGCCTGTTGCTAAGTCTCACTCTGACGGTTCTAATTCTGTAGGCTGGAGTGAGGCCAGAGATTTTGGTATTTCCTGTTCTTGATATTAATACTGAGGATTGCACCTAGGGCCATTCTACCTCAGAGCTCCACCCTCTCCCCTTTGATTATTTATTTTCAAACAGGGTCTCCCCAAGTCGCTAAGAGTCTTGATAAATTGCTGAGGCCTTCCTTGAACCTGTGATGTCTCCTGTCTTCGCCTCCTACGTACTGTGATTATAGGTGTGCCCCCTCTCACTCCAGTGGAGATTTCGCTTTCTGACAGGTTCCCAGGTGAGGCACAGGACCACTGCACTAAGAGGTACTCAGTTTATACCAGCCCCCAGCTCAGCGCTGTGCACCTGAAGTAATGCTCAGCCCCCATTCCAGCGCTGTGCACTGGAGAACTGCTCACACGCACATGGTCGTTGTATGTACATAGTTTAAGTCGGCTTCCTCCTGGTCACGGATTCATCATGCAGTTCTCTTTCCCTGACCCAAGGTGTGCAGTATGTATTTTAAAGTGTCAAGATAACAAAATTAATTTGTCTTAGTCTCTACTTGCATCTGCTCCAATTTCTTGGCATTATTAAAAATAAGTGTTAGTCATAAAAATGGTAAAAACAGATCATTAGTATGGCCCTGCCGATGTGTAAATTTTTGAGTATTAGTTTACCAGGCCAAGGAATATGACATATATGTGCATGCATACATATATTTATATATGTATGGATGTCTAAATATGTATACCTATGTATAATGACAAATATAGTATTTATTATGTATATAATGTGACATGTATTATGTCACATATACATGTAGACATACACACATTTAGACATACACATGTATACATACATATTTATTTATACATGGAGACACATGCATAGACATATGTATGCATACATACTTATAAGTATATAAGATATGTATTTATACATGTAGAAATATACATATATATAGATAAATTCATGCATACATGGCATATGTATGTATACATGTAGATATATGTACATCTATAGATATGCATGGATACATGTGTGTATATGTGTGTGTGTGTGTGTGTGTGTGTGTGTGTGTGTATGTGTGTGTGTAGACATACTCATGCATACTTATTTTCCTGCAATGTTCTCTCAGGTGATGCACCAAGGTCAGCCATGCTATCTACTGTTCATGAACAGTGAAAATTAGATAAGATACTGAGGGTTTGGGAATAGTAAGACCACTGGGTCTGATAGAAGCTAATTAAAAGAGATAACAAAGATGTGGTACTCAGCAGATTATTTTCTATCCAGTAACACTGCCAAGAATAACATCTTCAATGTAAGAAGAGAGGAAAAGGGCAAAAAGTATTAAAGAATACAGAGAATGTAAAAAAAAATTACTTAAAATAATACAAAGCTTTCATGGAATTCAGGATTATGAAGAAATACCAAATCAAGAATCATGAGGAAACTCCTAAAAGCAAACCAAGGCTAAAGGAAGAGACAGAAGAACAAAAGCCACAGTGTGTGTGGATGTGTGTGTGTGTGTGTGTGTGTATGTAGACATTTTCTACCTCTGACATACATCCCCAGCCCTACTTTTGTTTTGTTTGTTTTGTTTTTTAGTTTGTTTTTTGGTTTGAAACAGGACCGTACTAGGTTGTTGAGAGTCTTGCTAAGTTGCTAAAGTTGGTCTGCAAATTGTGATCTTTCCATCTTTGGCTCACAAGTACAGGCATGCACCACTGCATCCAATGTACATAAACATCTTTATAGAAAATGTCTAAGTTGGTCACAAACTTAGTTAAGCTTGTTCATATCTGACTCGCCATAGAGAATGCAGAAATCAAATATCAATAAAAATGTGTAAATGTTGAACGTCAATAATTACTTATACTTCACTTTTTTTTTTTTTTTTTTTTTTTTGCAGGTCTGGGGATGGAACCCAGGGGCATTTGACCTCTGAGCTACACCCCTGCCCTATTTTTTATTCTTTATTGTGAAACCGGGTCTCACTGAGTTGCAGAGGGCCTCACTAAGTAGCTGAGGCTGTCTGCGAACCACGATCCTCCAGGTTTCAGCCTCCCGCATGCTGGGATTATAAGCGTGCGCCACCACGCCTGGCTCTTTACTAACTTTGGATTTTAACAGCAGTCAATAGATTATTATTGTATTTGAAATTTTTAAAAAAAGGTAGACTTTTTTTTCTTAGTATTGTGGATGGAATCCAGGGGCATTCTATCCCTGATTTTTTATTTTTTATTTTGAAACAGGGTCTCACTAAGTTCTGGAGGGCCTCACTAGCTGAGGCTGGTAGTGAACCTGTAATCCTCCTGTCTCAACCTCCCAAATATTGGGATTTCAAGCACGTGCCACCATGTGGGACTGACAAGGTAGTCTTGAATCATTTGTCCTTGCAGTGGAATTATATGAATCACATAACAGTTTTGCCAGGTTTATTTTTCTCAAGTTTATTATAAAGACATCTAATATTTATTTATATCATAAAATATTCTGGCTGCTAGTACTGGATAATATGACTCAGAAACAGAAATTTGTGTCATTTGTAAAAGAAAGAATTAAATTTTATTATTCAACAAAAGCTTCCATTTCACATATTTCTTAGTATATATGTTAGACATTTCTGAGAAAAGGTTGTATGTTTATATAGATAGGATTGTTTTTACCATTACATGGTTACTTATAAATATCTTACAGAAAAAATATTTCAACCTCTTGTTTCAAATGGTGAGTTAATAAATAAATGAGTCACTCTGAGGATAAAATTTTTATAGGTCAATTATCACTCATATACTTAGTAAGCATTATGCCATTATACTAATTCTGAATACAGTACATTGAACTTTAAGAATATTTAAAACCTTTTTTAAGTTTAGGCTAAGAATATATTTGAAAATTATCAGAAACTATGTCTTTCTTGACATCTTAACATTTTATATATTTCCTTTTCCTTAATACCTTCTGAAATTTTATTTCTATTAATCCCATCTATCCTCATTTCTTTTCTCACTATTTTTTTTGTTTAATTTTGTTTGTTATACTTTTTAGAATGATCCAACTTGAGCTAGCCAGGGCATGTTAGAATAATTCTTCATGTAGTCCTGAGCTTGCTTGTCTTAAAACGTTCTTGGGTCTTGGGAAGTAATTAAAATCAAGCCATTGATTAAAAACCTTTAAAAAGCAGTAACACATATTTCTTGTAATACTTTGGAATAAAGTTTTGTGTCAACTTCTTCCTCCAAATTTATATGTTGAGACTGTAACCTGACACAATGTAATTATATTTGAACATGGGACTTCTAAGAAAGTAATTAAGGTTAAAGGAAGTCATAAAGGTGGTGCCTTTCTTAATAATATTAGTGCCCTTATAAGAAGAGAAAGAGTGGAGAGCTCACTCTCTCTCTCCCCCTTGTGCATGCACCAAGGAAAGGCCAGGAAGAGAGCCTTCATCTCATCTGAACATTCTTGCAAGTATCCATACATTTATAGTAGTTTTTTTCTATTATCCTCTTTCCTGCCATGGGACCATGGTAGGCACACACACACACACACACACACACACACACACACACCCTTACCCTCACCGACACACACACAAAATGTGTCTACTTATTCCAAGCTATATCTGTCATTTCTTCACAACCCCAGTTGTAGAGTTTTGATACAGAGCAGTGGTTCATAAAATGTGTTCTTTATGGATAGATAGACCAGGTAAAGTTGGAATATATACCAATATGGTTTCAGTTTAACTTAGATGAGGTTTTTGAAGTTCGTGCATAGGTTGAATTTTATGTCATAACCCTCTAGAGGTTGGGTAGGTCAATCTGCATAACCCATAAAATGTGCCTGAGTTCAGTATGACAATAATAACAATAATATCAACAACACGTGATTAACCATGAGGTTTTTATTTTATGGATTTACAAGTTTGAGCTTCTAGTGATTTAAGAACAAGTCAGCAAGTGATTTGATGTTCTACCTACTGAAAGGTGGAGACAAGATATATAACTTGTATATCTAAGTCATGAAAAGAATAGACAGCTTCTCTCTCTCTCTCTCTCTCTCTCTCTCTCTCTCTCTCTTTTTCTCTTTAGCACTGGAGGCATCCTAATTCCAAGCTACATCCCCAGGCCTTTTTATTATTATTTTTAATTGAAAGAGGGTCTTGCTAAGTTGCTACAGCTGGCCTCAACCTGTGATTATGCCGGCTCAGCCTCTCGAGTACTAAGATTACAGGTGTGCGCCACTACATCTGGCTTGGGACATTCACTCTTATAATACTGAGCTTCCATGGAAGAAGTCTGACTACTTTAAATCTGGCAAAATAAAAACATCATGGTTCTTTGTTTCTGTTAAGAGTCCAAATTAAAAATTTTCAAACCCATTCTTTATTCTGAAAACAAGAGCTGGGAATATGAGTGAAGAAACCACTTTGGAAGCCATTCCTCTAGTTACTGCTGCTCCAGTCCTTTGGTCCTCAGTTGGTCCACAATTCAAAGGTCAGCAGTACATTTAAAGCATTTCATCTTCAATTTACCCTTTTACTTTTATCGTTAACTAATGCTCCTTATTTTGTATAGACACACTTAGTAAAATTAAATTGAACATATTTATTATTTTACAGAGACATTTATACCAAATCTTTTATTTATTTTCTCTTAACAAATAGGGAGAATTTGGCTGTAAGTTCAGGGCAAGGCCCTTTTATTGCATTCACTGCAGTCAAAGTGACCTTTTTAATCTAATTAAGCTATCTTTTATTTCTCAGTAGACAAATGCGGTTTTTGTCTTTATGAACACTCTTAAAGTAAAAGCTTTTAAAAAAATTTTTTATTGGTGCATTGTAGTCACACATCTTAATGGAGTACAAGATGCTGTACACATACATGCATAAGTCACCCGATTAGCCTTTACCCAATTCCCACTCCATTCTCCTCCCCACTCTCTTTCTCATGTTTGGCTTAGAGATTGACTTTGATATGTTTGTAAATGTCATCATGTACATTAGGGAATTTTCCTCTTCCTTTCTCCAACCTCCCTCAATTAAGTCACCTATTTGTTCATCTATAGTATCTCCTTTGTCTAGAATTTTTCCTATGACCCATTTTCTCCCTAGCTTCTGAATATCAGAGAGAACATCTGATTTCTTAGCTTTTGTGACTGAATAATCTCACTTAGCTAATGTTCTTTATTTCTATCCATGAGCCAACAGATTGGGAGAAGATTTTTGCCACCTACTCCTCCGATAGAGGACTAATATCTAGAATATACAGAGGGCTCAAGAAAGTCAGCACTAAGAAAATAAGTAACCCAATAAAAAATGGCAAGTGAACTAAATTAATACTTCACTAAAGAAATTCAAATAACTAATAAATGCATGGAAAAATGCTCAACATCATTAGCAATCAGAGGGATTAAAAATGAGAGCTTTAGGAATTCAAAAATCATTTGCAGTCGATCAAAGGTAAGAATGACAACATTTTAAATGTTAAAGGAGTGGCTTTGAGTTTCATTTTTAATTTGCTTTTAATTTCTTGTTTTTTTTACTAGCTTTAAACCATTCTTTTTAAGTTCTTTCCAGACATTTTATTTTGCTGAGAATAAATGGATTGGAGTTGAAATCCTACTTGAAGAAAATCCCTGGGGAATTCAACAGTATATCTAGCAAAACTGTTGAGAGGGCTATATCCCAAAAAAGGGGGAATCTGGTGTGGACTCAGCCCAAATACCTTCAAATCCAGGTGGAATTTAGCTCAGTGGCTAACTGGGTTAAGGTAATCAGTTCCAAAGCTAGCTGTGTAGGCCGGGCGTGGTGGCGCACGCTTGTAATCCCCGCGCTTGGGAGGCGGAGACAGGAGGATCGCGCAGGTTCGAAGCCAGCCGTGCTGGCGTAAGAGACCCTGTTTCAAAAATATAAAATAGGTCTGGGAGTGTAGCCCGGAGGAAGAAGGGCTTCCAGGAACCCCAGTACCACCAAAAAAAAAAAAAAAAAAAAAAAAAAAAAAAAAAAGCTAGCTGTGTAGCAAGACCAATAATCTAAATAATCCATTCAATGAGAAGTAAAGGACCTCTGTGATGTAAACACTTTTCACTTGGCCATTGGTACTCATTTTCTGTACATGATGGCATAGTTACTATCAGATTTCAAACTCCCATGATAAGAAAATGTGAAGAGAAAAAAATACATTGTCAAACAACTCCTTTTAGGTGGAAGTAGTAAACACAAGACTGTGGTCAGGTAGAGAAGGGCAGCTTGTGAGTTGAGTCACACTCTCACCAATTTCACTCTGGAGACGATCCATTCCTAAGGGCATCCCAGAGAAGGGAAATCAAGGCAGAAAGCAGACATTTTGACATTGGGAGAAAATAGATGGGAGTTCTGGGATGACAAGATTCCTAGGAGGAGAGCAGTGCAGAGAGAAAACTCAAAGCCCTTTAGTAAAATTTGTCCTTAAGTCTCTGCCCAGTTTCTAACATGCACCCACAGATCAGCACAGAACAGCTTCTGATCTCACACACTGCTAGAAACCACTTGACATCTGACCTAGCTCAATTAGAAAGACTCCGAGAATAGATGCAAGACCACCTAAAACCCTAACATTATAGGTCAAGGCTTAGCAAAAGTACTAAACCTTAAGACTAATCAGAGAGCTGAAATGCATCTATTCTAATAAAGCTTAAAAAAAGACTTTGACAAGAATAAGATCATTCACTTAAAATTCAGGTGTGCTGGACATAGTGGCACATGTTTGTAATCCCAGCATTTGGGAAGCTGAGACAGGAGAATCGCGGTTTGTGGACACCCTTATCTACTTTGTGAGGCCCATTGCAACTCAGTGAGACCCTGTTTCAAAATAAAGAATAAAAAAGAGGGTTGGTAATGCTGCTCAGAGGTAGAATGTCCCTGGGTCACACCCCTAGTTCCTAAAAAGAAAATTCAGTTGCCTGTCAGAATAAAACTCGACAGACTTTACAAGTAAACTATAGCCTGTGGGCCAGCGATCTATTTTTGATGAAGAACTTTTACAGTAAAACAGTTATGTCCATGTAATGACATGTTCCTGGATCTTCTACAATAGAAATCGTCAGTTGAGACACAGTATAATCTCCACACCTAAAACATGCCCTGGCTTATTAAGAAAAGGGTTGCAAGTTTCTGTTTGAGAGTCCAATAATTTAACCAGACCATCCAGAACACCGGAACAAAGCACAATAAAAACAACTGCAAGAAAAAGCCATAAAATGTGGCCAATGATAGGTGAAGTTATACTATTAGCCAACATGGAGATGACTCGGGTATTAGAATTAGCAAAGAATGATTTCAAAATAACTCTTTATTATATTAATAAAAATAAAGAAGAACAAACAAAATGGGAAGAAAAACAAACCCAGTAGTTAAAGGCGATGACAAAGGAATAAAATGGACCTTACAGATATGAAGAGTAACAGCCCTCATTGGTCAGTGCACAGTCAGGGGATGGATTTGTACCTGGCTGGATGCTGCAAGACGTTGAATTAGTGAGTTAGGTAGGAAGTATGGATGCAGGAATGTGTTATTGGAGTACAAATTTAACTAAATTATAAGTAATAATAAAGCAATAATAATAATATAAAATAAATAAAGCAGTACTTTAAATAATAAATTTAAAGGTACCAATAAATAAAGGTACATTGTTGACTGTTAAGATATCATGTCTAGTACAATTGTTTTCGTATACAAAGATTTTTCTTCTCCTGTCTTTCACCATTTTTGTATATATGCATATTAAACCTAAATTATATATATTATATATGAAAACTAAATACATATATACTAGTCAATCCAATATATATATACATATATATTACATATATACATATACGAATATTGAACCCCAAAATATTCTACCTCTGAGCTACACCCCCAGCCTTATTTTTATTTTATTATTTTGAAACCAGATCTCATTTATTTGCTAAGAGAAGGGCAGCTTGTGAGTTGAGTCACACTCTCACCAATTTTAATCTGGAGATCATCCATTACTAAGGACATCCCAGAGAAGGGAAATCAAGGCAGAAAGCAGACATTTTGATATTAGGAGAAAATAGATGGGAGTTCTATTAGATAGGTCTCAGACCTATCATTTTCTTATCTAAGCCTCCCAAGAACCGAGATTACAAGTACACAAGACTATGCTTGGCATCCTCTTTTATTTACCGCTTTTATACCTGAGAATTAAAAAAGATGTTAGTGAAAATATACATCGCGGATACAGGAAATGGATGAAGGCACACACACTACAGCGTAACACCTGGAAGTTGGTCAGATCCCGATTTTGCTGCTTCTTTGCTGTAAATGTGCACCAATTGCATAACAGTAAAAGCAGTGGTGACTACTTCACTGAGTTCCTGTGACAGGTGACACAATACATGTAAGTCATGGAGAATATGCTAATAGCATAAAGGGAATGCAAGTTGTAAAGGGACAGGTGAGAATGGAGGTATAGAGTCCTGCTGTAAAACAACCATAGCAGCATTTCTTTGTTGTTGTTAGTATTGTTTTAGAATATAAGGTAAAAAATGAGACAATCTTAGCAATAATGCAAGAATTTTTTTTTCTTTTGGTGGTACTGGGGTTCCTGGAAACCCTTCTATCTCCGGGATACATTCCCAGACCTATTTTATATTTTTATTTGGAAATAGGGTCTCTTAAGCCAGTGCGGTTGGCTTCAAACCTGCATGACCCTCCTGTCTATGCCTCCCAAGTGTAGGGATTATAAGCGTGCGCCACTATGCCCAGCTAGGAAAAAAATATTAAGCTTAGAGATTTTGAGAAAAATGAAAAACATGCTTTGAAAAGATAATTGGAAAGGGTAGTTGACCATGCAGTTGGAACTCTTATTCTGTGTTGGGGGAAAAGTTTAGCATCCTTAATTAATTCATGCTATTAAAATATCAAAGCCAACACACACACACACACACACACACACACACACACACACACACACACACACACATAGTATAAGATTACTCTTATATGTAGAATCTAAAAGTTCAATCTTATAGAAAAAGAACATTGAAGTTGTGTATAAAGGGGGAAAGGAGGGATGTCTGTAAAAGGGAGATATTATCAAAAGGGTACCATTTCACCTGGACTGGAGAAATAAAGTTAAGCTTTTGACCACACTGTATTATCTGCATAGTTAGTAACGCTCTGTTATGTATGTTGGATTTGTTAAATGAAGATATTTTTAATATCCTCACCACAAAAACTGCCATTACTTATGAATATCTTGATTATCTCAGTTGACTCCCTCTACAATGTATACATAGATCAAAATATCCTATTAAATCCTCATAATTATATAAAAATATTTGTCAACTAAATAATTTAATAAAAAGACAATGTTATGAAAAATATGTGAAGCTATCATCTATATTTCCAAGTCAAGCAGAATGTCTACCATTATGCATGCGATGAAATTAACCAATTCACCAATTGCACCAGGAAAACAAGAAACTAAGTAGGGTGTGCTTCTGAGAACTAGATGGGATGTATATGTTATGTGTAGACATTTTTCAGTTAGAGTTCTGATTCCAACAGAATTGGATTGGCCTTTCTGGAAGATGTAGAATGAAGGGCCAGTCAATCTTAACATGAAATGGGAAGTTAGGGCTATTTCTTAATCTAGAATACGAGACAAAATATGTCAAACACAGGAGGCTTAATACAGCATGAAATCTGGGGTATTTTATCAGTAATTTCACTGGTTCTCCTAACTAAAATATCACATTCTTCTATGATACACATAACGCACACAGCATCTCTTCCTGCCATGTGAAGCTAGGAGTCTACTTCATGAAATCAGGTATGTTTTACTGTTTTGTCTCTAGGGCATGGCTTGTGGAGAATTCTTAATAAAATATCTTAGATGAATGAATGTTTTGATCAATTATTCACAGAGTTACAATTAAGGCCATAAAGTCTGAAAGTAAAGCATTCCAGAATTAATCTGTATAAATAAATAAATGAGATAAAAGTAATATAACTAAGTGGAAGAGTGAACACCAATGTAAGAGCACATAATAAGGGTCACTAATATTTAGGAAAAGAGAGTATTAAACAAATGTAATATATCCTTTACAGTCTGAGGAGTAGCGTTATAACTAGCTAGTAAAATTCCACACAAACAGTGAAATGAAAGAGTATCAAAAAGGTAAGGTTAATTGAATTCTTCAAAACTGGAATGAGTTAGATGTGATAGACCATGTTTGTAACCATGCAGCCATATATTTGGGAGGCTGAGACAGGAGAATAGTGGGTTTATTGTCAGGCTCAGCAACTTAGTAAAGCACTCTGAAACAGTGAGACCCTGTTTCAAAATAAAAATATAAACTGGGTGTGGTGATGCATGCTTGAAATCCTAGCATTTGAGAGGCTGAGACAGGAGGATCGGAGTTTATGGACAGCCTCAGCAACTTAGTGAAACCCTCTGCAACAGTGAGACTCCGTTTAAAAATAAAAATATAAATAGGGCTGAGGGTATAGTTTGGAGGTAGAATGGCCCTAGGTTTAATCCCCAGTAACACACTCACGGGCACACACACATACACACACACACACACACACACACACACACACACACACACACTGGAATGAGACTTTAAAAAAGTCATATTTACCCATTTTTTTAATATCGTGTTTTGGAGGCCAAATGTATGTTTTAAGAACATAATAATAGGATTGAACTTTTGGGAATATAACATAAAAGCATAATGGATAAAAAGAACTGGAGAGGGTGAATTGTTATTCATTCAAAGGCCAGTTTTCTTTCAAAATTTGGCAATTTTAATAATTCTATATCAGACATTGTTTATGACAAATAATTTATTTTACTGCTTTCAATCAGTATTATTTTCCTAAATGTTAAGATATAATGAGAAATATCTTGATAATTAATAATTCTGTGAATATACAGGATTTATTATCATTTTAACACACTGAGATTTGTTATGCGCTATGTCTATCTTGACATACAGGCAACGAAAATTGCTGCCTTGAATTGCATTTCATCTGATATTAAGATAAAAATGCATGGCATCCCATTACAGTCAAGACAGAAAACATTTTAAGAAGCCGGATATAATTGCTTTGTCAATATAAGAAAATTATATAACTGCCAAGTAGCCCTGCTTATAGTGATCTTTGAAGGGCTGTTCATGTACTGTTTGTGTCCGGAGCATATGAAAATTTGTCAGCCTGTCAAAGCCTTCTCTGCCAGGGCCTTTGGCACTATTGAAATGTGTTATGTAAATGGGCATTGTGACGACGAAAGAATAATTACAGTTAAAATAAGATATAAATAACTATGATTGTGAACTAAATGTGATATATTCTTTACATCTGAAGTCTACATGGTGTTAATACAGCTGAATACACAGAACATTCAAATAACCAGTTGGGTAATTAACAGTCCCACAGACGAAAACATAAGGAACTAGAGAAAAAATTATATTGTATAATTTAATTCCAGGTATCAGTTCATAATTATATGCAGAACTATCCTTCTCCTCTTTTTTCTCCTCTTCCTCCTCCTCCTCTTTCTCCTCCTCTTCTTCTTCCTCCTCCTCCTCCTCTTCCTCCTCCTCCTTCTTTTTTGGTGTTGAGAATTGAATTCAAGGTCATTTTACCTCTGAGCTATACCTTTAGCGCTATTTTATTTTTTATTTTGAAACATGACCTTAGTAAGTTGCTGATGGACTACCTTAGTTGCTAAGGCTGGCTTAAAACTTGTGATCCTACCATCTCAACCTTCCAAATATTGGGCTTTTACTTTTATTTTTTAATAGATGGGGGGATTTTAGCCTGCCCATATTTGTCTCAATACCAAGTTTTAGAACCAGGATTTCATTATAAGTTAGTATTACTAAAAATCAGTTCTTTCCCTATATTTGACTTGCTATTGATACACATGAAAACTACAATTAACCTCAATGTTTAGCTTAAAACTTAGGTTTCACATTATCTGATTCAATATCTTAAAATCAGAACACTTCCTGGAAATAATTTGTATGGAATTTTTTTGCAAAACACTAAATCTATATTCACATCCACATATAACAACATAACTTTAGGTTGATATATATCATAAATAAAACAATAATGTCTACTGTTTGATAACTTAAAAGTGTCAACAATTAAAATAAATCAAACTGGAATGAAATAAACACATAAACAAAAATCCAACAAATTGTACCTCTACCACATGTACTGTTGTACCTGTCTTAAAAAAAAAATCACCAAATCTATTTGAAAACAAGTCAGTTTGTGTTATACTGAAAATTTGGGAGCTTTCAGATCTCTCATTTTTCTACTCCATTTCTGAATGCATAAAAAGATCTTTTCACAGCACTTTATACTTCAAAATATGTTATTTTGTACAGAAATTTTAATGATGGCTTCCATACACATTTTATGTATGCGTATCCCAAATCAACATGATTTATTTGAACTTGAAGGTATGACAAAATGTGTTTTGACTCAATTCAAATATATATCATGATTTGAGTATATATAGGATAAATTGCTGTAGTAAATATTATGCAAACCTCACCAATTTATTTATTTATTCATTCATTCATTCATTTATTTTTTATTATTGTGGAAATGGGGATGGAGCCCATGTACATTCTACCTCTGAGATACATTCCAAGTTCTATTAAAATATTTTGTGTGTGTGTGTGTGTGTGTATGTGTGTGTGTGTGTGTGTGTGTGTGGTACTGGAGATTGAACCCAATGGCTTTCTACCTCTGGATATATTCCCAGACCTATTTTATGTTTTATTTGGAAACAAGGTCTCACTAAGTTGCTGAGAGCCTCATTAAGTAGCTGAGGCTGGCTTTGAAACTGTGTGATCTTCCTGTCTCAGCCTCCCAAGCACTGGGATTATAAGTGTGTGCCACCACACCCAGCTAAAGGTTTTTTTAAAAAACAAAGCCTTGCTAAATTGCTCAGTCTGGCCTCAAACCTGTCATCCTCCTGTCTCAGTCTTCCAAGTATTGGGATTATATGTATGAGACACCACACCCAGATATATATTCTTTTACATATGAGTAATAGGTATTAGGGTATTTAAGGCTGATTCAGAGTGACTAAGGATTGATGTGTTGATTTTAATAGGCATATCCTAGCAGAAAGTAATCATTTAAAAAATACCATTCTACTTCACTCCTTCAGGAGAGAGGGATACCACTGCATTTTTCAAGAGTTTTCACAGAAGTCATTTTAGTTCTCAGTGGTAGGTAGAACATCCTTGTGTATCTTGAATTCCAAGTTTCTGGAGAAAATCCTTCTAGTCCATGACAAGTATGCTTGAATGTCAGCTTTACCAATTATTATTAAGAGTGTTACTTTCCAGAGACTCAATTTTCTCATCTCTGCCATGGGATAGAGACAGATTTGTAACAAAGCTATAGAAGGGTAAGTGCCAATGCCTCTCACTTGCATGCGATCCTTCCTATATACAAAATAAACAAATACTGCAAAATGCACAGCCATAACTTTTTTTTATAAACTTCATTTAATACAACCTGGGACTTTATTAAGCATGATAATTGTGTTTACTCTGATGATCACTTGTGTCTTAGTTGGCATTCCCACTGCTATAATCCAAAAATGACCATGCAACTTAGAGGAAAGATGATTTATTTTCTTGTGCTTCCTTGGAGATTTTGAGTTAAGTTCATGTGAGCCCAGGGATTGTGGATCTCAGGGCATGGTTGCAGAAAGTGAATAGAAGAGGTAACCAAGGTTTTGTTCTCACATCACAGAATATGGAAGGAAAGAGCAACTGAAGGAATCTGGAAACATATATTCCTAGAGCCATACCCTCAGGGACTCACCTTGTTTAGCCACACACTTCCTGCCCAAGTTACCACCCAGTAAATCCATTACAATTTATTTCTCCACTAATGAGATTACAACCAAGCTCTACTATCAACATTACTATCTTGTTTTCATGAGAAATTGGGGGACATTCTAAATTCAAACCATTAAAACATAAAAATATATAATACAATTTTAACATAAGATACCATGAATAATAAGTAGTTAATATAAACATGTTCTCAGCTGTATCTGAAGGTTAATAAACACAGTGGTTATCATTACCTCTCAGTAGAATATCTGACAATGAGATAAATATATTTTCTGGTACTATGTTGAAAGATAAGTTCAAATAATTAATCATAACTTTAAGACTTCCAAAGAGAGATAATTTGAATTAATCCTGTCCAAAGAGGACCTTGTTCAAAACATGTTCTATTTCAAACATTTATTTCATTGTTCAGAAACTCTGCCAGTGATCTTAATGTCAACAGTCTATTTACTATTATCTCCTGCCAGTTGTAAATTATCTTCCAGATACACTTTTCCATGTTTATGAAATGCTTTGCTCATCTTAAAATGTGTTATACATTAACTGGTGACATAACAAATAATTTTCAGAAAAGTTCAGGTGCTTTGCAATTGTATGCATCTGATACCCATGCCTCAAAAACACAAAAGGACATGTTCAGCAAATTAATGCTTGAAAAGTAGAATTATGATGACATTTTTACATGCATTGCTGAACAGAAAAAGTAAGTTATGTCATTTTTGTAAAGAATCTTTAATATTAATTCAAACAGAGTGTGTTTCCATCACATTATGTATTTATATATTTCAGATATCTACAACATCCATATGTTAAATTGGGACAATGTCTCTGACTTCTTACTCTGCACCCCAGGGAAAGAACTGTTTCATAAAACTGTGATTAAAATGGTAGTGTCTGCATTCTTCCTCACATAGGTTCATTTACTTTCACAAAGTTTCTTCCTTGCTAGGTTACTTCCAAATTTTGCCAGCCAATTATATTGGTGATTCTAATCTAGAGATAAATTAGAAACAATTATAATCATATTTACTGAAAATGTATCTAAAGTAAATGTTATAAAAATTATGAGTTCTCACTAAGGATGAGTAATATATGAGTTTGCCACATTCAAGGATTTACTAGCACTAATTTACTGATAGGGATTTTGGTCATTGGTACTCAACAGATTTGAGGCTAAAACAAGACAAAAGGTGTTCCTTAAGAAATAAAATGCAAAGGCTATTGGAGCCAGATGTGGTGATTAAAAAGGAATGCAGATTTCTTTTTTAGACAGGTGGTAGGAGTTGGATAGTTTCACCAGATCAATTTGTTGTTGTAACTTTCTAAGTCTTTATCAAAGCAATTTCTCCCTCCTAGTCCTGGATTACAGACTACATTTCCCGGCCTCCTATGCCAATAGCTATAATTACTTATTTTACCATATTTGCTAGTGGAAGAGAGGATGTACATCACTTCTTGATCTCGTGTATAAAGAACGCCCACCTATAATTTTCCAATTTCTTTCTTTTCTGCACACTGAAGATTTGGTACCCATGAGAAGCCAGTAAGCTGGGAAATACTGCAAGTGGCTCAAATTCCACTTGAAATTTTGAAGAAATCTAAGGTTCATGATACTCTGCTTGCCCGCCACCAAAAATAACAACTTGAAACCTCTGTGGTCTATATACATGAGTAAGAGATGAACGTTTATAGTCATCTGTTATAGCAGCTGAAATTCCACTCACATGAATGTATGCAAAATGTGTTCATACAATTTTCATGGTAGGGCTTCAGACTAAATAGTTTAAACTAAAATTCCAGGCCTTCTATTTACTTTATTTTGTGTGTTTAAGAATTAGTAGTTCTTAAGATGGGCATGGGGGCACACACTTATAATCCTATTACTTGGATCACATGGTTCGAGGTCAGCCTCAGCTACTTAGTGAGGTCCTTCCTCTGCAACTTAGTGAGATCCTATTTTAAAATAAAGAACTTAAAAACAGGGCTGAGGCTGTAGCACAGAGGTAAAATGCCTCTGGGTTCAGTCCTCAAAACTGCAAAAGAAAAAAAAGGAATTAACAGATTTTACACCATCATTTAAACTATGTTGCGGGTAAGTCAGCTTTCAAATAAGACAGATCTGTATGTAAATCCTACCCTAGCTGGGCGTGGTGGCACACGCTTGTAATCCCAGCATTTAGGAGGCTGAGACAGGAGGATCACAGTCTGTGGACAGTCTCAGCTACTATTTAGTGAAGCCCTGTGCAACACAGTGAGACCCTGTTTCAAAATAAAGAATAAAAAATAGTGTTGGGGGTATAGTTCAGAGGTAGAATGCCCCTGGGTTGTTCCATATATATATATATATATATATATATCTGTTAAATCCTACCTTGAGTCATTACTGAACAGTTATTGAAATAGTTCTTAATATTACTTAAATTTTTAAAATTTTTAAAAAAGACTGGTATAAAAATTAGAATGGTAAAACTAAATTGTAAGTCAAATAAAATTGCTAAAAATATCCACTATCATGCTATTATTATTACTATTTCACATAAATTATTTCGCTAGGGACCAGGGATATACATAAACAGAAAGATCCAAAATATTTATTGAAAAGTATTTTGGAAGAAGGTGCTGGCACATGACTGTAATCCCAATACTTGGGCAGCTGAAACAGGAAGATCGCAGGTTTGCTACCATCCTCAGCAACTTAGTGAGAGTCTCAACAATTTAGCAAAAGAGACCCTATTTTAAATAAAAAAAAATGACTAGGGGTATAGCTCAGAGATACAAGGACTCTGAGTTAAATCCCCAGGACCAGAAAAAAATTAAAGGTTATAATATATATAGTTATATGATAAGAGAAAATATAAAATTCACATGAGAACTCTGAAAATAGAATAATTAAGTATACTACAATAAAAACTGAAATGACATTCACAGAAAAGATGATTCTGGTAGAGGTGACTCTGAATGACGATTATGTTCATAGCAGGTAAGAAAGCAGAAAATAATGTTTCCTCCAAAGTAATTTAATTTTTTATAAATATTGTCCAATTTATTTTTATAAAATCTCTCTACTTTAAAACATAAAACCAAAAAACAATCATTCATCATTGCTCTGCACACAAAAATTCTATCTTAAAGTAAAAGTTCAGTTTTAAATCAATCCAAGATATCCCTATTATATACGTAGTTTTGGGATTTGCAACCTGGTAAAAGAAGCACCTAATGGTCAAGTTGCCTTGTTAGCGATTAGAAAATTAAATGCATCTTTTAATCTTCAACCTTCACATATCGCTACTCATGTTACTGTTCTAGTTAGAAATATTTGCTGAGCTTTATCACTGCACAAACACCCAGAAAAATCCCAAAGTGACAATTAGTCATTGGATAGGAGCCATTTTAAGGACAGAAAAAGGGGCAACTTTAATAGTAAGAGATTTGAATGCCATAATCAAGCAGATTTTTCTTAAATTGATTTCTTAATGTAGAATGATCTGGCTTATTGCTAAAATGATTAAATAACTGCTTAGACTTGTCAATAGAATTTTTTATTTAGGTGTCTAATTATAAAAAGAAAAACATAGAAGATTTTTTAATGTAATTATACTCACCAATGATCTGTTCAACTAAAGAAAAGTACCATGCCTGGTTTTGAAGTACTTGGTATATTTTTGAAGTTTCATGAAACTATTGTCATCTTTAATCATAAAATCTTAAAGAAATAATTGTCTGTGAGCTTGAAATTGAAGTTAAAGGAAAAGATATTGGAGCCATACTTGTTGGCTCAATTAAAAATAAACAGAAAAGCTGAATATTTTTTAATACTAAGAAGAAATAAACTTTTGAACCATGAAAAACTGTGGAAAAATCTCAAAAGGTTACCCACTATATGATATTTTAGAAAAGATAAAATTTTACCTCCCCAAAAAAGGTAGTGGTTTTCAGGGCCTTGAAAAGGGAAGAAGAGAGAAATTTGTGAAGCATAGTGGATATTAGACTGCTAAAAATCTCCAAAATGACAATGCAGTAGAGCATGTGTTATTATGCATTGTTAAAAACCTAGAGTGCTGTACAATACAACAAGTGAGGTTTAATATAAATACTGGACTTATTATTAATGTATAGATAGTAGTTTATTAATTGTGGCAAATGTGCCAAATGTGTACCCATAATTGTAAGAAATTGTACCCCATATGAACAAATTATATGCCTGTAACCTAAGGCAAGTTGTTAGTAATAGGAGAAACTATAGGCTGGTAGATAGAAATAGGAATGGGTTGAGTGTGTGGAATTCTATAGTACCTAATTATTTTATAATCCTAAAACTTAATTATTTATAGAAATAATTATAAGTCAAAATCTGTTAATCATTTATGAAAATTGTGTAACAAAACTTAAATATTTATCAAAAAAAAAAAGGTAGCCGGGTGTGGTGGTTCACACTTGTAATCCTAGTACTTGGGAGGCTGAGACAGGAGGACCGCACAGGTTCGAAGCCAGCCTCAGCTACTTATTGAGGCTCTCAGCAACTTAGTGAGACCCTGTTTCCATACAAAATATAAAAATAGGTCGGGGATGTAGCCTGGAGGTAGGCACACCCTGGGTTCTATACCCAATACCACAAAAACAAATTTAAATAAAAATAAAGTTAGAGTAAATACAGATTGGGAATCAAATTTTATTTAATTCCAAAAAGAAAGTAAATGCACTATACATTGCTGTTAAAGGGTAACATTTATTTAAAAAATTAAGAAATTTACTGAATCAGGCAGGCACTTAATGACTGAGAGCTGTGTGCCCGCATGTTTATATCACATTGAACTCACCATGATGGATAATTGCAGTATACCAATAAAAGCATAAAAATTTAAAAAAGGGCTTGATGAGCAAAGAAAGAATTTAAAAGCAGGTAAAGATGTTAATTATTATAATTATGCACTCTCAGGTTAGAGGGATGAAAACAAATTTTTGTTTTCCTGTCCTATCCAAAGCCCTATTTTAGGAATTAAAACAAAGGTCACTTCGATTACAAAAGAGATTCCAAGGTAGCCATTTTATGATGGTTTCAGACTGACCAGCATATTATTAAGAGCCATGACCTTTATTCATCTCCTCTCAGGTCTTATCAACAAGCTTGTATCACACAAGTCCTCTCCACTTTGCAAGATCTTTTGGGGTCACAAAGATAAATATTCGTGCTTGAAAAAGGGCTGCCATCTTGTGCTCCTAGGTCACAGAAGGTCTCTTACCAGCTTTGAGTTGAACAAGACTTCTGTTCATTTTTAGAGTAAGACTATTGCCTTAAATTTTATTGGAGGGTACATTGGAATTACTACCAGAGGCTGCAAACGCATTCCTGTGGCTCTGACTTGGAAATGGGTATGGGCAGTGTATAGGTACTTCGAGGGTCAATTAAGATAATTTGTATAGGCATGCTTTGGGGGTGTGTCACATTGGTTTTATTAATTTATCACATACTTTCCTATTTGAAACTGTGCTTTGCAATCTTCCTTAAGTATCATTTGACATAGAGGATATTAAGGCTAACTGAGAATAAGCAAATTGGTCTAGAGTATTTAGCTGGTGGAAAAGCTAAGGTCAGAAACCAGTTAGCCCAATCCTATGCCTATGTTGTTTTTTGCATCCTCAATAAACATTTCTGTTCTTCAACTTCTACATTATTTAGAGCCTCAGTTTCTCAGTAGTAAATGGAAACACTGTCTGATCTCCATTTCTGTCTCTCTCATACAATGGTTGGATATTAAATTAAGGAAATATATGCAATATTGTTTTTTTAATTGGTACATATTAGTTACACAGAATGGTGAATTTCACTGCCATATATTGGTGAATACCTATAACAGAGTTTTATCAATTTTACTACCTAATACCTCCCTTTACCCTCTCCATAACCTCCCTATGAGGCTTTTTTCTATTCCATTTGTGTCTCTTCTGTATTAAAGTCAACATATTCATTCATTCATTCTTTCTTTCTTATTTTGTTGTTGTTGTTTTGATTTTTGTTTTTGTTGTTGTTGTTGTTGTTTTGTTGGTACTGGGGTTCCTGGAAACCCTCCTATCTCCGGGCTTCACTCCCAGATCTATTTTATATTTTTATTTGGAAACAGGGTCTCTTAAGCCACTGAGACTGGCTTTGAACCAGCGAGATCCTCCTGTCTCTGCCTCCCAAGCGTGGGGATTACAAGCGTGCGCCAACACGCCTGGCTCATTCATTCATCTTGTGTGGTGCTGTGGATTGAATCTAGGGGCATTCTACCTCTAAGCTATACCCCAGCCCTATTTTATTTTTTATTAGGGAACCAGGTTGTACTAAGTTGTTGGAAGCCTTGCTAAATTGTCAAGGTTGTCTTCAAATCTGTGGTAATTCTGTTTCAGCTTCCTAAAGAGTGAAATGCATAGATTATAAAATAGATCAACATAAATTAAAACTAATAAAAGTAGTGAGATAAAATACACAGGTCTTATTTATACCTCTGGCCTGAAAAAAACTATTAAAGCCCTTAATTTGTGCTGCTTTTAACCACTGTTAGTGAGCTGTTGAGCTGTAGAAATTGACAGTGAATCTGGAATTAATCCATAATTTACTTTATGGTTTGTTTTGATAGGTAAAATGATAAACAGTGGTAAAAAACTACAATCTGAAAATTTTCACATCTTTTCCAAGCAACATAATAAAACCCAAAAAAATAAAATCATCACTTCTTAGTATACCATTGAAGAGTGGACAAGCACTTAGACTCAAGATAGGAACTGAAATTAATATCCTGGGAAATGAATACTTGACCAGAATATATTAACTTGAAAATAATTTTCTAATTGTAGACAGTAGTATACTGTTCCTGTTTATTAGCTAATAGAAACTGGTCTGTAAGAAAATCACTTAGTAAACGCCTTAAAATATTAAAATATACAGAATACACAAGGCTAGAAAAGCAATAAACAGACAATTTAGAATGATCTTTGGAAAGTAACAGGGAGTAGGTATTAGGTTTCTCCTTAGGAGTATAAAAATTTTAAGAAATATGGAAATTTTCAGAAATATATATTGGTGGTGATAGCTGTACGGCACTGTCAAAGTGTGTGATACAATTAAGTTACACATGTTATAAGGGTAAAATTTATCAATTTTTAAATTTAAATTTTACCCAAACAAAAAAGTGTTTTTTTGTTTTTGTTTTTGTTTTTGTTTTTTTTTTGCAGGCCTCTGAGCTACAACCCCTGCCCTTTTTTTTTTTTTTTTTTTTTTTTTTTTTTTTAAACAGGGTCTTACTGAGTTGCGAAGGGCCTCACTAAGTAGCTGAGGCTGTCCGCGAACCCTGATCCTCCTGTCTCAGCCTCCCGAATGCTGGGATTACAAGCATGAGCCACCACGTCCGGCTTGAACAAAAAAAGTTTAAAAAATACAGTACTCTTAGCTGTGTTTGTGTACTTACAAGGCTGAGACAAGAGGATCTGAGATTTAAGGCCAGCCATGGCAGCTTAGCAAAATTTTGTTTCAAATACAAATTAAAAGGCTGGTTGTAGCTGAAAGGTAGAATACCTCTGATTTAATACCCTGTACTCCCCTAAAAAATATACTTTTCTCTGACCATATATCTGAAATGTGGGTAAAAATAAATGTCTAGGAATCTATATTTTGAATTTACACAATGAAGTTACTCTATATATTGTTCTGTAAAATGTTAATAATTTAGATAAAAATGGAGTCATAAAATTAAAATTATCTCTTCAAATAGTAAATATGTTTTTACCTTCGTTCTACATTTTTTTTTTTTTTTTTGGTACTGGGGGTGGAACCCAGGGCTTTCTACCTCCAGGCTACACTCCCAGACCAATTTTATATTTTATTTTAAATCAGGGTCTCACTAAGTTGCTAAGAGCCTCACTAAGTAGCTGAGGCAGGCTTAGAAACTGTGTGATCCTCTTATCTTAGCCTCAAGCATGGGGATTACAAACGTGCACCACCATGCCTGGCTCTTTCTACATTATTTAAATAATAATTTTGAATAACTTTATACCTACATCACTGGTCCATTTAATTCACCTGTAGTGGAAATGTTTAGCAATAATGTATATATGTATATATGTATGTATGTGTGTGTGTGTGTGTGTGTGTGTGTGTGTGTGTGTATATATATATATATATATATATATATATATATATATATTATATATCATGGTAAATCCTTAAGATCATCCTAGGAAATGGAGTTGATTATTCATTACATCTATTTTGAGTAAAAGATGAGAAAAACAGTATTTACTGAGATGTGGATATTTGCCTAAACTAGAGGACATAACAGAACTCATATTCTATACTTTTGTAGTACTGAGGATGAAATTGAGGAGCCTTCCACCTCCGAGCTACACCCCTGAGACCTATTTTATCTTTTTATTTGGAAACAGGGTTTCACTAAGTGGCAGAGGGCCTCACTAAGTTGCTGAGGCTGGCTTTAAACCTGTGATCCTCTTGTCTCAGCCTCCCAAGTACTGGGATTACAAATGTGTACCACTACACCTAACCACAGCTCACATTCTAGCTACTCTGAGTCCAAAAGCTCATATTCTAGTGTACTCTGCTACAAGATGCATAAATTATGGAACTGCATCCCAGAGTGGTTAAATTTAATGACAAAGTCACAAACCACCTAAGTGTTAAGCCAGTTTGCTTGATAAACTCCCTAGTTCTGTTTATGTTCTCCATAACACTAAAATAGGAATATTCACATATCTCTTGCTAGAGGAAAATAAAGTCAAGAAAAGTACAGGTTAGAGAAAAAACTGAAATACCTATATTTTATAAAATATTCCCCAGAGGAATTACTTTTCTAAAACAAATACGCCATATTTATAAAACTTAAGGACCAAGCCACCAAATAAATAAATAAACAAAAGTTGCACTCTTCTGAAATTCTTACATTTAGATAGCTTGGAACATAGCATTATCATCTATAAGCCACTTAAAAGTCCTAATAAATCTGATTCAGTAAAATTGTTTTAACTAATGAAAATATTCCTAAAATTACTTCTAAATCATCTTACTTGCCAAGGAGTATATTATTCAAATCTTGCTTTATATACAACGTATAAGTTAATGTAACTGCTATTATATCCTTTAAGTTGCATAAAAGCTTGAGTTGCCTGGTCTTTATCAGGCTGAGATGCTTGATTTTTGCCTCTTCATCAGCTCTGAAAACCAGGAAGTATGTAGATAGATGATACATAGACGTATCTTTGTGTTTTATTTGAATATTTCATGTATCTTTTGTAATCTCCCAGAACACTATAGAGGACACATTTTCAGAAACTCCTCTCCAGAAATACTCTGTGGATTTTTATTTTTATTTTTTTTTATTTTTATTTTTTTGGTGGTACTGGGGTTCCTGGAAGCCCTTCTACCTCCGGGCTACACTCCCAGACCTATTTTTACATTTTCATTTTGGAAACAGGGTCTCCTAAACCAGCGCGCGTGGCTGGCTTCGAACCTGCGCGATCCTCCTGTCTCTGCCTCCTAAGCGCGGGGATTACAAGCGTGCGCCACCACGCCTGGCCTCTGTGGATTTTAAAAAAAATCCAACACCAACCAGGTGGTAGTGTACAATTCTAATCCCAGTATTTGAGAGAGATTAATGCGTACTCTAATCCCAGTACTTGGGAGAGAAAGTAGCATCACAGGTTTGAGCGTAGCCTCAGTAAATTAGTGGACCCCTCTTTGAAAATAAAACATAAAATAGGCCTGGGGATGTAGCTTGGAGGTGGAATGCCTCTGGGTTCCATCTCCAGCATCCCTTCCCTAAATCGGACACTGATGGACAGTGAAATCTGACTTAATATTTTCTAATTAGCTAAAAATATGTCTACAAAATGACATTCTGAGAATATAGTGGAATTTAAGAAGAGACCATTATAGAAATCATTCTGGTTGTACTATTGCATGGAAAAACTTAAAAAATTATTATATAACAAAGTATATTGGTATATATGTAACAACACATTGGGGAGTGGCTTGAGGAACTAGATTAATGTTGGCGGGCAGGAAGTTGCTGATATTTTTCCTCACTAGTATAGATTAAACTGTGTTGCTTTCCTGAGTCTTCAGTGATTTTATTTTCTTTTTCTGTTTGTTTGGGGGTTTTTTTGTTTGTTTATTTATACTAGGAGTTGAACCCAGGGATGTTCTATCTTGAAGCCACACTACAAGCCCTATTATTTTATTTATTTTATTTTGAAAGAGGTTCTCACTACATCGCTGAGGGTGTCCTTAGGTTGCTGAGACTGGCCTCGAACCTGTGGTCATCCTCTCTCAGCCTCCCAAGCACTAGTATTACAGGTGTGTTCCACCACACCTGAATGATTTTCTTTATCCTTCTTTTTTACCTAGTATTATTCCCCAAAGAGAAACACCTGATTCCAGGCTCATCTACATTTATATAGGTTAAATCTATGTCTTCAGTTAGTCTAATATTATGGATTCTGCATTCAGAATAACACTTGCTACATTCTCTGGCCAGAGCAATTTCTCCTATAAACCAAGAAAGTGATTAAGCTGCCAATGTCACCATTGCCATATGCGTCCCTAGAGTGAATGCCAGAGGCCAGCTATGGTTACAGGGGAGGTTTTTACACTGTGATCCTCAGGGAGAAGAAAAAAACTTGGAGTCACCATCCAGAGGAGAACAACAGCTGTATGTGGTGTCTTCTAGTTTCAGTATTATTTTACCAATTTCCTCAAACTTTTGTACTCGGCACTGTTGAACATTCACAATCCTTGTAGCTCCGAAAGGTAGTATGCTAGAGCTGTCCTTTAGTAATAGTCCTTACCATGTGCACCCATAGAAAGAACTGTCCAATAGCTGTCTGCATTCAATCACTGTTAAACATCCACCCCCAGGGTACACTCTGCTATAAGGGATATACGCACATCATACTGCTTAAGAGACAGACCTCTGATTCTCAAAGTCACAGTGGCGTGTCGACTTACTCACAGCCTTTGACAACTCCCTTGCCTTCTATATTTTCCTCACAGGTGACAATGGTGTCTAGGAACTATTGCTACCACTGCTCTACCACATATAGCTGCTGTTGGGATGCTCCTCCTGGGACAGCTGTGGGGGAGACCTCCCACTGAGCCCAAGCCCTGCCTTTCTGAGGGCCCCGCCCTCAGCCTCCCACTTTCCTTCAACCCTCCTGGGGGGCAGCAACCCCTTTAAGATGCTCAGTATGGGGTTTAGCAAAGGGACCACAGGCTCTCCTGCACTGGCTGCCCATTCTACCAGCTCAACCTGCCAATTCCTGCTCTGTTGGTTCCAGGGAACATACCTAATTCCATTCTGGCTGGCTACAAAGCTCATCCTATCCCACTTGAGGATGTACATCCCAGTCCTCTGACAGGCTCTGCAATCAGATGCTCTCCTACTGGGAACCGCAGGACAGCTGAAAGCCACATCTTCTCCACTTGGGGTTGCTCCTCCTGGGGTTGCTCCTGCAGAGGAGTGCTGGGGGCACTCACTTAATCCTGCAGACTACATCAAGTGTCAGGGGCCCTCTCAGGGCTACCTGTGGTTTTAGAGGAGGTGTCATTGGTGAAAATCCTAGTGAGAAGAAAGCATCAGAGTCACCGTCTGGAGGACAACAGCAACTTTAAGTTTGAATACTTCTCCCTTGTACAAGGTTCTGGACAAAATTATGCATGTCCACGCCAGTGTGTTAGTTGAGCAAGAGTCTGGGTATCAGTGGGGGGCATAACACACTTGAAAACCATCTTAATAACTTTGTTTTTTCTATAGGATTTGGAACACACACCTGTGTTGCCTGAAAGGCAAAACGGCTATTATAATCTAGATGATTGTAGTCAAGTTGCAGACCCATACAACCTTAGGAAAAGCAGTCAATTATATAAAAGAGAAGTCTAAATATCTTTTAAAATGCATGTAAGTCTGAATTTAGATATCTTATTTATATTAAAAAAAGCAGCTCTAAACAAATGAATATATACAACACTAAAAAACATTTACCTAGTGTGTACATATATATGTATATATTTAAATATAACATATATATATATGTTATATATTATATGTAGGCATATATGTTATATTATAAACTTATTTTATTATGTAAATAAAATTTAGGGGATAATTTATTACTAAAGCATAACTCAGTTTTTCCTGGTTTTGAATTTATAGTGGTTTGTATATCCAGATGGTGAAAACTGCCCTCCTTCCTTCTGGAATTGTATTTCCTAGTAAAAGGCAATTTTTTCCCTACATTCTGAGTCCTCTGGGCTTTTTTTCAGCAATGTTTTTGAGCAACTCTATTGCATTTTCTTAGGAGATTCATGGTCCAGCATTTCTAAAATAGTAGTCTACAACTTATTCTCCTCCCATTCTTTCAGATATATCCTTCCCCTTATTCATCCTGAGCTGATGGCCTTTCTTTTTATTTTGCTGAGAAAATAGAATTTGTCAGAAAAAAATCTAATCCCAAGGCCTCTTTGTCATGCACTGTCTAGCACGCGCATCTGTGCATCTGTCTTCTCTTCTGCTACTGAACATGGGCTCTCCATCCTCTCTGGAAGGACCATCGTTGTGATGTGCTGGATCACATCCCGTGTGCATTCCTCAGAGCCATCACTTCAGGATGCCTCCAGGAGAAATCACCTAAGGTTTTCAGCATCTCGTATTTTGCTTTTCTAGCAAATCAGTTTTATGAGTAAAAAAATACACTTATTTCTCCCATAAAAAAATTTCCTTAATTTCAAATATTTTCTCTATAATAATTTATGCACCTATTCCATTTTACATTTAAAAATATCATATTTCTGGGGTTTTAATATTTTGCTATATTTCCTCTTTTCCCAATCTTTTACGATTCCTTACAATCAGGTGTTTTACACCTACTACTCTTTCCAATTGTGTCTGATAGTCACAGGTTATCTTCATGTTACTAAATGTCATACTACAAACCTAAGTTTTACTTAACAAAACTTGACCAACATGGGGCAATTTGCTGTTTTTTCTTCCTTAAAATAGTATGTATTTCAGATACTGTACTTTTTTATTTTTTGGTATTTTCTCTCAAGTACCATTCTTTCTCATGCTTCTTATTGGTACATCCGGGCTTCTCTCCATGCCTCTAAGCTCAGTCATTAAAGCATGTTTTCAATCCTGCTACTCACTTGCTTTCTGATTTATAGACACTTAAAATATCTATGTATTGATTATTTCCATGTATATTTTATTCTGTACCTATACACCCAGCTACATTTTATTTATTTATTTATTCATGGGTTTATTTATTTATTTATTTTTGGTTCTGGAGGAAAATTCTACCTCTGAGCTCCCCCCTCCCCGAAGCCTGTATTACTTTTTAAATTTTATTTATTTATTTATTTATTTATTTATTTATTTATTTATGTGGTACTGGTGTTCCTGGAAACCCTTCTACCTCTGGGCTACACTCCCAGACCCATTTTTTAAAATATTTTTTTATTTGGAAACAGGGTCTTTTAAGCCAGCAAGGCTGGCTTCGAACCTGTGCGATCGATCCTCCTGTCTCCACCTCCCAAACGTGGGGATTACAAACATGCACCACCACGCCCGGCTACTTTCTTTTTATTTTAAACAGTATCTTGTTAGGTTCCTCAGGCTGATCAACTAATCTGCCATCCTCCTTTCTCAGCCTTCCAAGACCTGGGATTGCCAGTGTGTTGAACCATGCAAGGCTTGAAAATAGCTATTGTTATTACCAAAAGCTTCTCTTCCTCACTTCCCCCAATGAGAACACATGCATTTTCAAGAGCCATTGTGGCCATCTCTGTGGCTATCCTAACTCCTCTAATTCTGTCCCAGTCCTGGTGAATATTCTGGCAATTTGTTAAAAATTAAACTTATGCCTAATGTGATCTGGCTATTCCCCATCTAGATATTTATAGGAAATCTAGATATTTGTAGGAAAATCAATATAAGTATATGTTCATATAAAGATTTATAGCAAATTTAGTTGTTACCACCCAAGGCTGGAATCAACCCAAATGCCCATTAGCATGTCAATGGATAAAATTAATATATTACTACAATGGAATACTTTTCAGCAATAAAAAGGGACGATAAAATATATTACAGTATGGCTAGCTTTAAAAATGCTGACTAGAAAATAAAAAATATGGTGTAACTTTTTTATAAAAAATGAAATCTAATGTGTAGTCACAGAAAAGAAAGGCAGCGTTCCCCTGCAAAGCAGAAAGGTACAGAGAAAGATGGAGAAAAGTTAGGAATTGGAGAAGAGTAAAAGAAACTTTTGAAAGTTATGGATATATTCATTGTCTTGATTGTGATGTTCTGTAGGTATACACATGGGACAAAACATTTGTTGTACACTTTAAATGTGTGACTTTATTTTGTGTCAATTGTACTTTAGTAAATTGTTAAAATATGTTAGAAATATGATAGGTCAAAATATATATCAAATGTTTTATGAGTATTTTTTTCTTTTCCTTTTCTTTTTCTTTTTTTTTCTTTTTTCTTTTTTCTTTTTTTTTTTGATGGTCCTGGGGTTCCTAGAAATTCTTCTCTGGGCTACACTCCCAGACCTATTTTATATTTTTATTGGAAACAGGGTCTCTTAAGCCAGTGCGGCTAGCTTCAAACCTGCGTCATCCTCCTGTCTCTGCCTCCCAAGTGCAGGGATTACATGCATGCACCACCATGCCCGGCTTTCCTTTTCTTTTTTGTGGTGCTGGATATTACTCAGGGTCATCTTACTTTTCAACTATACCCTCAACTCTATTTCATTTTTTATTCTGAGACAGGATCTCGCTAAGTTGCTGAGGCAGACCTCAAACCTGTGATTGTCCTGTCTCAGCCTCTCAAATCCTGGGATCATAGGCATATGCCACCTTGCCAGGCATAACTATTTTATATAAGGAGAAAACAGTATCCTTGGAGAGCGACTGAAGTATAAAATACAGAATGCTATTTTGAAAAGTGAGATGAACTAACATTCTGCATAAACATTATTTTCCTTCTAAGAGCAACAGAGCATAAATAAACTTAATGGAAAGGCAGAATAACAAGGAGCATGAAGTATATATATGTTAACAGGAAAATGTTGAACCTCAAATAGTTCTTCCATCCCTTTAATAAACATGAATTTGAAATACTCTCTTATAAAACTGTATTATAATAGTGTTCCTCGATGAACTACAGTATGCTTCTATAGACAAATACATGTTTCCAAGCGTAACATTATGACAATGATTTGTCTAATATCATTATTGACAAACGATTTCTGACACTGGATCTTACTATAGGGACGCAATGCACCTCAACTATAAATCCTGTCAATAGATCTGTCAGAATAAGTATTTCAGGCTTTATGTATTCTGGGTTTTTATTTATTGTCTGAGGAAGTCACAGGAAAAACAAAACCATTCACTCTCTGAGTTAACTTGTGCTGACAGTGAGTCCTGTGATAATAAGTCCTGTGATACTAGACAGAAACTTGGATAAGCCTGTGTTGTGAAAATGTAGGTAAAAAAGAAGAATTTTAATAAAACCTTTAACAAGGAAGTGTTATAAAATCAATAATCTTATGGGTGTGAGTGTGTGTGTGCGTGCGTGTGCATACACACACGTGCACCCCCCCACACACACACACGGTATTGGGGATTAAACTCAAGGAGTTCTTCCTCTGATCTACATCCCCAGTTCTATTTTTATATTTTGGTTTTTTTTTTTTTATTTATTTTAATTGGTGCACTGTATTCATACATCATAGTGGGATACATACTTTTGTAGACATACATGCACACATTGCCCAGTCAGCCCCCACCCGATCCCCACCCCGTTCTCTCCCTATCCCCCCTTCCTATGCTTGGCTTAGTAGTTGACATCAAGTATTATAGCAATTTATCCAAAATTAAAAATGATAATCTCTCATAACAGTTTCATTTGTCTGATACCAAGCTTTTGATGACTTAAAGATAACATTTCAATATTTCTTTTTGCTTTCTTTCTTACCAGAGAATCTATTTTTTTCTATTTTTTAGGTGAAACTATCATATATTTATATAATTATTTTTCAGAAAAAAAAATCTATCCTAATATGGAATATGGACTCTAGGTACCCACATCGATCTTGAAAAAGAACAAAGCTAGAAGATATATATTTTCTGATTTCAAACCATATAAAGCTACAATAATTGAAACAGTGTAGTACTATTCTAAAGGCAGATATATAAACCATTGGAGTTAAATAAAAGCCTAGAGCTAAATTCTTCCCTATATTGTCAAGTTATTTTTGACAAGGTTTCCACGAACATTTGGTGGTGGAAATAATAATCTTTTAACTAAATATTGTTGAAACATAATAATTACATGGAAAAGAATAAATTGGACCCTTACCTAATCCCATATACAAGTATTAACTCAAAATAGATAAAAGACCTAAATATAAATCTTAAGACTATAAACTTTTAGGAGAAAATCTGGGTCATAAAACCTCACAACATTGAAATTGGCAGTGATTTCTTGGTTATGATTTCAATGGCACAGGCAACAGAAGAGTATACAAACTCCCTAAAAAATAAAAAACATATTGTATATCCAAAGACAATGTAAACAGAGTTAAGAGTTACTAATAGAATTGGATAAAATATTTCCAAATGCTATATCTGAAGGTATATTAATATTCCAACTAGACATCCTAAAAATTAACAACAATAAAGGCAAACAATACCCTTTAGAGATAGGTAACAGACTAACATAAATAATGAATCTCCACAGATAACCAATCTTAGTTGTCTGTTGGATGGAAAATCTTGTTTCTCTAGTTCTGATGTGTGTTACCTATTTCTTCTTTGTAGTTAATCTCTTTGAGTATTTTCTCTAGTGCTGGTTTTGAAGACATAAATTCCTTCAGTTTCTGTTTGTCATGGAAGCTTCTTATTTCTCCATCTAATTTGATAGAAAGTTTTGCTGGGTAGGAAATTTTTGGCTGGAAGTTGTTTTCTTTCAAAATTGGGAATATGTTACTCCAAGCCCTTCTGGCTCTCATATCTTGGTTTGGGAAGTCTGGAGTGATTCTAATTGGTTTGCCTCTGAATGTCACTTGGCCCTTTGCTTTTGTTGCCTTTAAGATTCTCTGCTTGGCTTCCACATTGGTCATTTTGACAATTATGTGGCGTGGGGATCCTCTTCTCCGATCCTGTCTAAAGGGAGTTCTATACGTTTCCTGGACCTGCGTATCGACCTCTTGCTCTATGTCTGGAAAATTTTCTGCTATTACTTCCTTGAAGAGATTGTTGATCCCTTTAGTTTCACTTTCTTTTCCCTCCTCTATTCCAATTATTCTTAGGTGAGCTCTCTTAAGATGGGCCCATATTTCTTCCATGTCAGATTCCTGCTGTTGGATATTTTTTTCTAGATTAGAAACTATGCGTTCATTTTTGGATTGCTCATCTTCTAAGAGCGAGATTCTGTTCTCCATGTGTTCTAATCGGTTGTTTGTGCTTTGAATTGAGGCCTTTACTTCATTAATTGCATCCTTTATCTCTTTTTGGCTCTCTCTGAGTTCTTTTCGAAGCACCTCTATTATTTCTACAGTTATTTTCCTGATTTGATCTTCTAGAAATCTCTGATTTTCTGTTTTATCGGGTTCTGATGTTGTGGGGTTGTGAGCATTAATTGCTCCAGTATTATTCCTCTTTCCCATGATTTCGGAAGTTTGTGCCTTCTCTGGGTTCTTCCCTTGGGTCACTATGACTTCACTTAAGGTGCTCTGGATCTCGAGTCAGTAGTATCTCAGACCCCACTACTCCTTTACTGGGTTTTATCACAGAGTCTCCAACCCAGAGAGTCGATAGAGGCTGCTTTAGACCGTGAGGGGTGCCAGGTTGCACGTTCTCCTATGGTGTGATATCACTGTCACTGCCCCTCTCCCACTGGGTCAATTCCCAGTGAGTACAGTACTGGGATTTCTCCGCTGTGGCCCACAATTTGACTCACTGTTCTTGAGTACGAAGATGTAGCTGTAGTGAGTTCCGTGCTGCTGCCGCCGGTGGCAATATGGCGCCGCTGCTACGCCCTCGGCTGTTGGGCTGGCGTTTTTTTTTTTTCTTGGTTTTGATTTCCACTCTGAATCCCTGCAGCGTCTGCTGAGCTCAGACACTGGGGGCTTTAGATATCCTCTGCGCCGAGAAATCCTGCCTGGCTGTTGCGCAGCGGCTCCCCTCGGCTTGCTGTGGCCGTCCCGTGAATTCGCCGGCAGTATGGCGCTGCTGCCGCGTCTGCCGCATCCTCGGGCATGAGGATATCCTCTGTGGCTCTGTTCTCAGTCCGCTTTCTCTCTGGAGCCTGGTGATTTTTTTTGTTTCTCTGGTGATGTTGTTTTCTGGCTTTGAAAGGCGCTGATTTTGTGGTAATGGATATTTGTTGTTAGCGGGGCTCTTAAGCCCCGCTTTTCTCGGTCGCCATCTTCCCAGAAGTCTCATATTTTGGTTTTAATCAGGGTTTAAAGTATAAGTTTCTGAGGATTTAAGTTTCTGAGGGCCTAAATTGCTGAGGCTGACCTTGAACCTGCAATCCTCCTGTCTTAGCCTTTCAAGTACTGGGATTACAGGTATGTGGCACCACACTGATTTTGTGTTTAATAGTAGTTAATGTGTAAAACTCATTTTTTATAATAAAAATAAAGGTTAGATGAAATCAAGTTAATGAAACACTTTGTAAATTATTTGTATTATTTTAACATATTTGTATGGCACTGAATAAGGTAAGAATTTGGACAGGATTGGCATGTTTTCTTAAATAAAACTCAATATGATTAAAATCTATTTAATTATTAGTAAGAAAAATATTAGTATAAAATATACAAGAAGTGAGCCAGGCGCGGTGGCGCACGCTTGTAATCTCCGCGCTTGGGAGGCTGAGACAGGAATATCACACGGGTTCGAAGCCAGCCTCAGCTACTTAGTGAGGCTCTCAGCAACTTAGTGAGACCCTGTTTCCAAATAAAATATAAAATAGGTCTGGGAGTATAGCCCAGAGGTAGAAAGCCCCTGGGTTCCACCTCCAGTACCACCAAAAAAGAAATAAATTAAAAAATATACAAGATTTACCTGAATTATACAATAAAGTAGAATTAAACATTAGATAATGAATAAAATAGTTTTTGAATTTTTTTTTCTAATGATGATGTGAACTTTCTTCGGAGTTGGCAAATAAGTTTGTAAAGTCAATTAATTTTGTCGACAAAACTCATTTAAATGTACTTTTTTAAAAAAAAATAAGTACTGTGAGGGCTGTTGGAGTAACATAAGTACACTTTTACTGGCCACAAGAAGTAGTTGGTATAGATTTCTTTGTCACCAAAGAGACAGACAGACATAGAATGAACCCAACATTTTCAACACATATCCACTTTTTATACTTCTAATTTTAATTTTTACATTTCGATACTTTTATTGGTGAATTGTAATTATACATCTTAGAGAGGTTCAAAGTGCTGCAAATTTCCATACACACAGCACTTACTGTGTGTTCCTTCTAGACTCCACCCTGATCCCCATCCTGTCCTAGTACATATTAGTGAGAAACAAAGATCACAGTCACATTGCAAGTCTATCTAACCCCATTTATTAAAAATGATAATAAATGCTGTTGAAGGTGTGGGGATATAGGGACTCTTGTACAGTGTTGGTGGAATTGCAAATTAGTATGACTACCATGGAGACCTGTAGGGGGGTTCCTCAAGTCTGGAAATGGTTAGTCGTGGTGGCTCACACTTGTAATACCAGTGCTTGGGAGGTATAGATAGGAAGATCATAGGTTCATGGCTGGTCTTAGCAACTTAGTGAGTCCCCGTTTTAAAATAAAAGAAAGAATAAAATAGGGCTGATGGGTATGGCTCAGAGGTAGAATTCCACTGGTTTCCATTACTAGTAACACACACACACATACACACACACACACACACACACACACACGGCTAAGAATGGTACAACCATATGATCCAGCTATTCAATGTCTTTCCAAAAGAACTGTGCTTGGAATATTAGAAAGATACAGAAATATCCTTGTGTATAGAAGCCCAATTCACAATAGCCAAGTTATGGAATCAGCCTAGGTGTCTGTCAAGATATGAATAGATAGCAATATTATAGTATATATACACAAAAGTTTTTCTTCAGCTATAAAGAAGAACAAAATTATGTCATTTGCAGGAAAATGGATAGAACTAGGAAATATTATGCTGAGATCAGCCAGTCCCACAGAAAGTTAAGAGTCCTATGTCTTCTCTCTTATATAAAAGCTAATAGGTTGGGTCTTTTCCCCTTCCCTTACAGGACAGGAGGCAGAACCTCAGAAGCCAGAAGCAAAGATGTCGTGAGTCTCCAGACATCATGGGGCAGACTCCAGATGCCATGAAACTCTAGATGTCATGGATCAGACTCTAGATGTCACAAGAGAACCAGCATTTCCATGCCACTAGTTCCACCCCAAGACCCCAGCTACATAAATACTCTCACTTCCTCTCTGCAGCATGACTCTGCTGACCTGTCATCTGCCTCTTCCCCCATGGTCGGCAAACCTCACCTAAAGGTGTCAGTTGATTAAAGAGGCCTGATCTCACACAATAACTTGGCTGTTTTTTTTTTTTTGCCTCTTTTGCGACCCCCCCAACTCAATTTCAACATTACAAAAGCTACAGAGAAAATAGAAAAAAGAATTAGAAAAATTAGGAGATAGACTAGGATAATAGTGGAAGAAGATTGGGGAAAGAAAGTAGAGAGAGGAAAATGAACAAATGAAGGAAATAGTTTAAATAATGCTATAATTCCAATTTTCATATTTCCAATTGGCATCTTACCTAAACATCTTTAGCATTTTCCTTGATTGAATAGTATATTATTATTATAACCAGTGATTCTTAGTGTATTTATTCTGAGCAGACTCCCTAACTTGTATTATTTGACTGGGTCTTCTGAGAAAACAGATATTAAAACAATAAAATCTGGAAGTATTCTATTAATGGGAATGCTGTTGTGAGAGAAAAATAGGAAGAATGTCATGAAAGGCTGTCAAAAGTGTCAGGCTAATCCTAGTTTGATCCTGAGCAAAAAAAAAAAAAAGTGAAAGAATGTTGGATTAAAGAATTTAAAGAAGCCTATACAAAACTGTGAAGTACTCCATTTTTGATATATTTAGAAGCCAAATATGTTGTTTTGTTTTCTTTATGTATTTGGTACTGACAATAAAACTCAGGGACATTATCGCTCTGAGCTACACTATAAAAATTTCATTATTTTCATTTTTTGTGTCTTTTAAAATCATTGTAACTACAGTGCCTTCTAGAAAAGCAATGAAGTAAATGATTTTTAAATTAGTAGAGTATGTCTTAGAAGAGTTTTGACTTAGAAGAATAATTATTTTCAGGAGGAATTTTACTAAATGTGATAAAGTTAAGTCATAGCTATTGTTAAAGACAAGAGTCATATATAATATGGAAGTTCTTTAAAAGACTAGGAATGACCCAGCTATATCATCCCTTGGTATCTTTCCAAAAGAATTAAAATCAGAATACTATAGAGGTACATGTATATCTATGTTGTTGATAGCAGCACAATTCACAATAATCAAGTTATGGAAGCCATCTAGGTTTCTGTGAACAGATGAATGAATAAAGAAAATGTGTTATTGATATACATAATTGAGTTTCACCCAGCCATGAAGAAGAACTAAATTATGACATTTTCAGGAATATGGATGGAACTGGAAAACATCATGCTAAGTGAAATAAACCAGAGTCAGAAAACCAAATGTCATATGCGTTCTCTCATATGTAGAAACTAGAGAGAAAAAAAGAGGAAAGAAAAAGGACCTCACAAAAATTGGAGAGAGATGGTATAGTAGAATAAAAGGACCAGAGGAGGGAGGAAGAGAGAGATGGAGAGGTTCAGAGAAGTAAAACAGACCAATTTGTGCTATGCAAATGCACACATATCTCTCACTTTTATGCATAATAATAATACACCAATAGACTCGTAATTAAAAAGGACAAGAGGAATATAATGTCAGAATGACTCTTGCAAATCTAATTTTATCATGGAATCTTTCATTCTTTCAAGTGTTTAGAGATATTTTACAATGCTTTTATGGTTACACAGACATTTTGATAGTCTGTTCTTTTCATAATAAAATCATCAAGATACTTATTTTTGAACAAATCAAAATTTATAAGCATATCGCAGGCTGAATTTCTCAGAAGACTGTTTATGTGTTAATTTAACCATTCATTCAAAAGGGATGTATAATTGCATACAATATAAGAACACTGGTGGGATGAAATAAAATTCAGAGTAAAAAAAGTCATTATATATGACTGAAAATGAGGTAGAAATTTTACGCTGTAAAACTTTTACAAAATATTTTAAAATATTAAATATAAATATATTTATATTAATTTATATTTAAAATTAACTTAAAATATAAATATAATATAAATATGCTTTGTATATATATAAATATGTATAAATATACTTTGTAAATATACTTTGTATAAATATAAATATAATTTTTAAATATAAATATAAATATATAAAATTTTAAAAAGAATTTTAAAATATAAATATAAAAATTAAAAATATTAATTTTAAATGAAACAGAAAAACATAAGAATTGTACGCTGTAATGAAAAACCAAGTGATGTTTCAATACATGTATATATTGTATAATGTTTAAATCTTGTTAAACATATCCTCATCAAAATAATTTTAGATAATATTCTGCATTTTTAAAAGTTTTCTGGTGAGCAGTAAAAATAGAGAATTTGGATGTGTGAGGAAGGACATACAAATAATCTCAAAACTCATTATTTCCCAGTACTTTCTACAATTATTTAAATCTATTTTATTTTATTTAAATTTATTTTTTACACATAAAATTTATTATTTAATTCAATAGAGATTTTTACCAGTAATAAAATATATTTACCAAAGGATTAGTTCAAACCCATAAAGCAAACTTTCCTTAATAACAGCCATTGAAAGCAAATACAATGAATCTACAAAGGCAGAACAAGACATTAACAATTAGTGGCTTAAATGAGCAAGAGGTGAAGTCCTTTTTGCCTATTCTATGTCTTGAAATACTCTTGTTTCAGTCACAACAACAACACAAACTATGGGATTGTACACAATGGAATTTTACTCAGCCATAAAGAAAAATACAATTACATCATTTACAGGGAAATAGATGGAACTGGAGAAAATTATGCTAAGTGAGATTACTCAGTCAAAAAAATAAAAAAAGAAATCAGATGCTCTTCCTAATATGCGAAAGCTAGGGAGAAAATGGGTCATAGAAATAACTCTAGATGAAAAAGGAGATACTATAGATGAGCAAATAAGGTGACTTATCTGAGAAGATGGGAGGGGGATGAGGGAAATTCTCAAATGTTCACAATGAACATTAACAAACATTTCAAAGTCAATCACTAAGCCAAACAAGATAAGGAGGGGGGAGGAGGGGATGGAGAGGGGAATAGGGTAAGGGCTAATTGGGTGGTGTGTGTTTGTGTGCCTCCACCATCTTGTATGCCATTAAGATGTATGACTACAGTGCATCAATACAAAGTTAAAAAAAAATACTCTTGTTTATAGGATATAGAAAGGTGGATGATTGGATGCATTTAGGTTTTCAGTTTTTGGTTTTGACACTCTCCAGAAACTAAAATAAGGATAGTTAAAGCCAGTAGAAGAGACACTTGGTATATTCATAGCCCTACTTCTTAATAGAAAAATAGCTGGTACACAGTGCTGGGGCCTCCAAGGCCGGGATCGGAGCCTGCCGAGGGGTTAGGCCGGTGCTGGGGCCAGCGAGGCCGGCATCGGAGCCTGCCGTGAGGCAAGGCCGGTACTAGGACATCCGAGGCCAGGATAAGAGCCTGCTGAGGGGTTAGGTCAGTGCTGGAGCCAGTGAGGCCGGCATCGCAGCCTGCCATGAGGCATGGCCGGCGCTGGGACCTCCGAGGCCAGTATCGGAGCCGGCCGAGGGGTTAGGCCAGTGCTGGGGCCTCCGAGGCCAGGATCGGAGCCTGCTGAGGGGTTAGGCCGGTGCTGGGGCCAGCGAGGCCGGCACCGGAGCCTGCCATGAGGCAAGGCCGGTACTGGGGCCTCCGAGGCCGGGATTGGAGCCTGCCGAGGGGTGAGGCCAATGCTGGGGCCAGCGAGGCCGGCATTGGAGCCTGCTGTGAGGCAAGGCCGGTGCTGAGGCCTCCGAGGCCGGGATTGGAGCCTGCCTTGAGGCAAGGCTGGTACTGGGGCCTCCGAGGCCAGGATAAGAGCCTGCTGAGGGTTTAGGCCGGTGCTGGGGACAGCGAGGCTAGCATCGGAGCCTGCCGTGAGGCAAGACCGGTACTGGGGCCTCCGAGGCCAGGATAACAACCTTCCGAAGGGCTAGACCGGTGCTGGGGCCAGCAAGGCTGGCATCGGAGCCTGCCATGAGGCGAGGCCAGCATCGGAGCCTGTCATGAGACATGGCTAGTGCTGGGGCCTCCTAGGCCGGGAACGGAACCTGCCGAGGGGTTAGGCCGGTGCTGGGGCCTACGAGGCTGGCATTGGAGCCTGCCGTGAGGCTAGGCCGGTGCTGATGCCTCCGAGGCTGGGATTGGAATCCTGCCAAGGGGTTAGGCCGGTGCAGGGGCCAATGGCCAGCATCGGAGCCTGGCGTGAGGCAAGTTCACTCCTGCGGCCTCCAAGGCCGGGACCAAAGCCAGCTTAGGGGTTAGACCGGTGCAGGGGCCAACGAGACCAGAACTGGGGCCTCCCATGAGGCAAGGCCACTGCTTGAGCCAGCGAGTGGACTGAACCAGTCCACTGAGTAGCCAGGCCACTACTGGGACCATCAAGAGTGGGATTGGTACTGGCAATGCAGCATGCACAGAGAAATATCGCAGAAAATATAAATCAGACGCTTCTCTTAATCAGCAATAACTAGGAGGAAAAGGGCAACAGGAAGAGGTTGAGCTATAGAAAGGGCCCTATAGTGAAGCAACTAATGTGACCAATCAGAGGGTATGTAATACTGGAGGACGGAGCCTCTTTAAAACGCAGGAGGTACATAAACAAATGTATCAAAGTAACTCACCAAAGAAGTGTGCGATGGAGGGAGGGGGAGGGAATGGGATGGGGGCTGGAGGAGGGCTAATTGGATGATGTGTGCATGTATATCCTCTCAAGTCTTGTACTCCAATGTGATTGATATATGTCTACAATGCACCAATTTAAAAAATAAATTAATAAAAAAAATAGCTGGTACAAAAGCAGACACAAAATGACTTCTTTTCAAATCTCAAAACCAGGCACCTAATAGGTGAAACCAGTTTGCACCGGAACCACAGTACCAGTGAAGCATCACATGGGTGGGTCTTAGTTTTCCCACCATTCTTTGGAATTCAAGAGGAGATGTAGAGACCAAGGGAGAACATCCAGGGTACCTAGATCAAATATGCTGGGATCTCCGCTATGAGAGCTGAGAACTGAAGTGAATTCTAAGACAGGATGGAATGAACGGTGCCTCTCTGCTTAAATACTCAGTTCAAATTCTAGACCTGTTTGCTCTGATCAAGTATTTAATTCAATTATATTGACTTTAATTTAATGCCCAGGTAATGACTTAGTTACTGACAAGTTAGTGTACCATATCTCTCCATATTCTAAAAGTCTAATATAAAATGTATTAATGAAATTAATATCAATATTTAATGTCATCAGTGGATCTAGATGGGGCTGGGAATTGATCATTGGTGAATTTCTTGTTATGTGTGTACCTTTGAGTATATGTGTATGTGTATGCTCATGCATACATGGGCATAATTTATTATTGTAATTGTTTTCTCTCTCAGTAGCTTCCCATTTGTAATTCTAATGTTATGTGTTCTGGTTCTTTACATTTTCTCTTTGTCAAATACAAAGTATATTATATTGGAAAATATTTGAGTTGTCAATTAGAAAACTAAGATTCAGATCCAAGCTCTACTAATTCATAGCAAGATAAGAATGGTCAAGAAAAATTTAAATTCACTGTGCTTTGTGCTTTTCATTTATAAGACATAACATAAAGTGTCACTGAAGATAGATAATCTCAAAGACAAGAAGTTCTTAGTGCTTCTAAAATTATTATTCAGGCTCTGCAGAACATAGACCTCTCCAGACACTATTCACTCTAAGACCAAATACTTGTGGATAGAATACAGACTTGAATTTCATAATCAAGAGATTTAAATGAGGATACCTGGATGTGTCCAGGATGGGTGTTAAGGAGAATTACTCATAATACATGCAACAAATGCTCTATGTCCTCTAAACTTACCATATTATAAAGGGACGTCAAAATAAAGAGGATTATAGTGACAGCATATTAAAGCAAAGAAGAAACAGTGATCATGAAGGGAGACAGAAATAAGAAAGAAGGAAAGAAAACATAGATAAAGATATATCTTGAAGGAGGGCAAAGGAAAAATAATAAAGTCTCCTAACTTCTTGAAACTGATTCTGCTTTTGAAGACCTTAATAAAATAATTGGTTTGGTAAAACAAGAGCTCAACATTTGGATAATAAAATGAAATAAAAAGAATTGTTGTAAAGTCAGCAACACACACACACACACACACACACACACACACACACACACGCTTTGAAAGGATTTTTTTCTCTCCATATTTTCCATGAATTTTCTTCCTCATTTGGCTTGGGATATCTTTATTTAGTTTTCTATATGAAGTCAGACATTTCTAAAGGGAGACATTTTTTAAGGATGCAGATTGTAATATATCACTCCAATTAGGGTATGAATTTGGTGATTCATCCCCATTTAGCAAATTATGGTCTGGCTTTCTAAAACCTCAAAAGATGATGATATAAGATTAGGATCCATATGTTGCAAAAATCACCTCATTTTTAGTTTGAAAACATCAAAAGATGAAGGATATTATGCAAGAAAGAGTGCTACCTATAATCACCAATGGTTGCATTTTAAATGCTAATAAATCATGTAGGGCATTTAAATAATACCCATTATGTAAGAGAAAATACACATCCAATCCATGCAAATGATTTTAAGATTACATCATTACATCTCTCTGTTGATCATCTATAATTATGAGAGACGTGACTCCTTTCTAGTGAGGCTTAGAGTATTCACCAAGGAGAAGGAGGAGCCTTGAGACAGACCTATATGTGGGCCAAGATAACTGCAAAGGCTCAACATCTGCAGTAAACCCCCTGGGTCCCATTTTGTTACCCAAAGAGCCACAACAGGTCCACAGTAAAAATCACTTGCCACACCATCATGCTTGTTTTCTAAGCGCAGAAAACAAATTTTCTGTTCAAAAAGACCCACACACAATTTCGCCACAGGACTAGTTTTTTTTTGTTTACATTAAAATTAGACATTAAATGCTTTTCTCAGAAAATTTTATACCAGGTTAAAATTAATTACAAAGCTTTTGTGGTACCACTGCTATTGTTCTGTACTGATTAAGAAAACACTTGAAAATTGAATAGATTGTTCATGCTTGTTTTCAATAGGTAAATCTTACCTCCCAGCAGCATTAAAAATATGATCAGTGGCAGATTTCTGATAATATTTTTGTCATCTCATCTTTTTACTCATTAGACAAGGTTGAATTTCAATTTTATAATATGGTTTCAGGCCTCTTCTTTATACATAGCAGAGTGGTGCTGTGCATACTTTATGAGTTCTTTCCTTCACATACAAATAATTAACTATTCACTTTTGTTCATTAATGGGGAGAAGAAACTCTGAAATGTGGATTCTAGATATTTTTTGTTTTTTGTTTTTGCTTTTTGGGGGATTTTTTTGGTGGTACTCGTGTTCCTGGAAACCTTTCTACCTCTGGGTTACACTAAGAGACACTATATATATATTGGAAATAGGGTTTCTTAAGCCAGCGAGGCTGGCTTCTAACCTGCATGATCCTCCTGTCTCTGCCTCCCAAGTGCGGGAATTACGAGCATTCGCCACCACGCCCGGCTGTATTCTAGTTATAGTTCTACATCTGAGTAACATTAATTAGAACACCTAAGTTCATTGATTTTTTGTTTTGTTTATAAAATGATTATAACCCTACTATTTTTGCATCTTCAAAAATATAATTTATTTATACTTATATTTATGGCATATGATTAGTGTAATGTTATGAATAGTTTTAAGAGTTTTATTTATTTATTTATTTATTTTTGTGGGTCTGGGAATGGAACCCAGAGGCATTCGACCTTTGAGCTACATCTACTGCCCAATTTTTTATTCTTTATTTTGAAACAGGGTCTCACTGAGTTGCAGAGGGCCTCACTAAGTAGGTGAGGCTGTCCACAAACCACGATCCTCCGGTTTCAGCCTCACAAATGCTGGTATTACAAGTGTGAGCCACCACTCCTGGCTAAGAGTTTTATTTCTTAAAAGAAAAAACTTCTATTACTTTATTTACTATTTCTCAAATGCGTATTTATAATTATGGCTGGTAAAGGATTTTCAAAATACATGTCTTTATTTGTGTTTATATATACTTTAAAATTGTATTCAAAGTATTACATACATTTTTATATATGTAGTAATCATTTGGATTATTTATGTTTATAAATGATACAGATTTGTTTACAAGGTTTGTAGATACATTTTTTTTTTGTTCCTGTTCATAGATGGGAAGTGTCCTTATAACTGATACAGAAAATAATTAGTCCTTCAAATACTACTGTATTCTCAGGAAAAAAGGGGGGTGTTTCTATACAACAATGATTATATTTTTGCCTACAATTTACCTTGTTAAATATTTTAGATAAACCGGGCATGGTGGTGCATGCTTGTATTCCCAGCATTCGGGAGGCTGAGACAGGAAAATCACGGTTTGCCCACAGACACAACTACTTAGTGAGACCTTGTTTCAAAATAAAAATACAAAATAGGGCAGGGAGTATAGCTCAGTAATGTCCCTGGGTTCCATCCCCAGGCCCTCCACACAAAATATTGTAAATAAACTCCGGATACTAATAGCCAAATAGATAATGCTAATGCTTTGTTAAAAATACAACAAAACAAGAGGTGGATGGCAAAAAACTAAAAAGTTTCTGCTCATCAAAGGAAATTATCAAGAATCTTTAGAAAGACTAATGAATGGGAGATCTTTAACACCTATCCTGCTGATCGTGGGCTAATATCCAAAATATCCAAAAAGCTTAAAAGACTTGACACTAGCAAAACAAATAACCCAATCAAGAAATGGGCATTTGAATTGAATAGACACTTCACCGAAGAGACATAAATGGCCAATAGATACATAAAAACAATGTTCAACATCATTGGCAATGAAGTAGATGCATATCAAAATACCCTGAGATTTCATTTATCACCAGTCAGAGTGGCAAGCATAAAGAAATCAAATAACAACAACTGCTGGTAAGGATGTGGGGGAATAGGAACTCTTCTACACTGTTTGTGGGTGTGCAAACTAATTCAGGCACTATGGAGATCAGTGTGGAGCTTCCTTAGAAAACTGGGAATGAATCCACCTTATGATCTGGCTATACAACTCCTGGGTATCTTTCCAAAGGAGTTGAAATCAGAATTACAGTAACATATGCATACCCATGTTCACAGCAGCACACTTTACAATAGCCAAAATATAGAACCAATCTTGGTGTCTATCAACAGATGAATGGATTACAAAATTATGGGAAATACACACAATGGAATTCTACTCAGCAATAAAGAAAATCAGAATTATGTCATTCGTAAGAAGATGGAAAGACCTGGAGAACAATATGTTAACTGAGATCAGCCAAGCACAGAAAGAGAAGATACATATGTTTTCTCTAATATGCTCAAGCTAGAAAGTATTTGGAATAACAGAGAGACTCTACATAATGGAGGCGATCCTCAGTGGACCCAGGGAGGAAGGGTAGGGGAGGAAGAAGGCTGAGGTTCATTAATGGAAATGCTGCCTGCAACTATGTGTATACATGTGAATATGACATTGTTAACCTGGACGCTCAGGAGGAAAGGAAATGGGGAGGGGAAGGGCCAGTGCTGTGTGAATATATGCCAGTTAACATGATTTCCATTATGATGTGAGACTATCATGCACCAAAAAAAATTTAGAAACTTGCTATTATTAAAGTAATAAATTTGATTTCTGTGAATTTGTTTATTTTTCCCTATTATATATTTTAGGAACATCTGTAAGACTTAAGAGTTGCAAGTATTTGTAAATAAGTTTTTATATAAATTGTATAAAGAATGAGAGAGGTGGAAACTTTTTCAATTGAAGCAAATCATTTAGGTACAAGTTTTATTTTTAAGATACTTTGCATTTAAAGATATTTTTTCTACATTTCTACTGATAAATATTTCTGGATTGATTGGACAATTGTTCCTCAAAAAACTGTGAAAGAGATGCCATCCATTTGCTTGGACTCTGTTGTTTCTGTTTTCAAGTTGGCTTTGGTCCTTAGTGAGGACCATTTGGACATATAATGGCTTTTTATTGTTCAAATAAAGTTTTTTTTTTGCCTCGTGTCAACAAAAAGAACAAGAAGAGAAACAAAAGAAAACCCCATGAGCAGTGATATTTTAATTGTTATGTCATCTGTTCTAATTAGTTTCTTAAATATATTTATTATTTAATTTTTTTGTGGTCCTGGGGATGGAATCCAGATCCAGGGCCTTTCTACCCCCAGGCTGCACTCTGACCTATTTTATATTTTATTTTCACTAAGTAGCTGAGGCTGGCTTCGAACCTGTGCGATCCTCCTGTCTCAGCCTCCCAATTACTAAGATTACAAGCGCACGCCACCACACCGGCTTATTTAAAACAAGTTTTTAATTTTGTAAAACTTACCAATCCCTTGTCCATTAAATTTATAAAAGTTTTAAAATTATAAATTTGCAAATTAAAAAGCTATCATACATATAAATAAGGATAAAAATATCAGGAAAATAATGACCTGTTCTACTTTCACCACTGTTTATGGCTCAAATCAAAGTTCTCCATTTTTGTTGTGTAAATTTTAAGCCTTCAATGTATACAAAATGAGTTTCAGAATTTTTTAGCATATTTAAAAATGACTCTGGAATATTTTCTTCCTCCTCCATGTTTTGTTTTGCTGTTATTGTAGAGATGGAGTCCAGGGCTTCCTGCATGCTAAACAGACTTTCTGCCACTGAGCTACATACCAAATCTTGAGAATTTCTTAATTATTTGAAAATTTTATTTGAAAAATGGTCAAGCTCCTTCATCCAGGAAGCATGCACTGTGTTTGGTTAATACGGTTATAGTTTATCAGGTAAAGAGGGAGACCGCAGTCTAAGCCAGTCATGGTTCATGACACTGAAAAAATTAAAATGTATTTGGGAAATACAAATACACAAGAACATTTTAACAACCTTACAAACATCATGGGATACACATTTTAAGTACTTATTCCAGAATTCTGAGATAGGGAAGAATGTTAGCAAAGGGGTATATTGTTTCAGGACAGGTGGATTATTATAGGGTTTCAGAAAAGAACTCAGAACGGTAGAAAAGAATTGAAGGGGGTCACAAAAGGGAGATTCTTACATTGAATAAATTTAAGGAAGATGATGGATAAAAAGAAGGAAGGAAATAAGCACTTGGTAACCTCTAGAAATAAATCAGACATGTCAGCAATTTTAAAGCAAGCCTTATGTGTTAAGTTGATTGAAAATCAAATTCTGCAGCATGTCAAATTACAAAATGACCTGTCATGGGTATAGACTTTCAGTAGTAGAACTACTAAACCATCAGCTGGAAGACTTGATAGAAGAGTTAACTGTGCTACAAATGCTATTCAAGGCAATTTAAAGTTAATGGGATGGAGGCAGGAAATGTTATTTGACCATCAATCACTGCCCATCCTTTCTACATTCCCCCTTTCTCTCTTCCAAAATAATGTGGTCAATAATTTGGGTAAGGTTACATAAAACATATTTAAGTCGTACTAGGAAAGCCTAAAGAGAGACATGAAAATTTAAAAAAATCTGAGAATGATCCCTATAAAAAAGAAAATAAATTAAAAAGATTCTTTTTTGATACAATTTGTTCTTGTATCTTCTATGTATATATCTACATTTTCACATTTTTTCCAGTAGGTACTTGTATGAAAGAGATTCAGGATTGCGATATACTTTTCATAGTCCTCTAATACAAATAACCTACTTTACTAATTTAAAATATATATATATATATGAATTAATGACGGTCTGTAGCTGAGTCATACCATAGAAATGAAAATATTATTAACAATTTTATCAAAGGAAAATTGTGTGTGTGTTAATGTTTGAAAGAAAAACAATAATTTTAGACTAAAAACTCAGGAATGAAATATGTATCATTTAATAGTTTGAAATGATAAAACACAAAATTTACATGTATATATATAAAACTTTGTGAATTTAATATATATGTATATATATATATATACTAGAACAATAGTTTTCATAAACTAAAATTATTATTTTAATCCTTATGTTAAAATAATTTAGTCAATATCAGAAAGTCATGGGTTATACGTGTCCTCTCTTATGTGGAAGCTAGAGAGAAAATAGGAAACAGAATTTAATTAATGCAGAGAGAGAGTGAGAGAGAGAGTAGTTGAAGGGGGTTCGAGAATAGAACTAGGGAGTGGAAGAGGAAGGACTGAAGAAGGAAATCATTCAAACAATGCTGTGAATATGTGAAGATATTACTGCCAATCTCATCATTAACTCATTCGAGGAGGAAGAAGGATGGGGCACCGTGAGACCCAGAGCAATTATGTGCCCTGAGCAGGGATATTTTTACCATGTTAAACCTCACTATGATATATAACTGCAGTTCCCTAATAAAATATTTTTAAAAATCACAAGGAATTTTGATGAAATTTGACTTCATTCTCTTTGGAACAAGTATCTATTTCACAATAGACTGAGTCACACAGAAAGGATTTCTGAAAGGCATTCTGATTTCCTTTTGCATCAAAGAATAAAAATTAATACCCAGTGCTGGTACAAAGGACTACCAGAACCGGAGCTGGGTACCACACATAAGTGGGTTTGTCTGCCTTGCACATTAATGAATCCCCAGAACTAGCACAGTACCTCACTGCATCTAGTGAGCAAAGGAAAGCTGATACTGGAAAAGTGCAGGGAGCCAAAGCATGTTCCTTCCTGGACTCTTCTTCCTGCTCTTCTCTGCTTGCTTTGTTTCTCTTTCATTTTCTCTGTAAACTAATTTACTTCTACAGTGCAGGTTTAAATATTTTACAAATTGATCAAACTGTTTTTTATTTGTGTTGTTAGAAGAAATACTTAGGAATGCTTTCAGCCACTGGTCTTGAGACAATGCAATGAAGTGACAATGCAATACCTGGTGGAATTCTACAAATGTGAGGTCTGTGAGTCAGTCTGGTTCACTTAGACTCACAAATATTCAAGAAAAGTACAAAAATGATTGACTGGGCAGTAATGCAAAAGTAAAGGCTTGAGATTTGAGTTTTGTAACATGATATCCAGGGGGGTAAACTGGTATCTGCAAACTTTTTGAATAGCCAGATAGTAAATATTTTAAGTTTTGTATGGTACATATAAACTTGTCCATGTTTTTTTATTTGTATTATTTTACAGCTATTTTTATTTTGATTTAAAATGGGACCAAAGCAGCCATGTTGGAAGCAGGGCTTCATTGCTGAGAAGGTCCCTGGGGACGTGGCTGTGGGGATTTTATATGGTCCCTCCTCTTCCTGCTCTCTCTCTCTCTTGCTTCTCACCTTCATGAGATCAGAACAGAAGATTGATTTCTCCTTCTCACTGCCTCCTGATACTATGCCCTGAGCTCCACAGATGAAACCAGCCTGACATGGACTGAACCCTCTGAAATCTCCAGAACTGTGAACACATGTCTTCCTTTAGCTAAGTTGTGTGCTCAGGTGTTTTGTGTGTCAGCAGTGCTAATGCAGACCAAAATAACAACACTTGAAAATGTAAAATAAAAAAAATAGTTCTTAGTTCCAGGGCAAAGCAAACACAGTGGAACCATTTTTTACCTACCTCTCACTTAAGTGATGTTTCTGGTGTTACCTTGAGTCAAAGGTAATAACAGAGAAGATTGAAACTGTGTCATACTTGGGCCTCAGGAACTCGACCTGATATTATTTTGTGCTGAAAGGAATCTGAAAATTTGTATTAAACAAAAACTGACAGAAAGCAAAATACTAGAAATCCTAGCTTAGGATATTGGCCAGTTTTTTTCATCTATGGCATTAAAAATTTATTGACAGGCTGACATCAACTTCAACCAGCTTACTAGATGAAACTTTCAAGTTTTTAGAAATTTTTTTCAACTTAGTTCAGCTATGTGGGGGATATTTATGTCATACAAATAGACTTCCTAGAAATCAGGTCACCATTTTTTCCTGGGAAGAACTGCTTGCTAGATATTTACTAGCACACCACTTAAAAATTCTCAGCACAGATGACTTTAGGCTAACAGTTCAACATCATTGTATGTGAAGTAGGGAAACCATGCACAGAAACATTTCATTAGGTGGTATTTTCCCCACCTGGATTCAACATGCATAAAAAAACCTCAATAGTATAAATAACCTCAATAGAATAAATAATAGTATGATGTAGTACAATTATGAGAAAGTGGTAAATATTGAGATTTTTTAGTCCACCTTGTGAAGTCACTTATTTAATGTATAGTACATATAAATCAATGTCTACTAGTGACCATGTTTAACAATTGCTCATGAAAGTCCTGAAAATTTAATAATTTGTTTCTAGATAATGGGTACGGTGTACTGTAGCACAGTGATAAATGTCTGATAACCCTAGAAAAGAAAAAAAGGGCCGTTTTCACAAGAGGTTGTGCTCGGGCTGGGCTGGAGTGCAAGGGAGAGTTGTTTTGGACACAGGATTCAAATTTCTGCAAAAATGAAACATGAGAGTAGCATTTTAGTTGGAGAGAAGGATTTTGGAAAGGGAAAGAGGTCATTGAATGAGGAATCCTAAAGATTTTTACTTGCATAGGTGGAGACAGCCATCACAACCCTGGAGTCTAAGGACAAATGTAACTTCAAGCTGTGTGCACCTATAGATATTCAAATTCTATCTGAAGGATACTTTATGGTGCATATAGACCTTTCCCTTACCTAGTTTTGATTCTGATTCGGCACATGCATTTCAGACAGTCTAAGTGACTTGCATGTACCCAGAAAGTTATATCTGTGGGGGAAACAACTTTCTACCAGCTTTTCTCTAAAAAACGAGTCTCCTTTGAAATTTAATTTGAGGCGTGACAAATTTAAACCGATGTTATTGGAGTCTCTCAGGGAAATTTCAGAGTTGTGCTTTTTTTCTCCTGTATCCTGAGTAAAGCCTCACAGCCACATTCTTTAATAAAACGGGATGCAAGAAAAAAAAAAAGGAAGAAAAAAAAGATGAATACAATAAAACAGTTCAGAAAGCAGAGATGTTTCTGCAGGCACCGTGTCCAATGCAATCAGATTATTGCCCCTGTCTGACTCAATTTGACAGGAAGGGAAAGTGAAGGCAATGGCCTATAGCCAGAAGATGAAGAGGTGGCATCTAGTGGCTTCTACTGCCTGGTACATTTTTCTTTTAAAATAGGCACAGATATTTATCAGAATTGTAGTGACTGAAAAAATGTATTTTCTGGAAAATTTTTTATTTGACGGTGTCTAGAACATGGGAACAGATTATTAAAAATAAATCAGATATCTTGGGTATATGCAATACTGTGCTATATTATATATGATATAAATGCAAACATATATATATTTTTTTTAAAAAAAATTAATATTTATTGCTTTCTTAAATTAATTCAGTTGTCTGCCTAATTATGCTTTACTTGGCCCTATCAAGCATAGTGAGAACATTGCTGTTAAAATATATAATATGCCACTGGAAACCTATTATAAACTGGCTAACATGGCATTATTTGGTAATAATTCTCTTTTGTGTAATGGTAACAGGTCTCATAAGAATTTTTTTGAATCTCAAAATATTCATGAACAGAGACTTGGCTTTCTAATTAAAAAAATATATTGTTTTTGTGTGTGAGACATCCTAACTCTGAGCTACATTCCCAGCTCTTTTTATTTATTTATTTTTCTTGTTTTGAAACAGGGTTTCCAGGTTGTTGAGCGTCTCTCTATGTTGGTGATGCTGGCCTCAAACCTGAGATTCTCCTGACTCAGTCTCTCAAGTATTGGAATTACAGGAATAGGCCACATTCTTTCTAGATGAAGAACAAATATTGATGTCTGCTAAACATTTCATGTTTTATGAGCAAATATATTCTACTATATTATATATTGTTTTATTTGTTCACTCATTTCTTTCTCTAATTAATTAGAGAATAGAATTGAATTACTTTCCTTTATATCAAATATATTCTAAAGTTAAAAATTCCAGTGAAGATAGAGAAATAGATGATACTTTGAAAAAAATAATTGGCAGCATTTTTAGGTACTTTTAGGAGTGTTAGGAATTTCTGAATGTTTGGCTCCTGTAAAGCTGTTTTCAGTAGAATAGCTGAAAAGTTGGATCTGTGCTTGCATTTTTAATCTTTATATAATGACAACATTTAAAAAACATTGGCAGCTTCATGTGAAATTATTTTAAATTCAGATAAAGCATGTGTTCAACTAGCATGCCAAGTGTACAGAGAGTTCCAATGTACTGAAATCCCATACATTGTAATCTCTTATACACAATGGGGAAATTATGGTAGAAAATGATATATTTGTAAACAACCATGTCATATTTTCAGTGGACTGAGGTGGCTATGTAAATATTACAGACAGTTTTTTGTAGTGTTTTATACAATGGCTCTGTCTGGGTAGGTACAGAGATTAACCCTGAAATTTTGCGTCATGCGTAGTAGTTTCTGATTGGGAGGTGTGAGCAGAAACAGAGCAGATTGTCTTAGGTGTGTAAGAAACTACGGCTTGCTTAGAGATGCATGTCTGTCTTTGAAAGTAAATGAAGCTTTGCACACTTTGATTTTATTTCCATTATGAAAAGCATATTTTTAAGCATCTTCAACATAGAAGTCCTGAGTTTAAAATCCCTGCAGCCTTTAGTAAACCTTTTATTTGAAGACCTTTCTTTTTCCCCCCACCAGTTTTTGAATATTGCCCAGAGCATAAAATAATTATTTATTAAACACGTGTATATATTTTCTGTTTTATTATTTCAAATTGGTAAATGATGTATATTTTTCCCGAGTTTATTATCTAAAATAATTTTGTTCCTTTTGTACCTTGCAGCCCACACATGTGTTTCTTTTAGTGAATACTTTGCAGTCCTTCCCTCCCTTCCTTCCTTCTTTCCTTCCTTCCTTCCTTCCTTCCTTCCTTCCTTCCTTCCTTCCTTCCTTCCTTCCTTCCTTCCTTCTTCCTCCCTTTTTGCTGTACTGGAGGTGGAACCCAGGGGCATTCATTCTACCTCCAAGCTGCACCCCCATCCCTATTTTTTATTCCTTTTGTTTTTTCTGGTCTGGTGATGGAACCCCGGGGGCATTTGACCTCGGAGCTACACCCTCTGCCCTATTTTTTAAAATTCTTTATTATGAAACCAGGTCATACTGAGTTTCAAAGGGCCTCACTAAGTAGCTGAGGCTGTTTGGGAACCACGATCCTCCTGTCTCAGCTTCTCGAATGCTGGGATTACAAGGGTGTCCCACCACGCTGGGCTTTGCAGTCTTATTTTTCTAAATGCACCATTTGGGCCCCTTCACAGGCACTGTCTCTTCGTTTTCTTCCTTCCTTCCTTCCTTCCTTCCTTTCTTTCTTTCTTTCTTTCTTTCTCTTTCTTTCTTTCTCAGTGTGCCACACTTTTCCCTCTTTTTTCTTTTTTTACATTTTTGTGTATTGGAAAATGAGGCATTTTAGTTACTATCTCATACCCACTCTGGACACCACTTCCCCCTCAGGGCTCGTTGCTTACTTGAGTGGGGTTTGCAAGCAGCCTGCTTCTCCCGCAGTCTGCATCCTCTGCAGCAAAGGTTACTGCCTTGGAGAAGGTACACCAGGAAGATAGTGGTCTTAACAGTGCCCTCTTCCATTGTCCCTTACCATGACCCTCCGTTAGCCGGCGGCCTCTACTGTCTCATCCTCAGCTCTTCGCCTCCATCGGTGGCTGACCTGTTAGTATTTTATTTTCAACACTGACCTAGAACATCATTCAGTCTACAGTCTTACCCAATGGAATTCTGACCCCAATACAGGGATGGTCCAGAGACTACTCTTTGAGCTGTTTTCTGACTCCAAGAATATCTTTGCAGTGATCTTGGCTGTCTCTTCCCTGGCTCACTCTCCTCAATTAAATGGCCTCCTGTTTAGCTTGCTACTGCCGTGGATCAACCAGTCTTCTTGTAATTGCTCACCACAGAAAGCCCCATTGCTCTCAAGGATGCCTTCGACTTGAACTTCCTCATGCTACATTCAAAACAAATCCTGTTTTCATAGGGAGAGAGTCAGAAGCCGGTCTTTGATGATTAGCCTCTCTCTCTGGACAAAACTTCCGCACTGTTGCTCTAGAGTCAAGAGTGGTGAGAATTTCTTCTTTAAAAGTGATGACTTCTTTCGTGAGTCAGGTGCTGGTTGGGAGAGAGATCCTCTGTTTACCTTGGCTAGCCTCAGGGGCATGCAGCTTTGATCCTATGAGTCAGCTGGGGCAAAAGCCTTCACATCAAGGCCCTGGTACTTTTCTTGGAAGCTTCTGCCTTATAAATGTGAGATGAGTAAAAGAAGAGAGCTCCAGACATCGCAGACGTTCTTGCTGAAATAAAAATTCGGCTACACAGGTCTTAGAGAGGTAAGAAATTCTGATGCCCTGCCTCTGCTGGGGAAGATTCTGTAACCCTGCAGTGGGGAGGTAAAAAAAACAGAAGCCCTGTTGTTTTGGCTGTACCCACTCGAAGCAGAACCATCAGCATTCTGAGAAACTGGGTCTTTGTTTTGTTTTGGTGCCATTGACTTCTTGTTCTTGAAATTTCTAGGACTTTTTTTTTTGGTGGTACTGGGGATGGAACCCTTCTTACCTCTGAGCTACACTCCCAGACCTATTTTCTTATATTTTATTTTGAAACAGGGTCTCTTAAGCCAGCAAGGCTGGCTTCGAAACTGTGTGATCCTCCTGTTTCCGCCTCCCAAGTGCAGAGATTACAAGTGTGCGCCCCCACGCCCAGCGCCTAGGACTTTTCATTTTTTTAAATAAATTTTACAAAATTATGATTTATTGCTGGAGACAAAGTGTGAAGAAGTCCTCCTGTTACCCACCTAGAAATCACTTCTAATTTTCTGATTGTTGCACAAATATATACTTTTATACAAGTACAAAACATATGGATATTTCTTCTTAATTTCTATACATGCATTTGAAGTTAATCCTGAATTAGACCAGAAAAAAATGTGTTATTTTAGTTCAGAATTTAACTCAGTAGTTGATGACTAAATTAGGAAAAATGCACAGATATTGAATTTAAATACGAACAAAGCATAAATTATGGGATAAAAATAAGTCTTAAAGAGAAGCAAAGCAAAACAAAACAATCAAAAAAAAAAAACCAAATAATAACAGCTGGGTGTGCTGGTGCACAGCTGTGATTCCTGTACTTGGGAGCCTGAGACAGACAGTGGGATCATGAGTTTGAGGCCAACCTCAGCAACTTAGCAAAGTCCTCAGCAACTTACTGAGACCTTATTTCAATTAAAAAAAATAAAAGAGGGCTGAGGATGTAAATTAGAGACAGATGCCCCTGAGATCAATACCACCACCACCAAATAAATAAATAAATAAATAAGAGAAAATAAAGATAAGTTTTCAAAGAATGTCTGCTCTTATATATTAGCTTTCAATATTGTGTTATTTATTAAGTTTCCTCATTTATTTCTGCTCTTATATATTAGCTTTCAATATTGTGTTATTTATTAAGTTTCCTCATTTATTTCATTTTAAGAGTAGCTTTCCATCTTGTTGGTAAAAAGATAATTTAACTTAGATCACCAGCCACTTCAGTTAATATGACTGAGATTATTCTAATTGTATGGTTCTAAGAGTGGTTTTCAAACTAAGTCATAGTTTAAAGACAATTTAAAAATTATTTAAAGGAGAAATAATTATGAATATCCGGATGTGTATAAAAGCAGAAAAATATGTCAGCCAGGAGGTATATTCAAAGAAGAATTGGCCTGAATCCCAGAGGGTTTATCTATCTACAAACTATTTCTTATCTATGAGGCACTGGTAAAAAAAGGATGCTTTGAGAACAGCCATAGAAGGCAATGCTAGATTTTATTGTTTTGATAAATATTTTATTCTACTTATTGATTCTTGTTTCTTTATTTGTTTTTTCATAATATTTGCCTTATAAAAGTTTAATGTTCTCATTTTCTCTGACCTACCATATTAATCTTGTGTGTACCGTTGTTTCCCAGGTAATCTATTATAATCAGCTTGGACTCCACTATTTTTAAGAAGACTATTTTTTTTAAATTTTCCCTAGCCCCTTGAACATCATATATTGTGGTACCCAATCAATTTACATGTTCCGCACATCACTTCTGTTTCTCACAATGGCTTGCAAGTAGTGGATTTTTTTTTTTTCTCATGGAGAGTACTGAATTTTTGTTGTATTTCTTAAACCTTCTATCTCAAGACAATTTCTTCATGGGTAAAGTTTGTATGCTTGAGAAATTGCTGTGCTCTCTGCTAAATACACCATTTGTGACCTGCCATAGTATCTAAGGAATTTATTTTATGGATTTGATTCTGCAGTAATGATATGTGTAACTTTAATAAGTCCTACTATATTGCACATTTTCAAAATGTGTAAGACACTCATACAACTGAATAGCAAGGTAGCAAATTATTAATGAATGAAGCTCATAAGTGACATAAACATATTCTCCTCTCTGTTCTTCAAATTATTTGCTTCAAAGTGCAATACCTTATAACATTTCTAGAAATATTATTTAGCAAATATACACATGTACATAAAGTGGTTTGTGTTATATTTGACATGAATTAAGCACTCAATAAAAGTTTGACCTAAAATTTAGATTCACTTTAAATGAAATTTTAGGCATTTTGTATATTAAGCCCTTATCAGATATATGTCTTGAAAATATTTTTTCTAATCCACAGATTGCTAAATGTTGTTAAAACATGTAATTATTTCTAATATAGAATATGTCTCATACACATAATTTAAGATTATGTGTATGAGACATAGCAATCTAAATATATATTTTTATAATTATGAGTAGATGCAATTGCATTTTACTCATATACACAAAGACCAAAAGAAGTTTAATAATGTAATAATTGTATTCAAGTGGAGGCATTCTCTCTTTCTTCTACAATGTATTCTTTAATAATTTAACATTATTTTTTCCTGTACCTATTAGAAGTATTGTGTGCTGTACATTATGGAGACCTTTGATTTTGAAGCCTGTATGCCAAATGGTATTTGCAGGCACTGGCCAAGACAAATACTCACTATTTTCCAGCCTGTCAGCATAATGTACACATTGTCTATTTTCATGAGATAATGGCTTTCTCAACAAGAGAAGAAGGAAATAGAGAACATTAATACGTTGAAAAGTACTGCTGATTCATTCCTCCTCCTCCTCCTGTTCCTCCTCCTCCTCTTCCTGTTCCTCCTCCTCCTCCTCCTCCTCCTCCTCCTCCTCCTCCTCCTCCTCCTCCTCCTTCTTCTTCTTCTTCTTCTTCTTCTTCTTCTTCTTCTTCTTCTTTTCTTCTTCTGTACTGGGGATTGAACCCAGGAGTACTATAACACTGAAAAACATCCAGAACCATTTTTATTTATAGGCAGTTTCTTGTTAAGTTGTCTAGGCTGGATTTGAACTTGCCTTAACAATTTTCCTGCTTCACTGAAATTACAAGGGAGGGGGTGCTACTGCACTGAACTTTGGAAGTGTTTTATATGGCCAGGAATTAAATATTTTAAATGCATAATTTAGATATTTAGAATAAAAGAACAAAGAAGTGATTAAATAATTTCCCCGAGTGCTTCAAATTATAAGAAAAGGAAGTGGTTCACTTGGATTTTATCATAGTTATTTTTCTCCAAAGGTAAATAAAAACAATCAGGGATGCCATTAAACCATTTTGCTGGGTGTACATTCCAGACCATATCCATTGAGTTTGGCCCTGATTCATATATTCCAGAAGGTGTTTTTCAACCATGTGGCTATTTGGAATGCAAGTAAAAGCCTTAGAACTTCAGCAATGACATGATAATGAATGTAATACCTGATTATTACATCACTTGTGAAAAAATAATAGGGCTTCTAGTGAGCCCTTGTGAGAAATATTTGTTCTGGTCAAATCCCTAATTGAAACATAGCAAAAGTAAGGAAATTGGCTTTCATATTTTGAAAAATCATAAAACACTGCTTTTGTCATAAGAGAACAAATGTAGGTTTATATCTATTTGTCTTATTGGCCAATGCACATGGATATAATCCTCAGGGGATATTTTTAGATAGGCAATATAATTCTATATTCATATTCTATATTTTAGAGATACTAGAAAATGCACTGATGTTATTAGCAGAATCCTAATACATGTAGGCTTTTGTGATGATGAAGAAGGTGGGAAGAGGAAGATTAAAATCCTCTGTGAATTCTGATGAATTATCAATTATATTGTGGCATACCAAGCTTCCTCATAAATTTCCAAAATCAAGTTAGCAGTAAGCATCAGAAAAGAAAATAATGCTTTCCTGAAACAATATATGTTAATCATAGATTTCATTAACAAAATGGTCCTCCAAAATTATCTTATTTCCTTTATTATTACTAGAAATTTGAGCTAGCATTGCCTAAAGCACAAAATGCCATCAATTGACAAGAACCAATAAGATGAGTAACATTAGAATATTGCTACATGATGGAGTTTATGTTCACTTAGTATAGTGTTATTAACAAGTGCTATTTCTTTATGTTGTCTTAAGGTAATCATTGAATTGATTACTTGAATAAAACTAAAAAGATTATGTGAATAAAATTATAGAGACACAGATTAGAGCTGCAGCTAAAATGAGAAGACCAAAATTCACTAGTGTCAAAAAATTAAATGAAGTAGTGGCTAAAAGATAAGCTATATAAACAATAGAAATAAGTGTACAACTCTGAAATTGGGTCTCCACACAAAAGAATTATTATACCAAATAGAGGAGGGACATTGAATTGAGAAGTATTTGTTAGAAAAGAAGATGCAATCTGAGTGCTTAACTAAAGCAAAACATCAGAATAACTTCAAAATAATAACAAAAATACAAGTTGCATTAACAAAAATTCTGGTAATGCTAATGCTATTATCAAATTATACTACTACTACTACTACTACTACTACTACTACTACTACTACTAAGGGGCTACCTTGGAGCTACACTTAAACTTGATTTTATTTATTTATTTTTTTGAGGTACTGGGGATTGAATTCAGAAGTATTCTACTTTCAAGCCATACCCCCAGCCCAATTTTGTTTATTTTTTATTTGGAAACAGAGTCTTGCTAGATTGATGAGAGTCATGCTACATTGCCAAGGTTGTCCTCGAACCTACAATCCTCCTGTCTCAGCCTTACAAGTACTGGGATTACAGGTGTGCACCACCACACCCAGCTCTTATTTATTGTATTGGAAGGAGGTTCCACTGCTTGCTGAAACTGTCTTCTAACTTGCCATCCTCCCATCTCAAACTCCCAAAGCACCTGGGTTACAGGTATGTGCCACTATACCCATCTTACTATTATCAAATTACCTGTCATTCCAAGTTATGTGTTAAGGTCAACTCTGGACACTATTACTTTACTCTTTTGAATGATGTGATTATGGTTGAATAAACAAAGCATATAAAATAAGGATTCCTAAGAACTTTCAGGGTGCTGAAATAAAAACATTTGATTAATCCTTGTCATTTGACACTATTGATCTGGATATGGGAATATTAACCATAACCATAGAGTATCATTATATGACTCCAATTTCTGAAGGTTACTCCAGTTCAGAAAAGAATATGCATATTATTTGTGTTTATATACAAAGGAATTGGATTGAGAAAATACAAGAATGGTAGAATTTAATAATTACTTTTTAGAAATTCTTTCCAGTTACCGATTAAATGGCTTAGAGACAAAGAAAGAATATACACAAGAATAAAAATAAAAATGTTGGTAGAATATTTTATTTTTATTTTCCCACAAATATTTATCATAATAATAACATAAGAAGATAGACGGAGTCCAGGTGTATCTCTATTGAAAAACTTATTAACCAATGAAAATAAATCAAATAACATACTTGACATATTAAGATATATTTCTTTTTTGTGTGTGGTACTGGGGTTCCTGGAAGCCCTTCTACCTCCGGCTATACTCCCATGGGTTACACTCCCAGACCTATTTTTATACTTTTTTATACGGAAACAGGGTCTCTTAAGCCAACACAGCTGCCTTCGAAACTGCGTGATCCTCCTATCTCTGCCTCCCAAACTCAGGGATATTACAAGCGTGCACCACCATGCCGGCAAGATATAATACTAGATAAATTAGAGGTTTAATATTATATTATATGAAACTCTGTTCTAATAAAACAAAAGATTCTAACTAATGGAATTCAACTATGCAAAATATAAACTTGTAAACGTTAAGATTCCAAAACCTAGAAGTTCAAACTGAGGCTGCAAAGATAATTTTTCAGTAAGCTTTCAAAGAGATTTTTGTATGAGGCTAGTATTTGTAAGGAACCTCAGTTAAAACTTCTGTGATTATCTAATTTTTGTGACAATTCCTTTATTCCATCCCTGCACTAGTCACTAAACTCTGTATCAACATTTCTCTCCCAACTACACATAGAAATATGAGTTGGGTAACAAATCAAAGTTTGCTTGGTATCCATAATATTGTTCTTTTACATAAAATGCAAACAATTACTCTTTGGATATAAGTATTGTACAACAAAACATCTCAAGTTGTTTTAGCATCCAAATTAAAAAAAAAGTAATGAAAATAATGGCGAGAGGGTGTCCTACAAATATGGAGACAGAAACAAACGTAAAGCTCTCTGGAAAGTCCAATTATAGTTTAGCAAAAGAGAAAATATCTGAAAATTGAAGAGAATTGAATTTATAAAGGAAAGGCTGAGTCTTTTTCTGATGCTAAAGTCAATGCTGTTCCCTTTCTATATTAATACATTTCAAATTATATCGGAGACACAGAAGGTCTTACCCGTAGATAATGCTCCTTTTATTGTTTGACACTAAAGGTTAAATGGAAGTCTTTCCCCTTGTTTTACAGTGAGAAAAGCTCTGAACCATCCACAGTGAAGTAAAAATGAAGCTGTAAATAGGTTATCTTTATTTGACTTGCAAAGCATGTTCTTTTATCTGAAAACATGCTGGCATTCCATGACCCCCTGCTTATCATCTTATGAAGAGTGCCTTGGGGCAGTGCCAGGCTTTACAATTATGGTTAGTTGTCTGGTTTCAAAATACCCTCTGGAAAAATATTCTATTCCTTTCTGAATTTTTAAGCTTTCTTTAAAGTATCCTCAGGAAATAATAATATAAAAAAACACATTACTTGCAAAGTATGTATTTTATATAATATATATTTTAAAGATAAAATATATGTATGAATAAAGATGCATGAATTAGCAAATACTTTAGGTTTTTAACATTCTCTGGTGCCTGTTTCTTGAAAGGCCCACAACAAATACTGTGATTTAAAATAATACTATTTGTTCACCCATCAAGGACATGGTATCAAAATGGTATGTTGTTGAATTTTTTCATTATGCAATGCAATATCTATGGAAACACATTTCCTGACTCTTATTACAAAGTAAATTTTACAAAATAATTTTAGGTGTAGGAAATTACCCTCCATATAATATAGAAATGCAACTCTATATAAACTATATGTATATCTCTTTTATGCTTTTATTGGTGCATTAGGGTCTCACATCATAAGGTAGTTCTTAGTGATACTGACATACATGCACATATTTTCGTTAGGATTTATCAATCTGTGATCCATACAAAAATGAATCTCTCTGAACTGCTATGATTCCTTTTCCATACTCCTATGAATAAAACCTCTCAATGATCCTATACGTACTGGAAGTTTAATAAAACATGATGAAGGAGATAATAATATGTGTACCATGTCTTCCCTGAAAAACTGTGATTCATATGTTATTAGAAAGAAGAGCTACCACCAGGTGTGGTGACACATGTCTATAATCCAAGTATTTAGAAGTCTGAAACTGGAGGATTGCAGGTTTGAGGTCATTATCAGAAACTTAGTGAGACCCTCAGAAACCTAGCCAGATCTTGCTGGAAAACAAAATACAGCCAGGCATGGTATATTTTCCCAAATTTCAGCATCTGGGAGACAGAAACAGGAGGATTGCGGTTCGCGGACAGCCACAGCTACTTAGGCCCTTTGCAACTCACTGAGACCCCGTTTCAAAAATAGGGCTGGGGCAGGGGGTTCTTGGAGGTAGACTGCCTCTGGGTCCCATATCTGGTACAAAAAAAAATACAAAAAGTGTTTGGGTTATAGCTCAGAGGTAGAATTCTCTTGTGTTAAATCCTCAGTATCACATAAAACAAAACTTCTATAGTAGGAAAGAAATTAAAGGTGGAATGGAGGGGGAAGAGCTGAAGGTTACTATTTATTTAAGCAGGATATGCAAGTATATCACTAAGAATCTACCACATGCAATAGGTTCCTTGCTCCCAGAGAGACAACCTCCTCTTCCTATCTACACTCAGAATTATTCCTGGAGCCAATGAGAACCTCATGTTAGATTATTAGAAAGTAATCCTCTGAGCCCAGCACAGAGGTACACACTTGTAATTTCTGTACTTAGGAGGCTGAAAAAGGAGGATCAAAGGTACAAAATCAACACAAAGTAATTTAGCAAGAACCTAGATTGTAGCACAGAAGCAGAATATCCCTCAGTTAAATTCCCAGTACTACATAAAGGAATGAGTCCTCTGGAAAACCTCATCTAGTGCTACTAACATGGATAATTTTAATGGTGAACTGGTTAAAAAGAAGTTTAAGTTAGAGGATGCTCAAGGCTGATTACCAAGCAAAGGTCTAATTATGCTTTCAAGTATGGAAAATAAAATTTCTGGCAAAATTATTAGTCTGAAAATAATCTACATTTCATCAGTTTCTGCTGTAGAATATATCATAAATGTAAAAGTATTTTGAAAGAACAGTATACATTATATCATTATAATAACCAGCTCATAGCTAAAATTTGTTTGTGAAATATAAAACTACTTTTCTTTGTTGGTATATTGTTCAGTTGTATGCTTATTTCATCCATATTTATTAGCACATGCATTCATGTGCACACATATGAAATATGAGGAATGACATGATAATTAATGCTTATATGGTCTATACCCACATTCTGAATATAGCTTGGTAATATTCAAATCACGAACTCCATTAACGTCTACTCAAACACAGTAAGATAATGACTTGGACTTTAAGCAAAGTGTCAACTTATTTTTTCCTATTCTCTACATGTATAAAGTTTCCAGACTATTTTATTGATGTTCTAATAAGTTATCTTATTTTTCTGCATATATATATATATATATATATATATATATACTTAGAAAAATATTGGCATTGCTATTAGTTCTCTTTAAAATGTATTGGCATCAGAATTAATTCTGACTGAACATGAATGGCTCATCTACAGATACAGACATGAGCTTATTGGAAAATTAAATGATTCTCAGTTGTCCAAATGAAATAGTCTTTGACATTTAATGGCTAGATTTATGAGATTACATTATGAACTCGATACTTTTCTTAAAAATATTTTTGGGTATGGCAGCTCCAGATTTAATACCAAAGTATCTGTAAAGAAATGATTATTGTTGTTATGAAACATAAATATGGAAGCAATTTTGACCAGGCTTTGAAAGAAAAATAAATACATATGTACCAGTACTTGGCGTAATAGAACTGAATGATCTTTTCTATTGAAATAATATAATAAGATCCTATGTAAAAAAATGCAACAAATAAGGAAAAAATAATTTGTCCACTCTCTATACTTAAAAGTCTCTGATTCTGTATCCTTAGAAAAACTGAAGAACATTCAGGGGACATCGAACTATTATTGATGTGCTAGTTTTTAAATGTACAATTTCAAAATGTTTGTGGTCATCATTACTCTCCCCTGTCACACCTACACTTCCTAAACTAATTAAAATATATTAGATAGATAGATAGATAGATAGATAGATAGATTTAACAAGATACTCAAAGAAAATTGGAGGAAGGAAAATGAAATCTAATAATGATACAAGGCATCCTAAATAATGTAGTTTTCACAAGCAAAGAACTATTAGGAGAAAACTCAAATGCATGTGTGTGTGGGGGCATACACATTCACAGACAAACACCAAGGTACCAATGAAAACATTCTGTTCAGTCAGCAAAAGGGGCAGCATTCTAAAGAGAAAAGGAGAAACTGTCACTGGAAAAATATTCTATGGCAAGAAAATTAAAAAAAAAAAACTTGCCAGGTGTGGTGGTAGGTAGCTGAGACAGGAGAATCACATGTTTGAGACCAGCCTCAGCAAATTAGTAAGACCCTTAGCAATTTAACATTTTCCTTCCTTCCTTCCCCCTTTCTCCCTTCCTCCCTCCCTCCCTCCCTCCCTCCCTCCCTCCCTCCCTCCCTCCCTCCTTTCCTTGCTTCCTTCCTTCCTCACTTTCCTTTCTCCATCCTTCCCTCTGTACTGGGGACTGAACCCAGAGGCATCCCTCTTGTAAGCTACACTCCCAAACTTTTTTATTTATTTTGAGGTAGGATCTCATTAAGTTGCAGAGGCTGTCCCACAATCCTTCTGTCTCAGCCTCCCAAGAACTAGGCTTATTGGCATGTGTTACCACTTTGGACAAGACCCTATTTTGGAATAAAAAAATAAAGAGGGCTAGGGCTATAGCTTGGAGGTAGAATGCTCCTGGGTTTCATTTACTATATTTAAAAATAAATAGAATAAAAGTTTGCTCATCAAATGAAACCATTAAGAGTCTAAAGAGAGAGCCTAAAGAATGGGAGATCTTAGCAATTTCTCTGGTAGAGAAATAATATATAGAATATATGAATAATTTAAGAAACTCACCACTAAAAAGCAATCCCTCTTGAAAATGGGCCAGAGAACTAAATAGACACTTCACAGAAGAAGAAAGACAAATGTCCAACAAATATATAAAAAATGTTCTTCATCATCAGCATCAGAGATGCTAATCAAAACTACACTGAGATTCAAACTAACTCCAATCAAAATAGCAATAATCAAGAAGTCAAACAACAAAAAAATTCTGATAAGGATGTGGGGAAGTAGGAGCCCTTCTGCACTGTTGGTGGTATTGCAAATTAAGGCAGCTAAGATAAAGATCAGTGCAGAGATTCCTCATAAAATTGGGAATGGATTCACCATATGACTCTGCACTACCATTCCTGGGCATCTTTCCAAAGGAACTGAAATCAGAATATTACGGTGATAACATGCATATCCATGTTTATAGCAGCATGATTCACTATAGCCAAATTACAGAACCAACCTAGGTGTCCACCAATAGTTGAATAGATTACGAAATGGTGGGATATACACACAATGCAATTCTGCTCATCAGTAACAAAGAACCAAAGCAGGTCATTTTCAGGAAAATGATTGGGCCTGGAAAACATTCTGGTAAGTGAGATTAGCCAGTCACAGAAAGTGAGGGGTCATGTGTTTTCTCTCATTTGAGGAAGCTAATGAGTAATTAGATTACAAGAAGAACTTTAGTTCATGAAGAAAAAAAACATTGTGGAGCAAGGGATGTGGTCTAGGGGAGTGTGGAGCAGAGAGACAGAATCAATGAAGGGAACACATTGAGATTGTGTGTATGTGTAAGAATATTAATGCCAATCACAATGCCATGTATGGGAAGAGGGGAGTGGGGAGGGAGCCTGGTTAAAGCCTGTCAAATCTCCTGTGTATGTATGTATGTATGTATGTATGTATGTATGAATGTATGTTTTACTATGAAGTACATTATGATAGGAAACTATAGTGCACCAATAAATGTATAAAGATGAAACAAAAATGTGTTTATTAAGTTTCTATCCATTTCATGTTTTAATTGATTTGTCAACTTACCCGTGTGCAGTATATTTTGAGATTTTAAATATCATTAATAAATTATAACATGTGTAATATTTTTATAGATTGCTCAGTTTAGCAGCAGCTCCGTTCATCTGTAGTTATCTCCCTAACTTTGAATTCTGGGTTGGTAAGATTAACAAAACTTGATCAGTTTAAGATGAAAATTAAATATAAGCAATGTCCATAACTTTGCAAAATTTCAAGTTTAAAGAATTTTAACTTATGATAAATACACACAAAAAAAAAAGAAAGAAAGAAACCAAACACATTGAGAGTGTTGAAGGCTTGTTATTGCTTTGAAAGCTTTTAGGGGTCTCTCAGCCCAGGCTGACACTGTCCCAAATTCAGAATTTGAAACACAAAAGAATTCAGGCCTTCCTCCAGGCAGATCATGTTCAACCCTACAGTGGAGAGACCTCTGTGTATAATTTATCATGGCTTTTATTGTATTGTATTGCATTTGTTAGACAGTCTGTTTTCATCCGAACTGTGAACTTCTTCCTCTTCTGCAGAATCATCCTGAAGCTTAAACAATTTGGAGCAGGTTTTCTAAAAGACCAGTGAATAGATGTAAGCACTAAGATAAAACTTTACAGTCCTTTCTAGCTTGAGATTTTACTTTTTGTTTTATTTAGAGTAGTGACTTTTCTGATTATTTTATTTGCATTAATTATGTGACAGCAGACTTAATAGACACGTTGACAGTTTTAGAAAACAACGTGTAATTATTTTGCATCTCTAATTCGGGGATTGAATTAGATAATTTCAGTCATGACTTTGATGATGAAATCAGCTCTTGGGTAACAGAAAAAGTTTTACACAATATTAGGATTTGCCACACAGAACTTCTTTGAAACATTAAAATTCAAAACACAAACATAATGTTTACACTTCTGCACTAAATTAGTTTTACGGCTTGATGCCTCACATCAACTTTGAAGATTTGATGTATCCCTTAGATCTCTCTTTACACTTAACCCATGCATCAGTTCCTTCCATACTGTCCTGGATTCTACTGGACCTTGAATTTTAAAAAGAAATTAAGACATGGTTTCTGATATCAAGGAATCATTGGCAGCCAATCAACTACCTAACAAATATGACTACCATACGATATGACCTATTTTGTTATGTAATAGTGAGGAATCATAGCATTAAAATATTAGTAGTAGCAATAAAAATAATAACAAGATGTATTTAGTGTTGCATTTTTCTATTACAGCATTAAGTGTATCATCCGAATTAGAATGAATTTATGAGGTAGATTGTACTATCATCTCTGTTTTAGACACCCAAACATTTAGTATTAAATGGCTAAAATAAATTAACCAAGACCAGAGACTACTTAGAGACTAATTTTATATTTTTAACCAAGAAGTTATTCCACTCCCAAGAAACTCTTACCATACTAGTATTTTAGAGTATGTATATGAATTTTGAATTAATTAGAATAATGTGACAGGAGGAATAGAGAAAAGAGAAACTCACAATCCAAACTCGATAAAAGGCTGTTAGTTTTAAAATTTTGCCATAGTTTTAGTTATTTGATTCAGGCTAGCTGAATTTTGAATGTCATTGAAAGAAAGAGCTGAAACTATTAAATTAAGGTTTTGTGTTACTCTGTAATTTATGACATTGCATCATGAATATTTCTGAAATATGAAAAGAAGGAATCTATTTTATGTTCTCTCTCATACTGATACAAACACACACACACACACACACACACACACACACACACACACACACAGAATAATATAACTTTAAAAAAGATGTTGGAAAAATTCCAAGCATGCCATATAAAAGAATTCTGTTCTTAGTCAGAAAAATAAATTTTTTGTTTGTTCATTTAGTCTTAAGGTAATTTTCTGTCCTAGTTTGCAAATATGGACATTACTGGCTATTAAAAATAGAGCATGTATGCTGGAAAAATAACTAATTTGACAAAATGCCAGTGTATTGTATGAATATAAAATGTGTTAATATCATAGTAATAACTTCAGATCATTTTGTGTGGACAGAGATAATTCAATTGTTTAGGATTACACTTTGGAGCTACACATATTAGCCAAATCCCATTTTTATCTAAAATTGTTTAAGTAGGTGCATGGGACTCCTATGCTAATTTATATAAAACTCCACTAAATTATCATCATTAATTTCTTTTTTGAAAAATCCCGGCAACATAATTTAAAGATCACAGCTTCACACTTTAACTGGTACTTGTGATTCACTGGTTTAGTTCAACATTCTTTGTTGGATCTTCTTGATATTTTTAGTATTTTAGAGTTATATTTTTCCGAGATTATACAGTTAATTTTATAAATTTATTTCCTAGCATCTTTCATACCATGTTAGAAATAGGATTCTGAAACAAGGCATGGAACGTTTTTCATGTTCTTGGCTAGAATATTTTTGATGTTCTTATTAAACATCAAAACTCAAATATTATTGAAACTAAATTTATTTGGCATATAGTCCCTCCTGCGTATATATTGTCTACTCTATGTAATAATACCTGAAAGAAAAAGGATCAATATTAAAGAAATGCAGAAATAGTTATGAATAGAATTCCCACTTTAATAAAGATTCAACAAATAATGGTAAAAGCAGAGAAGAAATGCTGTTCATTTGGATTATAAAACTAAATATTTAAACAAGCCTGCAAAGATATATGGTCATAATACATTAAAATATCTCAAGATCACATAGCAACCCTTAGTGCTTAATCACAACATTTATATTATAACTGGTGTCAGCATTTTGTATAAGTTTCTCAGTCTACAATGACGAAATATGAATGGCTTTCATACATAAGACGAAGGCATTTTATCACTTAATGGATTTATAAAATTGCATCATGAATAGTTCTGAAATATGAAAAGAAGGGATCTATTCTAAACTAATTTTAGGTGATTAAAACTGTCCCCTAAGCTTTACTTTCTATGTCACTACTTTTCTGTTTTGAATCCTATCTTCTTATATGAAATAAAAATAAAAACCAATAAAATTTTAACATGTTTTCCCCTCAGATAATCACAGAGGATCATAATTTTGTATCAGTCAATATGATGTTGATTTTCCATAAAGAAAATGCAGTTTATATACACAATGGGGATTTATTTAGTCATAAAGGCAAAATTATGCCATATGCTGGAAAATGTATGGAACTACAGAACATTATGCTAAGTGAAATCAGCCAGACGCAGAATGTCAAGGTTCATATGTTTTCTCTCCTCTGTAGAAGCTAGAGAGAAATTAGAAAAGTAAAGAGACTTAGAACAGGAAGTGAAACCAACAAAATAGTGGGAAAGGGAAGAAAAAGGGAGGCTTGAAAAAGATGACAGACCAAATAATATTACGTCCACGTATGAAAGTATCACTAACAACCTTACTAGCGTGTAACAGGAGGGAGAAGGGGTAGTGTTATGGAACTAGGAAGGAAGCACACCAAGAGATGTCTTATGCATATGAGTATATCACTTTGATTCTCACTACAATGTATAATTATATTGCACCAATAAAGTTCCAAAAAGTATTAATAAATAAGTAAATATACTACGTTAGTTAACATAGACAATAGAAAGACAATATTAAGGCCTCAGTTTTAGTCAAACTATCTTACAGATTCTATAGAATTTTTATAGAGATTCTAGTAGCCTTTAAAGAAATTGACGAACAAATTGTAAAAATTAAGTATATATGCATAGAACTCAATGCATGCAAACAGTCAATGGTAATGGACAAAATTAAAATATTGTGCTTAAAATGCCCAAAATAAGAATTGCATTACTTGCGTAAGAATGAAGGCATTAGGATTTTGAATTTGACTATTAGTCATTTATAATTAGTGAGAAAATAGTCTTTTTCAATGAATCTGAAAAACTGTATATCTCTATGAATAAGAATAACTCCAAATGCTGTCATATTCTGCACAAAAACATTAATTTGCCCAAAATCACAGATCCAAAAATCGAGCTCGATTAAATTTTATGAAGCAAAATTAGAGAAACATCATAATGAATCTGAGATAGACTAAAAATGTATTAAACAGCATATGTAAAGCAAACATACCATTAAAGAAATGGGTAGGAAATTACCAGTCTTGTTGAATATAATGCACCAATAAAAAATAAAAAAATAAAAATACTATTTATGTTTCATTTTATATATATATATATATATATAATTGCAATAAGAAGCTTAATGTATTTTGAGGCTGAAAATTTAACAATTTTTTTCTTTTGGATTCAATTTTGAACAATCTACTTTCATAAACTAAAGGCCAAAACTTCCATGTTGATGCTTAAAGATGATTTCAGGAAAAACAAACAACAACAAAAAGCAATTAATTGGCTAGCATACATTTCTTTATCCAGAAGTAATAATGCATTATTTTGAAAATCAAAGGAATATGTAATAGATTTACATTACAACAAAAATCAAAGCAAAATTTATGAAAATAGTGCATGTATGCATCGTGTCCTTCTTCTATCCCTATGCCTCATACACATTCTCTAGTTACCTATGAGTTAGAAAAGTATAATGACAGCTGTTATTCCTCACATTTACACTGGCTTTGCTTAAATGCTATTGCAATATCATTTGAGTCACAAAACTGCATGGCCCTTTTCTGTTCGTCGTGAAGTGACCTCTGCATGGTCTCTTCTGTCTAGTTTCAGTTTCTCAGGTACTCAAGGGACAAGAAAGTCAAACAATGCCAGCCACTCTTCCAAAAAGGACACCGGGCTCCTTTTTGACTAATTGGGTGGCTGAAAAATATTGATTCAGCACTAATAAGCCTTAAAATATAGGGCTCTGATTTCATTCCCTGAGTATTTCAGTTGAAGGGCTGACTTTTAAAGTCCTTCACTTAATTTGAACTAGGCATTCTGCAAGACCCTAGCACTTGAGAATCCGGAACTCTCTCAATCTGTCAAAAATCCAGCCATAGCAATGTCTGTCCTCCCAGGCTCCAGAAAGGTGAGGTACATTTATACTGCTGTGGTGCTCATAGACACATGAATGGTCTCACTCTGTCCTCTAGGATATGCTGTTTCAAGATTTAATAGGTGAGTAAAGGACTAAAAACAGCCCATATATACATTGATACATAACTTATACATCTCTATACATGCATATTTATTTATATATTTCCATGTGAAAATATATATGAACAAATAAATATATACAGTAATGAATGGTTAATATATATATTATCAATTAAATTAAAATCAATTTTAAGTTTCATTTACTTCCTTAATTTGATATACCTTTATTTTTTTACTGGAGATTGAACCCAGGGACATTTTGCCTCTGAGATATGCCCTTAGTCCTTTTTAAAATTTATATATATAGGCCGGGCGTGGTGGCGCACGCTTGTAATCCCCGCGCTTGGGAGGCGGAGACAGGAGGATCGCGCAGGTTTGAAGCCAGCCGCGCTGACTTAAGAGACCCTGTTTCAAAAATATAAAATAGGTCTGGGAGTGTAGCCCAGAGGTAGAAGGGCTTCCAGGAGCCCCAGTACCACCAAAAAAAAAAAAATTATACATATATATATATATATATATATATATATATATATATATATATATATATTTGGGGGTGGTACTGGGGATGGAATCCAGAGGCTTTCTACCTCCGGGCTATACTCCCAGACTTATTTTATATTTTATTTGGAAAGAGGGTCTCACTAAATTGCTGAGAGCCTCACTAAGTAGCTGAGGCTGGCTTTGAACCTTTGCGATCCTCCTGTTTGTTCCTCCTGTCTCAGCCTCCCAAGTGCAGGGATTACAAGCGTGCGCCACCACGCCCGGCTAAATTTATATTTTGAAACAGAGACCCATTGAGTTCCTAAGGGTATTATTACTAAATTGCCAAGGTGGGCCTCAAGCCTGCAATCCTCCTGTCTAAGCCTCCCAAGTACTAGGATTACAGTCATGTACCACCATGCCTAGCACATGCAGCTTTCTAAAATTTTGTGCTTGAATATTTGTTTTGGTACTCCCATTGTCTTAGAATCAAAATTTATTCATTATACTTCAAAAAGCTTTGCTCTCAAATCCTAAGACTTTTGAGAGTGATTTCCAGGATGAGAAAATTTTGCAATAACATAATATACTACTTTTTATTATTTTTTAAAATTTTAATTTTTTATTGGTGCATTGTATTCATACTTCTTAATGGGAGGCAAGGGGGTGGAGACATTAATGCGAACATCACCCAATTAGCCCTTAACCAGTTCCCGCCCCATTCACTCCCCCTCCCTCCTTCCTTCTCAGCTTGACTTAGTGATTGACATTGATATATTTCTTTAGGTATATCATGTGCAATAGAGGATTTTCCTCTCCCCCCTCCCATTCCTCAGTTAGGTCGCCTTATTTGCTCATCTATAGAATCTCGTGCAACCACTTTGGAAAACAGTATGGAGGATCCTCAGAAGAATGGGAACACACTTAACATATTATCCAGCAATACCACTCATGGGTATCTACCCAAAAGAAAGGAGACCAAACTACCAAACTAATGCATGTGTATCTACGTTCATAGCTGCAAAATTCACCATTGTCAAACTATGGAAACAGCCAAGATGTCCATCAACAGATGAATGGATTACAAAGTACTGCTTTTAATTCTTTTAGAAAGCCTACCCTTTCTATAATCATACAATCTAGCACAAACATCATTGACTTTTTTTTTCTGGGCATGATACTGAGGAATAAAAAAGAAAAATTTAAATGATGTAATTCTTTTCATACTGTACATACAGAGAGAAGAGAAGAATATATGATGTATTCAACATTTTAGTTTTAATTTTTTTTTTTTTTTGGTGGTACTGGGGGTGGAACCCAGAGGCTTTCTACCTCCAGGCTATACTCCTAGACCTATTTTATATTTTATTTGGAAACAGGGTCTCACTAAGTTGCTGAGAGCCTCACTAAGTAGCTGAGGCTGGCCTCGAACCTGTGTGATCCTCCTGTCTCAGCCTCACAAGCGCGGGGGATTACAAGCGTGCGCCACCACGCCCGGCTTTAGTTTTAATATTTTTTGCACGTGTTATCCATGTTAACTTCTTTGAAAAATAATCTGTAGTGCTGCAGACACTGAGAGTCACTCAGGTGCAGACCATCTGAACTCACTGGTGTCATACAATGAGCTGTTTGATAAATCTCAGCTATGGTAAGGAAGATTTGAGTCGGCATCAGAGAACAAATGAAGGAGATCATTTATTTATTCATTTATTTAGTTATATTTTGCAGTACTGGGTATGGAACCCAGGGGCATTCTACCTCTGAGCTATCCTCAGCCATATATATATATATATATATATATATATATATATATGTATGTATATATTTTATACATATATATGTATGTATATATTTTATACATATATGTATGTATATATTTTATACATATATATGTATGTATATATTTTATACATATATATGTATATATATATATATATATTTTTGTGTGTGTGTGTGTGTGTGTGTGTGGTACTGGGGTTCCTGGAAGCCCTTCTACCTACTTTCGGGCTACACTCCCAGACCTCTTTTACTTTTTTTTTTTTTTTTTGGAAACAGGGTCTCTTAAGCCCGTGAGGCTGGCTCGGAACCTGCGCGATCCTCCTGTCACCGCCTCCCAAGCATGGGGATTACAAGCGTGGGCCACCCTGCCCGGCTCAGCCCTATTTTTCATACTTTATTTTGAAATAAGTTCTCAGTAAGTTGCAAAGGGCCTCACTAAGTAGCTGAGGCTGGCCTCGAACTGCAAAACTCCTGTCTCAGCCTTCTAAGACATTATTAAAACTCATAGATGTAAACTTCTATCTTGATTTGCTCTCTTGTACTTGGCCTAAAGATCATCGACATAGAAACAACTATGTAAGAAATTCTAACTAAAATTTCAAAAACGACATAAGGATATATATTGTTTATATAAAGGGTTTTTATATTAACAGTTGTTTTCATAGTCTATGTGTCAGATATTATATTTTGCATGTAAGATACAGTGAACAAAACCAAATAAATTCTCTGCTTTTATGGACATTACACCAAAGTGAGATAATATAATATTGCATTAATTAAATGCAAGTAAATCTTAAAGATAAAACAGAATAAGCACTAGTTGTAAGTGGAAATGATAGCATAAAAATCTGTGATGTGTAGTCAGTTCTAGTTAGAAATATTCCAAGAAAGAACTGGTTTTCCAGGGCTTAAATGTATGTAAGCACACACACATACATATATATTTATATGTATATACACACATAACTACATAATAATACACCAAAAGATCACATGCAATAAGCATTTCCATTCACTTCAAAATATGAAGTAATAAGAACATGGATGTGTATCCACCTTCACAAAAGCATTATTCACAATAGCTAAAGATGGAAACAAGTAATTACCCTCAGTCTGTGAATGAACAAAATGTTATGCACCTAGCTGAAGTATTATTCAGCTTAAAAAGAAAATGTATGCTGTGTGTTACTCAGCTCTGTTTTACTATAATGAATTACCTGAGGTATGTAACTTATAAAGAGAAAAGGTTTATTTGAGGTTCTAGTTCATGAACAGATGGCTCTATTACTTTGGACCTTTGGAAAGGGTGAATTATCTTGGTGGGAAGAAGTGGCAGAGCAAAAACATTAATCTCATGACCAGAAGTTAAAGAAACAGAAAGAAAAAAAGACCATGATGCCACAGTTCCCTTAGTGCTCATGTGTCCAATGACCTAAGAACTTTGCTCAGTACGTTCCACCTCTTAAAAGTTCTGTCACCTCCCGATAACAATACCTTGGATATCAACCTTTAACATGATGGTCCCTTAGTGGCATTCCACGTCCAAATAATATTATTCTACAATATGGATGAACCTTAAAAACATGTAAATGAAATAAGGCAGGCACAGAAAGATAAATACCACATGATTTTAACTAGAGACACCTAGAGTAGTCATGTTTGCAGAGACAGAATAAAGAAAGATGGCTGTCAGTGGCTTGGAAAGAAGAAATAATGAGAAATTAGTGTCCGATGGATATAGTTTTAGTGGGTGATGATGAACAGTTCCCTAGATAAATAGTGGGTACTGTTTGTACCAAATGGCACTCAAATGAACACAGAGATTGTCACAATGGTCAGTTTTATGCTGTGCATATCTTTCTATAATGATAAAAGATGTGAAGTGTGCCACATATTTTGGGCCAAACTTAGATTATACTGTGTGTTTACACACCATGCTTGAATTTTTCCATAATTATTTCAGTAGAAGCAATCTTAGGAGTACTAAATTAAAAAATAACCATTAAAGTACACATTAAAAGCCTAAATAACATTTTAGACACATAATTGGAGATGTAATTAGACCTGTCAGCTTACTAATGCTTGCAATTATAAGAGTAATGCTTCAATAAAAGACATTTTAGCATGAAACCTAATTCTAAGTAACATGAGTACTTCTGACTGATTTAAAATCAGGAGTCTAAGGAAAGGATAAACAAGTATAGAAACTGTGTAGATATATCCACTGGTATACTGAGCCTATGTTTGATCTATATAGCTTTGTATTTGGAAGAAAATAGGTAATCTAGTCTACTCATTTGATGGGCAGCAAATTAAACTATGTTGTGTTACTAAAATAATCTACTGGTTAAATATTTAAAAAGAGACAAAAATAGTGTTTTCTTCTCTCTTTTGAGCCCCATTTTTTCCTAAATATTTTGGAGACACTGGCTTTTCGAAAACATTGACTTCACAGTAGCTTTCATTATTAAAATCATACTTAACTCACTAATATTCAAAATAATCTCATATTTTTGTTTCGATTCCTTGAATCTTTAGTTTAAAATTCACAGATATTTGTATTTTAAGCAATGGGTTCTACAATTTTTTTTTTTTTGGTTTCTGGCATTCTGAGTATCTTAAGAATTATTTTACTATATTCCAAGATCAAGAAATAACTTTGGGTTCATTTACTTTTTTATTTTTATTTTTATTTTTTGCTGGCCTGGGGATGGAACCCAGGGGCATTCAACCTCCGAGCTACACCCCCTGCCCTATTTTTTATTCTTTTATTTTTGAAACAGCATCTCACTAAGTTACAGAGGGCCTCACTAATTAGCTGAGGTTGTCCGAGAACCGTGATCTTCCTGTCTCAGCCTCCCGAATGCTAGTATTACAAGCGGGCGCCACCATGCCTGGCTGTGTTGACTTACTAAACATGCTTTTCTGGGCATTGTATGGTTTGTTGTTTGTTAAGCCCTAGAATAAGATTAGAGAAGACTATCTAATTCCCTATTCTTCATTGATGGTTACACTTGATTTGTAACACTGAAACTGCAAAAGAAAATAAAAGTGTAATAATGTATCATCAAAACATGTGTGTGAGCTCACACAAAATTGTGACTTACCATAACTGAGTAGTTCACACATTGTTTGACAAATGTCAAAAATCCCTCTTTCCCTCAAACATTTACATTATCCTTAACATATCTCATAGTTAATCACAGTAACTATGATTGTAGACATATCTCTCTACCTCTGAGCTATACCCCCAGCACTTTCTATTTTTTTTTTCATAGATTGCTGAGAATCTTGCTAAATTGCTGAGCCTATTCTCAAACCTGTGTCCTCCTGTCTCAATCTCCCAGGTATTACCATACCTGGTAATACAATATTTCTACCTCCTTATAATAAATGGTGTCTTTTTTTTCTTTTCATCCACAAAATATTTTATCCTATTCTCCTTGTTTACATAGCTTCCTAAAAGTATCCAATTCTAGTTGTTATATTTTTCCTCTGTACTATGGTGCTTGCCATCTTATTTTAAGATTTTTCTCTTGGTCTTTAGTATTCCAGTTTTTATACAGTATGTCCATGTATAGTATTTTGGGTATTTTCTTCTAAATGGTCTTCTAAGAGCGTTCTGGATCTGTTATTTTTTTTCTGGTCATTTACATGGAAAGGTCTTCTTGCTCTTGGTTATAATCATTACATTTCTCTGCTCTGCTGTTTATTCTTGTTTTGTATCCCAAGATGTGTGTACATACACATACACACACAAACGCACACACCACATGCACAAACACATACCGATTCCTCCTCTTCCTCTTTCCTAGCTGTATGATCAAGTTCAACATTAACACTGATAAACCATTTAAATACGACATGACACAAACGTCACTTTATCTCTCTAGTGGTCTGTACACAACACTCATGCTGACTACCCTTCCTCATTCTCATTCTCCTCCTTTCCATTTTCAGCATGTGAATTTTCTACTGATCAGAATTCAAGTTAACGATTCCTTCTTCATCCATTTCCAATCTTCTGATAAAGAATACCAAAGGCATTGCTTATTTTCATTAGAGTGCTTTTTGCTAGATACCATCTGCTACTCATTCATGCCAACATTTCTTGAACTCTGCTCTGTTTTCAAGTGGCCTAATTTTCCATAAATGTATATTGTCTACCTTTTCCATTAGAGTCCTTAGTCAGTCACAAGTATTTTAAATTCTCTTTCTTATAATTGGGACATCTTTGCCATACCAGAGTGTTGTTGGGATGATTCTTTTGTCCCTTCAGACTATGGGTTTTATTGTTTGTTTTGTTTTCATTTCATTATGCCTTTTTGTATGCCTTATAATATTTTGCTGAGAGTAAGGCACATCAGGTAATAAGAACTGAGGTAAATAGATATTCAGAGAATTAAAATGCCTCTTGTGTCTTCTGCATTCCTCCCTGACTGCCTTTTAGTTTTTGCTTTCAAGCATAACTACACACACACAAACACACACACATATAACACACACACATTTTTTTTTTATATTTAGAGAGAAAGAGAGAGGGAGAGCGAGAGAGAGAGGGAGAAAGAGATTGGGTGAACTAACTGAAAAAACCCTACCTCAGCCATATGATCAAGGTCAACATTAACAGTGATAATATCATGTTAATAAGACATAATACAAATGTCAGCTGGGCATGGTGGCACACGCTTGTAATCCTAGCATTCAGGAGGCTGAGACCCGAGGATCGCGGTTCACGGACACCCTCAGCTACTTAATGAGGCCCTTTGCAACTCAGTGAGACCCAGTTTCAAAATAAAGAACAAAAAATAGGGAAGAGGGTGTAGCTCGGTGGTTGAATGCCGCTGGGTTCCATCCCCAAACCAGAAAAAAAAGTCACTTTACTTATCTTCTGCCCATAAACCCATATACCCAACCCTGATTATGAGTAAAAGACTAAGAAAAAATCTTATTGTAGATACATTCTACCAATACCTGACCAGTAGTTTCTCAAAACTGTTCAGGAAGTCCCAAACCAGTAAAGGATGAGAAGTCAGGTATCGAAGAGTTTGAAAAATACTTCTATTATTCAATATTAGCATTATATTGACAATTAAATATAATGTTATATCAAGGATTGTTTATGGAACATGATTTTGGATAAATCTAAGAAAATAAAAATAAAGTATTAACCTTTTTTATTTTTGGTGGTATTGGGGGGTGGATCCCAGAGGTTTTCTACCTCTGGGCTATACTCCCAGACCTATTTTATATTTTATTTGGAAACAGGGTCTCACTAAGTTGCTGAGAGCCTCGCTAAGTAGCTGAGTCTGGCTTCGAACCTTTGCGATCCTCCTGTCTCAGTCACAGAAGCGCAGGGATTACAAGCATGTGCCACCACACCCAGCAAAGTGTTAACCTTTTGAAATAATATATTATCTCATAATTGTAACAAAGGCATCATACATATAAGGTGTTATCCGGAGTATGACTGTGGGCGTGGAGGGGATTATATGGGACATCTTTGTACAATCCTTGCCCTATTGTATAAACATAAAATTGTTCTAAATGAAATGATTACTTAAAAATGATATGTTTGCAGCCTGATTTAAAGATATGATTAATGTTTTCTGAGAAAGAACTTAACTAATAAAGTAATACAAGTTAATAGTATTCTATTTCTTAGCAGTATGGAAGACAAGGTAAATAAATAGACAGCCTATTTCTAACAGTATGTCCTAACATATTATCTTGCTTATATTAACATGGCTTATCAGTGATTAAACATTGCTGAAAGTATTGTTTTCATGGTAGAAATGAAGAGAAGAATTCAAAGCTGGCAAGCATTTTCTAGGTTCATACTTTCTAGTCTATTCACCATACATTGTGATAACTACAAAATAAAATAGTTCTCCTCATGCGCATGAGGAGTCAATTCTAAATTGATCAACACTGCAATTGGAGAGCATATTTAACTCCACTCATACTTCTACATAGATTTCCTTTCTTTTTATTGTTGCATTTCAATCATATATCATGTTGAAGTACATTGAGGTGTTTCCTTTATCAAGTCTCCCTCCCCCCACTTTGTCCATCCCTTAGGGCCCCACAACTCCACTATGGTTATTCTTCCTTTATCCAGAGACTTCTTTGTGTTCCAATTTCTTCCTAGCTTCCACTTATGAGGGTAAACATACAATCCTTCATTTTTTGTGACTGATTAATCTCACTCAGCATAATATTTTCAAGTTTCATTCATTTTCTTGCAAATGATATACTTTTGTTTTTCGTTATGGCTAAGTAGAATTCCATTGTATGTACATCCCGTAATTGGCTAATAGTGAATTGTATTGCTGTAAACATAGGTATGCATGTTACTATAGTAGTCTAGTTTCAGTCACTTTTGGAATATACCTAGGAGTAGTATAGCTGGGTCATATGGTAGGTTTATTCTCATCCCTCTGAGGGATCTCCAATTGATCTTCAAAGTGGTTGCACTAATTTGCAATCCCACCAACAATGTAACAGTTTCTTCTTCCCCACATCATCTCCAGCATTTGTTATTATTTGTGATTTTAATGATTGCTATTCTAATTGGGGTTAAGTGAAAACTCAGTGTAGTTTTGATTTACATCTTTCTGATTGCTAATGATGTTGAATATTTTGTCATACATATAGTGATCATTTGTATGTTTTCTTTAGGGAAGTCTCTATTTAATTCACCTGCCTATTTATTTATTTATTTATTTATTTATTTATTTATTATTTTTGGTGGTACTGGGGTTCCTGGAAACCCTTCTACCTCCAGGATACACTCCCAGACCCATTTTATATTATGTTTATTTGGAAACAGGGTCTCTTAAGCCAGTGAGGCTGACTTCAAACCTGCTCGATCCTCCTGTCTCCACCTCCCAAGTACGGGGATTACAAGCATGTGCCACCATACCCGGCCACCTGCCCATTTTTTAAATTGAACTATTTTTTTTAGTGGTACATTCATTGAGTGCTTTGTATATTCTACACATTAGTCCCCTATCTGAAGAGTAGCAGGCAAAGATCTCCTATTCTTTTCGCTATTAAGGTTGTTGATGGTTCCTTTGCTGCACAAAGTCTCTTTAATGAAATCTCACTTATTAATCTTTGTTTTAAGTTAATGTGCCTTTGGAGTTTTATTAAGGAGGTTTCTTCCAATGCCTATGTGTTGGAACATTGGTCCTACGCTCTCTTCTATGCCATTTTTTTCTAATTGCAAATTCTCTGGTCAAATTTCCAGATCTTGATCCATCTTGAGTTGATACTAGTGCACGGTGAGAAGATGGGATATATTTCCATTTTTCTACATGTGGAAAACCAGTTTTGTCAACACCATTTATTGAAAAAGCTACTTTTCTTGCTAGCATATGTTTTTGGTCCCCTTATCAAAAACCAATTGGCTATAAGTATGTGAATTTTTTTCTGAATCTTTTATTCTGATGCATTGTTCTTTGTGGCTGTTTTGGTATGAATGCCATGCTGTATTTTTTTTATTACAATGGCTCTGTAGTATAAAGTCTGATATTGTGATGCATCATCCATGATTCTTATTCCTAAGAACTCTGAGCTATTCTGAGTCTTTCACTGTTCCATATAAATTTTAGGACTGATTTTTCTAGATATGCAAATAATGACTCTGGTATTTTTTATTAGGAATTGCATTAAATTAATAGAAATTTCACTTGATACTTGTTTTTCTATCAAAAAGCATGGAGGATCTTTCCATATTCAATTAAAAGCCTTCTTCAGTTCCTTTAGTGCTTTATAGTTTTCGTTATAGAGGTCTTTTGCCTCCTTGAATAGGTTTACTCCTAGGTATTTTTCTTTTTTTTTTTTTTTTGGTACTGGGGTTCCTGGAAGCCCTTCTACCTCTGGGCTATACTCCCAGACCTATTTTTACATTTTTATTTGGAAACAGGGTCTCCTAAGCCAGCGCAAGCGGCTGGCTTCGAACCTGCGCGATCCTCCTGTCTCTGCCTCCCAAGCGTGGGGATTACAAGCGTGCGCCACCATGCCCAGCACTCCTAGGTATTTTATTGTTTAGGGGCTATTGTGAATGAGATTGTTTTCTGGATTTCTATCTCAGTGGATTCATTGCTGGAGTGTAAAAAAATTATTGATTTTTTGATTGATTTTGTATACTGCTGCTTTGCTGAATTTATTTATCAGCTCCAGGAGTTTTTTAGTTGCATTTTTAGGCTTTTCTAGGTACAGAATCATATTGCCTGCAAACAGAGATAACTTTAATTTTTTCTTTTCTTATTGTATTCCTTCAATTTCCTTCTCTTGCATTATTGCTCTGTCTAGAGTTTCTAGTACCATATTGAAAAAAAGAAGTGATACTGGGCATCTTTGTGTTGTTACTGATTTTAAGGGGAATTCTTGTATTTATTTCCCCATTTAGTCTGATGTTGGATAGAGGATTATCATAAATTGATTTCATAATTTTGTAGTATGTTTCTTTTCTCCAGTTTTATGTAGAGCTTTTAGCAGGAATGGGTGTTGTATTTCATCAAATGCTTTTTCAGTGAAGATCTTCTCCCATTCTGTAGGCTTCCTCTTTAGGTTCTTGATGGTTTCCTTTGATGAGAAAAAACTTTTTAGTTCAAAGAGATCCCACTTATTAATTCCTGCTTTAATTTCCTGTGCGTTGGAAGTCTTATGGAGAAAGTTACTCCCTGTACCTATATGTTGGAGTGTAGATCCTATGCCTTTCTCTAATAACTTCACAGTCTCTGGTCTAATTTCTAAGTCTTTGATCCATCTCGAGTTGATATCTGTGCATGGTGAGAAGTAAGGATTCAGATCCAGCTTTCTACAAATGGATAGCCAGTTCTCCGAGCACCATTTGTTGAAAAGGCTGTCTTTTCTCCAGCGTATGAGTTTGGCTCCTTTGTCAAAGATCAGTTGACTATAGATGTGTGGGTTTGTTTCTGTATCTTCTATTCTGTTCCACTGGTCAGTCTTCCTATTGTTGTACCAATACCTTGCTGTTTTTACTACCATTGCTCTGTAGTATAATTTGAAGTCCAGGATTGTGATGCCTCCTGCCTGCTTCTTGTTGTTGAGAATTGCTTTGGCTATTCTGGTACCAGCCACGACTCTGATAGGGGGCTAATATCCAGAATATACAAAGAGCTCAAAAGACTCTACACTAGCAAAACAACCCAATCAAGAAATGGACAACTGAAATGAATAGACATTTCACAAAAAAAGAGATATAGATGGCCAATAGATACATGAAAAGATGTTCAACATCACTGGCCATCAGGGAGATGCAAATCAAAACTACTATGAGATTCCATCTAACCCCAATCAGAATGGTAAACATAAAGAAATCAAAAAACAACAATTGCTGGTGAGGATGTGGGGAAAGAGGAACTCTTTTACACTTTGGTAGGAGTGCAAAGTAGTTCAGCCACTGTGGAGATCAGTATGGAGATTCCTTAGAACACTGGAAATAGATGCACCATTCGATTTGGCTATACCACTCCTGGGTATCTTTCCAAAGGGGTTGAAATCAGAGAACTACAGTAACATATGCATACCCATGTTCATAGCAGTGCAGTTTGTAATAGACAAAATATGAAACCAACCTAGATCTCCATCAACAGATGAATGGATTGAAAAATTATGGGAAATACACACAATGGAATTCTATTCAGCTATAAAGAAAAATAAAATAATAGCATTTGCATGAAGATGGAAGGAACTAGAAAATATTATGCTAAGTGAGATTAGTCAAGCACAGAAAGAGAAGGGACATATGTTTTCTCTAATATGTCCAAGCTAGGAAGTAGTGGTAATACCAGAGGGACTCCAGATGATGGAGGGGAAATCTTAGCAAAGCTTGAATGAAAGGATAGGAGAGGAAGAAAGCTGAGGTTGTTCAAGGGAGGAGCTACATACAAATATATGTAATAGCATAATTACAACATGATTAACCTAGACACTCTCTATTGGGAGAGGGGAAGGAAAATGGAGGGGGAAGGGCATGAAGCACAACGTAAATGTACACCACTCTCAATATGTTCCACTTATAAAAAATAAAAATTAAGCTGGGCGTGGTGGCTCATGCTTGTAATCTCACGCTTGGGAGGCGGAGACAGGAGGATCACGCTGGTTCGAAGCCAGCTCCGCTTGCTTAAGAGACCCTGATAGTAAATATTTATGCCCCAAATATGGGTGCAACCACATTTTTAAAACAAACCCTTCTGGACATAAGATCCCAAGTAGACCCAAATACAATAATTCTGGGAGACTTTAATACGCCTCTCACACCACTGGATCGATCTTCAAGGCAAAGATGAGTAAAGACTCTTTAGAACTAAAGGAAACCATAAACCAAATGGACCTAACAGACATTTTCAGAGTATTTCAACCAGGAACTACAGAATACACTTTCTTCTCAGCAGCCCATGGAACCTTCTCCAAAATTGATCACATCCTGGGACACAAAGAAAATACCAGCAAATTCAAAAAATGTAATATAATTCCTTGCATCTTTTCAGACCACAATGAAATAAAAGTAGAAATCAACAACAGGAAACTCGAAAGAAAGTATTCAATTTCATGGAGAATGAATGATACACTATTGAACGACGAATGGGTAAGAGCAGAAATTAGGGAAGAAATAAAGAAATGTATGGAAACAAACGAAAACAGAGACACAACCTACCAAAACCTATGGGACACCATGAAGGCAGTACTAAGAGGAAAGTTTATTGCATTGAGTGCCCACATAAAAAGGACGGAGAACCACCAAGTAAAGAACCTAATGACACAACTCAAGGATCTAGAAATTCTGCAACAGTCTATTCCCAAAGCCAGCAGAAGGCAAGAAATCATCAAAATTAGAGCAGAAATAAATGAAATAGAGAACAAAAAAACAATTCAAAGAATCAATAAAACAAAAAGTTGGTTCTTTGAAAAGATTAATAGAATTGATAAACCCCTGGCCAACCTAACCAAAAGAAAAAGAGAATCAACTCAAATCATCAAAATTAGAAATGAAAAAGGAGATATCACCACAGATAGTGAAGAAATTTAAAATATTATCAGAAACTACTTTAAAAATTTATACTCCAATAGACTTGAAAACCTGGAAGAAATTGATAGATTTCTAAGCACAGTTAACCTTCCTACACTCAGCCAAGAGGACATAGCAAGCCTAAACCAACCAATAACAACTAAAGAAATAGAAATGGCAATAAAAATTCTTCCACCAAAGAAAAGCCCAGGCCCAGATGGGTTCCCAGCTGAATTCTACAAAACCTTCAGTGAACAACTAATACCAATACTGCATAACATGTTCCGAGAAATTGAAAGAGATGGAACTCTTCCAAATTCCTTCTATGAGGCCAGTATCACATTAATCCCCAAACCAAATAAAGATACCTCAAGAAAGGAAAACTACAGAGCAATATCCTTAATGAACATAGATGCAAAAATTCTAAACAAAATACTAGCTATACGCATTCAAAACTATATCAAGAGAATAGTACATCATGACCAAGTCGGTTTCATCCCAGAAGAACAAGGCTGGTTCAACATACGCAAATCAATACATGTTATTCACCACATAAATAGAACCAAGAACAAAAACCACATCATCATAGCAATAGATGCTGAAAAAGCATTTGACAAAATCCAACACCCATTTATGTTAAAAACACTGCAAAAAATTGGGATAGGCAATATACTACAAACAATATACTATATAGCAACAATATATACAAATATATATATACAATATATACAATATATTTGTATATAAACAATATATATATATACATATTGTTTGTATATAAACAATATATACAAACAATATATAGCAATATACTACAAACCCAAAGCCAACATTATATTGAATGGGGAAAAACTGCAAGAATTTCCGCTACAGTCAGGAACAAGACAAGGATGCCCACTATCACCACTCCTTTTCAATATAGTCCTTGAGACTCTTGCTGCAGCAATCAGACAAGAGAAGGAAATCAAAGGAATTCACATAGGAAGAGAGGAATTAAAATTATCCTTATTCGCAGATGACATGATCCTTTATCTGGAAGACCCAAAGAACTCAACCAAAAGACTTCTGGACCTGATTGACAAATTCAGCAAAGTCGCAGGTTACAAAATCAACCTAAAGAAATCAGTGGCTTTTCTTTATGCCAACAACGAATCCACAATGAAAGAAATAAAAACAACAATTCCATTCACTATAAGCTCAAAACCAATAAAATACCTAGGAATAAACCTAACCCAAGATGTAAAAGACCTCTACAACAAAAACTATAAAACATTAAAGAAAGAAATTGAAGAAGACCTTGGAAGATGGAAAGATCTCCCGTGCTCATGGATAGGCAGAATAAATATCATCAAAATGGCCATTCTGCCAAAACTGATCTATAGGTTCAATGCAATTCCCATTAAAATACCAGTGACATTCTTCAGAGACCTAGAAAAATCAATCATGAATTTCATATGGAGAAAGAAAAGACCTAGAATAGCCAAAGCAATTCTCAATAACAAGAAACACGCAGGAGGCATTACAATCCCAGACTTCAAACTATACTATAGAGCAATAGTAGTAAAAACAGCATGGTACTGGCACAAAAACAGATATATTGACCAGTGGATTAGAATAGAAGATACAGAAACAAACCCACACATCTTTAGTCAATTAATCTTTGACAAAGGGGCCAAACACATACGCTGGAGAAAAGACAGCCTTTTCAACAAGTGGTGCTGGGAGAACTGGCTAACCATTTGTAAAAAGATGAAGCTAAACCCCTATATCTCACAAAACACAGGAATCAACTCAAGATGGATCAAAGACTTAGAAATTAGACCTGAGACTGTGAAGCTAGTAGAGGAGAGCATAGGTTCAACACTACAACATATTGGCACAGGCAGTAACTTTCTCAACAAAACCTCCAAAGCTCAGGAAATTAAAGCAAGAATAAACAAGTGGGATAACATCAAACTAAAAAGTTTCTTCTCATCAAAGGAAACTATCAATAACCTAAAGAGGAAGCCTACAGAATGGGAAAGGATCTTTACCAGCCACCACTCTGATAGGGGGCTAATATCCAGAGTATACAAAGAGCTCAAAAGACTCTACACTAGCAAAACAAACAACCCAATCAAGAAATGGGCAAATGAACTAAATAGACACTTCACAAAAGAAGAGATACAAAGGGCTAATAGATACATGAAAAGATGTTCTTCATCACTGGCCATCAGGGAGATGCAAATCAAAACTACACTGAGATTCCATCTAACCCCAGTCAGAGTAGCAAGCATAAAGAAATCAAATAACAACAAATGCTGGCGAGGATGTGGGGAAAGAGGAACTCTTTTACACTGTTGGTGGGAATGCAAACTAGTTCAGCCACTATGGAGATCTGTGTGGACATTCCTAAGAAAGGTGGGAATAGATCCACCATATGATCCAGCTATACCACTCCTGGGTATCTTTCCAAAGGGGTTGAATTCAGAGAAATACAGCAACATATGCATACCTATGTTCATAGCAGCACAATTTGTAATAGCCAAAATATGGAACCAACCCAGATCACCATCAACAGATGAATGGATAGCAAAACTGTGGGAAATACACACAATGGAATTCTATTCAGCCATAAAGAAGAACAAAATTATATCATTTGCAAGAAGATGGAAAGCCCTGGAGAACATTATGTTAAGTGAGATCAGCCAAGCACAGAAGAAGAAGATACATATGTTTCCTCTAATATGCCCAAACTAGGAAACACAAAGAATACCAGTGGGACTCCAGATATTGAAGGGGAAATATTAGCTAAGTTTGGATGGTAAGGTAGGAGAGGAGGAAGGCCGGTCTTGATTAATGAGGGTCTACACCTGAACATGTGTAAAATTATGAATAAGACATGGTTAACCTGGACAACCATTGGTGGGAGGGGGGAAGGGAAAATGGGGGCGGGGGGGAGAGGGCACCAAATATAGTGTAAATGTATACTATTTATGTTCAATAAAAAAATTGTTAAAAAAATAAAAAAATAAAAAAAAAATTTACAAAAAAGAGACCCTGTTTCCAAAAAATAAAAAAAAGTATAAAATAAGTCTGGGAGTGTAGCCTGAAGGTAGAAGGGCTTCCAGAAACCCCAGTACCACCAAAAATACATACATACATAAATAAATAAATTAATTAATAAATAAATGCTTTCTCAGCATTTGTTAAAATGATCACATTACTTTTATTCTTAGCTTTACCTATACAGCTTTTTATATCATAGCTCAGAAGATAAACAAAAACTGGTCATTTAATTACTTCCTAAATATAAGCAGAAAAAAACCTCAAAAATAAGTTCCAATAATAACACTCATTTTTCATAGTCCAAGAGAAACTGAGCGTAAAAATAATCAGATATTCTCAAAGGATCTATCCAGAGAGTAGCTAAGGTAAAGCTTCTCTTTAAAAACATCCCCTTGAACTTGAAATATCTATAGAGAGCAATGGCTGAAAATACATACTTTTAAAGTACTGATTTATATAGTGAATAATTATAAAATTTTACTTATTAGGAGATTGGAATAAACTGGCATCTCCAAAGAGTTAAACATTTTAATAATGTTGCACACACCAGTAAACACTCAAATATAAGGGAGCTATGGAAGCACTGGTTGGGATGTATATATTTTTACTGGTATAAGAAATTACTATATCAGCATTACCTTTACAATGAATTATTTAATTATTTAGTAAAGGAGATTCCATGGGTACTTTATTGGAGCTGCCTATCCATTGTAGTTCATCATAGATAAAACTGACTCTATCTTGCTCCTTCTCCGTGTCATCTCTGCTTCCTTCACAATTTTGGAGTCGTCTAAGATATTATAGACTTTCAAATGGAGTTTCCTTGGTTTCTACTTCATAAACATGATGGCACCAAATATTCAAGTAGCAAACTTCTGTTTTGAATTTTTTTCTAGTAGGTGTTATCATCTAGTAGATGATCCCTGCCTGTAATCCTCGTGTTTAGAAGGCTGAAGCAAAAGGATTTCAGTTTTAAAGCCAGCTTCAGCAATTTAGCAAAACTCTCAGCAATTTAAAGAAACTCTCAAATAAAAATAAAATAAAATAAAATAAAATAAAATAGGGCTGGGGGTATAGCTTGGTTGAGAATCCCCCTGGATTCCATTTTAAGTAACACACACAGACACACAGACACACACACTTTTTCCTGTTGATTTTTATTCTTAGTTTTGATTTTAGTATGTCAGGTTTGAAAGATGCAGGAAAGATGTCTGGTGTGAAAGGGGAACTTTGAATATCCTTATTTTCAGGTAGCATGATCTGAGCACACATTCTGGTAGTGGTAGTGGCCTAAACCTTTGTTTAGTTCAGTAGTAAATAAAAAGCACCCGTATGTGTATGCACATATGTGTGTGATGTATATGTATGTGCTTGTATTTGTTTATGTATGTAAATAAATGTTAATAAAACTAGGAGTGCTTGATCCTTCCTTCTTACACTCACATTCAAAATATAAATAGTAATGATGCAAGAAAGAAAATTTAGCCAAGACCATTACAAAATTAAGATTATGTAGCCTCCATGTAATAAATATATATATATTTAGCATATATATTATATATGGCCTCCATATGTATGTCTCTTTCTATGTGTGTGTGTGTGTGTGTGTGTGTGTGTGTGTGTGTGTGTGTGTATGCCAGTAACATAAAGAAAATAATAAACAACTGAAGATTTTGGAATAATTTATGAATTCTTAAAATTTATATGTATTTACTTATTTTATAGTATTAGAGATTGAACTCAGAGCTGGTTACAAGCAAAGTAAATGCTCTACCACTGAGCCACAGCCCCAGAAGCTATTCATTACTTTTTAAATTTTTGTTCAGATAAAATTTTAAAATGTTAACAATTCTCTTAATTCTAAAGTTAATTCCAACACATTTGCATTAAAAATGAAGTCTAGAAATGTCAAAATTTAAGTTGCTAAATCTTGTTCACACAGTAGATCATGACTGGCTGCAATCCAAGTCGTCTTTTTTTTCTAGCTCTGTGAATTTTCTACTGTGCCCAGTGCTTACAGTATTTATGTTTGGAACACAAATATTAAACAAACAAGCAAACAAACAAAGAAACAAGAACCCTTCCCAAAGTGTGCTATGTATTAAATTATGACATCTTTTTCCATTTTCTCATGCAGACTTAAGTTATCATAACTGTAAGTCTCAACAAGAGATTTTTTTTTTGCCAATGTGGGACATTAGGTAATGCTTGGAAATGTTTTTAGCAATATGAATGCATGAAAAGTGTGTAGGGGTGGTGTTAAATATTGTACAATCCACAAGACAGCACAGATTACCAGGCCCCATATGTCAGTAAACTGAGGTTGAAATACTTGGCCATAAATTTCTCTCTATTGGAATCCTCAGTTGTAAAAATAGCAATTAGTTTTCATCTTCTATGCCAATTTCAGTTATTCAGCAATAATCACCTGGCACCCTCTGTTGGAAACAAAAATGCCATAACTGTGCTCAGTCTGTTCAAAAAGAGTGGATGGCTTTACTTTGCTATGCATTTGCAGCACCAGTAATAATATATATAATGTGATGGGTATTTCATACTGTGGGAGTAACAAATTTTTAGTATTTGTCCTTTTTTAAAAGCTTTCCTTATAGTTTTTTCATTAGAGTGTTTTGTGATATTGAATTTTAAATTGGCATTAAAATAACTACTGGCATAGACAACTTTATATAGCATATAGATATTCTAGACCACTTTGGTAAAATTATCTGATGAAGGATGAGTTTTGCTTTGTTTTTTCAAGTATACTTTTAATATTTTGTGGATTGAAACTTTAAAAACACATTAAAAGAGAATATTGAGAAAAGTAGTTATAAAATGTATCCGCAATCCCAGCATTTGGGAGGTTGAGACAGGAAGATTGCAGTTTGAAGACAGCCTCAGCTATTACTTAGGGAGGCCCTTTGCAACTCAAGTAAGACCCTGTTTCAAAATAAAGAATAAAAAATAGGGCTAGGGGTACAGCTCGAAGGTAGAATGTCCCTGTGTTCCATCTCCAGTATCACACACACACACACACACACACACACACACACACACACACAATGTATCCACAGGATATATTTTTATATTATTAGATTTAAGAAACTCAAAATTGAACTGTAAAAATTATAAAAATTACTCTTAACTGTTGTATTTATTTCAATGAAATTTGGCAATAGCCATATGGACCAGCAAGCATGCACTGAGGACCATAGACATAGAGTTAAATGTGTCTTTATTCTTCACTCAACAAACACTTATTTCACTCCTGCTAGGCTCATACACTGCACTAGTTCCCCAGGAACACAGAGATAAAAAGTAATCTTTGTTATTGAATGAAACACCATTCTAGAGGGTGAGATAGATACATACCATTTCTTTTTTAATAATTTAATATATTTTAACTAATACATAATCTCATAAAATAATATAAATAAATTATATCATGCATATATATATATATATATTAATGTTTAAACCAGGGTAAACTTATCTATGTCCTCAAACATATATCATTTCTTTTTTTTTTCTTTTTGTGGTACTCGAAATCCAGTACCCCAGGAGCATTCTACCTCTGAGCTACACCCCAGCCCTATTTTTTTATTCTTTATTTGAAACAGGGTTTCAGTGAGTTGCAAAGGGCCTTACTAAGTAGCCGAGGCTGCCCATAAACTGTGATCCTCCTGTCTCAGCCTCCTAAATTCTGGGATTACAAGCATATGCCATCACGCCCAGCTCCTATATCATTTCTTAGTGGTGAACACATTAAAAGCCTTTTTCTATAGCTTTTTAAATGTGCAGTACATTATTGTTATGTATAATCATCCTACTGTGCAACAGTAAACCAGAACTTCTTACTCCCAACTCTAACGGGAAACCTATTGATCAACACTGCTCATCCTTCTGCCCTCTTACTGTTGTCAGCCTTTCATGACTCCCATTCTACTCTTGGTTTCTTTGAGAGGAACATTTTTAAATTCCACACAGGACTGAGGTCACATGGTACCTGTCTTTTTATGCCTGGATTATTTCACTTAACACAATGATTTCTACATCCAGGCCCATGCCATTGCAAATAACAGGATTTAATTTTTCCTGTGGCTGAATAGCCTTACTTCATGCATATGTACCATCCGTTACTCATCACATGGTGGACACTTAGGTTAATTTAATATGCACTGAGCATGGAAGTTCAGATGTCTCTTAGACATACTGATTGTGAGATCTCATTGTGAGATATCTGGGTCATATAATAGTTATGTGTTCACTTGTTTATTTTTATAAATCTTCATCCTGTTACCTATAATGGATGTATTTGTTTACAGTCTCATTCACAGTGGGCATCAGATACTGTATTCTCTAACCAGCACTGGTTATATTTTGTCTTTTTTATTAAAAAAATTCTACAGTGAGATGATATCTTATTATGGTTTTGATGTGTATTTTCCTGACGATTACAAAGGTTGAGTTTTGTTTTGTTGCCCATGCTTATTTTACATTTGTATGCCTACTTTTGAGAAATATCTATTTTTGTTTATTGCTTATTTTTAATGAGAATTTTTTTTGCAATTGAGAATTTTGTGTTCCTTTCATATTCTGAATGTTATCTCCTTGTCAGATGTGCATTCCCACCCACCCCCATTCTGTAGGGTTTTTTTCTATACTCTGTTGATAGTTTCCTTTGATGCACATGTGCTTGAATTTAATATGTAAACCCATTTGTCCATTTTTCATTTGTTTCACACACATTTGAGGATTTTTCAAAAGAGAAAATAAAAGTCAAGCTCATTCCAGTGTCCTGAAGGTTTTCTCTATGTTTTCTTGTAGAATTTCACAGTGTCAGGCATTACATTTAAGTCTCTAATTTGTTCTAAACTGATTCTGTAACTAGTGAGACATAGGGGTTTAAGATTTATTCGTCTGCATTTGGATAACCAATTTTTCAGCTCAATTTTACTGATAATCAGTTGCTTACAAATGTGTGGATTTATTTTCAGGCTCTCTGCATGGCTCCATTGACATATATATCTGTTTCTATACCAATATTATGCTATTTTGATTGCTATTACTTTTTAGAATATGATGAAGTTTGGTAGTACAATTTATCTTGCTTAATTTTGTTCAAAAGAACTTTAGCTATTCAGCTTTTTTATTGTTTCATACATATTTTAGTATTAACTTTTGTAAATCTGTGAGTCTTATCACTACAACTTTTCTAGGGATGGCACTGCATCTATTCATGAATTTGTGTAGTATGAACACTAACAATATTGATTTTTCAAATCCATGGGCATAAAATTTCTTCTTTTTTCTTTCTTTCTCTCGCTATTTCTGTTTTTTCTTTTTCTTTCTTTCTTTTCTTTTGGTAGTGCTAAAGATTAAATCTAGAAACATTCTATCTCAGAGCTACACCCCAGCTCTATTTTGTTTTATTTTTTAGTTGGAAATAGGGTGTCACTAAGTTGCTGACAGCCTCACTAAATTGCTGAGTCTGACATCAAACTTGTGATCCTTCTGTCTCAGCTCCCCAAGTACTGGAATTACAAGTATGTACTACTACACCCTGCTTAAAATGTCTTTTTAAAATTTTTATTTTCTCTTAAATTTGTTTTATCAATGCTTTATATTTCCTTGTAAAAATATTAGAAATTTGCTTACATTTCCTGTGTATTTTACTTTAGTGTCTGTGTGTGTTACTGAGTTTGAAACAAGAGGCATTCTACCTCAAAATTATATCTACAGACCTTTTTATACTTATTCATTATTTATATATTTATTTTGGTTTTGTTTCGAAACTAGGTCTCATTATGTTTCTGAGAGTCTCACTAAGTAGCTGAGGCTGGTTTTGAACCTGCAAACCTCCTGCATTAGCCTCCCAAGTATTGGGGTTACAATGTGAGCCACCATTTCTGATTTCAATTTTACTTTTGGTTGTTATTGTAATTGTTATATATATTGATTTGTTTTTGTTTAACCACTCTTGTATTCTTGGGATGAATTTTAATTGATTATAGTGACTTATGATTTGGTCTGTTCTTTATTTTTAGTTTGTTGAGATACATTAATAGATTTTAAATTTATTAATCCATTAATTAACTTATTTATTTATTTGCAGTTCTGACAATGGAACCCAGGGTGATTCTGCCTCTGAGCTACATCTCAACCCTATTTTTTATTCTTTATTTTTTTTTTTTTGAAACAAGGTCTAACTGAGTTGCAAAGGGCCTAAGTAGCTGAGGCTGTCCATGAATCACAATCCTTCTGTTTCAGCCTCCCAAATGCTGGGATTACAAGTGTGTACCACCACACCCAGCTAGATTTTTATTTCATATTTTTGCATTTTCGTGTTGGCATGGATGTCTATACAAATCCTCGTTAGTATTTTTTTCAGTATCCACTGGTTCATTTTGTTGTGTTTTTATTTTTATTCATTTCAAGAAATTTTTAATTTCTTTTTCTTGTTCATTGTTTTTACTTAATTTTCATGTATTTTTTTTATAATTTTCAAAGCATTTCTTGTTATTGACTTCTAGTCTTACCATTCTGTGCTCAAAAAAGATGCTTAAGATTCAATTCATTTAAATTTGTTGAGACTCATTTGTGGTTTATCATACGATCTATCCTGGAAAAACTTTCATATGCTATCGAGAGCAATTTATATTATATAGCCCTTGGGTTGCAAGCTTTATAAGTGTCTGTTATGCACATTTGTTCCAGGTTTTAATTTAACTCTTCTATTCTTTTGTGTCCTTAGAATTGAAGTGAATTTCTTGTAAGCAACGTATAGTTGGTTGCTTATGTATAAAGAAACCATATAGTTTTAAACCCATTTTGTTACTTTATGTCTTTAAATTAGATAATTTAATCTATCTTAAAGATAGTTGAAAATTGTTAAAGTCTTACTTTATTCTTTATGTAGTTTGTTTTCTAGTTTTGTTGTGTTTTCTTTTTTCTTCCTCTTTTAGTTTTCCTTTGTCATTAAGTGCATTACTCTAGTAGTGTGCTTATATATTTCTGGGGGTTTTGTTATTGTTTGGCTTTTTTATTAGAGATTGTTGCCTTGTGAATTCCATGATGCTTACAAAAAGCCTTTTAGTTATGAAATTATTTTATCTGATATAAACTTGATATAATCATATATGAATGTGAATATTTTGATTAATGTGTGAGGCCTGGTCCTATGATTACATTTAAGGAGTGAACATAAAAGTGCTAAAATAGGATAGAATAGAACAAAGATAAATGGGAAAAACTATCCTTAAAACCTAGTAACTTAGTGGCAGCCATACCCACTGTAAGATGTTACCTGACTGTAATCCCACCACTTGATACTTGAATAGACCAAGGCATCCCACCAATTGATTATATTAACCTTTCCAGATTGTAAAAGGCAGACATATGCTGTAATCTGTGCAGAAATAGATAGTAGCTTTATATAAAATTTCTAACAAGAGATCTTAATCAAAGTGCCGGTTTCTAAAAGAGTTACCTATGATCTTTGAGTATCCATTTCACATTTACGGAGACCAGGGCACTCATTTTTACAGAATACACTGCCCAGGATTGGGTCAATACATAAAATCTCATGATACTTTCATCTCCTTCCCCAACAGGGTTGATAGTGTAAAAGAATAGCTGAATAAAACAAATCCAACTCCATTTTTCTAGAGAGATATATCTTAAGACAAATGGACACACATTATACAGTCAGTCTTGACCATTGCTCCTTGTGCACATAGGCTTTAATTCCAGAGGCAGGGATAGGTCTGAAGAGGGCCAAGTAGCTTACTATCCTTTGATGAGTTGATAGTGTGAGAAGCAGCCAGTCCTTCTGTATTGGCCCCTCTGGTTCCAATGAACTCTAAAATATGGTCACAGCTTCTTCCCTGAGTGGGCTCCAGGAAATCCTTTAGAGTGTTCAGTTGGCCTTTGGATAAGGCATGTTATTTCAGGGATTTTAGGAATCATTGGTGGAGCCTATCCTGTTTGCCCACATATATGTTATTCTCCACACTAGCACCAAGCTGCTTCTGAGAAGCGGTCTACTAAAGATGGTGCCTTTGTATTGTGGGTAGTAGAATTACTTTTACAGGACCCTAAGAAACACTTTAAAAAAATCTACTATAGCTGTAATTATTTCTGCATTTTCTGTTTTCTTTTTCTCCCCTGGAATCTGTGTTATTACTAAGAAAAAATGTTGTGTGTCCATCCCTGATACCACTTAACTACTTAGCTTACAAATGAATACTCAAACAGAGACTATCTCTAATCCTATATAGTGTTTTTTTTTTGAAAGAGAGAGAGAGAGAAAGAGAGAGAGAGAGAGAGAGAGAGAGAGAGAGAGAGAGAGAGAGAGAGAGAGAGAGAGACTATGCTGTTGGTTTGCTGGGGAAAAGGGTGTTTATTGTTTTCATAATTGTTCTTCTTTCTCTGCTTTTGAACATGCCTCCACTATTTTTGTGGAAATTGATGGACATTTAGCCTCATAACATGCCATAAGGCTACAGCCTTTTTTTTTTGTGCTCAGGGTATGTTTTTTTTTTGTTGTTGTTGTTTTGTTTTGTTTGTTTGTTTGTTTGTTTGTTGGTGGTACTGGGGTTCCTGGAAACCCTTCTACCTCTGGGTTACACTCCCAGACAACTATTTATTTATATTTTTTATTTGGAAACAGGGTCTCAAGCCAGCACGGCTGGCTTTGAACCTGCCCGATCCTCCTGTCTCCACCTCCCAAGCGCGGCGATTACAAGCCTGTGCCACCAGGCCCAGCTCAGGGTATGTTTTAGAAAAGGGGGACACATAAATTGTAAGAGTCAGTCACGATATGACTAGAGCCATCTTGAGTGGTGTCTGCCATGATTGTACCTAAGTCACCTTGGTCTGTTTTGCCTGCAGAGTTTCCCAGCATACTCTGAGTAAACCAAACCATCAGAGTGCCATGAGAAGCTTTACTCCCAGTATCCTAGCACCATCTGCACCAAAAATGTGCCTGACATCCTTGATATTCATTTAAGATAAATTCAGCACATTCCAGCTTGGTTTCCATCATCGTGTTGACTATTTTATAAGGACCCTAATTCTAACAAAATCACAGGTCACCTCATGTTCTTTCTGTCACCAGGACCAGACTTCTGCTCACAAGTCTCCAGCATCTTGCAATTTTTTCAATCCTCAATTTGGCTGCCTCTTTCTTTGTCTCGAGGAACACTAACACCAGATTTTAGACACTGGGACCAGACTGCTTTGAAACATCAAGCAAGATTATTAAAACAGAGTTTTTTAGAGACATTGCAAAATGACAATTCAAGAATCTCTTAAAGCTTATTATCTTTCTCAGAATGTAGTTTATTTATTATTTCTCTACTGATTTAATGCTGATAGCTAGGAAGGATTGTATGTGCTCTTCTTGTTTCCAATTACCTCTCCTCTTTATCTTTAATAGCTACATTCTCCATTCATCTTTCTGATGACTTATAATTTGAATGGCTAAACAGTACCACTCAGACACATTTCCCTTGGAAAATGAATTGCATTTAAATTACACATGTCTCTACGAGGCTGAATAACCTTTGAAAAATGTTTGCTAGAGTTAGGGTTTCACAGAAATAATGCCATTATTGCGATCTTGACACCCTATAATTTTGAAGCAAATGCTTTTAATTGTCATTTTACAATAGATTAATTGAACTTTAGTCTTGATGTGATACCCCATTTAATAGGTTTAAGCAACCTGAGTAGAACTCTTTATTATTTTTTAAAAATTGGTAGGCTGGTCTTTGTTTCTATTCTTGTTGCCTTTGACTATATAACACCAAAAGAGAAATAATATTATATTTAAGAGGATCATGTCAGTAATTATTTTATCAGTGTTGGTGAGGGATTAAATTCATAATAGTTCTTTTTTTTCTAATGCAAGATCAAATGAATAAGAATAATGCGCACAATGGAAAACAATAATATAATTCAGAAAGAGCACTCATCTGTATAGCTGAGTGGAAAATTATAAATTGTACACTGTGATTCTGCAGGATCATGCATATATAAGCTTAAAAGATAGCGTAAGTGTTTACTTGTAGTCTACCATGGTATATGATGAACCAAGTTTTACAAGCCATGCAAATGGGTTGAACACTTGCCATTGCCCTAGGATTTGAGATTCAATGCTCTTGGACTAGTTGCATGAGTTCGAGAGCTAATATTTCCAAGTAGAGGAAAATTGGAAGAAGATGGTAGTACATCAGGCAACTGTGCATTATCACACAGGTTGATTAAGCTATTAGAAAAAATGGAAGCCAGGTGTGGTGGTACATGCTTGTAATCCCAGCATTTGGGAGGCTGAGACAGAATTCAGACAGCCTCAGTGGCTTAGGGAGGCCCCTTTGCAACTCAGTGAGACCCTGTTTCTAAAATAAAGAATAAAAAATTGAGTGGGACGTATATCTCGAAGGTAGAATACCCCTGGGTTCCATTCCCAGTACCACCAAAAAAAAAAAAAAAGAAAAGAAAAAAATATGGGATACAAATTTATATTAAGTGGTTGACCCGGTATCCCACCAAAGTACATTTTGTTTACTTGTAATGATGATGAATAAAATTGTGACTTTTAGCTGGTGTGGTGGCACACGCTTGTAATCCCCATGCTTGGGGGGTGGAGACAGGAGGATCGCGCAGGTTCGAAGCCAGCCGCGCTGACTTAAGAGACCCTGTTTCCAAATAAAAAAGTATTAAAAATAGGTCTTGGAGTGCAGCCTGGAGGTAGAAGGGTTTCTAGGAACCCCAGTACCACCAAAAAAAAAAATTGTGACTTTTAATTTGGGGCTACACACTAAGACTCTCTTTTACTACTGCTTGCTGCCAGATCCTCTGGGACTCTACATTTTAATATATGCCACCACCTTACTGATCCATGTCTGCCTTATTTATTTATTTATTTATTTATTTATTTATTTATCTATTTATTTATTTTGTGGTAATGGGGATGGAACCCAGGGGCATTATACCTCTGAGCAACACCCCCAACCTTATTTTCTATTCTTTATTTGGAACAGGGTCTCACTGAGTTGCAAAAGACCTCACTAAGTAGCTGAGGCTATCCACAAACCACGATCCTCCTGTATCAGCCTCTGGATGCTGGGATCACAAGTGTGCATCACCATGCTCAGCTCCCATGTCCTCCTTTGAGGATGACTAAATTACAATTTGCCCACCTACATCTCCTTTCCCCAAGAGCAGATTATAAGCTGGAATGTGACGGTGGCCCTGGTTGTGCACGGAGAACTGAACATCGCCCCTATCACAGTCAATAGGCTTAGGAGCGTAAACACTACACAACACGTAAAGGCAAATTTTTACGTTTCTAATATTCTTGTTTTATTTTAGCCAAAGGCTTTGTTTTGTGGAAACAGTTTTAAATCTTTATTCTAACTTGTGTATGAGTGTGTGTGGCGGGGGGAGGTATCCTGGAGATTAAATACTAGGATATTCTATTTCTTTGCTACACCCAAACATTTTTATAGTTCTGATTTTGAAACAGCGTCTTTCTAAATTTCTGTGCTTTGACTTCTAACTTTCAATCTTCCTATTTTAGCCTCCCAAGTGCTGGGATTACAGGCATGCACCATTATGTCCACTATTGTATTTTAACTATTTATCTTGAGTTAGCTTAAAAGTCACAAAGAAACTTAATTAACAGCTAATGCTTCCCAGGTAACCTTCATACAACATCTCGCAATGATAATATCTAATCGTATAGCAATGGCACATTGTCAAATAAGGATGACTAGTAACAACACAGCTATATTTTATTAGTCTGTTTTAGTTGAGCCCTCATTTTACACGGATGAGATTGTACACACCAGAAAAAAATGATAAGAAAAATGAGAAACATTTTGAGAAGAGTTGACAATATTAGGAAAATATTAAATGAACAACAACCAAAGAAACAGCAAAAAATAGCCTGGAAATATTATTAAAATAAATAAAAATTAAAAAATAGGATTCCTTCCTCTGTTGAGGAAGGAGTAGAAGAGAAACAGAGCAAGAGTTAGAGGGAAAGGAAGAGAATTTTATGAAAAAGGGTTGGAAATAAACTAGATTCATAAATGTATGACTAACCAGAGAAGACTGAAGTATCTGGTTATAAATAAAATGCAGCAGGAAGGGTGGTCGATCTACTAGTAAGTTCTCAAGAAAAAAAAAATCTACCAGCATTATTTTCAAGGAACAATATCATCAAATATGATGCCATCAGCCCCGGGAAGACTAGAGTGGCTTGAAAAGATGTCTCAGCAGGAGGGTAGAGACAGATGGAGCAGATAAAAGTCTGAAAAATCCTTTTTTTTTTTTTTTACCTGAATACCATTTTAAAAATATTCTGAATTCAAGCTTTCAGAGAACATGGATGAAGCCCCTGCTGAGAAAATAAAGCTGTCAAGAAAGAGAAAAAAAGAGATGATACATGCAATAAACATTTAATGGCTTATAACAGAAAATGAGGGAACAAGCACCAGCACCCTTCTTCTATCTCTAAAGCCACAGTAATGAGCACCCTTCAATGTCAGCAAGTTAAATCACACGCTGCCAAAATCAGACATGGACCAAAAGACAGGACACTACACTGACCACCTTCCTTTCTTTTTTGGACTCTGTCACATGGAAGGTACAACATTGTGGTTGCTAAGTGGTGTCTAAGGTAGGATGGACTGCATCCTTGGCTTGAATGGTCAAAACTTACTTGGTTCTAAGAGACTTCCACTGCTTTCCCCTTTGTTGATTTAACAAAGTAAAATATCAGTAGGAGACTTTTGTGAAGAACAAGGTTTTAGATACATACCATAAATATGGAAGGAAGTGAGTAGGTTTTTTAAATGTAGCTCAGTAGTTCACTGCAGTGGTGCAGACCTGTAATCCCAGTCAGTACTTGGGAGGCTGACCCAGGAGGATCACAGGTAGAGGCCAGTTTCAGGAAATCAGTAAGGCTCTCAGTAACCTAGCAAGACACTATTTCAAAATAAAATTTCAAAATAAAATAGGACTTACATAAAATGGTAAGCAAATTATGGATTCCCCAAAACTAAATTATAGATTCTCCCCAAACTCCCATGTATCAGTCTCAGGAAACTGACTATATTACCTTAAAATGAAAAAATCGTGTGCTTCTGAGATTGCCCTGGATTTATAAATGGGCATAGGGTAGATGCAAGATCTTATGTTTGAAAGAGGACAAGAAAATTAGAGGAAGAACAGGAGCCAGGGCTATGAAAAAAGCTAAACCAACAGGATTTCTGGCATTGAGAAAGAAGGAGCCACAGCCCATTCCTCGAACCTAGAGAAACCCACGGAGTGCAAGGTTCCAGGTTCCCTAGAGCCTCTAGAGGAAAGGGAGCCTGCTGATACTCTGCTCTGTCATAGTGAAAGCTGTTTCATAGTTCTGGCATTCTCAACCTTTAGTTAAGAAATGTGTGTTGTGTTTAACTCACAAATATTGTGATAATCTGTTAAGCTATTAATCTTTTGATATTGTGTGGCAATTTTATTGAATGTTTTAGTGTGTGTATTAATTTAGCAATGCAATGTTCATACTAAGTACACTCATAGAAAATAATACACATCCTAAATAAACTAATAAATGAGCAGTTAATAGGAAGCTAATACATATACTAAAATAAGCAGGCAAAACATCCTTAATTTTAATAGGTGTGTGCTTGAGAAAGATATGCTGGGTTATCCAATTGATTACTCATTAGGTATACACTCAACCAGAAAAGGAGAAATGATTGCTTTATGGACAATGGGTCCCTTCCACCATAACAATGCTGACATTAATAAAAACTATTCAGTATGACAATGTGACCAAGAAAAAATTGAGACAAGAAAACAAAGAATGAGATAAAGACTAACGTGACATTATAATGAGGAGTGTGTTCCGCTCAAAATATTAAAATGATTGTGAATATTTGAGAACAACATGGTTTGATTTTATTTGGAAGCAGGAGCATGAAAAGTACATAAAAGGCTGACAAACTCAACACATTTGTATGACAAAAGATGTCGTAAACATAAATAACAAGCGATAGACTAAGGGAAAATATTTGTGACATATGCTACAGTTAAGTGACTTTATCCACAAAAAGTCAATGTGCCTATAAATGGAAATAAAACAAAAGCGAAGTAAACAAAAGCAGACAAGAAAAGAAGAAAATATTTGCCAGTTAATACACATCATTTTTGTAGTCTTTTTGTATTGGTACACTGAAGTCATACATTTTAATGGAGCATAAGACGATAGAGGCATACATGCACACATCACTCATTTAAGCCTTCCCCAGTTCCCACGCCATTCCCTCTCCCCTTTCTCCTGTGATTGACTTTGATATGTTTGTGAGTCTACATCCTGTGCATTAGGGTGTTTCTCTCTTCCTCCCTCCTATTCCCCTCAGTTAGGTCACCTTATTTGCTCATCTATGGTTTCTTTTCTCCTTCCTTGTCTAAAGTTTCTCCTATGACCCTTTTTCTCCCTGGCTTCCACATATTAAGGATAGCATCAGAAATTTCACATTTTGTGACTGACTAATATCACTTAGCCTACTGTTCTCCAGTTCTATCCATTTTCCTGCAAATCACATCATTTTGTTCTTTATGACTGAGTAAAATTGTATTGTGTACATATCCATCCATCTGTTAACAGACATTTTGCCTGGTTCTATACTTTGTCAATTGAGAAATGTACAGCTATGAACATAGATACTCATGCATTAGTTTGGTTCTTTGGTTTCCATTTCTTTGGGTAGTTACTCAGAAATTGTATTGCTGAATCATATGGCAGGTTCATTCCCATTCTTCTGAGGATCCTCCATATTGTTTTCCAAAGTGGTTCACTAATTTGCAATTTCACCAATGCTATATTAGAGTTCCTACTTCACATCCTTGCCAACATTTGTTGTTGTTTTTTTAATGATTGCCATTCTAATTGGAATTAGGTTAAATTTGAGAGTGGTTTTGATTTGCATCTTTCTGATTGCTAATGATGAATATACCTCTTTATTGACAAATTACAACATATGGATACATTGTAAAAATGTTTGTCAATCTTATTTCTATTTCTATGCCTAAAAGTAATCATTAATCTTATGGTCAATATTGGTCTAGGTTAAGAGACTGAATAGTTCCTATTATGTCTAAAATTAGATGCCTAGTGTCTTTATTTAGACAGATAACAGGGGATACATCTGTGTAAGTTGATACAATTTCAGTAAATTGACATTACTTTGGATCTGTAAAGAACTAGGAGATAAAATTAAGCAAAATTTGCTCATAATTTCCTTATAATTTAATTTAATAATTACCTAAAGTACTCATTCATAAGACTCTGCTCTTCATGGTTAAATAAAACAATGAAAGATATTTACAAGTTGCTATATAATTGTTGTAATACCAGTAATATTTTCTTGCATTTTTAAGTTTCATTTATAGGAAAGAATATTATATATATATATATATATATATATATATATATATATATATATTATATACATATATATCTATACACACATATTGTTTTGCAAGCCACATTTAAGCTTCATAAGTAGATGTTTTCATTGTACAGTATTTTTGTTGACAATATAAATGATTGCACTTAGTGCTGTTAAAGCATGTTATCTTGAGTTCTATTTTACTTTGAAATCTCCTTATTGGATTCTGAGAGAACAAGAATACTACCCAGTTATATTGTTTTCTACCTAAGAGTCTAAGATAAATAAAAGGAGGATTCTTTTAAAATATAAATTTGACTATTCCCACAAAGTCCTGGACATTAAGCTCAGCTTATTACTTTGACTATACAAAAGTTCTTCCACTTAATATTTTTGGGAAGCTTTTATTTGTGATTTGCAGGTGGATGATATTCAAAGTATTTTATATCTCTTTACCCTTTTTTGTAAACACCTGTTATGCCTTTTGCTCTTGCATATAAAGAATTTGAAACTGCAAACAAGCAAAGCTTACAATGCTAGTGCAAGGTAGGTATGGGGGCACACACCTGTAATCTCATTATGTGGAAGATGGAGCCATAAGGTTTTAGGTTGGAGGGCAGTTCACAGTGTAAATCTCAGATGACATCTTGGACATTAGACTTTAGATGATGCTGGAACTATTAAGACTGTGGGGATTTGTGAAGATGGGCTGAATGCATTTTGTGAGATCTAGGGTGCCAGGGTCACTCAGTAATGGTGTCGATGTAGAATGTCCCTCTACTCTTTAAGAAAACAAAGTAGCAGTCTTGGAAGCAGGCTTGAATGCTAAGAAGGGGCCCTTGGGGTGTGGCTTTGGGATTATGCGGTTCCTCTCAGTCCCTTGCTCACTCTCCATGATGTGAGAGCTGAGCTTTGACTATTTTCTCTCTCTACTTCACACCACCCTGAGCTTTGCAGATGTAACCCAGACTGACATGGTCTAAAACCCCAAGATCCAGGAATACCATGAGCAAATATATTTTTCTTCCTCTAAGTTGTAAGGTTAGTCTTTTAGGATTGTAGCAATGAAAATATTGATTGAGATATAGTAGTTTAGCAAGACTCTGTTTCAAAATGCAATAAAATAAAATAGGCTGGGGGTGTTGCTAAGAGGTAAAATCCCTCTGCATCTAATACCCAGTAAAACACACACACACACACACACACACACACACACACACACACACTTAATTCAATGAGCTGAAAGATCTGGATATATAGCACCTAAATTCCAAACTACTGATGATTTAGTCTTTCAAAACTGGAATTCATTTTTATGTAATTTGTAATCTTTATTATTATTATTATTTTCATCATCATCATCATTATTATTATTATCATAGTCACCATAACCCTCATTTTATTTTATTTTCTAAGATCAAGTGTTTGCCTCGAATCAAGGCAATTATGATATCATGGCATGACAGAATTTTGTTCCTGTTTGCTGTTATTTATTTATTTATTTTTAAATTTTGGAACTGAGGAGGGAACCCAGGGGTATTCTACCTCTGAGCTACACGTCCAACCCCTTTTATTTTTTTATTTTAAAACAGGGTCTCACTAAGTTCCTGAGGTCCTCACTAAATTGATGAGGCTAGTCTCAAACCTGCAGTCGTCCTGTCTTAGCTTCCCAAGAACTGTGATTACAAGGGTGCATCACAATGACACTACACCTGAATTATCCTCATTTTAACATTAGTCATCGCTCTGATTAGTAGCCTCTATTGTACTTGAATACCCCTCACTTGGCCACTGGACAGTTCCTTTATCTTGTCATCTGCCTGAATTGTCAATGTCAACCGCCATGTTTGAACTCTCTCCAATCTCATCTCAGGAACATACCTTATCTCTTAACCTTAGTGGCTCCTTTATTTGCTTTCTTTTCTGAGATGCTGCCTTGGGCCCAACATTGACAATTATTTTGCTACAATTCTTCATCAGCCCTACAAAACTGATCAATGTTGCAGTCTCTGTATCCCAAGACTAATTATCTTTTGGTTATCTAAATTGAATTAAATTTGCTATCTTTTTAGCACAACAAACCAAAGTGGAAAATGTGAAATGCTCATCATTACAGATGGATTAAAAACATTAAAAACTCGGAAAAAAACAAATTTTATAAAACTAACTAGTCAAGTCACTTTATTATATGGATTGTTTTCAAAGCACAGCATATTATAAAAAGATTAAATATTAGATCTTCTATTGAGTTTTTTTAATTTAACAAAAATATAAAAACTTAGACTTTAGTATTATTTAATATGTGTACTAAAATCACTCTCATTATGCATTCATCTGGTCTCTTATAATGCAGTATATCCTCAAGAAAGTGGTGGGTTTCCACATGGCAGGGTTGTCATGAGTAACATCTCTTCTTTCATTGTTTTTGTATGGAATATTATAAGAAAATCTACATGTATCCGGTTAAATTGGTTTAAAGATCATGTCCTCTAATGAAAACTAAACTAGTATTTGTAAGAAAAAGTTAACTTATTATTCCTGTAAAGAAACCACAATAAAGGGTAATAATAAATATCTCAGAATATATTGCCAATAAAAAGAAATAGCCAGGGCATTGTTTCTTATGAGGTAAACAAAATAAAGATAAAAATCATAAAGTATCTTTTTATGGTTCTTTGTCAATAATGGGAGACAACATCCACATACCATTGAAATATTCACTCTTACTGAAGCAGTGAAATTAGGGTAGCACACAGAAAACAAAGCAGAGAGAGAGAAAAATGTGTTATTTTTTCAATATCTACTGCGGCTGACAGGTGCTAGGTTGTATTATTGATGACTTAAAAGAACAAGATTTGGGAAAATTATGCACTGTGGGAGATTTACTGTAGACTTGCTCTACAGTCCAGATATTTTTAATGTATCTTACTTTATATTTCAGATTTTGTTTCATGAACCAATACATTAAGAAACACAATTTGTAAGCTACTAAAAAAAGGTGCTCTGGAAAATGTAAGCCTTCTAAAACAAATGATATTTTGCAATGATTTAGAAGAAAGTTAAATGCTCTTGGCTATAGCTACAAAGTTTGTATTATACATAATTTAGAGTATTATTCTGAGAAGTTATTTTTTTCATCACAGAAGTAGAAATCTGATGATGTGTGTGTAATGGCATCATGTCATTAATTTCACAAACAATATGTTTAGAACACCTAGTCGACTTTTATAATATTTTATAAGGAGATAGAGAACAATTGTTAACAATCTTTTTAACCAGTTTCAACACTGTGATGCACCTGGAATCCCAGTACTTGGGAAGTTGAGATAGGAGGAGAGCAGTTTCAAGAGAAGTCTCAGAAACTTAGCAAACTACAAATAGAAACTGTGACAAAGTGGTTAGAATAGTGAACTAAAAATATGCCGCACACTTAAAAAGTTACGGTCTACAAGAGTGAAAAGAAGCATGGTTCCTGGTTTACAGTACGCAGGGGAACTTAAACAGGTTTTAGTTTTCAAATTTCAACAGGACTCATAGACTCTCTTTTCAAGAAAAGGAATTGTTTCTTGTATGGTATCTGGTGGTTCTGGATATGCAAAACCTCAAAATAAACATAATTTTTATAGCATTTTATAAAGATTTTATTTACGAAATCTGAGGTTGGGTGAGGTGGCTCACAATTGTAATCCCAGCGTTCGGGAGGCTGAGATAGGAGGATCATGGTTCGTGGATAGCTTCGGCTACATAGTGAGGCCCTTTGCAGCTCAGTAAGACCTTGTTTCAAAAATAAAGAACAAAAAATAGGGTGGGGGTGTATAGCTCAGAGGTATATCTACTGCAGCTGACAGGTGCTAGATTGTATTATTGATGACTTAAAAGAACAAGATTTGGGGAAATTATGCACTGTGGGAGATTTACTGTAAACTTGCTTTACAGTCCAGATATTTTTAATGTATCTTACTTTATGTAAGTAAGTTCCATCCCAGTACTTGATATATCAACCTGGGTTCCATCCCAGTACTGCCAAAAAAAAAAAAAAAATCTGGAATCAGTGTCATATTTCTTGTGTGATCCTAAAAGCAGAACTACCATTATAAATTATAATGTAGAATATAAGGGAGGATTCGATTAAGAAGATAGCTAGTTAAATTATGTGGGAAGCCTTTTAAATGACTCTTCGTTTACCCCAGAATTGCACTGTTAGAATTGTTTTGGTGTTACTTATTATATGGTTGATGAATTCTTTTTGATGGTAAATAGAATAGTGATCTGTCACGGTAATGTAAAAATCATGATTTGAACATAAGTATAAAAAATTTTTTTAAAAGACATGTTAAAGAAAAACACTTTGGAGATGTAAATATATTTTAGCATTTTATGATTTTGTTACCTAAAATGGTTTGTATGACCATTTAAGTAATATTTTTAACTTCTACTTTGGAAAAGTTATGTGTTTTGTTTAGATAGTTTCAAACTGAATTCTAATTAGATAATTTCAAAATGAAAATTTACAATAGGCTTTAAAGCTATTTTTACTGATATAAATCTTATATATTTTCAAATTAGTATAGAGCGCTCTCTTATCAAATAAATGAAATTTTATCCTCTTAACTTTAAAAGTATTTACATACTTTTACAAGCAGATTAAAAGGGCAAGCTTCTCAAGTTCATTAGTATCTCCATCTTAGTATCAATGTTAAAACAACAAAGTAACAAACCAAATTTCGAGGCAAACTTTACAATTTAATTAAAAATGAATTTTCTTTCTATTGAATTAACTCTATGTATCTCTATGTATCCAGAAATAATAAAAAAATTAAGTGAATTGCTACATAAAATATTAAACTATATAAATAGTTAAGACCAAAATATTTTATAAATATATAACACTAATATTATTAATTTAAAATATTATTTATTTTGAACTAATAATTTATATTTTGGATTTACTTTTCTGTTCACTACATATATAAGAGTATATATATATATACATATACATATTTATATATATATGATAACCACAAACACACACACATGTGTGTATATTTATATATAGTCAAAATTGAATGAAATAAAAGTAAATTTTTATAGGTCATATGTAACTTTTCTGATTGACAGATGCATATTTGAACAATTTGGGCTTTACTGGCATAATTTATTATATTGATGAAGAAATCACATTCGATAACACAATATACAACCCCAAATTAATTCTTTCCAAAGAAAATAAGTGATAACCTAGTGCAGGGGTGGTAGGAAGCTGTAATTTTCAGTGTTGCTGAAATAATGAAAATACCCCTGTAAGGACTGAGTTCAAATTACTAACCGGATGTTATTCAGCCCTAGGAATTGATATATCAAATCTTCTCTTCCTGAATTGGGATGAGCTGGTCTAGCAGAGCATTGCATAACCCTATGTTCCATTGAAAAGAGACCATTCCACTCTCATTTGTGAGAAATTGTACGTGAAATTTCAGCCCTAAGTTCTCAACTGGAATTTTCTTGTCTTTTAATATAAACCTTATTTATGTTACATTCATAAATTCTGCTTTCTAATTGTATTTTAATTTTTTACAATCTTAACTATTATGTATGTTAGAACTATAATTCTGCTTTCTAATTGTAATTATTTTTACATTATTAACTATTATAACCAAATGGACACACACAGGTGTTCTCCAAGTATGTTTGATCAGAAAAGATGGTATAATATAGAGAGTGAGAAAGAGAGGGAAGAAATATTTTTCCTAGTATACATGATGTACATTTATAAATATATCAAAGTCAATCACTAGGTCAAACATGAGAAGGAGGGAAGGAGTGGGGATAGGGTGGGAAGTGAGGAAGGTCTGAATGTGTGATGTGTGCATGTATGCCTCTACCATCTTGTACCTCATTAAGATGTATGACTAAAATGTACCAATTAAAAATACTTAAAAAAGAAAATTGTAAGGGTTTTGAATGCAAAATTAATAAAGTTTTGGAATGACACAAATGTACTTATTGTTACTTAAAGATTTTTACAATAAGATTAGACGTTATGATTGAATGAACATCAATGAAAAAATAGTTTGGAATATTCTGATCATAACTTAAATATAATACATTTAAAACTAACATGGTTTTGCCCCTACATGACCATTAACCTACATATTCAGAAAACAGACATTTCAATGCCTTCAAAAATTCTCTCAGAACTAATCAAAGACATAAAGCACTTGACTCTCATGTAGACTTATTTATACTCTAGTGTTCTAGTGTTTTTATTTTTTCACTTGGTAAACTGTGATTTTTTTCTTTCTCAGTATGATTAATTTAGAAAGAGAACAGAGTGTTTGATTGCTGGGGGATTCCTTTTCAATACTCTGCTCACATACAAGAACCAATTACACTTGGCTCATCCAATTCTTAAAACTGGGTTTAGATTGCTTTGTAACTACAATATATTTGTCAAATAACTCTGCCGTCATCTATGTGTTCACTGGCGCTAGGACAAAGTTGTGTTTAAACAATGGTTTGCTTTCATATCCTAAAGTTAAAAATAAAGGATAATTGAACAAGCACTATGCTGGTATGCACTTACACATTAACATGCGTGCTCGCTCACATTATGCTAGAATTTGCTTTTACTTACATAAAATAGTGTGTTCTAAATGATGAGACTGGGCATAGGTTGTATTAATTTCTCTCAACTATTTTAAAAGAAAACCGATGGTGTCTTCACCTGCCTGACAACCCTGTTGTCAGCAAAAAATATTTATATTGTGCTGGAAATCAACTTTGTTATCTTCCAGGATAAAAGGGGGTATCTCTTGGATTAATGTATACATTTCTTAAATGAATTGTGCCTCCCAGCTCACATTCCTCTACTTTACTGTGGATATTGCCGTCAAGTTAATTTCCCCTTTACATCAATTCATTTGCTCCTATCCCAGTAAGTAAATGCACAGAACTTCTCCAAATACACTTACACCACACAGCTGGAAATAATCCTTCCATTAGTCAATCATTCACCTGTCATTCATTCATTCAAAAATATTTTAAACAGTATTTACTTAAAATTTCTCAAATAATTTTAAGACAGATAAAATATATGCTCCTTTTTATTAATGTGTTTGTTTGTCTTTCTCTTAATTTGTCATCCTCAGTCTAGCTAATTTTTTTTTTTTTTTTTTTTTTTTTTTTTTTGCGCTACCAGGGATGAAATTCAGGGGCATTCTATCTCCAAGCTACATCCCCAGCCCTATTTTTTATTCTTTTTTATTTTGGAACAGGGTCTCACCAAGTTGTGAAGGACCTTACTAAGTAGCTGAGGCTGTCCACAAACCCCGATCCTCTGGTCTCTGCCTCCCCAATGCTGAGATTACAAGTGTATGCTACCACGCCCTGGGAGTCTAGCTACTTTTATTTGTCAAATTTATTTTGCAATGTACTCTATCTCCCAACGTCTGTTTATACCTTTGGATCTACTTAGGACTCTTCCTCTTGTTTTCTTTAAATATACCCTTCAAATCCTAGCTGAAATATAATTTTTATGTAAAATGTTTTCAACCTTCTCTTGGTAGCAAATCTTCATTTCCATTACTGTAGTAATCCTTTGCATGTTTTCCTTTATAATTCATCCACCCACCTCTCTTATACACAGCCACCAGACTGTCATTCATTATTCATTCAATGAGCAAACACTTACTAAATACCACGTTACTCAAGCCACAATGCCATCTATGCACTCTTTGTATATAAAAATGCAGGCCGGGTGTGGTGGCGCACGCTTGTAATCCCCGCGCTTGGGAGGCAGAGACAGGAGGATGGCGCAGGTTCGAAGCTAGCCCTGCGCGCTGGCTTAGGAGACCCTGTTTCCAAATAAAAATGCAAAAATAGGTCTGGGAGTGTAGCCCGGAGGTAGAAGGGCTTCCAGGAACCCCAGTACCACCAAAAAAAAAAATGCATAAATTATGATTTTGCCTTTTTTTGAGTTCACAAGTTACATAGTAGGGAATGAGAATAATGAAAAAAGTGACTTCACAATGAGTTGATGACTGTGGTGGATCAAGCCAACCCAAGTGACTTTTAAAACATTTATTTGCAATTAACAAATCAAAATTATATATATATTTGTAGTATAAAGCATGTTATTTGGATATATGCATACATGTAGAATGGCTTAATCAATCTAATTCACTTGTCCATTACCTAACATAAGTACTCATGTGAGGAGAACACTTAGGTTAGTCTATAGGCTACTTTAAATTATGCAAAATGTAGTTATTATAGAGAATTATCATTTTGTTCAATGGTTCTCATATGCTTATTTCCTTGTCCGTGTAAAATTTTGTATCCTTTGACCATCATATCCCCAAATCACACCCCTACTTTCTAAGTTCTGTAAACTACAATTTTATTCTCTGCTTCTGTGAGTTCAACAATTTAAAATTCAGTATATATGTGAAATGCTTTATCTGTCCTCGTGGGCCTGGCTTACTTCATTTAATATACAACATTCTCTGGGTTCATCTATTTTGTTACAAGTGAGAAGATTTCATTCTTTTTAAAGGTTGAATAGTATTCCATCAAATATATGCAATACATCATGTCTTCTTTATGGTTTCCTACACAATTTGGGATTTTTTTTTCATTCCTGTGAAATATCTCATTGAAATATTAATAGCAATTATGCTAGTTTCTTTAGTAAGTGGATATTTTTAACAATTCTTTTCTTTCTTTCTTTCTTTCTTTCTTTCTTTCTTTCTTTCTTTCTTTCTTTCTTTCTTTTTCTTTTCTTTCTAACTGGGAATTGAACCCAGGAATATTCTATCTGTGAGCTAGAGCTACTATTTATTCTATTTTGTGATGGGGTCTCACTAAGTTGCTGAGGACCTTACTAAATTGCCGAGACTGGCTTTGAACCTGGGATCCTCTTGTCTTAGCCTCCCAAGTACTGGAATTACAAGCCTTCAACACCATGTCCTTTCATTTTCTTTTATTATCTATTATTTATTTAACACTTTTAGTTATTTTAAAACTGTAAAGTGAAAGACTATATATGCCTTAAGTTTTGAATCCTATCAGCCCAGAGAATTCTTGCTTTTGTTTTGTGGTTGTTATTTGTTTGTTTCCTAAAATTCTTGGACACATGTCAACTTGGTAGTAAAGACGAGCATCGTTTCATCTCTTCACTTACTTTCATTTGTGGATAACCTTATATCTTAACTTACTCTTTGACTTTTACTGTTTTTTCCAAATGAATTTAACAGAAATGAAAGTTAGAAATATAGATAGGTAATCTAGCTTAGTGAGAATTACAATGTATTATTATATATGTAAAATTATAATTGTGTAGCAATATAAATATCTTATTTTGTATGTACATATTTAATATTTGTATTTTACATATACATGAACATGTATATGTAAACAAAAGTAACACGTTCTTGGAATATTTTATTATTATTATTATTATTATTATTATTATTAATTATTATTATTATTTTGGTGGTACTGGGGTTCCTGGAAGCCCTTCTACTTCCGGGCTACACTTCCAGACCCATTTTATATTTTTTTATTTGGAAACAGGGTCTCTTAAGCCAGTGCGGCTGGCTTCAAACCTGTGTGATCCTCCTGTCTCTGCCTCCCAAGCGCGGGGATTACAAGTGTGAGCCACCATGCCCGGCTTTCTTGGAATATTTTAAAATTTAAATAACATAATTATCATACTGCAGATATATGGTATTGCAAGTTGTATTTTGGTATCAAGAAAGAGTTCCCCAAAACTGTCCATATGCCATTATAGATCTCATTATACTCCTTTTACACTCTGATACATAAACTAGAACAATATATTTTCTTCAAAACTAAAAAAATGTTCAGAAAAAGTACTATCTTTTTGGAAATGACCTGGTGTCTTCTACCTCTGCTGATACACATATAGTCTACTTCATAAATGTCACACAAGATCTCATGATGTGTTTAGTTAGAGCATTCTGAGAAGAAGGTCATGGACATGCTAACACCTTCCCTGGAACACTTTAGAAATTTTCTAATTTATAATTTCAACCCTGACTATATCCTTGTCTGCTTCTATGAACAGTGAAATATAGATAAGCAAGCACAGATGGTACCTAACTATCATAAATACTAGAAAAAGAAGTAAAACAAAGACTCATGGAAGGAGACAAGAACTAGGCTTTCCATGACAAGAATATGATTCTTTGTATTGCAGGTTAATTTAAAAGGACCCATCCTTATTACAGTTGCCAACAGAAGTCCCTCTGTTGTATGAACAGCTGCTCCTTTAAAAGTCAGGATTTTTCTTTGATGGGGAATGCTATTACTGCTGCCTAGGAGTTTTGTAGGAATGTTTCAAGTCCTCAGATTGGGAATTAAATTCATACAAATCTCTGGATTCTATCTCGATGTATAAATGCATAGGCAGTTCCCAGGTATTTCTTCCAATGAAAGTAGGGACAATTCTATCCACAGAATGAATTTTGTCCTGATATACTAGAAATAAAAACACTTGATAAATAGAAAAGTATGTGCCAGTGAGTTTTGCTTCTTGTTACAGTCAGCACTGTAGAGACTCTGGGATTAACTCATGGTCTTCTCCTTAATTTTGACTCTCAGAGACACCAATTTTGGGCTGATTCAGTCTAGGGCTTCCTCTCTACTTTATTTGTAGTTGCCTTCATTCCTACAGTCCCCGAAAGCTCTCTGCATAATGCTTGACAATCAGCTAGAGCTCCATAAATCTCCGAGTCTTGACATTTCTCAAGAGTTCCAAGGGTGCTCCAGAGTAAATCAAAATGATAGTTTTTACATACAGAGAAAAGGCAAAATGAAGCAAATTGCAAGTCCCATTTACAGAGGAAAGTATTCAAAGGCAGGAATTCTTTGTCAAGTAGGTAACACTAATCATTTCAAAGGTGACATATTAAGGGTTGACACTTTTCTCAATTAAATTCCATTAACTTCTCTATGAAATGTATTACTAATAATGTTAACTATCAGTAATTTTAAGCAATAATTTTTCTTTCCATGTTTTTCTTGGGAGCAAAGATTTTCGATATGTTTTGGTCAGCGTGGAATCACTAGAATTGGGAAAAGATAGGAATTCTAATAAATATAAATTATCCATTTAATTGTATTAAATGCTTTCTCTTGTCCTATGATGGGTTCTGGAGCATAGAATCAGAGACAGTATGGATAACAGTCATTGACAGTGTGACCTTAGAACTGCTGAAATATAAGAGCAAAGAGCTGTGACCTCTGCGTCTTTCCTGAGCAGACATAGAAATTAGTTTTACTCTTAGGTGATTGTTCGTCCAGGGATAAAAAATTAAAAAAATAAAAGAACTTAGATAAAAGCAAGTTATTTTTATGGTTTCAATTTTAAATGTTATGGTCCAATCGAGAGTCACTTCGTAAAACCTGTTAATTTTTTAAATTTGTACTAGAGAAACAAATTATTTTATGATAATGAGCCCTGCTTACATTGAATCTACTGGCCATTGGATGCCATTGTCTTTCCCACTTGCAATCCTTTCCATCATCAAATAAACTGAGTTGAACTAAATTAAATATTTAACATTTGCTGCGAGGCGTTAAATAAAAATTGGTAAAAGAAGAACAAATGCATTTTTGGCCACTAGTCTGAATTCAGTCAATTTTAAGACTTAAATCTACCCAGCCATATATCTTAGGCTGTGCAGAGAGCAGCTGTACTAGGTGTGTGAAATGTATTACATTTCCCTTCCTCTTTTCTGCGGAAAATTGCATAACCTTGGATCACAAAGAAAGTACAGATGTTAAATGTTAAAAGACTCCTCAATGATTTTTCCACAGGCTTTTTGCTCACGATTCCATTTAGCATCTCATATGAAAAGACTTTTATGGTGAACATTACTACTTTATACATCTTAAACATGAGTCCTTCTCAAGGACGTAATGAACAGCCTCACTCTCGAATTTAATATTTTTATTGATGAGGGGAGCCTGCTCTCCACAAAAGGCAACTTTCTCTTAAATAACTGACTACCTCAAGGGTGTCCATCCTGATGTCATTCAGTAACCAATGGCAACGTGACAAGAAAATAATTTAAATGGTGGCATTGTAAAATTAAGCATTCTTCGTTGATAAATATTGATCAGGAATAAAAATGAAGTCAGCCAGGTGTGGAGACACAGGATTGTAATACTAGTACTTGAGAGGCCGAGATAAGAGGGTCACAGTTCAAGGGCAGCTCCACTATTTAGCAAGACTCTCAGCAATTTAGCAAGAAACTGCTTTAAAATAAAATAAAATAAAAAACACAAAGGATTGGGTGTATAACTTGGAGGTAGAATGCTTCTTGGTTCAATCACCAGTACGAAACTAATAATAATTTAAAAAATTAAAGGGCTAGAGGTGTAGCTAGGAAGTAAAATGCCCCTTAGTTTAAACTCATTACCACATCCATCAATCAATTATAATGTATAAACTATACAGCTTTGGGAGAGTAGAGAAAATGGAGATTAGATGACTGTTTATTTGCACATATACATATAAAAATATATACATACAGACACACACTATATATATAAATGTGTGCGGTAGTGGTAGGGATTGAATCCAGGGACATTCTTCTTCTGAACTCTACCCCAGCCCCATTTTATTGTTTGTTTTGAAACAGGGTCTCACAAAGTTGCAAAAGGCCTTGTGTTGCTGATCCTGTCAAGAACCTGTGGTCCACCTGTCTCATCCTCCCCAAAAGAGTTTAATGTGCAAAAAGTAATGAAGAATTTGTATCTTTTTTTTATAACTCTTCTGAGTTGATGTCATAATCATATTTCCAAAGTTATAAGAAATTTCATAGATTGAATACTTTTTAACATTCTTAAAGGTAAACTTATTTTCTGATGGATACAACAAAAATAATCTTCCTAGGCTTGAAAATCATAACAATTTTTACTGTATTTAAGATCTCATAATCCCATAACATATCATGCCATCTAAACATTTCTGATAAGTATTTATCTGAATTAGACCACCTACTAAATTCAGCAATCTAGACTAATTTTCAACGTTTTTTTCTTCAGGAAACACAAATCTTCTTGTCCTTTTCACTGTGATTATATTGCATCAATCTAGCTCTAAGAGAGAGAGAGAGAGAGAGAGAGAGAGAGAGAGAGAGAGAGAGAGAGAGAGAGAGAGAGAGAGAGAGAGAGAACGGAAGAACAAAATTCATTTGATTTATTTTATTCTATTTCTTTAACAGAAACTCAGATTATTCTGGTTGAAATTAAAAGATATGGTCATATTTTGACACCTCAGATTTAGTTATTTTACAAATGTTAGTCATATTTTGGAGTTTTTATGGGAAAGAAAGAAAAAATGAAAATTTAGAGATTAATTAAAAATAATGACCAATGGGGGGGGGGAAACATTTGCAAATGACAAATGATATCATTTATATATTCCCTCTACAATGAGATCTTAAATTATAAATGTTGCTTAATACTGCTTATTTCAAAGACTGTGCAGATACTCCTAGCATTACAAAAACCTCAGAAATAAATACATGGGGCAGGAAATGTGTTACTTAAATGATACCCATATTTCTGGGTGGAGTTTTGTCTTCAAGTTACTTTAATTTCAGTCTAGTCCTGAGTTTGAAAGAACGATAAAGACGCTATAAAATACATACAGCAAAAGCAAGCCACGCCTGACATTCTCCAGCGGATGAAGGAAGAATACATTAGAATAGTAATAAAAGTGCAGCTGTTCTTCATTTTTCTCCTTTTTCCTTCCCCTTATAACTGTCTGTTTTTAATGGAATGCTTCTTTATTTTTTAATGGAAGTACAATTTTCAGTGGTCTGCTATTTTTCCCCCTAGAAGAGAAGTATAATAGGTGTAATCAAGAGAATGGAGAGGTTATAATAGAAGGGGGACATGATGAGACAAGAGATGTGAGTGGATGCGATTTCTCAAATACTACTATTCTTTTTAAATAGTATAGAGAAAAAACTTAAAATGACTGGTTTAGAATTGATTTGAAGGCTTAAATATACCCAGAACAGTGCTGAATCTTGTGTTAACACCATTTCAAATAATCACAGTACAGCCTGTGGTAAATTCCCGTGAAGAAATGTTAGTTATATTTTAGAGTTTTTATGGGCAAGGAAGAAAAAATGAAAACTTTTTAGAGATTAATTAAAAATAATGACCAATGGGGGGAACATTTGCCAGTGACAAATGATATCATTTATATATTCCCTCTACAAGTTTGTTTTTTAATTTAATTTAATTTAATTTTTTTAGGGTACTAGGGGATGAACCCAGTGGCATTCTATCTCTGAGCTATACCCACAGCCCATTTAATTTTTCATTTTGAAACCAGGTCTCACTAGGTTGATGAGAGTTGCCCTAAATGGTTAAGACTGTGTTCGAACCTGCAATCCTCTTATCTCTACTAAGATACTGAGTTACTGCGATTATAGAAATGAGACACCAGGCCAAGCCCATTCTGCAATATTAAAAAAATCACTATTATTGTGCAGTCATAAAAAAAGGGTCAGATCCAGGAGTGGTGATGCTTTTAATCCCAACATTTGCGAGGCGAGACAGGTGGATCACGATTCACTGACAGCCATCGAGGCCCTTTGCAACTCAGTGAAAACCTGTTTCAAAATAAAGAATTAGCCGGGCGTGGTGGCGCACGCTTGTAATCCCCGCGCTTGGGAGGCAGAGACAGGAGGATCACGCAGGTTGAAGCCAGCCGCGCTGGTTTAGGAGACCCTGTTTCCAAAAATAAAATAGGTCTGGGAGTGTAGCCCGGAGATAGACGGGTTTCCAGGAACCCCAGTACTAACAAACAAACAAACAAACAAACAAAATAAAGAATTAAAAAATAGGGCTAGGAGTGTAGCTTGGAGGTAGAATGCCCCTGGGTTCCATCCCCAATACCGAAGAGAGGGGTGGGGGAGGAGGGAGAGAGAGAGAGAGAGAGGGAGGGAGGGAGGGAGGGAGGGAGGGAGGGAGAGAGAGAGAGAGAGAGAGAGAGAGAGAGAGAGAGAGAGAGAGAGAGAGAGAGAACACAGAACAACAAAATTCATTTGATTTATTTTATTTTATTCTATTTCTTTAACAGAAACTCAAATTATTCTGGTTGAAATTAAAAGATATGGTCATATTTTGACACCTCAGATTTAGTTATTTTACTTTATTATAGTTTATATTTTAAGCTGAAAATTAATATCTCAGTATTTTAAAATTTTTGACTGAATGAGTATTTATGTATTTATTTTTTGGTGATACTGGGGTTCCTGGAAACCCTTCGACCTCTGGGTTACACGCCCAGGCATCTATTTTTTTATATTTTTATTTGTAAACAGGGTCTCTTAAGCCAGTGAGACTGGTTTTGAACCTGCGCGATCCTCCTGTCTTTGCCTCCCAAGCGCGGGGATTGTAAGCATGTGCCACCACGCTTGGCGAGCATTTATTTTTTTATTTTTTATTTTTGCGTACTAGGGATGGAACCCAGGGGCATTGTACCTCCATGATAGACCCCTGGACCTGTTTTTTTTATTTTTTTATTTTGAAACAGGGTCTCCCTGAGTCGTGAAGGGCCTCGCTAAGTAGCTAAGGCTGTCTGAGAACCACTATCCTCAGGTCTCAGCCTCCCAAATGCTGGGATTACAAGCATGTGCCACCTTGCCTGGCAACTGAATGAGTTTTGATCTTAATGAAAAATTGAAATTTTTGCCTACAAAAATGTTCCTTTGAAAAAAATAAAAAATATATCCTTTGAAAAGAGAAAGGAAAAGATGACATGGACATTACAAACTTTATTTTAAATTTCAAAGCATTGTTTTTTACTTGGAAATATTTAGTATGTACATCATATTTCATACACACTTAGTTTTAGAGTTAATGTTTATGATATTAAGTTATTTTGGATTAGCATAAAATGAGTTTAGGTATATTTACATGGTTAATATTTTTGTTACAGTGGTTATGATTCATTTATCTACTAATAAAGTATTTCTTGAAGTAATATTTTTATAATTTCAACTTACACAAATAGCTTGCAGTACCTGTAGGGTTGTATGGATTGTGAAGTTAAAATTAAATAAAAATTCCCTGGTTTTCTTCTCTATTTTTGCTGGATGTTAAACATCTTTTTTATGAGCTTATTGGCCAAGAAATCAAGAAGGGACTTACAATGACTGGAGCTAAAAAAAAAAAAAAAAAAAAACCTGAAATTATATAAAAATACCTAAATGTAACCAAAGAGGTGAATAATCTTAAAAATGTCTTACAAAAGTAATCATTGTTAAAATATCAATGTTAGCTGGGCGTAGTGAAGCATGCTTGTAATCCCAGTGCTTGGGAGGTGGAGACAGGAGGATCGTGCAAGTTCAGAGCCAGCCTCGCTGGTTTAAAAGACCCTGTTTCCAAATAAAATAAAATATATAAAAATAGTTCTGGGAGCATAGACCGGAGGTAGAAGGGTTTCCAGGAACACCAGTACCACCAAAAAATATAGATAGATGATAGATAGATAGATAGATAGATAGATATCTCAATGTTTTTATTCAAAGAATAGGAAAATACAGTGTTAAAATTCGTATGGAACTACAAAAACCCCAAAGAGCTACATACATCTTGAGAAAGAAAAGCAAAGTAGGAGATATTATATTACCTGACTACAATGCCAGCTACAAAGCTGTAGCCATCAAAACAGAATGGTATTGGCATAAAACCAGACACATAGAACAATTAATTGGAACAGAATAGAAAGCCTAGGAGTAAGCCCATGCATCCACAGTTAGCCTGTGCTAAATATGTGTATTGGAGAATAGAGAGTAGTTCTTTCAATATATGGTAAAATAAAATTGAATATCACCTGCAGAAGAGTGAAATTAGATCCCTACTTTTATCAGTTACCAAAAGAGACTCAGAAATAAAGATACAAATGTTAAGAAGTGAAACAATAAAGCTGATAAAATTAAACATAGGGAGAACATTTCTGGACGTTGAAAATTTAAAGCATTTTTTTAAATAAGAGCCCCAAATCATAAGAACAAATCCAAAAATAGACCAATGAGATTCCATCAAGCCACAGCTTCTTTTTAGCAAAGGAAATAGTCAACTGAGGGAAGAAACACTGCACTATGATAGGAAATATTTACAAGCTATCCACTTGACAAAGGTTTAATAATACTCAAAATACATAAGGAATTAAATACTCATTTCCAACTATTAGAAAATGTCAATAAACCTAGAGTATACATTTCTTAAAAGAAAACACACAAATGGTCCAAAAATATATGAAAAAGCCCTCAACATCACTTAGCATCAAGGAAATGAAAATTAAAACAATGAGTTATCACATCACTCCAGTAAGAATGGCTATAATCAAAACGACAAGGAGACGTGTTCTGTCAAGGAGGCAAAGAAAAGGAACCCTTTGTACATTGCCGATGGCATTGTAACTTAGTATAGCCTCGTAATAAACAATATAGAGGTCCACAGAATATGTAGAAAGAGAAGTACTCTCTAGTCTGATTAACATGTCTCTGTAGACAAGATAACATGGCAGGATTCTCACTGCTATAATCCATAAAAACTGAACATACAACTTAAAGGAAGAAATATTTACTTGCTCATGGTTTGTGGAGATTTCAGAGTTTCAGTCCAAGACAGGCTGGGTCTGTGGAGCTCAGAGCAAGGTGGCAGGAAACAGGAAAATGGCTAGGCTCAAATCTCATACCATAGAGACTGGAAACAAGAGAGCGAGAGCTCTGAGAAAGGAGATATCTCATATAATCCCCAAGGTCACACCCTATAGACCCCTTATTAGCAACCAAGTCCAATTTTCAACATTGCTTCCTAATTTCCATGAGGGAAAGGGGTCAGTTTAAGTCCAAACTATTATACTCTGCCCCTGGGCCCCTACATCTCATATCACCTCACATTGTAAAGTGCGTATAGTTCATCTCCAGGAATTCCAAATACTTAACAATAATGGTATTGCTCAAAAGTCCAAAGTCCAAGATTTCCTCTGAGACTCAAAGTAAACTCGTGGCTGTGAACCTTTAAAATAAAAAGCAAGAGACAGGCATCCAGTGTACCATGAAACAGAATAAATATTCGCATTCCAAAAGCTGGGCCCAAGTGGCCTCCTTGATTACAACGGCAGCATGCTGGCTCTCCCAGCCTGTTTCCATAGCTTGCAGCTTGCATCCTTTCCTTCACAGCCATTCTACATTTCTGACATTTCTAAATCACAGGGTTTTTTTCCCTTGCAACCTTGATTTCACCCTCATAGCTTGATAAATAACCCCATTTGGACCTTCTTGGAAGGTTTCCAACCCTGCCACACAGTGCCTGGCTTCCCAGGTCTCCTTGAAATATAGGTGTAAGGGATATTCTACGATCCTTTTTTCTAGCAAAGCCAGAATTACGTGAGCACCCAAATACACTACCAACAGGAAGTTAGTCATGCCCTTTTCAGTCATGGCCACCGGGCTTGTCTCAGTACTGGCGGCTACTGGGCCTGTTTTAATTCCGGTAGCCACCAGGCTTTTTTCAATCATACCCATGACCATGGGGCTCTTTTTTTACATGGTTTTTTCACTTGGGCTTGAACTGCCCAAATTACATTTCTTTTTTTTGTTCGTAGGCAAAACATTTGACCTCATTCAGTTATTGTTCTTTCACAACACCGTCTCCTCTGCCCCAGGTTTCTGGCCAAATTGCTAATCTATAAAGTCCTTTGCTTTGCTTTGTTCTCCCAATATTCACTATAGCTGGCTAAAAGCCAACATTAATCTCCATAATGTACTTTGGAGACTTTGCTCTTTTGAGATTTCCTCTGATAGTTTTATCAGTCCATCATCTTTAAATTTAGCCTCACTCAAAGTTTCATGAGACAGAAAAATGCGGAAAAACTCTTTACCAGAATATGAAATGAATGGCCTCTAGTCCATTTGCCTGTGCAGTTCTTTTGCTCTTGGAGATCTCGTGAGCACAGTCTCTACCACTGGCCTTTCTATCAACATCCTGGCCCCTCAAACTTCCTCTCACAAACCAGTTTCAAATACTCACAAAGCACATGATCAAATTTAGATAAAGCAATGAATTCACTTCTCTGATGCCTATCTTTGTTCTGGTCAGCATTCTTACTGCTATGATCAATAAACTTGAAAACATAAAACGCAGAGAAATGAAGATCTGTTCACTCACAGTATTTGGAGATTTCAGGGGTTCATTTTATGCCAAGCCAGATATGCAGAGGTCATAGCATAGTGGTGGAAATATATATATATATATATATATATATATATATATATATATATAGAGAGAGAGAGAGAGAGAGAGAGAGAGAGAAGAAAGAAAGAAAGAAAGAAAGAAAGAAAGAAAGAAAGAAAGAAAATCAAAGAGAGAGACAGAGAGAGCTGGAGAAAGAAAATCAAAGAGAGAGACAGAGAGAGCTGGGGAGAGAGAGAGAGAGAGAGAGAGAGAGAGAGAGAGAGAGAGAGAGAGAGAGAGAAAACAAGGGCTCTGTTCCCACATCATGGAGGCCAGAAGCCAGAGACAGCAAGCAAAGTATTCACACCCCCAAGCACAGTTCCTAAGATCACATACATAGGGGCCACCTCTCTAGTCACTCTTCAAATGCTTAGGTTACTACCCAGTGAATCCAGCATAATGGATTTATTTACTGATGGGATTACAACTCTTGTGATTTGATTAGATCAACTCTGAAAATTAATGCATGAGCTCTTCAGAAAATAATTTATAGTTCACCATAACAGTACCTATTCAAAGAAATTAAATTAGTATGTTTAAGAGACATTTGTATTCATGTTTTAATTGCAGTACTGTTCACAGTAGCCAAGAAGTGGAAAGTAGCCACCAACTGATGAATGGATTAAAAACAAGTGTAATACACTTAAGCAATGGAATATTACTCAACCATAAAGAAAATAAATTCCTATCTTTTGCAGCAACATAGAAGAAACTGAAGATCATTATGTTAAGTAAGATGAGCCATCCACAAAAAGCCAAGTACTAAATGATTTCCCTTATTTGAAAAATCTAAAAAGTTTATGCTCATTGAGGTTGAGAGTAGAATGGTGATGACCAGAACTTATAAAAGAAAAATATATGTGAAAATCCAGAAGTCATGTTACATCTTATTAGAGTGTCCAGAAAATTCTATCTTCTGTTAATTCACATTGGCTTAGAAACCACTGCCATATAAATAGAGTGATTATAAAACGTGGAGTTAAGGACAAATTTAAGTACTAGTTTAAGTTAGTAGTTAAGAATTAAACTTACTAAGTTAAGAGAATATTTAAATACTGAGAGAATAAGTTTCCTTATATACATACACAAAAATTATTGGAGCTCTTATATTTGTGATGCAATTGTTTTCTGGGAAAAACAATAATTTATACACTGCAGCATCTGGAACCTTAGTTTATTTTCTAACGTGTTTGCCAGGTTATATGTAAAAATTGAAGGAAAATGCCACTCCTTAAAAACGCTGTGATAATTCAATCAAAACTTATTTCAGAGAGGTCATGCATCAACTACTTTGAGGACCTCAGCTTGACAATTTCCACTTGAAGTGGAGTCATGAATGTAATAATAGAGCATAATTATTATGCTGATTAGATACTTAGCCTTGAAAAGATCAAAAGTGGCTAGACCTTGTCCAAGGAGGTAGTTGAGAACGGTAGCTGCTGGAAATGTCATACTGTCTATTAAATTGCTTGGCTTATGCTATTTTGCAGTGTATATGAACCAAAGAAGATACATTTAGGGAAGAGAGAGAGAGGAGAAGGAGATTTGGGGTAGGCAAATATTGGAAATTTAGGTACTGGTTTCTCAGTTACTTCCCTTATGTAAGATGCAGATGTTAACACCTTCTAGAACTTTCTTTAGTACTTGAAGAACTATAGACAATCAAGTTTTGTGGGACATAGTTATCTTGCTGACTTGAGGTGCAGTCACTTTAGCTCTTTCTTCCAAATTTTTTCTCAATGATTCTTCAGGATCATCCTGTATGATATTTCATACACCCCTTGCCCTTGCCATCTTGATATTTAGCACCGAGGACCTTGCTTTTATTCTTCTTAGAATCTAATAATACATAATTATATATATAATATAAAACTTGATATTTATCATACTATATATATAATATATTCTTTCTTGTTACATCTATTTCATTCTGGACTATAAGGTAGGTGAAGGTGGAGCTCTTTGCAATGTCTGTTTCCTGCTGAATATGAGTGCCTAGAACAGTTGATCACATGTAATAGATGCTCACTATCTGTATATTAAGAAATGTACAAATAAGTGCATAAATACAAGAATAAAGTGACTTGCTTGGGGCCCTAGTCTCCAATCTTAATGAGGCGTTAGTGTATACACAGTCCTCACTTTCTCTATCTGTCACTTCATCACTCCTTTCCTAACATTGAGGAGTTTTTTTTTTTTAAGGTATTGGGAATTGAACCCAGGGCATTCTACCTCTGAGCTACACTCCAAGCCCCTTTTTATTTTTCATCATCATTATTATTATTTTTTTTAATTTTTGCAATATTCTCAGTAAATTTCTGAGGGTCTTGCTGAGTTGCTGAGACTGACCTCAAACCTGAGATCCTCCTGAATCAGCCTCCCATGTACTAGGATTACAGCTGTGCACCACCACACCCAAGTGAATATACCACTTCAAATCTCACTAAAATTCAGTAAAATTCTAATAATGAAAACATTTACTTTAATATAACATTTTATTATTATCATTATACTTTATGTATTATACTATGTTATTATATTTCATTATAATATAATATTATAATAAAGTATAATAAAATAAAATTATAATAATAAAATAAAAATACTAGTAAAATATTTGGATTGAACAGAAAGACATGACTTGTGACTTTATTCTGTAAACAATTTTGTAAAACCAATGATTTTAAGCAAATAGAAACTAGTGATGACCTGAACTTTAAAAATGGTTTTGACTAGAAGACTGAAGTTACTTGGGTCATCACTAGTTTAATATTCTACATTGGATGACAAAATTAATAACAACAACACAATAGTAGATATTATCAATATAGAAATAACAGAATATAGTTCCTCATATAGGGCTACAATAATTCGGAGTGGGAAAATTTCTATGCTATCTAAGTTTCTGGATACAGTTTGCTTTGGGAATAATGGCTTTGTTATTTGGAAAAGAAGGTGGATAGGTGGAGATGTTTCTCTCTCTCTCTCTCTCTCTCTCTCTCTCTCTATATATATATATATATATATATATATATATATATATATATATATTACTGGAAATATATATATTACTGGAAAGTTCTCCTTTGGTAACCAGTTACACAGATATCTATTCAAAAGTCACTAGAGTAGAAATGACTTTATCCTAAAAAATTTTATCTTTTTAGAATTTGGCAAAAGAAGATCTAATCATAAATTTCACAAGTATTTTAAAATGAGTTTTCATTTTAAGGTAGTATAAATAATATATAAGCGATGTATTCAATTAAAATTATAATATTAAAATGAATACCTTCATCATGACCTCTCAGGGGAATCGTTAATCAGAATGATTAGGTAGTACTACTGATCCCTGTAGCAGAAAAATATGATTACTGTTTTTATAGGTCTATGGCTAAAAATAAATTCTTTTCCCCCATCTAAATATCATTCATGCTATCCATCTTTCCACTTAAAGCATAGTCAATTTTGTGGTGATATAAACTATCATATGATGCTATAAAAGAAGTACATTTTTCTTAACTCTATAAAAATTGGTGTTTTAAAATAAACTACCAGATTTTTTTGTGTGTGTCTACTTCTCCAAACCCAGCACAGAATATGTACATGTGAAGCCTATTTACAAAGAGAATGTGAAGGCATGGATTTGATCATGAATAATTTAGAAAACCTAGAGCTGAACTGATCTCATCACCCCATTTATTTGCCTCTTCAGAGTAAATGCATTTCGGAAAACCAGACATATAGCAAAATGCTAGAGACACCAGACGGGCATATCTATGTAGGCACAAATCTGTGTTTAAACTATTTTGCAGGACAGAATATCTGTGTATGCGGTAACTAATTCTTATAAAAATTGCCAGAAAAAAAATGTAGAGAAAGTTGTCAAAAAGATGTTGCACAGCACAGTCAAACAGTCTTTTCCATTTTTACTGTTCTGTCTGAGCATAAAAATTAAATATTTTACTTCCAAGTGCTTTGCACATGGCATAAGAAAATATATGCTAAAAGTAGTTTATTATTTTCCTTTCTCTTAAAAAATTTTATCTTTATTTATATTTATTCAAACCATCTTTTTTATGCAAGTTTGAAAACCACTTATATTAGTAATTGATTTATTGTTAACGTGAATACCCACGCGATTTTTCTTTTCTTGTAGCCCTAAGTATCAAGAGCAGACACACATTTTGACTTGGCTAGCTGAGTTCCTTCTTTGTTGGCTCCAAGTCAATTAAAATTGCTCAAAGCTTCCTAAGGCCCCATGTAGCAATAATCCAGTTCTTACTTTAATCCAATTTCAATGACTTTTCCTGCAGTTGACAGTAATACAGCCCTCGTGATGACCAATTAGGTATTCCACATAAAAATCGCAGCTGCTTCAGTGGAGAAAATGATTACTGTAACATCTGGTAGTGTACTGATAAGGTTATCAAATGAGAAACTAAATCTTGAAAATCAGCTGCTCTTTATTCCAGCATCTTTCAGCTCCCATGGAACTATTAATTCTAGGACATATATGAGATGAGTCAGCGCAAAAGCAAAGGAAAAAAGCCATACGGCACAATAGTGGTTCATTTTAAATGTACCCACAAGTCAGGCAAGACATAATTCAAGCGTGCATTAGACTTTTCACACTTCTCAGAGAAATTGCATTAGTCAGAAATTTAGCGGCTAATGATATTGGACACTTTCCATTGAATACAGTGCAAAACATCACATATGATGTATAATGTGTGCTTAACTAAGTGTCGATACATTCACTAGGGTAATAGAAGGGACCGGGGGAGTAAGAAGGGACCGGGGGAGTAAGAAGGGAAGGGGAAAAAAGAGACCAAATGATGTTAGGTGCATAAATATCATGGGAAATTACAATAAAAGTTTTAAAGAGTACCAATGGAGATACTATTCAAATAGCAGAATATAACCACATATATGAATAAATGTTGTTCTGTCTCTATGGAAAAATTTATTTTTATATTTCAGGAACAAGTTAAGGCCTGTGAAAAATGATACAAGCTTCCATATAGGATACTATGAAAAAATGCTACAAAATAGTAAAAATAGTAGCAGAAAATATGAAATAATATGAACATGGAGAAGAGAAATAATTACTAGATGAAGCAAATAAAGCAATTACCAAAAATGTTGGAACTCTCAAGAATGCCAAATGTGAATTTACACTTTCATAAAATAACACAAAGTCAATGGATGCTTGACAAACCAGAGAATAAACAATTTATTAATATTACAGAAAAAGAAACATGATCTGCATTTAAAATTAATTGCTACAAATAATGTGAAAATGGCAATCTATAGTAAAAGGAAATGTATTGGACACTTACAAAATCTAAGAGACAAACATCCAATTATCATATGAGTCAAAAACTCATCCTTAGAAATAATGGAAAGGACTATAGATAGATAGAAGGATTGATACATTTCCAATTATGAAAGCAACCCTTAACATGTGTTGAAAGTAAGGTTCATGTGATTGTCATCAATAATTTTATCCTTAGCTGATGACATCTTAAATCTTATAGGCTCTTGAAACAAATATTACAGTGTTTGATGTAATTAAAATATGAATATTCAATAACTCAGAAAGTCTGTATTTCTTAATATCTTTGGTAGAGAAAGCTCACACCTGTGTTGATGGAGAAATTCATAGCATTATTCATAATGAAAAGAACTTAAATGTGTGTGTGCATGCATGTGTGCGTGCATGTGTGTGCGTGTGTGTTACATGTGTGCATAATGATAGTGTAAACTTTGCAGATAGATTTTATGATAAGATCCTCCAGATGTATTGCAGAACTATTTTGTTAATAAATAAAAGGATGATTCATATGACATAAATTTACAGTTAAATACACATAAAATATCACAATTTTTATTTCATTATCCTGGGATTCTTTTTATTGGTGAATATTAATTATACAGAGTAGCAGACTTCATTATGACGTATTTGTACATAATTCTCTCAATTTCATCTCCAGCACCTTTCCTGGCCTTTCTGTCTTTCCTCTCTCATCTTTCTTTCCGTATCTTAATCATCCCCCTTAGATTTTTTGAGATAGATTTTTTGAGATAGATTTTTTTCCCTTAATTTTTCTTTATGAAAGAAACCACACAGCACACATCTTTCTGAATCTGGCTTATTTTGTTTAACCTGGTGTTCTCTAATTCTATCCAATTTTCTGCAAATGGTATCATTTCACTTTTGTTTATGGCTGAACACAATACCTTATTTTCTTTATCTATTCATCTGTTGATGGGCACCTAGGCAGTCTCCATAACGTGGCTAAGGTGCATTGTGCTGTTATAAACATGGGAGTGCTTGTGTCTCAAAAGTATGCTGACTTTAGTTCTTTTAAATAAATGTCTATTGGATCATGTATATTATAGGCACACTGGGTAATATGGAATAATGAAGGCTTATTTGACAACTACTAGGCAATATGACATCAAGGACAGAGTGTTGGTAAACAGGGTCATCAGATTTAGCCATAGCACTTCAGTTTCATTAGAAGGATGCATCCATCTATGCAACAGCATAGATACTTTAATATACTTTAATATACATAGTACTTTAATATAATGCTTAGAATTTGAACACAATCTGAGGTCATTAATGCCAGTGAAATTAAATATTAAAGTAGGATAATCATAGCTATAAGCGGATAGAAAAAAGGAAGGAAAGTAGATAGAGCCAGGGAGCAAAGATTTTCCAATTTTAATATCTGATATAAATTTTATCTTTTCCTTTGTGTATAAAAAAAGGAAACATACATCAACTTATTTTAAGAGTATAGTAGAGAAAATGGCTAAACTAATTTGGGTAATATTTCCTTCTCTAAAACAAATTATGTTAATACTTATCATTTTTTCTTACCAAAGAGACATTAGCAAACATGGAAAATGGGTGATATACAGTATTAGAAGAAAATGAGTGTCTTGTATTTACACTCAATGAATTTAGGAAATACTACAATGTAATGTTCTTTTCTCCAAAATGCAATTTTCACTGTGGTATTTTAGTTACCTATAGAATATGATCGATGTAGATACAAATAGATGATGAAAGATGATAGATAGATAGATAGATAGATAGATAGATGATATATATGGAAAATCTACTCAGGGTCAAATAAAATATAGGTCCAATATGGCAGATGTTGCTTAGATATTACCAACTTTCAGGTTGAGCCTGACCAGTCACTGCCTTGAAGGCAATGTATTTTGGAGCTGCCAATTTAAAGCCTTTTAAAAAGTATGGACTTTGTTGGATAAAATAAAAGCCACCTGCTTCAAACACCACATACAGAACAAAAGACTTGCCAGATAGTCACTAGAACATAAAAGTCTTATATATTTCTGATAAAAATGGAGCAGTACCATACTTCAGCAAATATTTGAGAGGAAAAGTAATTTTAGGTAACATTTTCAAAGTGATATTATTTAATATCCTCAAACTTTATTCAACTGTTTGAGGCCATAGTTTTCTTTTTAAGTATTTTATTTATTTTTAAAAATATTTTTGCTTTTTTTTAACTCATTTTAAGTTATTTCTCAGTATTAAAGGTATGGATTATTTAACTGCCACACATAATGTAAATGTATTTTTTTTTTTTTTTTGCATTTCACTTTTGTTGTTGTTGTTGTTGTTATTTAAGTTTACCACTTGGGGGCACCAAGCAAATTTTTTGAGTTCTATTCAAAGAAATTTCAGTGGTTGCTTTCTTGCTTCTAAATGGCTTCAGCACTGAGCACTATGACTATGAACTGAAATGAGGGCTAGAGAAAGATGAGAGCTCTTAAGAAAAATTCAGCCTTTCCTTTTCACTCGTAAGAGATCTATGATCATAAGGAGAAATCTGGAAATACTAACAACCAGACAGAAAATAGTTGCTGAGACTTCTCATCCCAGATATGAAATGTCCCCTGTCCAATTCGCAAATATTTATTGACAAGAAATGGAATGAACAGCCATTTGACTACCTCCAGACTCCCAAGATAGCAGATATTTTGAAAACTATTCTTATTTGGTCTTCAGTGTGAAAATCTTGACTTCCATCAATATACTTGCCAATGCCTTTTTCCAGCCATCCAATTTCACAAGCCTAGATTAGATAGACATGGCAACCAGCTGCCCAACATTATTAAGTGTCGACTACAAGTCGACATTAACTTGGTGTTCCACATATTCCTCATTAAGATTGTCTAATCTTCCTTATTATGTATGGAATAGCTATTATTATTCTTATTTAGCTGGTATGAAAGAAAATGGAAACCAAGAAAGACAAATTGATGTTCTATATTCTCATGCAATAACAGTAGAGAACCACCTTTTTATGGCTGTTCTGGGTCCAGGGTAAGTATTCTTTCCAATATTTGACATTGGATCTCAAAAAACAAGTAGTCTTTAATAAGTATTTACTCAGTTCAGACTCTGTATAAAATTTGTGGCCCTGCAATTTCTGTTCTACATACCAATATTTTAAAAGTAAAACAATTGTTATGAGTTTTCAGGGAGGAAATTTAAAAATAGTATGCCATTTATTTTCTTATAGAAATTTATCATTTCTTAAAGAAAAGTATCAAAACTCCTAGCTTTAACTTTGAGAATTATATACCAGATGAGTAATTCAAATTTTTAACAATGATATAAATTGATTGATATTACCATACTGTGATAAAAATTTACTAAAATGATGTAGTTCTTCAAATAAAACTCTAGGAATATAAACAGATGATACTACACTTATATATATTAAACATCCCATTAAGTAAACTTTCTGACCATTATGTTAGCTACTCAAACAGTACATTCCTTAGAAAATAAGTTAAGGTCATTTTGACTTAAAAGAAATTAATAACCAACAGTAATAGACATGGGTTGAGATAAATTTAAAAATATTATTTCCAAAGATCAAAATATGAGAGACAAAATACTATGATTTGCATGTATATCATACCTTTTATTTTAGAAAGTATTTAGATAAACTCAGAACAGAGAATAAAAATGGCTTTAGGATTCAGATAAATCTGAATTAGAATTTTGGATCTATCACGCATAAACTGTTTGAGTAGTATAGCTACATTTTCCAAGTTTCATATTTCTAAACTTCATAGAACTAAAATTATATGATCTACCTACAGTGTTATTATGACAATTCTAAATCAAATGTGCAGTACAGCACCAAATACAGAAATATTTACATTATTGAAAATCCATCCCCTAATCCATATCACATTGGGTTTAAATGAATGTAAGTGGATCCTAACCACCATTATGTCCAATCTGTTTACATGCCTAGAATCGCTACGCAGGACCTATTTATGAGCCACCTGTGGACACTTGACCATGCTCAGAGAAACAGGACAATGCTAATGCCATCTCCTGTATGTGGTATATCTAAAGAGGCTCTCCCATGCTTGGAAGGCCCTACAGGACACCACGGTCCTTTCAGTGCCCAGCTGCTTTCTATCTAACATGAGGACCAGGTTCTGGCTTCTGGGGACTCTTGCGTGCTGCCCTCATACAAGGCATTAGGGACATGCATTTTCTCAAGGCTTCAATTCACATCTGTCTGGATAAATGACACGAGAAATTAAGATAATCTTTCATTCCTGGCTCAGTCGCATTACAAAAAGCATATTGGCAGTTCTCTTCAGCTTCTTCCTTTCCTCTCTCGAGTCACAGTCACAAGGTATATTTTTAAACTTTCTTCTCCATTCCTTTCTTTCCTTCATGCCAATTGCTAATACCTCCAACCATATTAACATGGAGAAATAAGCAAGACAATACTCTATGTAGGAGAAGATAAGATTCCATGATGTCTTGTTTGAGATTACAAGTTAAAAGTAGCTTTTTTGTGTGTGGTACTGGGGTTCCTGGAAGCCCTTCTACCTCCAGGCTACACTCCCAGACCTATTTTATATTTTTATTTGGAAACAGGGTCTCTTAAGCCAGCGCATCTGGCTTCGGACCTGTGCGATCCTCCTGTCTCTGCCTCCCAAGCGTGGGGATTACAAGTGTGCACCACCATACCCGGCCTTAAAAGTAGCTTTCTTAAATTCAGAATTTAGCTTCTTATTTTTACACCATTTAAAGGTCTTCCAAGTCTAGAATCTTGCGTTCACCAAAGAAAGAAAAAAAAGTTGTTTTCAATATCTGTGTTAGTTTCATATTGCTATAACCAAAATATTTCATGTGAATAACTTCTATGAGAATGGCTTTATTTTGGCTCATGGAGCAGAGGTTTCAGTCCATGGGTGGCTGGCTCCAAGGCAGAAATATCATAGTGGAAGAGTGGAAGGAGGAAAGTTGCTCAGCTCATTGCAGCCATGAAACAGAAAGTTAGAAAGAGTAAGGGACAAGGACAAAATATAGTTCTCAAGGTCATTCCCCTAGTGATCCATTTATTCTACTAGGCCTACTTTCCAGCGGTAATCCATTTAACTAGAAATAGATTAATCCTCATGATCTGCTCCCTTCCCAAAGCCCTACCTCTTAATATTATTACCCTGAGACCAAGCCTTCCACACATGAGTCATTGGGAGGCATTTCATATCAAAACCATAACAATATCATCATTCTAATACTATACCATCAGGAATTTACAGGATGACTAACAAAGTATGAATATGTATATTCTGTTCATTTTCATGTTAACCTACAATAAACCCACAAGAGTGGTACAATAGTTATGCAGATTTTATTGATGTGGAAGTGGTGGTTTCAAACAATCAGGTGAGATCTAGAAGGAAATTACCATGGAGCCATTTCACATGCATCCAGGACTTCCCCAGGCAGGACACATCTGCTAAGTCAGTCACTGTGCTAGATCAGACCCTGGGCCTGAGGCTTAACTCTGGATAATTCTCATTAGTTGTAGAAGACAAAGATAAAGTGGCCAAATAAAGGACTTTACAAAGAAACTTCAAGTAGGTTTTAATTTTGTTTTCTTCCATTCAATCCCATTCACCTTTAATGAGAATCAAACAAGCCAGGAAGGGTCAGAAGAAATTCTAATGTGCACTTTGCTTTCTTCATTCTGAAAATATTTTGTTCAGCTAAAAATCATAGTCTGCTAATTATTATAAACCATAAAATTCAACATAAGACATCGACACTGAAGCAGATGGCGGAACTCAAGTTTTCATATAATGCCAAAATACCGTTAGTGTCATTGTTAATTTTTAAAAATATGCATGGGTAACTTCAAAAATTATGTTGATATTTTTCCATCTTGATTAAGTGCAATAAAATACCTTCATGAAGTTATGCCTAGGAAGTTATATACAAAATGACAAGCCAGAAAATATTTATGAAATAATTCACACCAGTTTTCCCAGATTAGCATGATTGCAAACACATGTTGAAAAAAAAATCTTGATTTTATTCCCAGTGAGAAAAATAATCAAAGAGCATATTTTAATTGCTCAAGAAGAAAGACATTAATTTAATGTTTATTTTTAAAATTTAACACAATTTTTTCTCTCGAGTTTCGTACTTTGAAACGGAAGGCATCTAAGTGTTGCAGAAATCCACAGGTTATTTTAAAAAACTCTTCATTCACATAGTAAATAATGAATGAGCTTTGAGGGCATGACAGTATGATGTCAAAGTTAAGAAAAAAATTAAAAATTGCCTAACGCAGTGGCACATGCCTATAATCCCAAAACTTCAGAGGCTAAGACTAGAGCCCCAATAAGTTAGTGAGACCCTTGCCACTTAGTAAGATACTGTTTCAAAACTAAAACTAAAAATGGCTGGGTGGATGTAACCTGAAGATAGAGTACCCTGCATTTAATCCCAAGTGAAAAAATAAATAAATTAAATTAAATTTTAGTAATGAAAGAATCTCTTGCATTAGTAAAACAGAATAATACGTAGTAATTTAATTTAAAGCATAAATGAATTATTTGTAAAATCAAGTCAAATCTGTTATAAAGCTTCCTGTAGGTGATTGGGATTTTGCAACACTAGATGGTTTTTCAACATTTCAAATAATATTATCTATATCTTTGGTCATAAAATTCACTCCCTTATTTTTTCCTGCCTGGTTCTTCTCTTTAGCTGGCCAACTTATTTTTTATATTTTTTCTAAATTTTTTTTTTGCCTTCTTCAATGATGAACTTTGCCTCTAAAAGCTAATGGGGATGCCTTAAATGTAGGTGATTCTTGGTAGTTAAATAATATCCTCTTACCTTTTCCCCATGCTTTCATCCTGACTGTGATGAGAGTCTCCAGTTCCATTATGTGAGAGGTAAATTGTTCATGAATGACATTAAAATTTGGTTCCTTTTCACAGATTAATGTTTTTCCCTCAAATTTACGGCCTAAAATTTATGGCTTCTTTGCCTTTATATCTCCCAGGTAAATGAAATCAGTGCATTTCCAATAAAACAATAATAAAACTGATGGCAATTTTCAGTTTGTCCCCAACTCTAAACCCCAAACACATATACATACCTATGGGAATGCTTTTTTTAAAAAAAATATTGTATTCTTTTAAATATTTTTAGTGATCCAAAGCCTTGAAGATGCTTTCTTTTTCAATTTTTTCCAAATTTCTTTTGTAGTGCCGAGGATGGAACCCATGGGCACTCTACTTCCAAGCTACACCTCCAGTCTGATTAATTTTTTATTTTTTATTTTAAAACAGGGTTTCATTAAGTATCCAAGGGCCTCACTAAGTAGCTGAGGCTGGCCCTGAATACAGATCCTCCTGTCTCAGCCTCCCAAGTACTTGATTACAAGCTTGCACTACCAGACTCAGCTACTCTAAGTTTTAATTCTAACTTACAGCCTGAGTTTTGATTTCCAAAAATTTCCCATGCTCCTAAATTTACTCCCAATACACTAGTGACATGAACTTGAAATTACCCATGATTTTCCTCCAATCTTGTTTTTCATGGTGCCAATGAAATTTCTGAAATGGTATTACCATCCCAACCACTAAAACTATCTTTACCCTTATGGTTCCAGGATAAATGTCTTCACTGCATGGGCTATCGTTATAGTCTACTGAGGATCATTTTTCTTCTTATCCATGCTCTTAAAAACTCTGCATTATAGTATCTGGATGAAGAGTATTTATAAACTGGGCATAGTGATGCATGCTTGTAATCCCAGCATTCAGGAGGCTGAGACAAGAGAACTCAAGGACAGCCTCAGCTACTTAGTGAGGCCCTTGGCAACTCAGTGAGACCCTGTTTTAAAATAAAGAATAAAAATAGGGCTGAGGGTGTAGCTCAGAGGTAGAACACCCCTGGGTTCCATCCCCAGTACTGCAGAAAAAGAGTTTTTATATAAAATTAAATTATTATCTACATTAAGTAATTAATAAATCATTAGCATATTTATCTTCATCTTATCATAAAGACAAGTGACGTACACAGTTTTCTCCCTAAGTCAACAAAAAGAAAAATATGTTGGTCTAACAGATGGTATTTGGGATAAAATGAAAATAACTTATTTTGTTATTTTGTTCTAAATACCTTTATTCTCTGTGACTAATGGTCACAAATATATTGATTTTTAGGAATAAAACTATTTACAATAAATTTAGGTTATTTCTTAATATTAAAAATCAGGAAAAATTACACTTTATCTGTTTTGGGTTCCTGAAAACCCTTCTACCTCCGGGATACACTTCCAGACCTATTTTATACTTTTTAAATTTGGAAACAGGGTCTCTTAAGCCAGCGAGGCTGGCTTTGAACCTGCGCAATCCTCCTGTCTCTGCCTCCCAAGTGTGCACCACCACGTTTGGCCTAACCTTATTTTTAATTAAAAATTTTAATTTCAAAAATTTTATGGTATTGGTCAAAGAACAACTTCTGATTTCAATGCAAAGTATATTGTACCAAATTTTCTATGTTATACTGAGAAAATTTTTAATTATAAGGTATGGCTTCACTATTGTGGAAGTTTACACAAATTAATTAAATTCAATATTGTACAGAACTGAGCTCTTAATACAATCTTCACTCAAATAAAATTTTGATACATGTGATGAATATTTATTTGCTTATTAACTAGATATTTGTTTATTTTCTGTTAGAAAGATCTCTTATTTGTATTCATTAATTCATCCATTTTAATTGAATGTACATTGTGAATTAGGTATAATAGTAATTGTAAAGCCAGAAATGACAGCTATCAATGCTACTTAGTGAATATACATTCTGATAAGGCCTATCATTAAAGACAACAAACAAATACCAAGAAGGACCTGGGTTCCCACGGGAAACTGAACAATTTAGTGTTTTGGGGAATTTTTGCAAGAGGGGGAAAGTGTGTCCCAGAAACAGGGGCGAATGTGATATGAAGGCCAAGAGCCTGGGGTTTGAGAAGTGCTGAAAACCAAAGTTCATTCTAGTCTGCATGAGGCCAGGGGGCAGAGGATGAGGGGCAGACAGCCCCTGACATAAAAGGTTGTTGAAGTAGGCAAACACTGGAAGAGCTCAGGTCACCACGTCAGAATTTTAGACTTTGCATTGAGCTCACAGGGAAGATGCAGGGGAAGTAAAGAGCTGAGCATCCAGGAGACCTCGCGGTCACACCCGCAGCAGTGTGGCAGGAATCCACAGCAACAAAGATTACCAAAGTCAATCACCAAGCTACACATGAGAAGGAGGGACGGGGAGAGAATGAGGCAGGATTTGGGTAAGGGCTAATTGGGTGATGTGTGCATGTGTGCCTCCAGACCATCTTGTATCCCATTAAGATGTATGACTACAATGCACCAATAAAAATGTTGGGACGGGGAGAGAATGAGGCAGGATTTGGGTAAGGGCTAATTGGGTGATGTGTGCATGTGTGCCTCCAGACCATCTTGTATCCCATTAAGATGTATGACTACAATGCACCAATAAAAATGTTAAAAATAAATTAAGCTGAAGCAGAGGCTGATGGTACACTCCTGGAACTCTAGCTACTCTGGACGCTGAAGCAGACAGATCATCTGATCCTAGGAGTTTAATATAGACTTGGAAAAATAATGAGAAAAAAAAGAAAAGAAAAAAGAAAAGGCAAGGGAAGAAAGAAGCTGTTTGAGAGAGATAATGGTGAGTTCAAGCAGGATGGTGATAATAAAGACTTTAAAATTTGGCAACCTTAAGAGACATTTAGAAATGGAAGTGTGTGTGTGTGTGTGTGTGTGTGTGTGTGTGTGTGTGTGTGTATGTGTGTTTGGAACAATTTAGGATTTAACCTGTAATAACTAGATCAATTGAATGAACGGCTAAACATTATTAATCACCTACTACTTGCAGTATTTTATGCATCGTACATGTTTTGACTAATTTAATCTGCACAACAATCATTTGACAGAAGTGTTATGAGCACATTTTTTCAGGTAAGAAATGCGAGCGGCATGAAGACGGTCTAAGATTACAGTTAGTATAAATCACAGAGACTGAGAGTCTGACTCCTCCAGGCCTAACCATTTAATCATGCCTGGACTGTTCAGATATTTAAAAAGTTAGAGACACTGTAGAAGGATTCCGTGTGGGTTTCAGGGAGAAAATTGAGTGCTATCTTGAACTTTATTTTTGAAGAGCCCATACAGTTCAATGAAAATTCCCAGTGTACTTTTGGGTTCTATAGATCTGCAGTCCAGTAGAGCCCTGTGGCAAAGGTGGGCACTGAAGCTATGGAAGAAAATGAAATTGTCAACATGAGAGGAGGAGATGGAGGTTGGATATCATCCTCATCTACATGGGTCAAAAAAGGTATATGGAGATGTGAAACATAATACGCTCATAGACTTCCACCTCGTGGGGAGAAAGACGACTCAGACAACTGCAATCTGGCATGATAAGTGCTAAGTCAGAGGCAGAAACCTTGACAGTGATTTCTCTCCCATGAGAGAAGGCAAGGTTCATGAAAGTACTTTTTAGAGGCTGTGGGACCTGAGCTGACTTTGGAATCATGGCTTGGAGCAAATTAGATGAAGAAGAAAGGTAAAGCTGTCTTTGTACTCAAATTCAGTTTACCTGGGCAATGGACAGTTGAGCAAGAAAAAGGCAGCGCCAGGAGCCCAGGCACTGATGCCACTTTGGGAAAAGTGATTTCTGCATCATGGTAGGAGAGTGGTTTTGTGGAAGGCAATTGTTGAAACGCAAGGCCGGGGAAGTGGGAAAAGCATCAGAAAGCTTTGCAAGTTATAGTGGCATCTTTCTATTCTTTAACTAGCAGTTGCAATGACTGCACAGAGGAATTTTCTGAAAATATGAATATCAGAATATTTTGCCTAGCTCATCTAAATTTCATTTTTTTATTCAGATAATCTGGTCTAAATTGTACACTTTTATAGCCAGATGGTAAGATAAAATCTGTCTCTTTTTTCTGTTCAGAACATTTTACTTGATATCATGGAATTTTGTCCCTTAAAAATATTGCCATTACAAAAAGAATTAAGTGTGTCCAGAAACAAGATGTCAATTTCATTTTTTAGGAAATACATATGGCCCTACTCTTTGCTGTCCCAAATTCTAAACTGTCATAATATACTTCACATGGTGGTAATTGGAAATCACCAAGAAGAAAGTATTTGATCACACATACAATGGTGTGTAGTAATTCAACCACAGCATTGCTGGCAACTAACATCTTTCAAATGAAATTCCAGATATGGACACAGTAACCACCTACATATGGCATTCTTTTCAAAATTGGATTTCTCAAAGTTGTATTCTAACATACTTTTCATAATTTTTGGAGATAAGTTTACCAGAATCTTAAGGCCTACTCCTCAAATACCTTAGAAATAATTATGACTTTCATCCTAATAATCAAATATTATATCAAATAACATAACATATCTCCAAATTTATATTTGCATTTAAAGAAATTTTTTTTTACAAAATAAACATTTTTGGAAGAGCATAAGAAAAAGAAAGAAGCGTGTGTTTGTTTCATGACTTTTCAAAATTAGGAATGTCATTAGTGAGCATAATTTATATGATTCTTTTTACTTATGCTAATGTATCACCCAAGGTGTTTTCTAATGTCTCATTTGGAATATACTAGGAGATTTTAATATGATTGACATGGAATTATTTCTCCCTGTCACACCTAGTTGTTTTTTTCATGCCCACACATGTTTTGCAGTGTTCTCATTGAGTTGTTAATGAGTTATCAATTTTTGCACACATTGAAAGCAGAACATGAAAAAATTATTTACCCAAGGTGTTAGTACACTATCTTAAAGGTTGAAAATAAAAATATTTTAATTTCAACACAAACATATTAGCCATTGTTCCAAGACAGATTGTGCAAATTGAAAATGATTTTCCGCATTAGTGGTACTACATAAACTTTGGGTTGGAATTTTTTTCACAATGAGCAATTAGACTATATTTGATGCGAAATTGGAGAACTGTACACATAAAACTCTTGAAGCAAAAAAAAAAATAAAAGCATTCTGTATTATTTGCCTACATCCTGTGTAGTGTTTTGAAAGGTGATTTAAATTTTTAACGAAAATAAGATACTTGGCATGCACATGGTGATGGAGAGAGTTGCAATAGTATGTCTCTCTAAGTCAGTAGTGAGTGATCTCAGAAAATAAATACAAGGAAGAGGACGATCTCTTTCTTTCTCTCATGTTTCCACTTTGAAATTCACTCATATATTTTGTTTCTGCGAGGGTATATTTTGTGAAGACGAGAATAGGAATATTTTATAAAGGTCCTTGAAAGCACTTCTCACCTCATTTCCTGGAGGAAGTTCAGCTTTACCAGGATGAGTTGACCAGGCTGGAGGAAAGGAGAAAAAGAGGAGTACACAGCAGCTAATGTGTCTTAACTATCTATCCCATGCTGAGCCCTGTTTCAATCCTTTTCATAAATCATTATGGAAATCCCTCACGGTGTGCTGATACTAATACCTTGGTTTACAGGGAAATCACAAGGCCATTCACAGAGTGGCTCAATCTCAGCAGCCATGCTTTGCCATGGACACCATGGCCCTAGGTTATAGTTTTCCCTTTAGCTTGTATTCTATGTTCACTTGTTTTTTTTTTTCGTTTTTTTTTTTTTTTTTGCGGTATTGGGGATGGAATCCAGGGGCATTCTACCTTTGACCTACACCCCCAGCCCTATATTTTTATTTTTTATTTTGAAACAAGTCTCAATAAATTGCAAAGGGCCTCACTAAGTAACTGAGGCTGTCCTCGAATCATGCACAATGTTTGTGCACTGTTTATTATCATACTTTCTATGACTGTGTTTTCTTCATTTCCAGTAGGAAAAAAACTAGAAAAATCTCCCATGCCTACCAATAGGTGAATGAGGAAATACAAATTATAGATTCAGCAAATAAGAGAATACTATACTGCAGTAAAAATGAAAAAAAATATAGGTGATGCACACAGCACCACCAAAAAATCATGAAACATCACAGTAAGTAAAGGAAGCAAACACGAAAGAGAGCACACTGGTGGACTCCATCAGAATTATGACTGGGATGAAGTAGATGTTCTATAGCTTGATAGTAGTACTGTGTAAGAACTTCATACAATTCCTAAAACTCATCAAGTCATACACTTATAGTGGATACATTTTCTTTATGTCAATTCAACCTCATTAAAATGAATTAGAAAATATTGATAAAATGCATTCTAAGAGAATATATAAAACAATTATTTAGATGTCTGTATGATAACTACCTGCTTCTTTTACATTTTTAAGTCTTCTACTTTTTTTCTTTTTGAATATCTAGGTTTTGTTTTTATATTTTAGTTTTATTTTTTATTTTATATTTTTATTGGCACATTGTAATCACACATCTTAATAGGATACAAGGTATTAGAGGCATACATGCACACATCAGTCATTTAGCTCTCCTCACTACCCACCCCATTCCCTCCCTCTTCCCTCCTTCTCGTGTTTGGCTTAGTGATTGACTTTAGTCAATCATTTGTAAATGTACATCATGTACATTAGAGAATTTTCCTCTTCCCCCTCCCATAATTTCCAGATAGATCACCTTATTTCCTTCTCTGAGCTTATCCTTCTTCATCTAGAGTTCCTCCTATAGCCCATATTCCCTAACTTCTGCATATTAGGAAGAGCATCCTATTTTTTACCTTATGTGACTGACTAATCTCACTTGGCATAATGTTCTCCAGTTCCATCCATTTCCACAGATGACATAATTTTGTTTTTGTTTATGGCTGCGTAAAATTCCATTGTGCACTTAGCCCATAGCTTTGTAATCCATTCATCTGTTGATGGACATCTTGGCTGGTTCCATAGTTTGGCAATTGTGAACTGTGCAGCTATGAACATAGAGATTCATGCAATAGTCTGATAGTTTGTTTTCCATTCTTTTGGGTAGATTCCCAGAAGTGGTATTGCTGGATCATATGGTAGGTTCATTCTCATTCTTCTGAGGCTCCTCCATATTGTTTTCCAAAGTCACTGCGCTAATTTCCCATCCCACCAGCAGTGTACTGAAGTTCCCACTTCTCCATACCCTCGCCAGTATTTGTTGTTTGTGGTTTTTATGATGCTTCCCTGTTACCTCATTTCAAAAGATAGTACTAATGATAAAATATAACCTTTAAATTGGAGTGATATGTTTTACCCTAGAATATTTTATTCAAATATTCTACTTGCTTAACTTATTTATTATAAAAAAAAAAGCTAGCAAAATGATGAGTCACAAGAGCAACAACAACAATTGTGTACCTGATAAAAGGTTATTTAATTTATTAAACACCCACATGCACCTCCTGCTTTCTAGGCAAATCGCTTTGGAAACAGATGTGTGTTCAAAATAATTTTATATACTTTAGAACCGGTTTAACATACTCTTCTGGCATATTTATTTTAAAATATGCTATGCTTCTATCAGTGAGTCACTGGTATATGACTAATGGCGTTCTCATTCAGTCTTGGGAAAAATGTTAAATATTTAAGCATTAAAATAATATTCTACTTATTTTCTTTAAAAAAGTAAAATCAAGAAATACAGTAAGAATATAAAATAAGAAGCCAATCAAGAGATTTGATTAACATTTTGAGAATTTTATGAATGTGTTATACACATAAATATACACACATATCTATGCCCATGGATACACAAAACATTTTATATACAATACCATATAGTGCCTTAAAATGTTCATTTTTTTTTTGTACTGGGAGTGGAATCCAGAGGCTTTCTATCTCCAGGCTATACTCCCAAACCTATTGTATATTTTATTTGGAAACAGGGTCTCACTAAGTTGCTGAGAGCTTCACTCAGTAACTGAGGTTGGCTTCGAACCTGTGTGATCCTCCTGTCTCAGCCTCCCAAGCTCTGGGATTACAAGCATGCGCCACCGCGCCCTGCTTAAAATGTTCATGTTTTAATAAAAGACAATTTTATCAAAATATCACCAAAGTTACTGCATTGTATTTCATCAGATAGAAGCAACTTTATGTGACCACTGACATATTGTAGTGCATACTTTTGTGTTAGAGCCAATGCTGTCATATACATGGTTTTGCATAAATGTTTGCCTACATTTTTTATGTAGTATTTAAAACACTAGAATTCCTGTCTCTCCCTTTTTTCTATTTCTGCTCTGATGATCCCTTAAGAAAACACAATCCTAAATGGCGATTTTGTCTACTTTTCTCAGGTGTGAAGAGGGTAGGGCGAGGCAAGAATCATTGCTGTCCACAATAATGTATACTATGTTCTTCCTCAATTCTGTGTCCTAGGGTGTCTTAATTAATTAGCAAAAATCTCCTTTTTATCTTTGCATCAAAGAGTGTTCATCTGCACAATTCTAGATTGAAAATATTTAAACCACTGGCTCTCAATCTATGTCACACAGTAGAGTCCCTGGGGGGAAATTTCAAATATTGAAATTCCTGGATCCCAACCACCCAGATTTTAACTTAATTGGTATTGGTCAAGTCCTGGGAACTGGTAGTTTTTAAAGCCCTCCTGAGGAATCTGACTCTAATAAGCAATCTGTACCAGAAACCACTACACCAGATGGTTCCCTGGACTAAGACTGGGACTCATCTCTTCCAGCTGGTCCACCATTTCTTGGGCTATATTGAATCAAATCTTTACTTTTTATCATTTTCCCACACCATCTAGCATCTTTGAGTTTCACGGCCAGTCCTGTTCATGTACACAGTCTCGGATTTAACATGTACAGAATTTTCATTTTATCGTAGTAGTAGCAATAGTCTACTTTAATAGTGTACTGTGTGTGAGTAAACTCAATTGACAAAGTTTTGTGGGTCTATGGGCAAGTATATTTAAACTGTGGTGCTATCCAAGAGACTTTGCAGGCACCGCAAGCTTTAGAGACATGGATTTCTTGACCTTCTAATTCTATACCTACTCTTTCCCAGTGTTTTTGTTTTTTCTTTCCACAATCCTTTAACACAACAACCTTCTTTCATTAAAAAAAGCAAAAACAAAAATTAAAAAAAAAGAAACAGAGTAGTTTAAATCCTTCCAAATCTTACAATACTGCATGTCCCAGGGGGTCAATCTTCCAGTGCTCTAATGTGTTGGGGGCAGGAAGTAAAGACCTCTTCTGTGAAAACATCACTTACCAAGACAGGAGTTCCTTTCTTCTAGGAAATATAACAAAATATATTTGCTAAGCATAAAGCATGTTATTAAAAGATATTTAGTATAAACTAGGAAAAAACAAATTTATGAATATTATCAAGTTTGTTCATTGGGAATAATAATGATTTTCTTTTAGTTTTTTCAATTGTGTCTCTGGACTATTATAAAAGCAAACAATACTTGAGGTTGAGTTGTGAGTAAAGGATATTTTTGTAAGTCATAAGAAATGTACTAAATACAAGCCAGGTGTAGTGGCACACACTTGTAATCCCAGTACTTGGGAGGCTGAGATAGTAGGAACCTGGTTCATGGCTAGCTTTGGGTACTTATGTCCTCTACAACTGAGTGAGACTCTTTCAAAATAAAAGAATAAAAAATTGGGCTGGAGGTATAGCTCAGAGGTAGAATGCCCCTATGTTCAATCCCGAAAACCACAAAAAAGATGTACTAAATATGGCTTTTACATATTAAAACATGAGTAATTTGTATAAACTCTTTTAATATTGTGAGAGAAGATGTGCCTTTTTCTGGAAAGCAAAGCATCGTTAATCAATATAAGTGGTTACCCTAGTACTTGGGAGGATCTCAAGTTCACAGCCAGCCTTATCTTAGCAACTTACTGAGTGCTCAGCAACTTACTGAGACCCTGTTTCAAAATAAAAAGTAAGACAGGGCTTGAGGTGTAACACAGGTAGAATGCCCTTGGGTTTAATCCCTAGTCTCACACACACACACACACACACACACACAGAGTAACAACATAAATAGGAAATATAATAGGGTGTAGGTAGATTGCTACTGGATTCAGTTCCTAGTGACACACACACACACACACACACACACACACACACACACACACTACAATTTAGAGATGTTAATTCAACAGGTGACTCTAAATAGCTTTCTCAAATTACCAATTATTTCAAATTATATTGTATAGAATTCAGGCAAAATAGCTGGGCCTGGTGGCGCAGGTTTGTAATCCCAGTACTTGGGAGGCTGAGACAGGAGAATCTGGGTTACAGACAGCTTCAGCTAATTGTGAGGCCCTTTACAACTGTGAGATGCTGTTTGAAAATAAAGAATAAAAAATAGGGCTGGGGCAGAGCTCGGAGGTAGAATGCCCTGAGTTCCAACCTCAGTACTGAAAAAAAAAAAAAAAAAAAGAATTCAGGCAAAAATAAATGATGTGTAACTTCTGATTAAATGAACATTTAAATGTATTTAAACTAAGTTCCATAAAACTATATCCAGTGTTACTGTCATCTTATATATTTTAATATTTCTGATTCTTTATATAAAGCATGATAAGCCAGCTTCTGAATTGATCAGTTTTTACAGAATACAGCTCCTTAATTAAAACATTAAGAGTTTAATTATAATGTCTAAGGAAATAAATGATATAATAATTGCTAATTGTATGCATATTTCTCACCAAATTGTCCACAGTAACTGAATCCTAAATTCCAGCACAGTGTTGCACACACATTTTCTAAGAGAAGGAACACTACAACTTTTCACTGTACCCTCCACATTATATGAAAATAGTAATTTTAGTGCATATCAAATGGCATTAATACTAATTAAGAAATAAGAAACAGCATAGATAATTCTTCTAATAATAAAAAAGTGAGTAAGTTAATCTTATTATGTTTATGTAATGATGATACTTTTTCATGCATTGCTGTGGTTTAGATGTTGAATCTCTCCCAAAGGTCTATATGTGAAAGACTTGGTCCCCAGGGTAGTACTATTAGTAGGAGCTGTAGATCTTTAGGGCCTAGAGCTGTATGGGCATGTGCCCAATGATTTAAGGACTCTGATCTGTCATTTCATTTTCTTTGTTTTTGCTTTCTAGCTCATGAGGAGAGCAGTTTGCTCCATCATACATTCCCAGAATGATGTGCAGCCTCAACAGAGGTCCAGCATTATGGGGCTATTCATGCATGGACTGAGATCAGTCGGTTCCTTCTTCAATCAACTAATTATCTCAGGTTTGTCTTTTTCTTTCTTTTTTTCTTTTTTTATACGTGTGTATATGATACTAAGGATTGAACTCAGGGACATTTTACCTCTGAGCTACACCCCCAGCCCTATTTCATTTTTTATTTTGAAACAGGGTCTCACTAAGTTGCAGAGGGCCTCACTAAGTTTCTAAGACTGGCTTCAAACCCGCAATCTTCCTGTCTCAGCCTCCCAAGTACTGGGCAGCCACCGTGCACCACCGACTCTGCTTCAGGTATTTTCTTATAGCAACAAGAAGCTAGCTAATACAATCATTTTACTAGTATTTCTGACAAGATGCATTATTTTTCAATGTTTTATTAATGTTCCTCAGAGCACATGGCAATATTTTTTAATTATAAATTGAAAGAGGAATGTATGTGATGGGAAATAACTATGATTTAAGTGTTTTAAGATAAATTTTTCTGTACAATTTTAAGATAAAATTTTAAGATAAAATTTCTGTTCATGGTGTAAGAAAATGCTAAAAATTTTTGGCAGTAGTTTCTTTTTCATACTTTTCAGAAATTGTCCAAGGGAATAACTGGGTAATAAGTCACTTATAGGACAGGTGATTTTTTTTTCCATTTTATTTTGCTCCTGAAAACAAATTTTATAGATTACTAGAAAACTTTTAATGAAATAAAAATGCTTCAATAGAATGAAAAACTCAAATAACATCGCCATAACTAAACTTTTATTTCCATTTATGTGCTCATCCAGTACCTAAATCTCTAAAAACCAAATATAATAGTAAATTGGTGCTAACTTTTGCTTATTCTAGAAGTAGATGTAGTTTATGTATGATGAGGAGTGAATTACAGTTTTTAAATAAATCTATTCATCTTTTTAAGGAATATATTTCCAATACCATTTCAAATTCATTAAAACTTTTTAATTTAAAATTTCATATAATCCATGTTGACTTTATTATGTGCTAATAAATTTGTAATGAATAAAAGAGGGAATATTCCTTTTGATATTTTTCATAGAGGCATAAGCAAAAATAAACAGACTAAGACCATTTTTCCAAGCCTGCTAGCAAATAAGACATCACCATAATGCAGCCTGGAAATCAGAAGAGAACACTGAAGAACATTTCTCCTGAGTGTTTATGGGCAGCAATATGCGTAGCCTATAAATTCCAGTCATATACACCAGTTGGGCCCACACACAAACTCAAAGTAGGCCATGTGTGTTTGCAGGGCTCTATGGCAATAATTTCTCTGGCCTATATGATAACTATCTTTAAAGTCACTAAAGAATTCTAAGATTTCACTGCCAATCATCCAATTCCCCATACAATATAGTCTGTCCTCCATATCAATGGAGCCCACCAGTCACCAAGAGAAAACCCTTTTAAAACATATGTCAGTTCAGAACTGACAGTTTTTTGGTCAGTGTATATGACACAATATAGTATAACACCTATTTACTTAGCATCTACATTGAAGTAGGTAATATAGTATTCTAGAAATTATTTAAGTTGTATGAGGATATATGAATAGATTATAAGTAAATACTATGCAATTATTAACCAGACACTTGAGCATATGCAGATTTTAGTATATGAGTAGTACTGGAAACAGTTGACCATGGAACCTGTGAATGACTATATTACACCTGCTGTCAGCTTGAGATTTGGGGCATTTAGAAATTATCTGGTCTTTCTGTATCTTTATGATGACCTGCTCCCTCTCAGCATAAAATTTCTGGTGCAACTTGAACTGGCTGGTCTGATGAACCATATCAGAACCCAGAGTTAGCCTGGGTGCATTAGCCTCTCTCTTGAAGAAAAGAGAATTTTTTTGAAGAATTCTCTCCTCTCAAGCCTTCACTAGAAGACACTATAGACTTCAACTATCGTACTAAAAGCCATAGTACTGCAGCATCTATCTTGTGTTGCCGATGGAACCGCCACTCCTGGACCAGTCACTATACCTACCCATAATTCCACTCTCAGTATGACCTTGTTGTGTCCCTTTTAGACTTCCAGAGATGCTCCAGGAGCCATTTTAGCTTGTGATGGGGTCAACTTTCATCCTTCCAGATTAAAGCAATTTTTGTGGTTGTTGAAATTCACTCTTAGTTATAGGCTGATGAGTATCATCTGTTTCTTTAGGTTTATCCAGAAAAGGGACTATAAGACTGAAATAGAGATGTTTTTAATGCTCTTGAATTAATGGATTGATACACTTTGGACTGGACAACTAAATATAAAAAAAAGCCACAGGCCAGTCAGCCTCACGGTCTTTGTGGAACACATTCTTGGCCAGAGGCCAGCTCTGTCTTCATCTGATTATACCTTGTACTTCTGAAAAATAATGTCTTCACTTCTATGTCTTCGGGGGGCAAGATGTAGCTTTGTTATTTGGCAAACATTTCTGGCACCGAACTATTTATAGAATTGCTGAATTAACCTCCCGTTCTCCCTCACACTTCAGGTGTCTAAACCTCAGAAATCGGCCAGCACTTGGTGAAAGGGGGGAAAAGGATTATCTCAGTTCTGAACAAACAGGGCCAGAGCCAATTTTGTCAAGTAAAACAGCACAGTCCTCAGTGGCTTCTTGTCAGCCAGTGACCCCACGAGCGGCAATGGCCCCGAGGGAGGAAAACCTGCCAGCCACATAGCGCTGTCTGACTCCTCATGGCTGTGAGAGTCACAGACCTGGAATGCTGCGTTTGCTCTAAATAAGTTCAAGATAGGAAAATATTCTACAGGCAACATATTGCCGGTGACTATGATAATCTTGCTTTGCTTGTGGCTGAAATGAAGGATGAAGTTATTTAGCTATGCATATCCGGCTGCTTAGAATATAAATAAAAGCAGAGACACAATATCCACACAAGACTTCTTTCACATTGTCTATGAAATTATTAATTAATCTCATGTAATCAAACAGATTAAAATAACATTTTTGTTAACCTTTTGTAAATTTAGGGGAATATAGAGGCAATTTGTGACTCCCTAATGCTGGGATTACAAGTGTGAGCCACCACACCTGGCTTTATTCTTTATTTTGAAACAGGGTCTCACTAAATTGCAGAGGGCCTCACTAAGTAGCTGAGGCTGTCTATGAACTGCGATCCTTTGGTCTCAGCCTCAGCCTCCTGAATGCTGGGATTACAAGCATGCGCCACCATGCCCGGCCTTGATTTATTTTTTTTTAACACTGTTTCTGCATTTTATATTCAATATGCTTTCATGTGAAATACTTTAAGAGAAGGTATTTTTAAATTTGGTTTGGATCTTTCCTTTATCCTGAGTTAAGTACAATTTTCTGTTTTATTTGTTTGATTTTTAGATATTGCATTTTTTCCTAACTAACTGGTAGTAAAAGTCTTTTTAAAATTGTATTTGTTCACTTTTTGTACTTTTATTGTTGCTTTATAATATGGTTCAGAGTCATAGTGACATATATATACATAATATTTGGTGAGTTTTCCCATAAATTAGTTTCCTTGAACAGTGATTTCAGAATTTTTCAGTAAGAATAAACAAAAAAGTAGAATTTATTGAATTAAAAAAAAAATTTATAGCCAGGCGTGGTGACGTAGGCTTGTAAATCCAGAATTTGGGAGACTGAGACAGGAGGCTCTTGGTTCTCACCTGGCCTCAGCTACTTAGTGAGGCCCTTTGCAACTTGATGAGACCCTGTTTCAAATAATAAATAAAAATAGGGCTGGGAGTTTAGCTCAGAGGTAGAATGCCCCTGGGTTCCATCCCCCGTACCACAAAAAATAATTATTAGAAATAATAACAAAGAAAATCAAACAAATAAAAACCTAAAACCTTGCATGTGAATAACAAACTTACTCAGAAAATGGAGGAAATGCAAATATAAAATAAATAAAATGTTAAAGGAAAAGTAATAACAGTCACACAAGAAATTGTAATAATTAATTGCTCAATTCTATTTACCTAAAATAAGAAAAATTAATCGATGCTATTTTATGAAAATGTAATTCATTTAAAACAACTCTGGATTACAATCAAATTTAATCTTGTTATTGTGAAAGAAATACAGAGGATTGCCAGACCATTATCCTCCCTGGAACCAGCCCAGGCAATTCAGGAAAGGAATTTGGCCAGAATAAGTCATAAAATATAAATGAGTATAATATCATTTATGAGAAGAGGAAAATTCTTAAATTTCATTTTAGAAATTGAATTATTTAGGCCAGTGTTCTTAGAATGCTTTAAACACTTCAATGCATGTGTGTATTATATAACAATTAAATTATGATAATTAACATATTAATCACTTATTATTATTTATTATTTTTATTTTGTGGTCTTTTGAATCTAGCCTAAGACTTTGCTTAAGCTCAGAATGTGCTCAATCTCTTTTCTTAACATTTCTTTATGATGAGCACGTGCAAAATCCTCTCATCTAGCTATTTTGAAATACACAGTGCACTTCCATTAACTGTATTCATCCCACTGTACAATTAAACTTCAGAATTTAGTTCTCTCGAGGAGGTCTACTATTATACCTGTTGGTCACCGTCTCCCCATTCTCCCTAATTCCTGATCTTTTCAGTCTTTGGTAATCACTATTAGACCCTGGACTTCAATGAGATCAACTTCTCTGTTTCACATGTAAATGAGATCAAGGGGCCTTAAAGGAAATTGAGATCTACAACAGACAAAATGTATTAACATAAAAAACCTAAGGATTATGACCAGACATCGTCCTCAGTAGGTGGTGGATGTGCAGAGCAGGCACACTGACATTAAGTGAAAATATTTTGATGATATTTATAATAAAATGCGTTTTCTCATACTGAAGAGCTTATTTTTATTGTTACACTCTTAAAATCACCTTCAATTCACACATATATATCTATATGTAATATGCTTTATATAACATATATAATTATAAAATATAATATGAAATATTATATATATGAAATATATAATATTATATATAATATATATATATATTCATTTTTTTCCAGTTGCTAGCACTGAACCATAACCAAAGCCCAGTAATTATTTTATTTTAAGACAGGTTCTCCCTAAGCTGCCCAGGCTGATCTTGAACTTGTAATCCTCCTTCCTCTGTCCCCCAAGCAGCTGGGATTGCCATCCTCAGCTACCTATCTATCTTGTTATCTCTTTATCTATCTATCTATCTATCTATCATCTATCGTCTGTCCATTAGGTATATACATTTATGCAAATAAATATAGAGGTATTATATAAATGTGTATTTTATATATGTGCATATATATATATACATATATATGTATATATATGTATGTATATATAGAGAGAGAGAAGGAGAGGAGAGAGAGAGAGAGAGAGAGAGAGAGAGAGAGAGAGAAAGAAAGAGAGAGAGAACAGCGATGTTTTTAAATATACATGATTTGTTCAGGTTGGTGCTGAAGCTTGAAACCAAGACTTTATTCACATGCTAAATTCTGCCACTGAGCTATATCTCTGAATCCTAAACTATATGTTTTGAAATATGAAGTATTTAGGCCACGAAAGGACTTTGTAATATATTTATCTTTTTCATAAATAATAGAATGTGAAGCAGAGATAATTAGCATCACAATCAAAATTATTTACAATAAAAATCCCATGATTTTATTTTATATATTGATATAAATATCTCACTGGCTGGTAAAATATATATTTTCATTAATAGAAATATTTTTAAATCTGAAAGAACATAATAAAAATTAAATGGGACAAATAAGATTAAGTTCATAAATAATGCTACATTTAAGAAAAACATATTGAAAGCTGGGCATGGTGGCACACTCTTGTAATCCCTGTACTTGAGAAGCTGATACAGGAGGATCCCAGGATCAAGGACAGCCTCATAGTAAGACCCTATTTCTGAATAAAGAATAAAATAGGGCTGCAGGAATAACATGAATGTAGAAGGCCTTTGGATTCAACCGCCAGAGCCACAAAATAAAATACAAAATAAAATAAAATTTTGAATAGAGATTAAGAAATGATTGTCAGTTAAAATAATTATATGGAAAACATTTCAATATTTGTGGTCATCTCAAAAAATGTCAAACTTATTTCTAAATTCACTTAATATTCAAGATAAATCTCAATTTATTAGAACAATTTTTACAACTGTCTGTATTTCTAATCTTTTTATATGTCATAGCTCCTTTAGGATGACAAAGCTGTTACACATTTAATAGCTTTAGATTTGAATTTTCTACTACATAGCTTCATCTAATACTCATGAGCCTAAATGATGCCCTAGATAATAGCACTGCACTGATAGGAATATTAACTCCCTGTCTTATCAGAAGTATTGGTAACAATTTCTTAATTGCATGAGTCAACTGAGATTGGCAAATGACCTCAGCATTTGCTTTCCTTCTAAAGAAGTGGATAAGTAGATGATCATCCCAGGTTTTATACTTATGTACAAAGTCACATAGGACCAATCAGAATGGTGGCACAAAATTTTTTGTCCAGTTATTATTTATTACTTACATTCATTGCTTATTATTTTTGACTGCTCATTACTATTGTTTTGTTGATCATGGATCCATGTTATATGAAGTGAAAGGGCAAATGTATGACAGTTCTAGAATGCCCTTCTGAAAGAAGTTTCATTTTTTGATATGAAGAACTCAGCGTGGTGATATGGGTGCCTTTTACTTCTAAAAAGGAGCTCATCTGTCTCTTTTCTCATTTGAATTCTACATCTGAGAATCAGAACAGCTGCCCTCCCTGGGTTCGCTGCATCCCTACCTTTTCAACCTCACAGGGGGAATAAACATTCTCTTTAAGTGTTTGGATCCATCTGCTGCCTCTCTAGGTTAACTTAAATACAGGGAAAATGTCTGGTTTTTACCATCCTGCTCATCCCGCATTGGTAGCTTTTGTCTGCTGCTTGTTTATTTGTTTTGGACTTCTTATGTGTGGTTGCCTACCATTTTAACATCATTACTTTGGGTGAGTTACATGTTGGTCATTGTTTAATGCACCTACATTATGACTCTTTCCATTTAAGGGCTTATTTTCTGAAGCAGGTGGTCTTTTTGATCAGTCAATCAATAATGTTTATTCAATTATCAATACTAATTATGTGGTAGACACTTGGCTGTGACCTAGATATAAAGAATAAATAAGAAAAGAAACTGCCTGCCTCATGAAGTTTGGAAAGAATCCAGTTAAGGATTGAGTAAGAAAACGGTAGAGGAATTGTTTCTGTAGACAGAATGGACACCTCTCTTAAAAAGTACCATTTAAGCAAAAACATAAGGAAATGAAAATAACTGAACAGTTAAGATTGAGCAGATGGGGGAAGAAATTGATTCCAAGAAAAAGGAGAGAATCCTGAAAAGATCTGAGATAGGAAAAATTGGAACTGCCAAGAAACCTAAAACATAGTTATAGCGTATATCTTAGTTAATAAGTGTAATGAATTTAGGTCATATTATTAGTTAAAGTTGATATCTTTCTGAAGATATGGTACCAATGAGTTTGGGAGAAATAGATAAGGCCCAGGTCTGGTAGGGCTTGTAGACCATGGTTAAGCATCTCAATTTAAGGGTAACAATGAAGATATGCAATTAATTTACACTGATATCATAGAAGATAAACTAGATAATTACATTATTTTGTGTTAAGTGGAGACTGTGTTTGGAGCAGGCACTGGGGAAAGCGGAAGGATCCTGTGAGAAGATGGTTGTGTTCACTCACCAGAGCAGTAGGATCCTGCCCGAAATTTGAGGCTGATGAACACACACACATACACACACACACAGCTAGTGTGTAAGTGTGGTGTCAGGTTCAGAGTTAAGTATGTCATTTGAAAGTACCCTAGGCCTCACTATCAGCTTCTCTCAATGTGTTGCAGAAGGTAAAGTATAGAAGTTATCAGTAGGCAAACATCAAGAAATGCTAGACGTAGTATTGCATACTTGTAATCCCAGTACCTGGGGGGCTAAGACAAGAAGATCACAGGTTTGAGGGCAGCTCCAGGAACTTAGCCAGACCCTCAGAAACTTACGGAAACCCTGTGTCAAAATAAAAAGTAAAAAGGCTGGCGGATCAGCTCATAGATAGAATTCCCTAGGTTTAATTTTAAAAATCACAACAAAAAGATGGATCCAGGTTTTCTCTTTGAAGAATAATAATGATAATCTAGGCAAAAGACTGGGGGAGTTGCTGTTTAAGATGTCAGCAGGTGAACAGAAGGGGAAGGGCGCATTGGGAGAGAAAATGGGCGGAAGTGATTATTGAACAAGTAACAAAATTTTTGAGGAGCAGTAGCAAATACTGTGCTTCTCTATTTGGATAGTAATGCTCTCTGTTTTTGACTATGAGACTAGCAAATATTTAAACAGTAAAGTGAAGACATTATCATCATCATCATTATCATCATCATCATCATCATCATCATTATAACATTATAGATTTTAATTCTTGAATCTCAAAACTAAAATGCATTTCTCAAAATTATTGAGCCTTAAGTGATTTATATTCCCCTTTCACTAAAAAGAACAAGCTACAAAATACTTATTTAATTTTATGGACACTATTAGTTCATCTTATTCCAGTTAAGAGAAAGAATCATCTGCTGATTTATTTATTTATTTATTTATTTATTTATTTATTTATTTATTTATTTGGTGGCCCTGGGGATGGAACCCACGGATTTTCTACCTCTGGGCTACACTCTCAGAACTAGTTTTATATTTTATTAGAAACAGGGTCTCACTATGTAGCTGAGGCTGGCTTCGAACCTGTGCGATCCTCCTGTCTCAGCCTCCCAGGTACTGGGATTACAAGAGTGTGCCACCGCGCCTGGCATCATCTGCTGATTTAGCACTAAGGAATTTATATTAACTTACTGTTATATCCTTGAAAGAAAACAGTCTTGAAGTAGACCTAGATTATAATCCCAAATCAAAGTTTTACTGGGGAGCTAGTTAATTTACTTTTCCAGCTTCTTGCTTTTGCAAAATTACAGACATATTAATCCCACCAGGAAAACACAACAATTAAATGAAATCCTATATACCTATGACAAACTTTGGTCCATTAAATAGTAGGTACCTAATACCTATGAAAATAATTTGGCTTAATCAAGACATATGATAAACACACTTTCTTAGTTTCACTCTGGTGAGTCACACAAACTATTATGACAAAAGGTTCAAAGAAGCTCTCAATCCAGTTAGACGGAAAAGTATGTAAAATGTGCCAAAGCATGCCTCCTCCTCCTCCTTTTCTTCTTCTTCTTCTTCTTCTTCTTCTTCTTCTTCTTCTTCTTCTTCTTCTTCTTCTTCTTCTTCTTCTTCTTCTTCTTCTTCTCCTTCTCTCTCTCTCTCTCTCTCTCTCTCTCTCTCTCTCTCTCCCCATATATATTCTTAGGAAAAGGTTGTGTTTACTTTGTAAGTCCTTATTCCTACAATGAAGGCATTGCTGGAGAAAGAAGTTAAAAACAAGGAAGGAAAGAAGGAGACTATTTTTGTTTTAATTTTAAAGAGATCATTCCCTTTGCAAACTAAGCTTAATGTTTTAGTTGGTTGCATCAACACTAACAATAATATTAATTTCCCATAAACTTAAATATTTTTTGTAGGAGGCAATAACCAACAGATGTGGAGGACTGAAGGTGAGGGAGGGTAGAGATGAAGAAGAGGTTGGTACCTGTTTTTAGCTGCTCTGCATAACATATCGCAAGCTGGCTAACAAGCTCTGAGTTGATCCAGTCAGAAGAAAATTGCCAGACAACAATGTTGGTAAGTGTGGTGCCACCCAAAACTCAGGGGGCAGATGAGATTTTCAATTACAATTTGGAATTAGATACTATAATCTCTTATTTGCAGAATCTTATAAATCCTTTTAAATTGATAAGAGTTCTAGTGGAAGCCAATTAGTCAAACTGGCAGAAGCAGAAGAGACTACAATGAAAAAATGAATGGTTCTGATTGCAATCTGGACAAATGGAGAAGAGCAGGAGAACTTATGTCTTAAGCCTATGGGAACTGCAGAAAGCATCTGATGCTTTTATGTATGTGTTTCTGCTTTTAAGTAGGCAGCAGGCAGCTGCTTCATTGAACAGAAAGAAGCTGGACCCCAAGTTTGACAAGAATGTCAGCAGAAATAAATCCAAGGGTTCATTTGACGAAGTGCACACAAATCTAATGTTCTATACTCTAGAAGGAACAGAAGCAGGAAGGCAAACACAATTTGAGAACAGTACCGGACTGGAAGGATATGGCCAGCTTCTCTTTTGGGGCTTTCAAATGTGCTTTCTTTTGCATTTTTGTCCTTTTTACTTCAGTTGATTAAAAAGGACTGTAAAAAATGTAGGAAATGTATACACTGCCTCTGATACTGAGGCAACTCTGAGATTTTTCAGTGTTAACATATAGAAGAAAGAATATTGTCAGCAACTCAACATGAGCATTGCTGAGATTAAAATAATTTCATAGTAGAGGTTTCATGCATGTTAAATATTATTATTTATGTGTATAAATATGTAAACATATTTATAATACACATATATGTGAGTGTATGACTAATATATGACTCACTAGAATAAAAATGATTACTTTTTTGCATAACTTTCTCAGATAAAATATACAAAAGAGTCTTTGAAATGTATTAAGCTTTACTAAAATACAAATGTGAACATAGGATTGGACTTTCTGTAAACTATAATTATTTTAAAATAAGAAGTTAAAATACATGCTTGAGCTAGGCGTGGTGGCGCATGCTTGTAATCCCAGCACTTGGGAGGCTGAGACAGGAGGATCGCACAGATTCGAAGCCAGCCTCGGCTACTTAGTGAAGCTCTCAGCAACTTAGTGAGATCCTTTTCCACATAAAATATAAAAAATAGGTCTGGAAGTAAAGCCCAGAAGTAGAATGCTCCTGGGTTCCACCCCCAGTACCACACACACAGAAAATAATAAAATAAAATATATGTTTGATATATGAAGTCATTCTGAGTAGAGTCTTAGCAAATAAATTTTTCTTGTTATTGATCTATAGGTATTTTACTGTTATTTGAACTAATTTGGGGGGAAGTTAGAGTACTGTGGGGAAATTATCCTTCTTTTAAAAGAGTTAAATACAATTCAACTATTTTTAAGGGAATATGGCTTACTACTTTATCTTTTAGGAAAATTGGCCATAAAATAGTTTTAGAGAGTTGAATTCAGTCTTTATATTCTTGCTATATATTATATCATATATTATAAAACAAAGTAGAAATTAAATAAAAGCTAACTACAAAGCAATTCTGGCAGAGAGTAGGAAGAGAAGTCTTAGTCTGTATTTAAGTATGAAACATTAATCTGACAAATTTCTGAAAGGAACCAAGAGAACAATAATTTTTAAGTACTTTGCCTTTACTAAACATTGTTGAATGATAATGATAAATTAATAGAACAAGCCATACACTTGTGAACGATCAATATTTCTTATATCACAGTGTGATGTTACGATGTCTCTAGTTTGATTTCTATCCCTGGTTCCTGGTTCATAATGCCCCACTCCAGGCAAGCCCTGGAAAGGAGGAATTCCTGTACCCAGCCTGGGCCATTGAAATTCTGACCTTCTATTCCTTTGCCTCTTGGAGTTGTCCATAAAGATGTTATGGTAAGATCATCCACTTCAGGAGGGGTCCTCTCTCAGACCCTGCAAAAAAGACTGTTGCACAGAGAGGCCAAGAAGAATCTGCGCTGGAAGGTTTTCAGGATTTTTTCCATCTAGTTGCTTAGCATCCATCCGGTGTACAATAATGTTTCCACAAAACCCCAAAGGACAGGGTTAGAAATTTGAACAAGTGGAGTTTCCTGGACAATGAGGTGTCTGGAGAGGACATAAAAGTTTGGAATCCCTTTCCTCACACCTCTTTCTATGCATCTCTACATCTGTATCCTTTGTAATATCTTTTTAAACTAAACCAGTAAGTACAAGTTTTCTCTGAATTTTGTGAGCTATTCAAACAAAGTAATCAAATCCAAGAATGGACTGCAGGAACTTCGGCTTCGAGATAGTCAGAAACACAGATAAAAACTCCCTGGGGTTTGTGACTAGCCTTCAGATGAGGGTGGGCAGTGTTGGGGACCAGGCCTTCAATCTGTGAGATCTGACAGTATTTCTAGAAAGGTAGTTCTAGAATTGAACTGAATTAGAGGTCATGATCTGATATCTGCTGTAGACTTAACTGCTTGCTTGGAGATAGGAGAAATCTCAATGTATTTGGGGATCACAGAAGTGATATATGCTGGAAAAGCAGAGTGGAAGAGACTGAATTAGAGGATTTTTGTTTCATTTCTACCCAGAATAAGTTATGAACTTAATTTCAGGATGTATCTGTTTTTTTTTTTTCCTTTAAAATGTTAAAGGCTTTAATGGAACCATTTTTGTTAATTTTTTTTTTTTTTTTTTTTTTTTGCGGGTCTGGGGATGGAACCCAGGGACATTCTACCTCCAAGGTACACCCCCTGCCCTATTTTTTATTCTTTATTTTGAAACAGGGTCTCACTGAGTTGCAAAGAGCCACACTAAGTAGCTGAGGCTGTCCACGAACCACGATCCTCCTGTCTCAGCCTCCCAAATGCTGGAATTACAAGGGTGCACCACCACGCCCGGCTTCTAACAGAACCATTTTTAAAAATTTCACAACTTCAAATAATGCAATTGTCTTCTGCTTTGTTTTGACGAAGAAACACACTGAAGAAGCATTAAACATTTAGATCTTTGCAGAAGACTGGCTCACATTGGACTAATATTAAAAAAACAAACTTGTGTGTTTTCCCTCTGACTTTGAAATAGCAAAGAATACCACCTACTTGGAAATATTGTTTACAGCTCATCACACTGGGAGCCAGGAAGATTTACAAGGTCAGGGTGATGGGCACGCCAGATACGTGCATCAAGTTTGAAGTATAAGTGGTATATCACATATACAGGAGCATCTTCATTTTGCAATATTTACCTTTGTTCTTCCTGTCAAGCATAAGAAGTATGAGAAAAATGACTCTCAGGCATGGTCAACAAGTATTCTTTTCCCAGTTTCTCTGCTCAGTAATCTTTAATCCAGGTTTTTTTTCATAGATAGATGAGATAGATAGATGGATAGAAAGATGCTAGATATGATAGATATAGATGATAGATAGATAAATGACAGATGGCTGTGGATGGAGAAAAATAAGGGCTAAGTAAACAAAGACTCCATCTGTATTCTTATAGGCCTTTAGAACGCATTCATATTCAATCTTAAGTTTTATTTTTCAGAAATTTAAACTGAATTTGTTATGTACGTACAGCAAAGAGAAAGGAAGGTATCGCACATATATTTTTGATTTAAGGATTTTATAATCTTTGTACATTTATTTATTAATATAAACTGTTCTGGTTTTGTCAGTTTGTTAAGAATGTGCAATTTGGCTTAATTCCTAGGTGCAAGTTAGAAGCGAGATTCTACTTTTCAAATTAGATTTCAGTTTGAATTAAAACCTTCATATTTATGGGACTAGACTGAGCATCTTGGCAGGAGGCCAGTTTTCTTTGTAGTATTTTAAATCATCTGTGTAAGGAATAGGCTATACAGATGGTATGAATACAAGAGATGGGGAACAGTTTGGAAAGTAGAGTTTAGTAAGTACATCAATATTTTACAGAAGGATTAAAATTATTGGTCAACAATTATACTTTTACCTTAAACAAAAGTCAACTACATGAGACCTTATATCAAAAAAAATGTGAGGAACAGAGAAAAATCAGGAAAAATGTTGCCTCTCAAGGTCCATACTAGACAGCATTTTATTGTTTTTCCACTAACAGAAACAGAATATGATTGTCTATGATGCCCTTAAAGATCAAGGTCAATGGTTTTCTACTCAATTGTTCTTCTTCATAGCTTGCATATAGTTACTAATATTTCATAACATTTTCATCCTTGATATTATCTAGCTTCAAAAATTAAAGGAAGTAAATAAAGTTAATTCCTGTGAATTCTTAGCACTTTTATACTTCAGAGATGATCATGACTTAAATTATTAAAGTTGAAGTCTATTGTAGAACTCTTCATATTTTCCTTATTATTGCTTTTTTATTTTACAATTAATGTATTGTAAAATCAAAATGATTTCAAAGTGTGTTAAGAAACAAACAACATCACCCTTTGAATTCACCTAATCCTGCATTTCTCACCAGAATGCCCTATTGTTAGCAGTTTGGAGTGAATCCTACTAATCATTTAGCTGCGTATTTTGAATCATACATAATTGTGTTTGGTTCCAATTTAATAAAGGATTTAGTAGGATTTGTATAATAAATCCTGTTATACTTATTTGGTACAATTGTTTTCACATAAGAGAACAATAGCTGTGTCATTAACTTAAATAATGAAATGAAAGAAATGTTCCTGGCACATTTCCTGGAAAAGAGTTAGCAATCAGTATTGTCATTTCTTATTTTATTATTACAATTATTATTCTTACTGTTACCATGGTTGTTTTAAGTATGCATCTTTCAGATATATAACATATCAGAATATATACACCTGTATCTCTGTCTTCTACAAAGTATCTAATTCATATATTGGAAATTATCAACTTTATTTAAATGAATAAAATATCATAGTTAACCTAGTTATTTTTGCATACTGAATGCCGTTTTTATTACATTTTTCTGCCATGCCTAGCTTGCTCCTATCTTTTGAGCATATTTTCATTCTATATTTTGAATTTTTTGCCTTCATTGGATTATTGGAAATTTTTATGTAATTTAGACATTAGTATTTTGCCATGAAAAATTCATATATGTTCACTTTTGACTGGTCAAAATGAAGTCTAAATATTTCTGTATATTTTAATAATGATGTTTTATCCACTTGTGCTTTCTTGGCTGGTAAACTTCTAGATGCTTCTCTTTTGAATTTTGTTACTACTGATAATACCTTCTCCTTTATCATTGGTTTTTATGACTTCTATTGCATTGGAGATGTTTACTTCTTCTATCTTTAAATAAATAACCTAGGAATCAATAATCATGCTACTATTCTTCCACTGGTTATTTATTAATGTTTACAAATATTTTACTTATACATACATCTTTGGAAAGATCAACATGTCCCTTTTTGGATAATATTTTTGTCAATTTCTGTATCTCTTCCACCTTTTTATTAAAATATAAGCCTTTAATTGTTTTTATTGTTTGTTCCTTCTTGCACATTTTCTTTAGTGCTGGGAATGGAAGCCAGGGCCTCATGTACCCTAGGCAAGTGTTTTCTCACTGAGCTACCTAGAGATTATTTTTTCTTAATCAAATATAATTGACTATCACATTTTCAACACAATTTAATTAATATAATTCTTGGTTCCTCTTCATTGTTGTTTGTTTTTTAAGCATATGGATTCTTCTTTATCAATTCCATCATCTCAGAAAGATGTTCTAGGTTATTTTCCCTTGAAATAGTACCTGGATGTGAGTTTTGTTCATTTTCAGTTCAATTGATCAAGAAATGCACTCTCCTCCCATTCACCTAGTTGTGTTTTCACAATTCCTGTAAGTTGGTTGTGGCCACATGATTTTCTTAGGTTAATGGAACTGGATTTAAAATTAAGAATCATTGGGATGGAACATTTTTAGAAGCCCATGCGTAGTTCGTCACACTTTATTTTCCTCTACTGGGCAACATTTCCAATGCTGATTCCTTCGCCTTCCTGTCCTGGATCAAGAATTTTGTAGAAATGAATGGAAGTTGAGAATATTAGCCTGTCACAGAAAGTGAAGGCTTGTATTTTCCACTCCTATGTGGAAGATCGAGAGAAATTGGGGCACAAAACAAACAGAGAAATGAGGGGAGATACTAGGAGTAGAGTGGGAGGGGATATGGAGAGGAATGTGAGGAGGAGAAAGGGGAGGTCTGATGATAAAAATAGTTCAAATAATGCTATGTTCATATGTGAGGTTACTTATATATGTAAATAGTATCTATAAAAAGTGGGAGTGAGATGGGAAGGATTTGGAGGGAAACACAGTAAATGCTGTGTTCATATATATTTCTATCACTCTGAACATCAGTATGATGTATAATTATAATGTACTTATCTAAAAAAAGGAATTATGTAGAACACAGATGCCAGATGATGTCTCAAAAAAAGGTGGCTTGAGAAAGAAATGGACATTTCTTATGAGTTACTATATTGGGGTATGTTGGGTTTTCTAGCATAATCCAGATAGTAATTAAAAATTGGCAATTACAAGAGGATTTTGCCAAGGCAAACAGATAAATTCTTCTATTCTGGGTTGTTAGTAGTTAATAGGGACTGAGGAAATTATTATTATAGCCTGGAAGGAGGAGGAATTTACTTGGTTAAGAAATATTTAACAAAACTATCTACTGCCCTAACTTGGAAGCCCATTAAACCTCCTCTAAAAAATGGCTGCAAGAAAAGGAAATCAGAATTCCTGCTGAATTATCACCAGGATATGATTTCAGAATAAAATTAGGTGATAATGGTGAATGTCATGATGCTTTGTGAAGAACTTCTGGAAAGAAGGAAGTACTTATTTTCCTAATTGCCAGAAGTGATACTTGGAGGGACCACTCAGCTCTCAGTTCTCATTTGGATTGTCTCATTCGTAAGCTCAACAAAACAAAACATAAAAGACCCTCAAATGTCCTGCCCAAATTCTCCATTCTAGAGATGTCCCTCAACCATTGGCTTAATGCCTTGCTGCGATTCATGGCAATTCTCAAGGACACATTCCAGCTCCAGATCATTGAAGGATTTCTGCTGAGACTGTCACTGTGACAGCCTCACAGCTCAATTAGCCCCTCTGCTACATCTTTCTCCCTCTTCCTTCCTTCAATAAATGTCGGACCAGGACATCCTAATGAATATCTTCCATTCAGAATTTGCTTCTGGAGAATATAAGATTGCTGGTTTGCAAGCCAGATTAAATTTCTATGAGCTGTAATAGTTCAAAATAATAGTAAAGGAAAAGTAATTTGAAGATTTAAAATGTTTTTTTTTTCATGCTATTTAGATTCTTCAGAGTTATTTGGGTGGTTTTGTAAACATCAATAATAGCCTGACATGAAGGAATCCACAATAAGAGAATGGGAGTATATTCAAAGAACAGTCAAGGTAATTGAATCCAGATATTAATCAAGTAATTCAACATTTAGGACAAAGGTCTCTTGGGAGAACAAATAATGGCTTTCTCAATGAGTATGGCACATAGGCAGAAAGATAAAGTAATAAGATAAAACTCATGTCGGGGGGCGGTCAACTGCATACCCATGACGTGTATACAACTGTAGAAGGAGAAAGACCTAGACATAATAAAAGAATGAGCCTAACCTCAAAAGATGCACAAATCTGGAAAAATATATCAACGTTTGCATCAAATGGACAAAATAATCTTTGCATGTGGTACATACCTATTATCCCAGTTCTTGGGAAAATGAAATAGGAGGATCTCAGGTTTGAAGATGGCCTCCACAATATAGCAAGACTCTGGGCAGTATACTGAGACTGTTCAAAACAAAAAATAAAAAGGGCTGGATTATAGCTCAGAGATAGAATGAACCTGGGTTTAAGTCCCAGTTCCAAACCTCTGTCTGTCTGTCTGTCTGTCTGTCTATCTGTCTGTCTGTCTCTCTCTCTCTCTCTCTCTGTCTCTCTCTCTTTCTCTCTCTCTCTCACACACATACACATATCAAAATATACTAGAATTATCTATAAAATTATTTTTAATTATTTAAATGCTATAGAACCAGTTTAATTTTCAGCAAATTGATAATTAAAATCTCTTTCTCTCCTCTCTCTCCCTCTCTCTCTCTTTCACACACACACACACACACACACACACACACACACACGAACACACACTCAACAGGCTATATCAATGAAAAATACACAAGCCATCAAAATAAACTCTCTATATTTAGGAAGGGCTATAAAAGATCATACAGACAAGTCTACAGTCACTTGTCTGTAGAGACTGAATAATCTGCTGCCCTCCTCAATCAAGCCAGATTCTGATCTCAGGAAGAAACTGTAAACGCCTTGATGATTACTGGTTCAACTTTTGCATCATTTTTTTTATTCTAGTCCCTCCCTTGCCAAATTAAAATGAGACTTTGAAGACTATACTCATTCTGAGGTTTGAGACACTTCTGTAATCCAGTTCCCTTCTGTAAGAGATTTGGGAGCCCATGCTTTGCTCTAAGACTGGAACTCTCTTTTAAACAGCTCTCTTAACACTTAGAAGGCTTTTCATCTATGGGACAGACATGCCTATGTTTCTAGATACACTTCTTTGACAGGAACTCTTTATGTTTGTCCTTTATTCATTCCCTTCTCTCTTTCTTTCTATACCTTGTGTGTATCCTCAGTAAATGTAAAAGCCACACTTTGGAATATTGTTTTTTACTTATCTATTAGAGAAAATTGTTATACGTGGCATTTTATAATGTATGGTTTGGGTGATTTTAATTTCATAAAAGAGAAACATTTGGCCTGCTTATGCTATGCAGTGGAACATGCCAAATCCTTCCCAGTATTCTTGGCCAAATTGAACCTAAGCAGGATAAAGTCTTTATATTTAACTATCACTGTGCAGGAAATGCAAGAGACTGAAGATGTATTAAATGGTAATGCACGAGATAAAATGCAGAATCATGCCGGGCGTGGTGGCGCATGTTTGTAATCCCCGTGCTTGGAGACAGGAGGTGGAGACAGGAGGATCATGCAGGTTCGAAGCCAGCCGCGCTGGCTTAAGAGACGCTGTTTTCAAATAAAATTTTTAAAAAAGTATAAAAAATAGGTCTGGGAGTGTAGCCCGGAGGAAGAAGGGTTTCCAGGAACCTCAGTACCACCAAAAACAAATAAATAAATAAATTTTAAAAACTGCAGAATCAGGAAAATCTATAGAATCAATGACCTGCTTTCTTCAAAAAATGATATATATGTCTATTTATCTACATATCTATGTATATGTTAATACATGTATTTATATATACATATATTTAATCAATCTATCAATCCAGTGTAAGATTTATGGATTATTTGATCCCTAGTTAAAAAACATTATGTAAATTTTTCCCAAAATCTTGAGATATTTGGGAGAAATATGAACAATAACTCAATTATAAATGATATTCAGGTGAATTAATGGCATCATATCTAAGTTTAAAATATTCATCTTTTAAAGATACGCATTAAGAAATATTGAACTATTATGTGTGAATAATATAAGGGTTCAGATATGTCCAGGAATTTGGAGAGAATTGGGAGAGCTGAAGGGTACATGTAAAATGATTGTTATTTTACAAATAATTGCTATAGTTGAGTAACAAATATAAAAGAAACCCTTATACTATGATTTATATTTTGCAGAAATGTTATTATTCTATATTAAAAACAAAGAGCTATAGAATTTGAGATATTTGGAAGATAATATTTAGAAAATTGATTGTCATATAAAAATAAAAATGATTTTCACTTCATACTTATACATAGCAATGTTTTACACAGTGTAATGACTTAAATATCAAAGAAAATAAAATAAATTATAGAAAATGTCTTTGTTCCCTATTGGTACAGAACATTTTATTTATTTATTTATTTTTTTGTTGGTACTGGGGTTCCTGGAAGCCCTTCTACCTCCGGGCTACACTCCCAGACCTATTTTTATATATTTTTTATTTGGAAACAGGGTCTCTTAAGCCAGCGTGGCTGGCTCCGAACCAGTGTGATCCTCCTGTCTCCACCTCCCATGCGCGGGGATTACAAGCGTGCGCCACCACGCCCGGCAGATACAGAACATTCTAATGCTTCAAAGACTACAACCTAAAAGAAAAAAAATACACTTGCATATATCTAATAAAGAGATTTCAACTGAATAAAGAACATTTTGAACAAAGTTAAAAACTTAATAATTGTGTGATAATATTGAGAATGTCTTAAACAGCAAGAATATAAATGTAATTCTTGTAAATCAATATGAGAAAGGTAAAGAAGTCCATTACAAATTAACAAGTGATATAAATTGGTCAATTTGAAGATGAAAACTATGAATAAAAATGATACAAATTAAAAAAAAATGAAATGGAACTTTATATTAGGTTAGATAAAATTGTATATATTAATTGTAGAGGAGAATATATAAGAAATGGGAATAATAAACAGAGTGCTTGTAATCATGTCTTTTAAAACACAGTAAATCTTTGAAGAAATCCAAGATTTGAATAAAACATAGTTGGTCATTGTAGGAAATGAAAGTAACATTGACACACTCATATAAATGAAAATTATTATTTATTGGTGTGGAGAAGAGGAAAAGAAATGTCATTAAGCTTGATTCATCAAATCACTTATAAACCTGAGAAGGATATGATGAGAACTAAAGATACTAACCAAAAAATAGTGAAGGGCATAACCAGTACATTTTAATTTATTCAAACAAGTAGAGGCAAGTCTATAAAAAATGTTCTACACTGGATTCAAGGTTAGATGAACTCTTCCATTTTTGTATGAGGAAGCTAGTTTTCAGAAGCCGCAAGTCAATAGGAGATTGATGGTGAAAAGAAAAATCCTCAGCCCAATGAAAATGAACAGAAGTTAGACCACAATGACTTTCCAAGAACCAGGCACAGTTCATCTTCCCTACTCTCAAAGGGCTCTGTGGCTTCTTTGGTTTTAATTGAGAATCACTATGGTTTAAAAACTTAAAGTGAAAATGGAGACTCTCAGTTATTTCTCAAAATTGAACATGTTGCAAAGATGTGTGGCCTAATCTGCAATAGAGTAGTTAGTATTAGGTCATTTAATTTGATCGCTACTCATTTTTGTTCAAAAATATTTTTTTTGTAAGCACAATAACCTACAGGTGTTGAAATATCATAGCAAACTCCCATTGACATGCATAATTAGTACATGGTAATAAAAAATAAAACAAAATGCTAAAATAACAAAGAAGCAGTATTACATTATAAACAGCACACAAAATTATCAAACAAACACAATTGTCAAAAGCTAGACAGCATTTAAAATGGTGAGGTTAGTTCAATATCTGAGTGAAAAACACTTTATTAAATATGTATGCTATATTTGAAAAATATTAGAGGAAGGGGGTTGGTGTTATTTCAAAAATTATTAATCAAAATTTATATGTCAAGGTGGAAAGCAGTGGGTTAAATGGAAGCTAAGGCTGCTGTAACAAAATGCAACAGTTGGTGTTATGGTTTTGATTTAGTGTCTCCTTGAAATCACAGAAACAAAGCAGCCATGCTGGGGGCTTGTTTACTAATGAGGTGAGGGTTCCTTGGGGGTGTGGCCTTGGGAATTCTACAGGGTTCCTCTTCCCCTTGCTATCTCTCCCTCTGCATTCGAGCCTCCATGATGTGAGAGCAGAGCCCTTGCTCTCCCCGTCTCATTGTCTCCCACCACCATGCCCTGCCCTCTGCAGATGGAACAGGCCTGACATGGACTGAATCCTTGAAATCTCCAGAACTGTGAGCAAATAAATCTCCTTCCTCAAAAGTTGTGCGGTGGTCAGGTGTTTTGGATTACAACAATAAGAATTCTGACCGAAATAGATGGGTAGCTTAAATAGGAAATTCTTATTTTCTCACAATTGCTGGGGCTACAAATCTGTAATCTGTATACCAAAATGGCTAAGTTCTGTGGGAGGCTCCCTTTCTTGTTTGTAGATGGCTGCCTTTTCACTAATTCTTCATGTGGTGAAGAGCAAGAACACTCTCGTGTCTCTTCTTACAAGGATACTTCCTTCTTGAAATCAGACCCCAAGGACCCTATCTCCAAATATAGTTCTGTTTGAAGTATAGATTCAATATATGGAAATTTGGGGAACAAGGGTACGCAGTCTATAAATGGAAACTGAAACTTGAACATCATTTTTTGTTGTTTTGTTTTTGCTTGTTTCAACTTTTGAAATACCATGAGACAAGCTGTTGATAAACAAAGGCTATGAGTATTCTAAGCCTCTGCAATAAGGGATAAACACTATATGCTAGAGAGTGTTGGTAATGTCTCAGAAGGAGAAGTTCACAGAGGCAGGTACCCAGGGCTTTATGTTTCAGCCTCTAGTGACTTAAGCACAATTCATCAATGAAAGGCACCATATGAGAGTGAGCACAGCTCCTGATACAGTTTAAATTGTTATAAATAGTAAAATGATCTAGATGTGAGTCTTTATTATTGTTTTGTCAAAACTGTATTATTTGTTTTGGTGAGGCATTTGTTGTCTCCCATAGACTAATCTGAAGAAACTTATTAAAACCAAACAGTATATTTATTTATAAATTTATATAATTATGTTACTTTGGAAAAGATTTATTATTATTAGAAAAAACAACCAAGCCAGGTTACAAGGGTGATAAACAATCTTATCTAAGTTTTGATGTAGATGATATTGGTTCTTAATTTTAAATATCTGCTGTTTTTTCTTTACTTTGCCCCTTTCTGAAAAGACAAGGAAATTTGCAGCAGGCCAGAAATGAAACCCACAGAAATGGAAAGGAAACCAAGGAGATCAATAAATTCTCTTCCCTCAATAGATTGGTAGCTATCAATATAATGTCTCCTAAATATTAAACATTTTACTTAGAATTCTTTTTCTTGGAAAAATTGATATTGAGAAAAAATATTCTACTTTAATACGGAAGAAATCAATTTTAATATTTCTTCTGTTTCAATAGCTCTGTGTATAAACTCAATAGCAACAGAATAACTATAAGATATTCAGTAAACATTCAAAAATTTAAGTCAATATATTTAGTAGGAATGCTGTTCTATCGTTATCAGCATCCAAACAGCAATGAAGATTAAAATAAATGCTAAACCTAAGAAAACTCAAGAATTTAAAGAGAGTTATGAGAAGCTAATATGAATTTCCCATCATACATAAACAAGTTGAAGCTTTTCTGCATAAACCTAGGACTTCAGATTATAAAGAAACAGTTCAAAGGGGGTTGAGATTATGATTTGGAACTTGTGAATATCCATCAACTGAGCTATACTCCTAAATACACCTTAACCAAGTATGTGTATGTGTGTGTGTGTGTGTGTGTGTGTGTGTGTGTGTGTGAGAGAGAGAGAGAGAGAGAGAGAGAGAGAGAGAGAGAGAGAGAGAGAGAGAGAGAGAGAGGGCGCGAGCGTGATTGCATGGCATTGAACCCAGGGACATTCTACTTTCAACCTACACCCCCAGATCTCTTTTTAATTTGTTTTATTTGGAAAAAGGATCTCACTAAGTTACTGAAGTTCTAAGTTATTAAGCCTGATATTGAACTTACAATCCTTCTGATTTAGCCTCCCAAGTAGTGAGATTATAAGCATGCACCACCATGTCCAACTCAAACGATTTTGATTAATATGGAAAATCAAATGACCCCCTAATGAAAAAAACGAATATGTGCCTCTTATTCTGCTGATATGCCCATGTTTTCTCAGAATCTAGGGTTTTAACATTTAACTCTAGAAATGCAGAGGTCAAACTGTTTGCTTCAGAGAATGGACTACAAAACCAAAGTTCCTCCTTGTAGTCTCATCTGAACCCATTCATAACTCTGAACTGGACACTGGTATTGTGTTGTGGGAAAACTATTAAACAAAAGGTCTATTTTGTTAGCAAGAATAGATAGAGGCTTGCCTTAGCTATTTCTGTTCTTAGATTCCTTTTTATACAGAGTTAATGGTGGAATTAGTTACATCCCTCCACACCACATGATTGGAGTATTTTATTTTATTTTATTTTATTAGTACTGGGGATGGAACCCAGGGGCATTATACCTTCAAGCTATAGCCCCAGCCCTGTGTTTTATTCTTTATTTTGAAATAGGGTCACACTGAATTACAAAGGGCCTAAATAGTAGCTGAGGCTGTCTGCTAACCGTGATCCTCCTGTCTCAGGCTCCCAAAAGCAGGGATTACAAGCGTGGGCCACCACTCCATTTTAAAAGCCACTTAAGAGAAAACATAAGGGAGTGTTAATCGTTATATTTAAGATAAAAATATAGAAACCTATGAGAAAATTGTTAATTTTGATATTACTTTTTTAAGTTTCGAAAGCCAGTGTACAATTAAAGCATTATTGGTGGTCTTTTAAAAATTGCCACTGTGTAATAAAATAAATTTCCCCCTCACATGTAAAAGCTAGAGAGAAATGGGAAACAAAGGAGATTCTAGATAATGAAAGCGAGACTTCAATGGAATGGTGGCAGAGGGTTTAGGGGAGGTAGGAGGAGTATGGAGACATGACCAATACAAATCGATATTCATGGGGAAAAGGGAGTGAGGTGGATGCGATCCAGCGGGAAACATCAAGCATTGGCTGCATGTCTATTCCTATCACTATATCTCAGTAAGATGGATATTATAATGCATCAATACCAATTTAACTAAGAAAAAAATCAAGTTGGAAAACAAAAATCTACCCACTAGAAAGAAAGACAAGTCTATTCAAATGATGGAGGCTTCTGGTGGAATCAACCCTGTTCTTTAAGGGTTGTCTACATCTCTGTCTATCTACATCTCTATGGGACTCTCCTGATAAGGTGTTTATCACTTGTATTCTTTGTTTTCTTTTCAATTAGATCTTGAAAGATTCCTTTATTTCTCTCATCTTTGTTTTTATTGTATTGGTGATTGCGATTTTACATCCTAGTGAGGTGCAACGTGTTAAGCACATCTATGCTCACAGCTTCTTGTGCACTCCTCATCCCTCATCCCCTCCCCCTTTTTGAGCCTCAGGATCAGTTAGCAGTAGCTGATTTTTTCCCTTGTAGAAGGTATCACCTTATCACACTGAGGAAAAATAACAATAGCTGTAAATGCTACAGCATTACCACTAGGAAATGGAAATGATGTGTGTGTGTGTGTGTGTGTGTGTGTGTGTGTGTGTGTGTGTGAGAGAGAGAGAGAGAGAGAGAGAGAGAGAGAGAGAGAGAGAGAGAGAGAGACAGAAAGATGGAGACACGGGATAGACCCAGTGGCATTCTCCTTCTGAGCTATAACCCCAGCCCTATATTATTATTATTTTTTGTGAAACAGAGTCTCACTATATTGATGAGAGTCTCACTACTTGCTGAGGCTGTCTGTGGACCTCTGATCCTCCTGTCTCAGCCTCCCAGTGCGAGTGACTTCTGAATGAGGCAAGGCCTCAGGCATGAATGACATGTAAGCCACGTAGGCTTCTGAATTTTCCCTCAGTTGAGACTCTCTATAGATCACCCTTATTTGAAGTTGCTGGTTCTATTACCTCTTTGATATACCTGACAGATTGCAACACTTGATTTTTCCTAGCTTTTTTTTTAAGCAGATATATAACTGCTTTCCATGAATGACCTACTTAAATTTGACTATAAAATAAATATGGATGAAGCTATTTCAACTGCATGGTAATATCTAGAAAATAATTTTTGGTAATATAATCTACTACATTTTTCTTTAATAAAACTCTAGAATACCATAACCTTGAAAATCTTTCTCCCCGTTACTACTCCTGCATAATTTTTGGATTAAAGTCCTAGAGCTTAATAATATTTTTCTCTTATAGTTTATCATCAATCATAATCATTTCTCCATTTCTCTACTTCATGAATTTAAATGCCATGTTAGCAATTGCTGTTTATCTTCTTCCAAAATTTAGTTTCCTTTTTATTAGTGAGAGCACATTTTATGAATAAAATGCATATTTAATTACTCAAGAATTTAGAACTTAAACCAATTACGTTGTCAAATTTAAATTTAAATGAAGCTCACATTTAATGAAGGACTATAATGCATGCAAATATGTCTATATGGTACTATCTGCAATATATTTTGCATGAATTTACTTACATTTACCCTCTAAAATCACAGGGAGAAAGGAAAACCTTAATTCTTCAATAGCTTTTCAACAAGTATGTGCATGTTTTTCAACAGGCTGGGCAGATATATATTTAAAAATTCTGAACCTGAGAAATTAGTTATTAGAAAAAAATCTTTATTCTGTGTATATTTATTCCTTCCAAATTTTTTCTTCTTTTCTTACTGAAATACATATCTAATAGGCTTCTCCTAAAAAATCACACATGTTTTAAAATGCAGACTCAAATCTAATATATGCATAACTTTATGTTGGCATAAATACCCTGCCTATTGCAATTCTATCACTAGAATGAAAAATCTTAGCAACATAAAAGTAGAAAAATATGAAAACTTTTTTTGTTGTTTTAGTTTCAGGGAGAAAACATTTCAACAGTGCAAAAACTTATTTATCTCAATAATCAATAGCTTCCTAGTCTCTTAGTGAAATTCTGAGCATTCTGTTTCTTTATGATCATCAATACTTATATCCTTATACACAGCTTAAATTGACTAAAATGGATTTAATATCCAAAAACTCTACAAAGAACTGCTTACCTTGTATTAAGTCAACTAGTAGAGGGCTTTCAGTTACTTTTATAAACACTGTAGTCTCTTCCCATTTTACATTTAAACCCTTCTGAACAATTGTCCTCAAAGGTGGTGGTTCATGCCACGTTTAGAAAGCACAAGATATTTCCCCAAGGGACTAGTGTATGTAATTTGCTTTTATATTTTCAATTATTAATCCCACTCATGGCTCTTTTCAAAGAACCACAATGAAAGTATCCCTAGCATGAGTGTCATTCTTCTACTTAATATTAAATTGCCTCAACTAAAGACCTGTATCAAATGCACTTTCCTTACTAATTAACTTGGTAGCTACTTATTACATTGAAATTTAAATGTACTAATCAAATGTTTATTTTTGTAATTGTATTACATTAACCCTGATTAAGGATGTATTTATCTCTACAAGGATTACATTAAAATGTAAATGCTACAACTGTTGATTGATGTTAAATTATAACTATCAAGTAGGGCAATTACTAGTGAACTGCAGTAAATGATAGAAAGTCATTTCATGTTATGAATTTATGACTTCATTGGAGGCAAATAGGATGGCATTCTCCCCACATCAGGTTTGAACAAGGAAAATTAACAGTTTGCAACCTAAATTCTTACATTTCTCTTTTCTAACATGAATCAATAAATTTATCACGAGATCATTAAGTTTAAGAAAGTCTTTATCTAAAATGGAAGCAGAACTATGGAACAAAAATCTAAATGCCAACACAACTATGGAGATCTTTTTCATGTTTGTTGGGCAACAAAGAGAGAATGGAAGACTTGTGAGTTGTTTTTTTTTTTCTTTTCTTTTAACAATTTTTTATTGAACATAAATAGTATATATTTAAACTATATTTGGTGCCCTCTCTCCCCGCCCCCGTTTTCCCTTCCCCCCTCCCACCAATGGTTGTCCAGGTTAACCATGTCATATTCATAATTTTACACCTGTTCAGATTAAGACCCTCATTAATCAAGATCAGCCTTCCTCCTTGTTTTTGAAGGTATTTTCATCTCACTTAGGAAGACTGATAGGACAGAATTAAAAAAAATTCTTCTAGGCCAGGGGTGGTGGCGCATGCTTGTAATCTCAGCGCTTGTGAGGCTGATACAAGAGGATCACACAGGTTCGAAGCCAGCATCAGCTACTTAGTGAGGCCTTCATAAATTTAGTGAGACCCTGTTTCCAAATAAAATATAAAAAATAGGTCTGGGAGTGTAGCACAGAGGTAGAAAAGCCCCTGGGTTCCACCCCCAGTACCACACACACACACACACACACACACACACACACACACACACAATTCTTTTAAAAAATCTTCTGAAATTAAACCAAATTAATCCTAAAATATGTCTACAAAAATTTCTGTACTGTTTACGTAGTTGGTTTGTCTTCTAGTATAGAACTTCTTTGTCTTTGACCCGTGTTTCTATGCAAACTATATTTAAAATATTGGAGTTGTTGTTGTTGTTGGTGGTGGTGTGTGTGTGTGTGTGTGTGTGTGTGTGTGTGTGTTTCTTTCTTGTCTTCCTTAACACTGAAATTTATTGATATATTTATTCATTATATTGATACAATTTTTCCCCTATTAGAAATAAAGGGAGAAAGACCAGGAAGAAGCTGAGTGCCTCTTTCATAGCACCTAATGATTGCCCTTCCCCATGCCTGGTACTAAACTGGTACTGTCTTCAGACTCTCTTCTTCTAAGAGTAGAAGCCTGGTTGGCTTATGGAGAAAACTTGGGAATATCCTGTTCACATCTTCTACCTACCTTCAGCCGCCATCATTTCTTCAGTGAGTCTAGCTCACAAATCATTAGTGAAAATGCTGGCCTCCCTCCCTCCCTCACTACTGACATCTTTCTCTCTCAGATTATATGTCCTCTTATCCTTTGATGTGTCCCAAATTACCTATTATGATTTAGTGCTTATCTGAATTTTTTCCTCTGTATGGTTGGTTGAAAATCTCTCTAGGCCTTGAAATTTACTAGCAGAAACTGAGGATAAACATGATTGTAAAAAGCTTAGTGTGGTTGCACATGCCTATAATCTCAGTACTTGGAAGGAAGGCTAAGACAGGAGGATCACAGGTTCAAAGCCAGCTTCTGCAACATGTTTCAAAATGAGAGATAAAATGGGGATGGGTTATAGTTTGAAGGTAGAATGTCCTTGCTTGGGTTCAATCCTCAGTAGAATGAAAAATGGAAGAAAGAATGAAAGAATTAGAGAAAGAAAGAAAGAAAGGAAGTTGCTAACACTGATGAACTTCTGCAATGTATCAGACACAGTACATGGCACATCATTGTATAAATGACGTATAAATGATATATTTTCAACATTTAAAACATTTACACATAAAAATAGGACATTGAACTCCATAAAGATGGCTCCTGAGAAAAAGTCAAGTGCGGAAGGCTCTCCTTGAGAAGGTGGCAGATAGAACCAAGATGTATTTGTATTTGGAGTCCTCATCTGTCTGACTGGAAAGCGCTTGTTTGTATGCCAATATATTGTGCTGTTATTTCTCATGCATTAAAAATGGGGAATACAATAAAAGACTTTTAAAAATGGGCTTTATTACTAAAACATTTTACATATAGCCAAGGATACCCTGCTGCCAATTTCATTAGGAAATTGTTCAACAAATAACTGTCTATTAGGGTCGTAAATCATGTGGGATTCAGAATAGGGTCCAGATTACAGCCTCGAGCCTTATGCTCTTACAAAATGCCAAAAAATGAGCAACAGCCATGACATGCAATTGTGTAACTTGTCTCTCAACATGTGCACAATTGTCAGTTCTTTACGGACAAGAATTAAACAAAAACTGTATGAGTTAAATATTCTATATTACAGACATTTGGATACCTGCATGGTAAGATAGCAAAATATTTTATGAAACAGTGAAGTACAGGTTTTACTGACATTCTAGTGACCTCTCTTATAAAGCTTTTTTTTTTCATAAAAATAAAAACAACCATAGCAATGAATCTTAAAAACAAAGAAACAATGAAAAAAACAGAACTTTATTCTAAGTGCTTTAGTATTTGACTTTTAGTTTTACTAGGCAACTTTTTTTATATAATGTGTTTCTGAGAATATACTGCTATATTATATATATAAAATGACACTGGCGATTGAACCCAGGGGTATTCTACCTCTGAGCTGCACCCTCAGCCCTATTTTTTATTCTTTATTTGAAACAGGGTTTTACTAAGTTTTAAGTAGCTCGGGCTAGCTCCAAACCAATGATCCTCTTGTCTCAGCTTTCCAACTACTGAGATTACAGGCATGTGCCACCACACCAGGCTACTTTTAACATTTTTGAAAGTTAATTTTCAAAGACTTTCTCTAAATATAATGTTTTTTAACCTAACAGTTGCAGTGTTTCTGTTCTGACAATTGACAAATTTAGAAACGTTCCAGCTGTCTTATGAAACTCAAATTACTTATTGGAAAGAACTCTGTGACTGAATGTTTCTTCAAACTATATTTGGGGAATGAGACACTGAGCTTTCTTCACGTGTGAAGATTTTCAGCTTGAAGAGATATCTTGACATTACGCGGTATCTTAACATTAAGAGAAAAATTTTAAAGTGTCAGTATTTTCCAGAATTATACAGTCAACACAGTTGTAGTAGTCTAACTTGAAAAAGTCAAAAATTTTAAGAATTTCTCTCATCACAGTAGTAAGTTGAAAAATAATCCCCTCAAAGCCATCCATATCCTGGTTTCTGGAGCCTGTGTGTACTGCTTTATAAGGCAAAAAGTCTTTGTAGATGTAAGCAAGCAAAGGCTCTTGAAATGGAGAGATGATGATCCTGTATTACCCAGGAGAGTCCTAAATGCAATCTACATGTGCCAACCTGCAACAGGCTGGACTTAAAGATGCTCATCTGGAGACTAAAGTGAGATGCCCAAAAGCCAAGAATGTCGGCAGTCAACACGGAAGAGACAAAGAATGGGTTTCTCCCCATTATCTCTGGAAATAAAGGGGACCTGATGACACATTGATATTGGCCCAGCAATATTGATGTCATACTTTTGGCCCCAACAACTGTGTGGGAGTACATTTTGTTGTTTTTATTTTTTATAACTAATTTATTCAATTTTATTAGTGCATTGGACTTGATAGTGAGGTTCAATGTGATTTTTTAAAGAATAAAAACACATGCACATAGCTTGGTGTATTTCTTTCTACATTGTACTCTGCCCCCCTTCCTTTTGTCTCCCTCTTTATATATGTTGGTTAGATTGGTAGTAATTATTATAGTGGTATATGAACTGTTATTAATATTATCATAGTGGTATATCAACTGTTTCCTTCTTCAATCCTCATGGTTTTAATCCACAAAGTTTATGATAGCTTGTTACAACAGCCGCAGAAAACTAATAAATTACCTTATTTTTTCCTTTTTTTTTTTTCAGTACTGGGGATGGAATCCAGGCCATTCTACCTCCGATCTACACCCCCAGCCCTAGTTTTTATTCTTTATTTTGAAACAGGGCCTCACTGAGTTGCAAAGGGCCTCACTTAGTAGCTGAGATTTTCTGTGAACCGCGATCTTCCTGTTTCACCGTCCCAAATGCTCGAATTACAAGCATGCACCACCATGCCGAGCTTAAATTATCTTATTTTTTATTTTACTTTAATTTTATGGTGCAGGGGATTGAACACAGGGACAGTCTACCTCCTAACTACATCCCAACCCTATTTTATATTTTTCTTTGGAAACAGGGTATCTCTGAGAGATCCTCCTGACTAGGATTATAGACATGCTCTACCATGCCTGGCCTAGTTCAATATTTCAAAAATACCATATAAACTTGGCATGGTGATGCTTGCAATCCCAGTACTTGGGAGGCTGAGATAGGAAGGATCGCAGGTTCACAGCTTGCCTCCAATACTTATTGAGGCACTCTCCACTTACTGAGACCCCTTTTCAAGATACAGAAAAGAGGGCTGGGGTGTAGCTCAGAGCAGAATGCCCCTCAGTTCAACTCCTAGTACCACACAACAAGACAAAACAAAACAACCATATATTCAAATGTCAATCTGAGCACTTGGGATTGGGAGGGAGAGAATTGGGGAGATGGGGTGGCAACAGATGCTGTGTGCATGTATGTTCTTGTCAACATGATTTATATTATGATGAGAGATTATTATGAGCCAATAAAAGCACAAAAGATATATTCAAAACATCCTCACCTATAAATACCTCTAAAAGTGCCACCATTCTGAGTTAGCCAGCAAAATTGGTCCACTGTCATTTTGCTAAGAAGACTATAACTTAGAACACAGCTCTAAGCAGCCATATGGTTGGTAGGTAGTTGATTAGCTGGAGAAATGAATCGACATTTACTTGGATGAAGAATTAATGGACTCAGACAAAAGAAAAAAAAAGAAAGGATCCGTCTACCTCTAAAGAGAGTTAAGTGCTTAAAATGCCTCATATTGCTTCTCGATGTTTTATTCTATTTAAAAAATAAAACTCTTTTATCATGTCAACATTTTCTGTTCTCTTTCACAACTACTGATGTAGATTGAGTGTAAAATGCTAATCAATATGTCGCATGCACTGACCTTGCCACCCCAATACAAAAGCAGAATAAGAATATACACTGCACAGGGAGCACTACTGAATACAAGGCTCTGGCAATATGAAAATGAACAAGGTGGATTACAACAGCATTCATGGATAAGCTCACTGGTAATATATTTTGTTTCTTTGGTAGTTTTTGGTTTTGTAATTTTTTTTTTTTTTTTTTTTTGGTCCTGGAGATTCAACCCATGGACCTTCCATCTCCAAGCTATACTTTCAGCCATTTTTATTAATGTTATATTTTGAAACATGGTCTTTCTGAGACTAGCTTGAAATCTGTCTTAGTTTCTGTCTTAGTTTCGCAAGTACTGGGATTATAGATGTCCCTACCACACCTGACTTCTTGATAATATTTTCCAGACATAATTGATGATCTTGAAATGTGTTCAGAAAGAGTAAAATAAATACATCTCACTTTTTTTCTAATTTTGAACCAAATAAAGGTAATTTTTAAGTTACTCATTCCTCCTCTTTTTGTCAAGAGTGGCTTTGCAGCTTCAGCAATAGGTCAGACTCTCAGCAACCTATGAGAACCCATTTCCAAACAAAACAAAACAACTGAAAAATGGCTGGGGAGATAGTTTAGAGGTAGAATTCTCCTGAGTTAAATTTCCAGTACTGAAATAAATAAATAAATAAATAAATAAATATAAAAAATAAAAATCATAGTTATGGTACTCTTATCCAGATATGGTACTCCAGCATGATTGATTAGTTTCAACATTGGCTGAATATAGGGACATTAAAACCTAAAATAATAGTAAATAATTATGAAAATCAATGTCATTGAATGATATAATAATGGTGTCCAGAAACTGTCATGAAATTCTTCCTGACCACCTTTTCAAGCAGTGGTTTCCAAACATGAATTAGTCCTGAAATCACCTAGAGATTCTTTTGCAATGCAGTCTTTACATTAGTGGGGCTGGAGTGGGGCCCAAGAGTCTACATTCCTAAAAGAGTCCCAGAGGCTGCTGCTGCTGTCCCTGGCCAGTGGCTCAGGCTTTGAGTAGAAAAACGTTAAAAATATGGGAACGGAGAGCCCTGTTTTTCCTTGTTACCACATAATCTAAAGCCAGTGTGCAAATATCCTGGTGTTTCAGTTTAAGTGGAGCCTCAAGTGAAATACCATATAATCAACGCCCACGAAACTCTCTAACGAGAGTTAATTGACTCCCTGTTCGCTTCTGTTAATTAAGACGCAAGGTATTATTTCTTCAGGAGAACAGCTTTCCCTAAAATCCCTGTGAGTTTCCCAGGATTGAAGCAAACTTTTCAGGAGGTTCCCAGTGACATGCGAACAGCAGCCTCATTAATCTTCCCAGATGTTTAGGTGGGATTGGGATACAGAGAGAAATTCACCAAGTACTGTGCACCTGTATGTTTGTATCACTTTCAATATCACTAAGGATGTATATTTACAATGTGCCCATATTAAACTATATATATAAAGCTATATATAAAAACCAAATATTAAACTATATATAAAAAGATATATATATAAGCCATGCATTAAACAATACATTAAGCTTATATATTATATAATATGTACATATAACATAATATGTAAATTACATATTATATATATTAAGCTTATATATAGCTTATATATTGAGCTATATATTTGCATATATGGGTAGTGGGATTTAATCGAGAGGCATTATACTTGGAGCTATACTTTCATCCCTATTTTATTTGTCTATTTGAAAACATGGTCTCACTAAATGGAAGAAGTTGATTAGTGAGCGCCAAATTATAGAGAGGAGAAAGAAGTTTCTGTGTGTGTGCTATTTTCTAGTGATGTGATTTTAGATAACAGTAAGTACTGTACATTTCAAAAATCTAGAAAAAAAGGATTCTGAAGGTTTTTGCCATAAAGAAATGATAAGTATTTAAGACGATCAATATGAGCCAGGCGTGGTGGTGCACTCTTGTAATCTCAGCATTTGGGAGGCAAAGACCAGAGGATAGTGGTTCGCGAACAGCCTCAGCTACTTAGTGAGCCCCTCTGCAACTTATTGAGACCCTGTTTCAAAATAAAGAATAGAAAATAGGCAGGGGATGTATCTCAGAGGTTGAATGCCCCTGGGTTCCATCCCCAGACATGCAAAAAAAAAAAAAGATTAATATATATAACCTGACATTACACAATATATACATGTATCAAACGTTGCATGCTATGTACAATTAGTGTGCATATTTTTATGATTTGTGGATCCATTAAATAATTCAAAATTTTAAAATTATTAGTATGTATATTTTTATGTTTTTACATATTAGCTTAAAATAATTTTAAATTTTTCCAGCTGTGCGTGGTGGTGCACACTTGTAATCCTCGTGCTTGGGAGGCAGAGACAGGAGGACCACGCAGGTTCGAAGCCAGACACGCTGGCTTAAGAGACCCTGTTTCCAAATAAAAATATTAAAAAAGTAGGTCTGGGAGTATAGCCCGGAGGTAGAAGGGCTTCCAGGAACCCCAGTACCACCACACACACACACACAAAATTTCCATACAGTGGAACCTTTAAACAAACAATGATCTAATATATACATACAGTATATATAGAATATCCACTGGTAATTACATAAAATATGATTTTTATTTTATCAAAGTTCAATCTCATTTATTTTTATACTGAACTGACATTTTTAAATCATGAAAGTTTATGTTTAGCTTTTAGTTCTCTTTTTGTTCATTTTAAAAGTAAGTATTTATTTAAGAACTACTATGATTTAGGTGATAGGCTTTTAATTTGCTATGACTTTACACTATTAATATCCTGTCTTTCCAAGTTGAAATTCCCTAGGTCTGAAGCTTAATATCATGGCTTTTCATGGAACAATCTTTGATTCACATAAGTTTGACAGGTTGAAAATAAAATATCTTGTTAGAAAGTTCCCTGCTCTTGGCAAAAGATTTGAAGCTTTATTTGGAATCCCAGTGAATGTCTTTGAATTTGTGTTTATTGATTCTTCATGATTAAGGCCCCATGTGGTCAAAATGCTCTGGGATTACAGCTCGAAGGAAGAGTCCACATTGCCTTCTACTTGAATATCTTTCCAGGAGAACTTTAGTTAGACATTCAAGAAAGTTTCTAAGTTTGTTTAAATCTCTTTTTCTTTATTTTTATTAGTGTGAAAGTCTGCATGCTTGCACGCTGCATGCTTTCTTGAGTGAAAGCTTTATTTGATATTTCATTTACCTAAACATGTAATTTTAGATTTACCTCTTAAGTTAAATGTTTTTTTGCTCCAAAGGCTAATATTTATATTTGAGGCCACATTGCAAATATGGATTATAGGAATACTACTCCCTTATTTATTCATCTTTGAATTATTTTAACTTTTATGATTGACCAATGGATCTTAGAGGAATCTGAAAATAAAGTCCTATTACTTTCATATCTATCCAGGTAAATGATGTGGTCCAACAGCACATTTATTAATAGAAGATATTTGTTAAAGCCATAAATACAGGAATAAACTCATTGTGATATATATACAAACATAAAAATCTAGCAATCACTTGAAAATTACAAAACAGTACATGAATATTCACCAGATCATTGTGAAAGCATTAATGTGTTAAGTCTGAGCTATAGAGTGGTGGAAGGCAGCCAAAATCTATACAGGGCTAGTCCTACTTCTAAAGCCTCAGGAAATACTGCAGACAAAGATCTGTTTTAGTTTGCTGAGTTATGCCCAGTCCTGCTGAGCTGTAGACTCATCACTGAGAGCTTAGCTCAAGTGAAACTTGTTTTTTTGTTTTGACTTTGATTTGATTTTGTCCATGCCATGAGGGATGCGAATGGGGTATATGCTTCAAACCAGATAAAAACGAAACAGAAAAATTATACATTGGTATATACAGAGATGAGTATTTCAAGAGGTGAAAAAGGAAAAATATTTGAGAGAATCTAGCCTTTAATATGTGGATTTGGGGCATCACAGATATACAAGCAATTCCTAAGGAATATGCTTGACTTTACTGATATAGCTTATAATCTGTTGTGTAAAGTAAACCTATTATCATAAACAAAGTAAAAAATATGAAGTCATAGAAAATCTCCTCTATTTTATGTCTTCAATCTTTGATCTCCTCAAACATGTAAGGCATAGTTAGTTAGCTCGATGGCTGTGTTTTTTCTGAATGAATTATATTTTATAAAACCAGATCTTTGCCGGGCATGGTGGCGCACGCTTGTAAACCCCGCGCTTGGGAGGCAGAGACAGGAGGATCGCGCTGGTTCGGAGCCAGCCTCGCTGGCTTAAGAGACCCTGTTTCCAAATTAAAAAATATAAAATAGGTCTGGGAGTGAAGGCCGGAGGTAGAAGGGCTTCCAGGAACCCCAGTACCACAAAAATAAATAAATAAATAAATAAATAAATAAATAAATAAAACCAGATCTTTAAATTATATTGAATCACCTAATAAAACATTAATTTCCTGAATCAGTTTATTTAATACCTGATTTTATCATTGAATATGTCAATGAGGAATGGTCATAATTTGACAGTTTTTGAATAACATCATGAGTCCAGTACGTAGCCGATTAAGCCTATATATTTTAGAGAAATCACAAGTTCTTTGGAATTTATTTTTGTCAAGTACAAATTTCAGATAATGGCATTTAATCTATTGCACTTAAATACTCATTTAAGAATTATACCTTAAACAACTATATTTATAGCCTTCCATGTTCCATAAAAGTCTCAATTGTCTTATAAAACTGAACATTATAACTGAAAAGAGATCAGTGTTTAACCCATAGCTGATATTCAATAAACACCTTTAGTATTGAAGTGAGATTAGTCAGTCACAAAAAATAAGAAATCAGATGCTTTCTCTAATATGTGAAAGCTAAGGAGAAATGGGTCATAGGAGGAACTCTAGATGATAAAAGAAATCCTATAGAGGAGCAAACAAGACAACCTAAATGAGGGGATGGGACAGGGGAAGAAGGAAATTCTCTAAAACACACAATGTGCTTAAACATATAGAAGTCAACCACTAAGCCGAGCAAGGGAAGGAGGGATGGGGAGGGAATGGGGTGGGAATTGGGTAGGGGCTAAATGGGTGATGTGTACATGTACGTCCACACAAGTGTTTTACCCCATTATGATGTATGAATATAATATACCAATAAGAAATTTTAAAAAGTAAAATAAAATAAAATCACACAGCTAAAAACATATAGGGAGCCCAGGGTCTTTTACATTTTAAAGACAAGCAAAATTCCCCAAGGATGCGAGGGGATGCAAAAAAAACAACAACAACAACAAAAAAAAAAATAAAGCAAGTATCAAGAGGTGCTGAAGAGCATGCTGAACTGGAGTCTGAGCAAACTGCAGACTTTTCTCTTTTTTAATTTTTTTATTGGTATGTTGTGCTCACACCTCATAATGAAGTTCAGAGTAATAGAGACATACATGCACACAGCTCTCTGAGACCTTCCCTCCAAACCCATGCCCTCTCCCTTCCCCTCCCATGCACATTATGGTGACTGGCAGTGATAATTTTGTGTCTGCACATCGTGTCCATTGAAGTGTATCCTTCATCAAAGATATGTCTATACAACTGGTAGACACAGATTCCAAGTTTCTAACCACAAAAGTATGAAGACAGTGTGTGTATGTGTGTGTTTAATGAACTGATTGATTGTTTACTGAGTCCAGACTAATATTTATTTTCTGAGTCATACACACACACACACACACACACACACACACACACAGTGAGCAGTCTCTTTTTTGCATTAGCTTTTTGTACCTTCCTTGCAACAGTGAACTGCAGACTAAGGAAAATGGAAAATCCAACATATAACCATAGCAGTCCAGATCTCTCTTATTTATTTATTTATTTATTTATTTATTTATTTATTTATTTGTTTTTGTGGTACTGGAGATGGAACCCAGGGGCTTTCTAAACACTTCCAGACTCATTTTATATTTTATTTTGAAACAGGGTCTCACTAAGCTCCTGAGAGCCTCACTAAGTAGCTGAGGCTGGCTTCGAACCTGGGCGATCCTCCTGTCTCAGCCTCCCAAGCGCTGGGATTACAAGCGTGCACCACCACGCTGGGCAGTCCAGATCTCTTGATTACGTAATTGCTGGGATCAGTACATGAGTGGATTTCTGAATGCCTGAAGGAAAGGATGTCTATATGTCCTTATGGAATTGAGTTATTAGTATGTCCTTATAGAAACAGTATGAGTCTTGCAATAATGAAATTAAACAAGAAGAGGGAGAGGTGAGGATAGGAAAAAAAGATAACTGGTCACAAATGGTCCAAACAATCCTATGTCCATATCTGAAGGCACCTCTATCAATCTCACTAATTTGTATGAGGAGAGGGGTGGGTAGCCAGGTGTGATCTGGAAAATAGACACCAAGTACTGTGTGTGTTTCTATCACTTTGATCCTCACTATGTTCTAGAATTGCAATGTACCAATAATACCATAAAATATAAATTTAAAAAAGAAAAACTATTAGAGTTAGCAGGGTAGTGTAAATGATTGCAGCATCATAATTTTATTCTATGGAAGGGAACCTGGGGTGTGGTTAGACAATAAAACACACAAGGACAGAGCTCACACTTTATTTTTCTTTCAACCAGAGCATTGAGAGTAGTCTGAAAAAAAAAAAAAGATTCTCCAGAACCATCTGATAGGTTGCAGATTCATTAAATAAACACCAGCTGTTCATAACTATAGAGAGCAATCGCAGGGTTATCACAGTCTGCCAATCACTCATTTCTGCCTGGCTGTTCTATGACCCACTGACTACTATCTGTAATGTTCACAAAGAGCTGCAGGCTTCTGCCTCTGAGCTGAGAGGGACTTGGCCACAGGAAAACTCTGGAAGACTGACTATGGTTTTTGAGTTACTATGGATACTCACAAAACAGTATCTGCTGAGAGGTTAAATAAGGTGGCCTGGAATTTCCTCCCCTACTCTGATCTAGAGCTTGAGTAATTAAAATCACTACACGATTTCTGGAGGCAATTGATTAAGACATAAACATTTATAAAGTGTAAGACCTTTGAGCTGGACTTTTTAGCTCAGAAATTATCAGGACAAATAGCTGAAATGTGAGCTGGACTTTTTAGCTCAGAAATTATCAGGACAAATAGCTGAAATGTACTCAAATATATTTAAATGTTTCACGGCTGTTTATCAGTGTCGTTTATATTATGATAAAATTTATTTAGAGACATAAGACTGACATTTGGACAAATAAAAATATTACTCAGCCATTTAAATGATAGAGCTTCTAATATTCATTAACTTTATTATATTCCCTCATCATTTTTAAGGTGGAAAATAAGTTAAGTAGATAGTAACTGTGTTATTCTTTTAAAAATAAAAATCAAAGATAGTGTCTGAAATTGAAAAATGTTAAAAGTAACAGCCATTCAGTTGTGATAGAAACTGTAAACTACTCTGGGTATGGTGACATATGCCTCTAAGCCTACTACTTGGGAGACTGAGGCAGGAGGATTGCAGGTTCAAGGCCAGCCCCAGCAACTTAACAAAGCCCTCAGCAACTTAGAGAAACTTTGTCTAACAACAAAAAATAAAAAGACTGAGGTTAGAAGCAGAACTCATAGGTAAGAACATCTGAGTTCAATCCCCAGTACAACACACACAGACACACACACATACAGACACAGATACACATACACTCATAGTAAATTTAATAATTCCAACTGTCTATAAAATGCAAGATATTTAATTAGGGTTAATTTTATAAGTTTAGACTATAAATATAATATATATAAATTTATAGGCATATATGGCTAGCTATATAAATATTTACATCTATTTCATTGTATTATTATCTCTATTTTCGAATTCCACATTTATTTTGTCCACTTTCTCTCCTAAATATTTTTTTTCTGTGTGGTATACTGGGGATGGAACCCAGGGGCTTTCTGCCTCTGAGATACACTCCCAGATCTATTTTTATATTTTATTAGAAACAGGGTCTCACTAAGTTGCTGAGAGCCTCACTAAGTAGCTGAGGCTGGCCTCGAACCTGTACGATCCTCCTTCCTCAGCCTCCCAAGTGCTGGGATTACAAGTGTGTGTCACCACACCTGTCTCTCCTAAATATTTTTCTCTCAAATTTTTTTACTCTTCTCTTTTTAAAAATTTCTAATATTCCTTATAAGAACCTTAAGAGTTTTGGTCTTACTCGATGTTATGTAATTTACCGAAAGTAAAACGTCACAATATCTATACATTCCCAAAAGAATCACACATTCTAGCCATATGGAATGAACCCTATTTACATTTATTTATTTATTTATTTTTGGTGGTACTGGGGGTGCAACCCAGAGGCTTTCTACCTCCGGGCTATACTCCCAGACCTTTTTTTTAATATAGATTTTATTTGGAAACAGGGTCTCACTAAGTTGCTGAGAGCCTCACTAAGTAGCTGAGGCTGGCTTCGAACCCGTGAGATCCTCCTGTCTCAGCCTCCCAAGCGCGGGCACCCTATTTACATTTAAATGGCATAATTTAAAATCTAAATTGTAATATAAATAACGCCCTCACTACTGTTTTCTAGCTGCCTCATATTCTTCTCATAGGTAATATTTGCATTCTAATTTCATTTTGTTTCATACAAGTAAATTAGAAAATTTTTAAATCAAATTTTAGAAAGAAGTATGCTTTAATTTGTTTTGATTATTGATACTTACAGCTATACCCGTGTTTTATCATCTCTAATGTTTGGACTTCTGTTGATAGTACTTCGTTTTCTGACTTTGGCTCTAGGGATTAGTGTCAATTTCAAAAGTCTCTTCTAGTAATGTGCAATACATGTTGCTTTAACTAAGGAGCGAAGGTATGTTTTTCACATCACAAAAATACCAAAACATATTATAAATAACAAGAACATTCTATCCTTAGCCACAGTTTCTTCCTTTTGACTCTACATGGGTTACAAATGTTAACAAATGTTCTCTCGGAATGATTGCCAATGAATACCGAACAATATTATTTGAAAATGACACATTTTGATTTGATTTTTTTTCAAATTATAATTCCTGGCTACAAAGTTTTCTTTCTCCAGTGCCATGAAATATTCCTCCCTGAGGTCTACTCTGTTGTTCTGTAAGATCTAAGGATTTAAATTTGAGTTTTGCTTTTCTTCTACGATAATTTCTTAGCATGGAGACTAAACATATGTTTCTGATTGGAGAGTAATTGTATCATTTTGAGAAAATTTTTAAATAGAAATCGTATGATAGAGATAACATTTATCCTATTTCCTAGAATTATTAGAAAGTTTGAGCCAGAAGTGGTGGCATACGCTTGTAATCCCAGCGTTTGGGAGGCTGAGACAGGAGGATCTGTGTTCATGGACAGCCTCAGCTACTTAGTGAGGCCCTTTGCAACTCAGTGAGACCCTGTTTCAAAATAAAGAATAAGAAGTAGAGCCCCTGAGTTCCATCCTCAGCACTGAAAAAATAAAGTCTGTTTCTTCACCTTCTGTATAATGATTATGAAAAATAGAATTTCTATTTTCTGTTTTATTACTTATTTCTTTAAAAATCCCTTGTTTGCATTTGGCTTCCAGTCTCCTCTTTTTCTTTTAACACTTCTTATAGTTCCCCAATGATTTAAATTTCACACTAACAATTATATTAAGAGATACCTTAATTTCTACCTACGTTTTGAGATTTTTTTTTTTGTCTTCCGATATTCATAAATTCCCTCTTACCTAGGATTTGTTGTGTTCCTTTCGTATATTTGTGGCTTTGTGATTAACTTTGTGTCAAAGAGAAATAAGTTAAAATATTAGTGACACATCAGAACACTCATTGAAGTGTTTGCAATCATTTTCGTCCCCTTTTTTTTATTTCTGTGCTTGAACGTTGCTCGTTCTGGGTCCAACCACAGAAGCCATGTTGAAATTACCATGGATTTAGAGAACATACGCTTCTTTTTGAAAGTGGTAACTAGAAAAATAAGCAAAGCCTGGAGCCTAGTGACCACAGAGCCCTAGCTCATTCTGAGACTCCCAGATCGCAGGTTCCTCCTACTTGAGACAAGCACCTTCTTGACACTGGACACGGTCATTTGGGGAGTTTATGTTTTTGGATGCAAAACTCAATGCTAACTGATAAACTCTATGTATTTAATTGCCAGCAACCATCCTTTGAAATGAAAGCCAGGGGATCCGGAACTTTGATGTGTGTTCCCTTTTGTACTAATCTTTATTTTCATTTGTGTCTAACATTATGTGGGCTCACAAATGCTTAGGGTCCTATTTTTTTAGTTATGGTCAACTGTAAAGAAGGATCAATTTTATTTTGCACAATATAAAAATATCTTCTGGCATTCTAATATAATATTTTTCTCAAAATTGGCCTTGTTATTTTAATGACAAATTCTAGAATTTTTTTAAATTCCAGAAATATTTTCCATTTACTATGTAGTGAAACATATCACTCTTCATCTCTAATATTTTTTGCCCTTAATATCTTATTTAACATCTTTATTTAAAACTACTTTTACATACTTTTCCATGTGATTTTTAAATATTAGACTTACTTGTTTTTTTATTTAACAGAGTAGTATGATTTATCCTTGAATTACATTAAGTATAATGATAATATCTATGTTTAAGAATATCTCTTGAATTTATTTCTACATATATGTATATAAATATATTTGTGTTAATCTGCATCTGTCAGCGGATAATTTCAAAGTATGGGCATGCCTATTTGTTATATACTTACAGTTAATCTATTAATTCCTTGGGTAATTTTTTAAAATTATCTATTTACATATTTTTATCTTCTGTGAGGTAACCAAAAAGAAATTAAAATACTTTTAGCCTCAATATTAAAAAAATATTGTGGACTACAATGTCAAATTGGCAAAATATATGATTTATTGCACTGCAACTTGTATTTTCTGAGTTAAAATTCATATTACATTGTATCACACTTTCTATCAGGCATTTATATAACCTCAATCAAATAACAGAATGCCATGTTGATTGAATATCAATAATTTTTCTTTCTTCCTTCTCATATTTTAGTTGTCAAAACACAATTAATCATTATTAGTAGCGTCTTCAGGCATACATATTCTCTGTTCTTTTTTAGCACCTATTTCTATATTGGTTTTCTTCCCCAAAACAGAACCATCACCAACTCTCTGGGAAACCCAATCTACAAACAAAACCACTTTCATTTTCACATCACAGCAAAGAGCTGGGTTCATAACTAGTGACAAGGAGATGTATGTGGTTGTGCTCAGCATCCCTGTCTAAGGTGGTTCTGTTTGGCTTCTGGTGGTACCCAGGCATTTCCTCTGGCTCTGGATAAATGTAAGTCCTGAGGTTCAAGACTGAAAAGAGAGGTCTTTTGTTTACACTAAAACTTCAAATAAATCATTTATACATTCCCTACCCCCCAAAATGAAAATATCAGGTTTGTAAAAACCTATTTATTTGAAAGAAAACTGGGACACAGTCTTTGATATTTTATTAAAATTAATGGGATAATAAAAATAATTATATTTTCCAGTTTCCCAAACTATACCCTTCCTCAGTTACTATCTAACATGATATGCAATGGCATTATGCCATAAAGTGAATCTTTACTTCCATTTCTATTACCACATTATGAACATTCCCATAACTTAAATACAAAAAATAAATAAAACAATGTATTTGGTTTACATTTGTGTGTTGGTACACTGAGGTTTTGACCTTGGTGTCTTTCTTTCAGTCTTCACATAAGAAACAATATCCAGATAATTTTAAAAATGATATCTCTACTAAATTTCCGCTGTGTTAAAAATAACATTTGATGCAGCAAGTAAAATATAACAAAATACTGATATAAGAGGAAATAATAATTTTTTTATGTTGACCTTTGGTTTTCAATCCCATCATATATTTCCTTTGATCTCCACTTTAGTGCCGGGTGTTCAAATGATAGACTCGTGAAGTGTGTAAAATCTTAAGTAACGAGCCCTGATTCTGAGTCCAAGAACACTGGCCTGCTGGGAGCCTTTTCTTCTGAGGACTGTGGGCATGTTACAGATGTCTTACCTGCTGCTAGCAAAAGAGATTCAATTTCAAAATAACTTAGAGGAAGTTCCTTCAAGCTACCCCCTACAGATTTTCATCTGGAATGCTTGGGGACTCCTTTACAAAGTAGCAACTGGGTCTACAATATATAAAGATAAAAGTCTTCTGTTTTTAATCCATCCAGTGAAATCCTGTTTCTCTAAAGTTGTGTGGGATTACTTATTTAATGGATGCCCTCATCTCTAGGTGAGACAATGCTGTGATGAGTCACAGAGGAACCTACGGATGCCCTACACAGATGCATAGGCATTTGGGCTAGGTGAATTTCACCTTAATGTTCTGTAGAGTCCAAAACCAGGACTAAAGGCTAGAAAAAAAAAAAAAAAAAGAAAGAAAAAACAAAAGAAAAGAAAAGGAAAGAAAACTAGTATGTCTGAAAAAGAAGGGGGGTTCTTTTTTTAAAATTGGACAACATTAGATAACTAAAACCAAATGAAAACAGTGGACCTAAATCCCAGGTTATCTCTAAATTCTTTGCATTCTTTCTAGCAATTGAAATGTCACTTTGCAGTGGCAGAATGAATGTACAGTGAAATAACATATAATATAGTAAAAAAAACATATAATAAATATATAACATATAGTAAAAAAATAACATATAATATAGTAAAAAAACCCACCTGCCAAAAATAAATTAAAATAAATTAAAATTACTTTCCACATGAAATTAAAAGGAAAATAATTATAGCTACATTAATTTAATTACAATATGCTTTTTTTAAAAAAAGTTTTTATATGAATTCTCTTATTTACTAGAAATTAGCCTAAGTCCAAAAGTGATTTCAGTAGCTAAATGTTATTTAATGTGTCAGATATAATCCCTAGGTCATTTCCTGATTGTTTGTTTTTGGAAGCTTATAAAAATAGGATCGGCAGTTCCCTTTGCTGTCTGACTGTTTTGTTTTGTATTGTTTGTTTTTGCCTTAAGAAATTTTCAAATTGTTCAAGACCATGAAAATTCTTTCCCCAACTATGGTCAACAGAACCTGGGCTTTCATAATAGTATAGATTTTATTTTACCTTACAAACGAAAGCATCTTTTTTATTATAAAACTATTATATTGTAGTTTTTCTAATAATAGTCTCAGTCTTCCTTTTTTAAATTGTAACTTCTATCCCTTAATCTTTTTTAATTATGTTACAAAGACATAATAATTACTTACTTAAAATAATAGCAAAAGTTATATAATTTTATGGGCATTTTAATATATAATGTGTTTAATATTTATAAAAACACCCAGATACCAATACAAGGTAAAATAAAAAGTGTTTTTTAAAAAATTTACAGGTGTGGGGATGTATCTCAATGGTAGAGATCTTGCTTGGCTGGATGTTCCAGAGCTATTGGTCCTAATCTATCTGCCAGTGAGAACTCAAAACCCAACAGGTGGCACAAAACTACAGTTGTATAATTGTCACATATAACTGCTTACTATATAATGCTTCAGGTTTAAGTATTTTGGGAAGTAGCCTAATAATATAAAAAAGGTAATTTAATTACATAGCAGTGGCTTTTGAATCAGACATTTGAATGGGCATTATATAGCAACTTCTTACCTACATAAATAGTAAAAAAAAAAAAAAAAAAAAAATAGTGACCGCTGGGTGTGGTAGCACACACTTGTAATCACAGTACTTGGGAGACTGAGACAGGAGTAACACAGGTATAAAGCCAGTGTCAGCACCTTAGTAAGACCCTGTTTCCAAATAAAATATAAGAAACAGGTCCAGGGATCTAGTCTAGACGTAGAATGCCCCTGGGTTCCATCCCCAATACCACACACAGACACAAACACAAAATTACTAATTAACATCACTCTCAAAATTAAGACATTGTCAGATAACCTTGGGCCAAATTCAACTTTGTTGATTGAGGTGAGAATCTTACATTTCTCATGACACAGATGTGTATTCCAGGTTTGTCAGTTTTGTAAGGAATGTTCTTGGCTAAATTACTCAATCTCTCAGAGTTTCTATTTTCTGCACTTGAAGGATACACAATGAGATGATACATGTAACATTCACTGCATTATGCAAGTATCTAACACATGGCAAATGGGTCTAAGAATAGTTTGTGCCTTTCAGTTTTCTTCTTCTTCCAGACTTAATTAATTCATTATCACAGCAATTTTTAAGCAGTAAGTACTGATTTACAAATATTTAAATGCTGTCATATTGTTCAGTTATTTTAATTTGCTTGTTATGATTATCTGTTTTCAGCATCTTTAGAAAGCAATTTATGAAAGCGTAGCTATGGTTTATGGCAACACATTACTAATAAGTTACCTCATTAGAAGCTATTTAGCGATTAAAGACAGTATTCTGCGGAACTGTTGACGAGCCAAATACATACTTAAAAAGATCACCAACTTAAAGATATTAGATCGGGATCAACAAATCACTCATTGAAATGCATTTCTTTTGCTTATTTTATTTTTATTTTTATTTTATTGGTGTATCTTGACGAAGTTCAAGGTGAAATGCATTTCTGTAAAACTTAGTATTTATTTAATACTAATTATTTTAGAATCGTGCCACGTTAGTATGATGATCAGATAGTCACACCCCAAATATTCAGTTCTGTATAAAATTTCTCATATTCTAATGAGATATTTACAAGTCCTTTCCTGTCCAGTGAAAAGTTCCTTGGATTTTGAGGCCTTGCAATCCCTGTTTACCGTCTCTAGTTGTATGATTCTCTCTCCTTCATCCCCTAAGCTCCAGTAGATATATGACCAAAACTCTCCCTCATTGCTGCTCCTGTTGCTTCTCTTGAAATATGAATTACTTCATTAACCTTTCCATCTCATTTCTTTTTTGAGGCTAAGTCTGTAATGGACAGGTACTGACCATCTCTCCCTGAACTTCTCTGCTATTAAATAATTCTCTAACACTTCTTTTCCTCTTTACTCAATCCTACTATAATTAAGTAATTTGCTCAAACTTCTCATTGCTTGGGATTATAAATGGTAGGAAGAGGGAAATGGGCCAGGAGCTGGATCTCTAGGTTCCATGGAGTCTGGCTGGATGGAAAAAAATTTATATCTATGAACCAATTTTTTTTTTTTTTTGCTACTGGGGATTGAGCCCAGGAGCACTGCATTCTACTTCCAAGCTATACCCCCTAGATCAATATTATTTGTTTTGTTTTTAATTATTTATTTTGTTTTTTTAATCTATTTATTTATTAGTAGTACTGGGAATTGAAACCAAGAGCATTCTACCTCCAAGCAACACCCCCTTATTTCATTTTAGAAAGAGTAGTGCTAGGTTGCTGAGAGCTTTGTTAAATTTCTGAGGTTGTCCTTGAGTGTGTAATTCTCCTGTGTTAGCCTCCCAAGGACTGGAACTCTAGGCCTGTGTCACCATGACCTGATTTTTTTTCTTTTTACTTTGACATAGGGTCTTTATATGGTCCTGAGAGTCTCATTACTTTGCTGAAGCTGCCCTAGAACCTGAGATCCTTCTGTATCAACCTTCCAGGTAGTGGGATTACAGGCATGTGCCACCATGCTCAGACTGAACTATTTAATTATCTATGTTGCTGCTTAATTGTAGGACTCTATACCTTGAAACCAATTTTGAAAGGCATTTGTGGAAAAGTATTATAAAAGCACATTATTTGATGCAATTAAGTTTAGATAGACCCAGAAGCAGGAACAATAATGTGGCCATTAATGGAGTTTGGATTATGCCAAAAACCAATATAAGCCATATAAAAGCCATTTTACATAATTGTTTCTGGTAATAATAATAAATATTTTAACAACAGAAATGTAAAATGCTCATCATCACACACTCTTCTTTTATTGCAAAATAAAAATTAGACAAGTCCCTGAATAAAATACTTTAAAGAAAAACTAAGCAAACCTATTTCCACCAGACACTTATTAAATCTATAATTATGCAAAATTCTCTCTAATTATGGTACATGGAGTGCTGAATTATTTTTATACTCTAAGTGTTTACAGTGAAACTGGCTGGGCTGACAATATATATGAAGATATGATGAAATATATTAAATAAGGAAGAACACTAACCTAGTCATTAAATAGTGGGTAATATTTTCATTATATATATTATTTTCAATAGTACTAATTTAAATAAACATGTTGAAAAGTAGTAACATAATGAGTATCAAGGTAAAATAATTTTCAAATTTTCCTTGGTTTACGTTTGCTCTAATTGTTGTTTTGTTGTTTTGTTGTTTTGGGGGGGGTGTTTTGTTTTGTTTTTGGTAGTAGTCCTAGGAATTGAACCCAGGGGCATTCTACCTCTGAGTTAAACCCCAGCCCCATTTTATTTTATTTTTTTATGTTGAAATAGGGTCTTGCTAAGTTGCTGAGGCTGACTTTGAACCTGTGATCTACCTGTCTCAGCCTTTTAAGTGTTGGGATTACAGGCTTGGGCAACCACACCTTACTTTTGCTTTAAAAGACAGAAAAAAGATTACTATTGCTAAAACCAAACCTTGATTCGCCTTTTCTTCTTGTTTTAGGCTGTATTTCCCCTGTCTTTTGTTAACTTTGTCATTGGGTAGTCACTCCTATAAATTTTCATGGGTGCTCTGGACCCTGATTTCTGTTGTCGAAGTTATATTCACTCAGCATTTTACAGCAGAGTTACATTGCCTGTCAACAGGGAGTGTTGCATTGCATTAATCTGAGACCCACCTAGTGTTTGACCTGATAGAGGTGGCATGATGTTTTCAGATTCACATCATTGACAGTCTTTCTTTATCCTTGAATTACTTAATTACTTAACTACAGAGTGGCTCATTGGCAAATTGTTTGCATTCATGTTTCTTTAATTATAATGTGACCTTTAATTCTACACCCAATTTTTCATTTATTTAGGAATATTTTCTCTATAAATTTAAAATCTTTCTTTTCAAAAAGGTTTATTTATTTCTTTATTTCTTTATTTACTATATTAGGTGCCTCCACAGTTGATGATCACCAAGTAAAACAGTGTTGGAATATGAATAATTGAATCAGATTCCTGGCTCCAAAACTTTAAATGTGCATGTTTCTACATACGTTACTTACATTTCCTCTTAAGTTTTAATCTTGAAATGCAGAAAATCATAGTGTTATAATGACAGATGTTTGTGTGAATGTAATAAGCTAAGGCATGTGAGACAATTTGAGTAATTGATGGGACTATGAAGTGCTCTTTTTAAGAAGGTCAACATTACGGTCACATCACTTCCTTTTGCCATCCATATTGCTGAGGTATACTAGCATCCATTCCTGTGCCTGCTGCTTCTCCTCCCCTGTCTATTCTAATCTCACCACAGGACACTGTGCCAGAGATTCATTCAGCAGCTCTGCCTTTTCCTTTCTGTTTGCCATTCCTTTTTGGTTCTTGAGTAGTGTGCTTAGGATATTTATTTTGCTTCCCTACAGCTATAATTTCATTATGTCATTTTGTCATCTATTTCAGTTATGCTTATTGAATCATGTTAACTATTACTTTATTTTGTAGAGTTACAGTTTATGGAAAAGTGTCTCTGTTCCTCATGTTATGTGCAATTCATAAATTGGAATGGTGTCATTCTTGCTGGCTTGTCCTTCCTTTCTTCCTTCCTTCCTTCCTTCCTTCCTTCCTTCCTTCCTTCCTTCCTCCCTTCCGATAGGTCAGGTCCCCCCTTCCCCTCAGGAGACAGGAGGAAGAATCCCAAAAGTCAGAAGCAGATATGTAGTGAGACTCCAGAGGTCATGAGACTCCAAAAGGTGCAAGGCAGACCCCAGGTGCCAGTAGATTAAAGAGGCTTAGTCTCACACAATGACTTGGCTGGATTTTGTCTTCTTTGTGACCCCCAACTCAATTTCAATGTTACATCTTTCCTTCTTCCTTTCATTCCTCCCTCCCTCCCTTTCTTCCTTCTTTTCTTCCTTCTCTTCTAATATTTTTTTTACATAGATTGAATTCCACCTATTTTTGTTGGGATTTTTCCTGTTATCTGGTTGTTTCATCTCAGTAATGGTAATGATTTTTTTCCCTAGAAGTTTAGTTTGCACTGTTATAGCATGGGTAAATTCCTTCCCTCATTATTACTGACCTCATGCTTTCTCTGTGACTTGCAGTTGAGGCGCAAGTGTAAGGCACCACCTGCTTTTCTAAGGCTGTGTACTCGTGGAAGTATTAGAGGAGCGGCAGGGTAAGTAGAGGCAGACTGTGGCCGATGCTTTGTTAGAAAATCTGGACTTGAGCATTTGAGTAAATTTTATTAAATACCTTCTAACAGGACTCAAAAGGGACAAGCACTTGGGTACGAAGGATATCTACCACATACTGCCCTGGATTTGTAGGTTGGATCTTGAGATATCTCTTGTTTGAATACAGATTTCATTTGGAATGATAGGTAGATACATATGGCTTATTATTTTTTTTTTGGAATAGGATAGGTATACTTTGGGATTTGTGCTTAGTCAACTGTTTGCCCTTAGCTAGTCATTTTTTTTTTTTCCAGGAAGGGAACTGAACCAGCCTTTGACAAAACATAATTAAATACTTCCAGAGATAGATAAGCATATAAAATTATTTTTCTATAAATTCTATTTATTGGTATAATTAAAGTTCATTTGTTAGAGCTAAAGCACTTAAAAATAGCAGACTTCAGCTAGGCACGGTGGTCTATGACTGTAATACCAATATTTGGGAGGCTGAGAAAGGAAGATTACAGGTTTAAGGCCAGCCTCAGTACTTTTAAAACCCTGTTTCAACAATTAAAACCTGAATAAAAAGGCAAAGGGTATGGCCCAGAGGCCAAATGGTTCAATCTACAGTACCACACACACACACAGAAAAAAGTAGATTTTAAATAAATTATTATATTAACTCTTATCATATAGTTGGAATATTTGATACTCAAACAGGATAAGAATCTGAATATCTTTGATCCTGAATCTGAAAATAATGAGAAAACATCTAAGACTACATAGGCACAATATTCTTTATTTTTGTAAAATTGTACCTGTTTAAACTATTATAGTTAGAAATATGGGTGGATTTGTACCAGCTGAGGGTATTCAGATGGTATGTAACTCACATTTTTGGTTAGTAGTAAGGTAATAGTGCTAGAGGCTGAAATTCCAGATTTTCTATATTCACACAGTGAGAATCACATGTCTACATTAAATTTTCCAATAATTTCCACTTTGCTCCAAAATATGTACGTTCTTAAACTAAATTCAAAGCTGTAATTAGCTAAGAGAAAGATTAATTAGATTTCTGAAAAACAAAGATTACTTTCAGTACAAACTGTTTCTGGCATAATTATAGCTTAATGTTTTGGCCACTAGTGAATTTTAAAACAATTTTATAGCAAATCATAACCTTAAATCATTTTAGCTAGAGCTGAGCTACAAAAACAGATCTCCATATTCAAAATGATGGGAACTTCCATGAGAAGAAAGCATATTGATTCAGTGAAAATCCTGATTATTTTAATCACTGCTATAACCTGATTGAAAGCTAGGACTCCAATCTGATACAAATGTTGTTGATTATATGGAGTCAAAGGAATCAAAGTTAAATAGCGTAGCAGGGGATCTTCTCTCTGCTACCAAGCAGGTATTGTCCAAGGCCCCACAGTTTCAAGCTGGCTTATGTAATGTTTACAGCATAATAATGATTTTAACTGAGGACACTCACTTTTACATCCCTGCTTGATTTACTGTTGCAGCCAGAATAACTCCTTTGAGAATGTCTGGAACAGCAGGTTGTCCACTAATATGCATAGCAATGAGTTCTATTTTTAAAAGGCCTGCTTCTCAGCAAGTGATGTGTTTCTCTAAAGATTCACAACTGGAAGTATCGTCCCGGGGAAAAAAAATCCTTCATGTGCTGCTTTTCTATTAACTCACAAGCAAGGCAAGGAAACTCAGAAGCTAAAATGATTGCATTTGTTTCAAGATGTGTGACTCTACATTGAAAAGTTCCTCTTAAAATGGATGCAGATAAAACGAGATAACAAAACCAGTTTGATATATTTTCTCTGCTAGAGATTGCTTAAATATTTAAAAATCCAATTGAAAGTATGGAGACTAGTTGTGCTCTACAATTCTGTGTTGAGGTTTTATTGTGATCAGAGCAGTTGTAGTCATTGTTTGTCCCTTGGGGAATATTTTCCATTATTAAATCCATGCCTGCATATTTTTTTTTCTTTCTGGCTTGATAATGGTGTTTGCCAAACTACCAATGAAAGAGACAATGCTTATACAAGCCCCACCCCTCTCTCTCTCTCTCTCTCTCTCACACACACACACACACACACACACATTAACATGGGAAATATATAAAAAATAAAATGAAAGTCAGACATAGTGGCTCATGTGTGAAAGCCCAGTACTTGAGAGGCTGAGAAAAGAGGATCCCAACCTCAGTGTCTCATTCAACATTATACTGCTATAATCTAAAACAACTGACCACACAATTTAAGGAATAGAAAAAGGAATATTTATTTGCTCAATTTTATTATTCATTATTTATTTATTTATTTTTGATATCTCAGCCTTTCAGTCCTCTCAGGCTGGGATACATCTCCAGAGCTCAGAACATGGTGTTGGGAGGCAGAGAAAGGAAGAGATCAAGGGCTCTGATCTCACATCATGGAGGCAGAAAGCAGAGAAAGCAACAGCAAGGCGATTCGAAGACAAAGACACAGTCCCCAAGGCCACACCTCATTTCTCTAGCTACATTTCACTTGCCTAGACTACCACCCAGTCAATCCATTACGATGACTTTATCTACTGATGAGATTACAACCCTCAGTACTTAATAACACCAACTCTGAGTTCTTCAATATAGCAAAACTCAGCAACCTAGTAAGACACTGTTCCAAAATTAAAAAAATGAAATAAAAACAGGTTGAGTGTATGGTGTGGAGGCACAATGCCCCTGGGTATAATACTCAGTACCCAGTATTGTGTATACACTCACACACACACACACACACACACACACACACACACACACACAGATTAAATGGAGATGTGAGTTAATCAGTCCTCCTCAGAAGTTCATGCTGTTTTATTGCTCTGCACTACAAATATCTCAGTTTTCTTTTTCATTTTCAATCCATGTTTTCATCCCCTTTGTCACTGTGTGGCCCCATATTAATCTGATTAACATGTCAACAAATACATGTGTGTTATTGAGAGCTACATAGGATTCACATCAGTCTGGTACTTTTCTTCTAGACTGTTTTTGTCTTTCTGTTCCTTGCATTTACAACACAACCTTATATTCTAAATGTATATCCATATTCTTACGTGCCTAGAATGATATTCCCTATAGTTAGGAGTTAATGGCATGAGCATTAAACGATCAAAACTGATGATGTAAGTAAGTTAGGATGGAGGGCGGCTGGCTGAGTATCAGATCTCTCCAATGAGCACTGTATCCTATCCTAAAGTACTTCCACAGAGCATTACAGGAGTATAATTTAATATGTTTGTGCTTTCTTATCTGGGTTTTCAAATGATCTTTCTGCTCTTAATGAACCTGTTGATGAACAAAATATCTTATTCTTTATTACTTGTGTTTCTATATTTCATTTAGAAAAATAATTTCCAACCCTGAAGTTGTAACCATAGTATCTTTATTTCTTTCCAAGTGTTTTGTAACTTTAGCTTTCACATTTAAATCTTCATTTATTATAAATTGATGTGCATGTCCCCTAGTCTTTTTCGTGTGTGTGTGTGTGTGTGTGTGTGTGTGTGTGTGTTAAACCCAAGGTTTTTCTACTTCTGAGCTACACCTCCAACCCTTTTATTTTTAAACAGGCACTGGCCTTGAGCCTGGGATCCTCATGTCTTAGCCTCCTAAGTGTTACAGTTACTGGCCTGTGCCACTCACTCTGCCAGGCTCCCTCTTGGATAATTTGCAAAAACACTGTGGCTCTAAACTCTGTTTATACCATTTTGAAAAAATTTCCTTTAACATATTAATATAGAGAACTTTACTCAATTCTTTTGTAATATTAAGTCAAGTTGTATTTATAGGAATAAACTCATTCTTAACTTTTTCAAAATATGTTATCTCTTTTATTAGGAACTAAGTTCCCTAATTTTTATTCATATTTTTACATCAATATAGATTGATTAGGATTGCTTGTTACATGTAATTTTATCAAATTTTAGTATAAACTTTATGTAAATTTTATAGAGTAAATTGTAGGCGCATGTGTTTGTATCTAAGCGTATATAAGCTTAGATATATAAAAATATAGATCTGTATGTGTGTGTATTATTTCAAAATATATTTCAAGCTACCAACCTGCTATGAATAAGAAAAGTAAAAGCTAATACAGTCTAGATGGGAAATAGATTGTACACATATGAAAAGAATAAGCAACAACTTAAATTAACTATGATACCATCCAATTAAAAATCAGTTTTCTTATGAGGACTGACACTTTTAAGAAGAAAGTTTGGTCCTGTTGAAGACTTTAAGGAGAAGGCTGGAGGTGCCTGAAAGGAATATTGAAGTAAAGTTCTTACATTTTTTGTAAAATATGACAATATCATTTGAAGGTAGAATAGAATAACTTAGAGATAACTTTTTAATCTCAAGGGAAGCCATTATAATAAATAGACTGAAAACTCAACTTAAGATAAGAATGAAATACCTAAAAACACACAGTACTGAAAATAGAGAAATAAGAAAAGAGGCTACATTTAAAATAGGCATTTACAACCATATTCAACCTTAAATGTAAAAGGACTTAAATTACTGTTGCATATGAAGAAAATAAGAAAATAAGCAATTCTGCGGCATTTAAACATACACATATAAAATGTTACTAAAATAATGTGGACATTTTGAAGAAAATATTAAATTCTAACAAGAGAGCAATACCCATAACCAAAGAAAAAATAGTGTGTCCTTTGAAATACAAAAACAGGGTCAATATCATGAAGATCTCCGATCTAACTGAAATAGATGGATACATTCAATTCTAATGTATATTGAATATGAATTTCATTTGCAAGTGGTTTTCATATATTAAAGCCATAAAGAAGACTTTGGCTAATATAAAACATTCTTGCTAAGATTTATGAAGTGTCTGAGAGTTTATTTTAATCTCAAAGCAATGAGTTAGGCTACCATAGCTTTAGGATGCTGGCAAAAGACTCAGGAGTACTGAATCAGAAATTAAGGATGGCCGGGCGTGGTGGCGCACGCTTGTAATCCCAGCATTCGGGAGGCTGAGACCTGGAGGATCGCGGTTTGTGGACAGCCTCAGCTACTTAGTGAGGCCCTCTGCAACTCAGTGAGACCCAGTTTCAAAATAAAGAATAAAAAGTAGGGCAGGGGGTGTAGCTCAGAGGTCAAATGCCCCTAGGTTCCATCCCCAGACCCGCAAAATAAATTAAGGATGTTATCGTATGTATTGCTGGAACACTGTTTTTTTTTTTTTTTTGTAACAATTATTTGAGCTCTAGTTCCAGAAGCTGAACAAAGAGGGCCAAATGACAAACTCCTAAGCAGGTGTTCTATTACAGAAAAGAAAGGCTGACATGGAAATCGAAATATTTGATAATGGACGCTACACTTGTTGGTCCTTTAAAGGGAGAGATTTTCTTAGTTTAACTAAGAAGTAAGCATACCCTTTGTTTCATAAGGAGGATCATATTTCCATCCATCTTCCAGGACTGCTTGTATACAAGCATTCTTTTTTCTTTTTTAATTTATGCATTATGATCATGTATCTTAATGAAGTACAAGATGGTAGAGGCATACATGCAAACGTCACTCATTTAGGCCTTCCCCAATTCACATTCCATTTCCTCTGCCCTCCCTTCGTCTCATGCTCAGCTTAGAGGTTAACTCTGGTATATCTGTGAATGTACATCATGCCTGCTTAAGGTGCCTCCCCTTCCCCCTCCCATCCACCTCAGTCAGGTTGTCCTCTTTACTCCTCTGAAGTACCTCCTTCTTTGTCTACAGTTCCTCCTATGACCCCCTTCCTCCCTAGCTTCCAATATTAGGGAGATTATCCAACTTTTTACTTTTTGTGGCTGACTAATCTCACAAATCTTAGCACAATATTTTCCAGCTCCATACATTTCCCTGCAAACAAAATAATATACAGCATCCTTTGAAAATCATTGATAAGGAACATCATTTGCTGGTGTTTTAAAACTTTTATTTTTAAGTGATTACGAACTTATAGGGATGATTAAAGTAACTCCCTAATATTTTTGTATTTTCACCTAGATTTACCATCTTTTGAATTTTCTCTCTCTCTCTCTCTCTCTCTCTCTCTCTCTCTCTCTCTCTCTCTTCTCATTTCTAACCAATTGAAGATAACTTGAAGACATAAAGTAACACTATTTCTTAAGAACAAGATTGTATAGCCATAAAAATCCTGGCATTAAATAAATATTTATGCAATTCTCAATTCTAATCCACAGACTTTATTGAATTTTACCAATTATAACAATAAAGTCATTATGGACCTAGAACTCAGTTCAGTATTACACAAAACATTTAGTTGCTTTGTTCTTATAATGTGCTTCCAAATTTATTATGAATATAACACACAATGACTCATATTAACAGAATGACCCTACCAACATCATTTTTAAATATTTTTTCTTAATTAAAACAATTTCACGGCCAGGCGTGGTGGCGCACACTTGTAATCCCCGCGCTTGGGAGACAGAGACAGGAGACAGGAGGATCGCGCAGGTTTGAAGCTAGCCGCGCGCGGTGGCTTAGGAGACCCTGTTTCCAAATAAAAGAGTATAAAAAATAGGTCTGAGAGTGTAGCCCGGAGGTAGAAGGGCTTCCAGGAACCCCAGTACCACCAAAAAAAAAAAAAAAAATCCAATTTCATTTTTTATTAAATGAAAGTCGCAAAATATTTGTGTTATGTATGAATAGAAAATAGACTGAATTTGTCATATAATTTTAATGGAATTATTATTAATCTTGAATTACTTTAAAATAATATAGGTATTTTACATAATTATATAAAATATAAATGTTAGAAATAAAATGACCTTACTCTGGAACTATATAAATATAATTTTTTTCTAAATCTCTGTTAATAATATACAGCAAATATGTCAACATTATATTGTAAAATTTGTAACTGAGACACTTTTCCCGATGAAAACTTCAAAAGACTTCAAATAGAATATATATATATATATATATATATATATATATATAATTTTTTCTTTGATGGTTCTGGGGTTCCTGGAAGCCCTTCTACCTCCAGGCTCCACTCCCAGACCTATTTTAAACTTTTTATTTAGAAACAGGGTCTCTTAAGCCAGCGAGGCTGGCTCCGAACCAGCACGATCCTCCTGTCTTTGCCTCCCAAGCCCGGGGATTACAAGCGTGCACCACCATGCCCAACAAGATTAAATATTAAAACGTAGATATAGACAACAGTGTACAGTAGTGCTGAGATATCATCTGAAATTGGCCCCTGATTAAATATACAATACTTCTCCCTTCTTTACACCAACAATATCGTTCTATAATTACCCATCATACTACCATGAAGAGAAAAAGAAAGTTTCTAATATTAAGAAAAACAGTTAAGTAAATATAATTTAAATCGTTTGCAATGTTTATAAGTTAGCTGAGTATAAAATTCCCTTCATAACTAGTTGAAAGAAATTGCTCCAAAATTCCCAGGGAAATATTAAAATAACTCCTCATTGAAGCTTTAGCATGGTCAGGAAAAATATGAACACAAATAAAAATTAAGTAGATTTTGGCTTTTTTTTTAGCATGGAGGATGATAATTTAAGAAATTGAAGCAAATTCAATTTTTTTAGTAAAGCTTGGGGAAAATGAAATGTCATCTAGAAATTTCAAGACTCCATTGGGAACAGATAATATTCTTTCCTTCAGATATTATGCAGACCAAAAGAAATAATACTGTGGCATGTTCTCAGCATGAACCGGGTAAAATGAAACACTTTCAGACTTAAGATAACATCATTTCCCAAGTAATAAAGATGCTCATATTGATGTCTGCATTCTTGAGACATTTACAAGGGTTTGGGGAACTTGGAAGGTGTATATGTTACCTCATCCTCTTCAAAGAACAAACAAACAAACAAAAAAATCAACCCTTACTCTGTAAGATAGGCTACAGCTCTGTCATTCTGAGCCATAGAAACTCATGTCTTAGAAAAGCTGTAACTCACCAAGTACTGTGAGCATCTATGTCCTATCACTTTGAACTACAATGTATGATACAAGATTACAATGTCTAGTAAAGTATATAAAAAGATTTTAAAAAACAAAAAATGAAAAAGGAAGAAGAAAAAGAAAAAAGGAAGAAAAGAAAGAAAGATTGAAATAAAGAGAAAGAAAAAGAAAGAAAGAAAGAAAGAGAGAAAGAAAGAAAGAAAGAGAGAAAGAAAGAAAGAGAGAGAGAAAGAAAGAAAGAAGAAAGAAAGAAAGAAAGAAAGAAAGAAAGAAAGAAAGAAAGAAAAAGGAAGACCAGCAGGAATTCCATATTTGAGAAACCAAACATGGCACCTTTGTTCTGTAAGACCAAACCATATAACTTGTGGAAGCTTCATGTTTTTTAACTCTGAGGAATAATATTGTGGAATATATAATTAAATAATTAAACTCAATCATCCCTCCAGAAATTATTTATAAAATATTTATGATAGGACATACATTGCAGTTTCTTTTAATCAGTCAGTTTGTCTAATTTTACACTAAATCTATATACTTTAAACTTTCAAAATGATGAAAATTTTAACTATGAATGGAGAGGCATTGAAGCAATGCAGGTGAACACACACACACACACACACACACACACAACCCCCCCACACACACACACACTTGAGCCAATAGAGATATCAACAGTAAGTGGTTAGATAGATTAATAGATATGCAAATGGGTGAATAAAATAGAGAAGAAGGGAATGACAGACACACACACACACACACACACACACACACACACCCACACACACACACACACTTGAGCCAATAGAGATATCAACAGTAAGTGGTTAGATAGATTAATAGATATGCGAATGGGTGAATAAAATAGAGAAGAAGGGAATGACAGAGGCCTGTAATCCCAGTACTTGGAAGGCTGAGTCAGGATTGCAGGCTTGAGGTCAGCCTCATTAATTGAGAGAACCCCTATTTCAAATATCTAAAAAATACAATAAAATTAAAACAGAACTGGCATTATAGCTCAGAAATAGAACACTGCTGAGTTCAATTTCTAGGACCCCGCCCCAATACACCTACACAATGAGGGAATGTTACAGACAGAAAAATAAATCACGAGAGAGAGAGAGAGAGAGAGAGAGAGAGAGAGAGAGAGAGAGAGAGAGAGAGAGAGAGATAGAGAGATTGAATAAGAATTTTCAGTAAAGGCTAGGCAAGGTAGGGCATGCCTGTAATTCCAGTACCTGGAATGTTACAGACAGAAAAATAAATCACGAGAGAGAGAGAGAGAGAGAGAGAGAGAGAGAGAGAGAGAGAGAGAGAGAGAGAGAGAGAGAGATTGAATAAGAATTTTCAGTAAAGGCTAGGCAAGGTAGGGCATGCCTGTAATTCCAGTACCTGGTAGCCTGAGACAGATAGATCACAGATTTGAGGCCAGCCTGAACAACTTAGTGAGACCCGGTTTCAAAATAAATATAAAAAAGGGCTGGGGATGTAGCTTGGAGGTAGCATGCCACTGGGTTTAATACTCAGTCACACAAACACACACACACGGAGAGTTACAGAGAGGATGACAAGAGAGGAGAGAGAGAGGAAAGAGGGGAGAGAGGGGAAGAAAGGGAGAGATGGAGGGAGGGAGAGACAGAGACAGAGACTGAGTAAGAGTTTAGAAATTTCAATGAGGGCGTGGTGGCACACATCAGTCAGTAATCCCAGTACTTGGTAGGCTAAGATAGGATCAATGTTTGATGCCAGCCTCAACAAATTAGTGGGACTCTCAGTAACTTTATGAGATTCTATTTGAAAATAAAGGGAGGCTTGGGGTATAGCTTGGTGGAAGAATGCTCCTAGGTTCAATTCCTAGTAACAAACCCACATAAACACACCAGATTTTTAAGAAACATTACATATTTAGAATCTCATTTGTTTAAATAAGTTAACAATATATTTACATTTCTACCGTGAAATATTTCTGCAATTATTAACAATTAGAAATGTCATTGTATCATAACATAAATATATTTAAAATGACTGTTGTAGGCATTGCAAAATTTGTCTAATATTTCAACGAGAAACTATATGTGAGACATTGGCACATTTCATATATCAAAAATGATAACATCTGAATTAATCCTAAAATTGGTTTCCCTTCATCATTTCAAGTGATTGAAAAAATAAATGACATTAATGACTTTCACATGTCACAGAGACAGTTATAGTTAAAGCACATCCATCCATGCTATTTATCTAAAGATTGTGAAGAAAAGAACTTAAATAATTTTTTTCTATTCAATTAATATGAAGAAAGAGTACAGGCCGGCATAGATGTCAGTACATTGAGAATTATAGATAAAAGACAGGAGAGGAATATTTAGAAAATGTAACTTTGACTTTGCCAACTAAGGGATCAAGTAAAAAATGTCCGAGAGGGGTTTCAAGCATGAGGATAAATGACGGTGCTTCTGCTGAGCCTGTCATGGTCTACGTACAATGTCAGGAAGAGCAGCATCTCCACATCAAAGCGTTCAGCCAAGGTTAAAACTTTATTTGTGTCCTCAGCTATTAAAATGGGAGAACAATGTTTCTACTCCATAATCTAAAAGTCTCTGACATCTTGTTGGTCCATTGAATATCCAGGCAGTAAAACCAAGTCTCTAGCTCAGCCTAGTATCAAGGAACTTAAAGAAAAAGATTGTTTTAGAGCCGCTAAGTAGAAGGGAAGTAAGCGCTTATGCCAGTTGGGCTTCTTACTGTTCCGTGCATTAATTCATCGGCCATATGAATTACCTAACTTCGAAATGCAAATGTATGCTGATGTAGTCTGGAGATGGAAGTACCTTGCAATTTAGAACGTTGGCTTATATTGAATCAGTGAATTTTTTAAACAAATGAGTGAGGTGTCAAAATAAGCTGCCGAAGAATGCCAGATGGCCTGACTCATCTTCTTCCACTCAATGCCTGTCAGTAACAAGAAAGATGATTTGAATAAAATTAATTGTGCTCCTTAAAAAGGAAACTTATCCAACATGAAGAATGAAGATGATCAGTATTATTTTTCCCAAACAGATTTTCTGGCAAAGACAAATAATTTCCTTTGTAGACATAACCACTGCAGTAGAAGTGGCATATATTTTTATTTAAAAGTGTTGGTGGGAACTTTACATTAAAATATTTCATTCACGCCCGGGCATGGTGGCGCACGCTCCTAATCCCCACGCTTGGGAGGCGGAGACAGGAGGATCGCGTGGGTTTGAAGCCAGCCCAGCCTTGCTGACTTAAGAGACTCTGTTTCCAAATAAAAATATAAAATAATAGCCAGGCGTGGTGGCACACGCTTGTAATCCCCGCGCTTGGGAGGTGGAGATAGGAGGATTGTGCAGGTTCGAAGCCAGCTGTGCTGGCTTAAGAGAGAGACCCCGTTTCCAATAAAAAAATATGAAATAGGTCTGGGAGTGCAGCCCGGAGAAGGGTTTCCAGGAACCCCAGTACCACACACACACACAAAGAAAAATTTTTTTTTGGTGTCTGAGAGTGTACTACAGAGGTAGAAGGGTTTCCAGGAACCCCAATACCACCAAATATATATAATGGGTGTCTGGGAGTATACCCCAGAGTTAGAAGACCCTATAATAGGTGTCTGGGAGTGTACCCCAGAGGTTGAAGGGTTTCCAGGAACCCCAGTACCACCAAAAAAATTATTTCATTCACTAACTGCAATATTAAAATATCCAAAGGAGAGAATTTTTGTTGTTGTTTTTCTTAATACAAAATTTTGGAAGTCATCAACTGAAAATCATTATAGTTTGCTAAAAATTCTGATGAGCTCCATTTCTTCAATTTCCACAAATGATATGAAGTCAGTAATAACATTCAAAGGAATAAGCTCATTCCTGATGTAATAATATAAGCTTCTAACCCTAATTCCCTCCTGGATCTACAGAAAAGGGAACAAGATATTTCTCTAGAGTGGTGAGGAAAGTCCTTTTCATTATATTTCTAGCTCAGAAATTTAGTTTCTTTCAGATGTGTGCATGTCCCATTTCTTCTCTATAGAAGATAATTCACTACAGAACAGAACAAAGACAGCTGGACTATGTGGGAGGAGATGTGGTGTCTGGACCCCCCTTTGCAGAATGTATAACCTTGGATAGGAACTCCAATGTTTTAGATTTTTTTAAGATAATATGGGTTAGCAGGGTGTGATGGTGCATGCTTGTCATCTCCATACTTGGGAGTCTGAGACAGGAGGTTCGAAGCCAGTCTCAGGGAGACTCTCAGAAACCTAGTGAAATCCTGTTTCAACATAAAAAATAAAATAGGGTTGTAAGTGTAATTCAGAGGCAGAGTGCTCCTAGGTCCAATCCCCAGTGCCAAAAATAAAAATAAATTAAAAAGAGTAAATATGTTTAAATAAAAAACTATGATCAGACTTTCAGTTTTAGATCAGACATCATCCTATTGCCACAGAAACAAACTGGACAAGTTGAAAATAAATGATTCTTCTTCGAGCCATTGGAGGTATAGAGATGCTCTAAGGTGAGCCTTCAGCCCAATAGCTGAAAGGTAAAGAAGATACCAAGCATCATAGGTTCCCCAAAACCCAGAGCTCTCCATTGGAGCCAGTTTTAGTAGTATTATTTAAAATATAAAAAAAATCCTTGAAATTCAAAAGATCAAAAACAATCAAATAAAAAGCGGACCAAACATCTGATCAGTCACCTCACCAAGGAAGCTATATGAACCAAGCATATGAAAAATTTCCTGACACCATATGTGATTAAGATATCACAAAGTAAAATGTCAGTGAGATACCACTGCATACTACTAGAATGGCCATAATCAAAGACATTGACAAAGCAAGCTGATAAGAAATTGAAAAGAGAAGACACTCATGCACTCTGGGTTTAACGAGGTACAGTTACTCGAGACAACAGGTTGGTAGTTTCATTCAAAACAAAATACCCTCTTATCATTCAAAGCCTTGGTAATGCTTCTTGGTATTTATCCAAATGAATGAATTAAGACTTACATCCACACAAAAATCTATACAAAGACGTTTTTAGCACTTTTATTCATAATTCCTAAAACTTAGAAACAACTCAGATGTTTTTTTTTTTTGCAGAAGTGTTGTTTAAACAAACTGTGGTATGTCCATAAGATGGAAAATTATTCAGTAATAAAAAAGAAATAAATTATTAAGCTTGTAAAATACTTGATCTCATATATATATCATCAAGTAAATGATGCCCTTTGAAAAGGATAAAAACAGTATGATTCCCACCATCTGGCATTCTGCAAAAGGCAAAACTGTAAGAGCATGCAAAGACCGGTGGGCCTAAGGGTTGAAAGAGTTAAGAGGGAAGGATAAATAGGTAGAACTTGTGGAATTTTTTTTGTAAAACTACTCTGTAATATGATGGTATATACCTGACATTATGCACTTGTTAAAACCAATAGAACTGTGCAAGGCAGAGTAAATCTTAATGAACACTATTGACTTTAGTTAATATTATTGAATGAATACTATTTCATCAATTATAATATAAATACATCATACCATTGCAATATGTTAAAAATTCCAGTAAATTAGGGCAGGGGCTGGTCCATATGAATTCTGTGTTGATTTCTTCATCATTTTTCTGTGAAACTAAAAGTGCTGTCAGAATAAACCCTATTAAAATACCAATCAAGCAACACAGGTTACATAAATACATACACATTATGAGGACATATACATGAAATTATTATAAGAGAAAAAAGAGAGAATAAAAGTCAAGGAGGAGCATCAGAAAGAAAATACTAATAAGTCATTTCTCTAAGAATTCACAAAGACAAAAGCTACTAAGGGTTATTTTTATGCTGACAATATTGACAACTTGAATATTAATTTTCTTAAGAGAAACTTAACTGTGGTTTGGAAAGTCTTTGATGATAAAGAACAAATGAAGAAGGTCAAGGGTAGGCAAGTAAGAAGGAAACAAGGCACTATCTGTCTCTAAGGCCTTTTTTCTTTTGTTGACAACTTTGCTAAGCTGGTACGAGCACCAAGGGCCTCAGCAGCAGCACGGTGAGTAACATGGCACGCCAGTTCTCACATTGCCTGCAACTCCTCTGAACCACTTCAGTACCGATCGGATGCCACAACATGTGGTTGAATTGCTTTCATCTTTGACTTCTACTGAGAGTCAGTTGCAGTCATTAAAAACTCATAGTCCAGGGCTCTGAGCTTTCTGGTAAGAATGCACCTCTCACGGAGGTGATCCAGTTTTGTTCAGGGCAAGTCATGCTTCAGAGGTGGCAGATGCCAGCTTTCTTGAAATAACAGCAACTTCTTAGTTACCAGGATGAAACTTACGGGCTTTCTTTAATGAGAGTATCTAGTATATGTGCATTAGCTAAAACCTTTAAGAGACTCTTCCTTTCTTTAATTAACTATGTATACATACTCTAATCTCCTTGGGGTTGTCATCTGAGGCCCTGTCCCACAATGTTCCAGTGCTGGGATATTGTGCCATGCTGTGTCCTGGAACTGATTTTCATTTCTTATTCCATCTTGCTTATAAAAGAGGACAAGATTCTGTGTTCTGTCGAAAATTTATTTCTGTATTTCCGTATTTCTGTCTTTCTTTTCTTTCTTTCTTTCTTTCTTTCTTTCTTTCTTTCTTTCTTTTGTTCTTTCTTTCTTTATTTATTTATTGTGGTACTGGAAATTTAACCCAGGGGCATTCTACTTTTAAGCCACACCCCCAGTTCTAATTTTATATACATATATATATATATATAATTTTAATCAGGTTACATTTAAAATACACACACACATATATATATTTTTAATAAGGTTCTCACTAAGTTTCAAAGACCTCATTAGGTTGCTGAGGCTGGTCTCAAACCTGCACTCTTACTGTCTCAGCTTCCCAAGTACTGAGATTACAGGCATCCACCATGGCTCTCAACTGTCTGGAATGTTTGTGTCTGTCTCTCTTTTTTTTTTTAACAATGAACAAATATATACTTTTACTTATTTATTTTTTATTTATTTTTATTGGTGCATTGTAGTCGTATATCTTAATGGAATAAAAATCTTGTGGAGATATACAAGCACACATCACCCTATCAGCCCTTATCCAGTCCCCATCCCATTCCTTCCCCCCCTCTCTCCTTCCCATGCTTGCTTTAGTGATTGACTTTGATGTGTTTGTTTAAGTATATATTGTGCTTTATAGAGTTTCAATTCACCCCCTCCCATCCCCTCAGATAGGTCACCCTCATTGTAGATACTCATGCATTGGTTTGGTAGTTTGGTTTTCATACATAGCACCTAACGGGACGGAGAGCTGATTTTACCATGAACAGTGCAGGTTGTATAAACTGCTTCCTTCCTGGCTTGATTATAGACGTTTAATAAGCCTTTGCATGTGTGGCAGAAATCCACCTGAGGCCTAGCTCCTTTGTAACCACATAGCTCAGTGAGGAGGAGTATAACACTGAGAAGGTTTTAGTAGACAGCTGTTATAAAACACACCGTAACATCAGGTATAATGCAATTCCAATTTTATTTGGATTGAGCCCCAGGAAAACTTTATTGTTGTGGTCAAAGGAGTTTCAGAATTGTGGGGAACTGAAACCAAAGATAAGACAGTGACAACAGCCAAATGTTTACCCTAGCCAGAAGTGTAATGTCCACCCTAGGTGTTCGCTTTGTTGTTGAGGAAGCGCTACCTGGCACACAGTAGCTCTCCCAGTAGAAGAGGCTGCATCCATATTTAGCATTCCATATAAGCCAGGATCTCCTCCCTGGAGCCAGGCAAGCTCCCTGTGCCCTGAAGGGTTCCAGATGCTCTGCAGCTGTCATTCACACACAAGTCCTAGGAACAGTCCAGGATCCATATCTATATAGCCTGATACCTAGTGGTATATTTCTAAACTGACAAGGTACTTTCTCCTTTGCAATAAAGATCAAAGCAGGCCCACATACATCTCAATCTGGAATATAGCCAAGTGGCAGGCCCAGCCTCCCTCTTTTCTGTGAACCCTAGCCATGTGCATCTTTGCTTTCAAAATAAATGCTATCCTTGCCTCAGACCAGGCATGTATATGCTGCCAGCATCAAATATTTATAACTACATTAGAGTGAACACTGAAAGACTTAAATAGATACATATAAAATGTTAATATGCTATTACTTTTGTAGGGTATACAATTACTCATTTTCCTCCTTCTAGTTCCCTAGGACCACAAAAATGATTATAATATCATTGTTTACTCTTTTTCAAATGAATTTGGCTCACATAAGAATGGATAGCAGCCGGGCGTGGTGGTGCACCCTGGTAATCCCAGCAATCAGGAGGCTGAGACAGGAGGATTTGGGTTCATGGAGAAGCCTCAGCTACTTAGTGAGGCTCCTTTCAACTCAGTGAGACCCTGTTTCAAAATAAAGAATAAAAAATAGGGCTGGGAGTGTAGCTTGGATGTAGAATGCCACAGGGTTCCATCCCCAGTACTGCAAAAAAAAAAAAAAAGAAAGAAAGAAAGAAAAAGAATGGATAGCTGACCATAGAAGTTCATATCAGTCTGTAATTAATAAAATGCTGAATTCCATAACTCTATTTTCATATTTAGTTTATGAATTAAAAATAAATTGTTTAAAAACATCATAAGAAACCCCAAGGCTTTTAAAATTCCTGTCTTTTAAATGATCTTTCCTATTGTTTGATAACATTGAAAAATGCTTAAATTTTTATCTCTTAATATTATAATAAAATTATATCAAGGTTCAACTATGGAACACAGTAAAGCCCAATGCATTTGTTGTTTGTGTGGCTATGCTGGGTTACACGTGTACTTTACCATAGTCTAAGGCCACTGCTGAAGAACATTCTTCATCTAGGGTAAGAAGTTTAAAACATCTGCGCAATGTAAGTACATATCGGTACCCTGAGTACAAGTCTCAAGACTGAGTCCTTTTCCTGTGTGATGTGTGCTACACACTGTTTTAAGGGTTGAGATGTGTCAGCAAAAATCAGTAAATAATAGTGCCTACAGGGTCTGTAGGGTGCATTTTAATAGAAATTGGTTAACAATAAAGTAAGAAAGCAAAATATGGTATGTGAGCTGGGAAACAATAAAGCAGCGTCACAGAGATGGAACTTGACTCACCTAATGCTCCTCCAAACTGTTCAAAGGAAGGAACATTTGTGCATATTTACCTGTTCACATATATATATTATATACTTCAAGATTAAAGAAAATGAATTATCTTATCAATCCCTCATAAAACTGTGCTACCAGTTTTACCTTGAACATTTTACGTACAACTCTTATACAAGAAATAGAAGTTACGATCCTGGTTTGTAGTGTTATGTATTCACATTCTCATAACCTTGTCATAAAAAGGTACGTAAAGACTTCTATCACAAGTTTTATTTCAACAGTAAGCAATCTGTATTTTTTTACATTATTGCATGTTTTTAACATATATATATATATATTTATCATATGTATTAATAGGATTATTTTGAAAATATATATATTTCTGACAATTTCAGTTTCAAATTTCTTTCTTGAGTTAGCAATTTTTTTTTTTTTTTTTTGGCAGTACTGGGGATGGAACCTAGGGGCATTCTATCCTTGAGTTACACCTTTAGCTCTATTTTTTTTTTTTATTCTTTATTTTGAAACAGTGTCTCATTGAGGTGCAAAGGGCCTAAGTAGCTAAGGCTACTGCGAACTGAGATCCTCCTGTCTTAACCCCTGAATGCTGGAGTTGCAAGCATGTGCCACATGCCCAGCTGAGTTAGCAAATATTAAGCCTTTAATTTCTTTTAGTAAGTGTGTGTGTGGCACTGAGAATTGAACCCAGAGACATTTTACCTCTTAGCTACACCTCTAACTCTATTTTAGTTTTTTAGTTTTTTTTTTTTTTTCAAAACATGGTCTCATGTTTCTAAGTTGCAAAGGATCTTGTTAAGTTTCTGAGGCTGGTCTTGAACTTGTGATCCTCCTGTTTGAGTTTCCCAAGTACTGATATTATAGGTGTTTACCACCATGCCTGGCTACTTTTTAATTAAAACAGTTTAGCAGGCATCTTACTCTATCTCTGTTTGAATGACATGAGCTGAGGGACATAACAGTCAGATATAAAATGTCCCCTAAAGAGCTCTTTTGTTAATATTCAGGATTGACATTGTGGACTCATGAGGGCTGTAATCCCAGCAGTGGGTAAATTCACTGTGATGGACTTATCTGTGTGGTACCTGGTAGATGGCTAGGGTGTAGCTGGAGGAGGTAGCTCCTCGGGCTTGTAGCCTTGGAGATTCTATATATGATTCCATCTTCCCTGGCTTGCTTTCTCTTTCTTTTGGCCTCCATGATGTGAGGCACACAGCCTATGTTATCTTCCTTTCTCCACCTCTGGCCTCCATGCTCTGTAATTCAGGGTCCCCAGCCTCACTTGGGCTGAACCCAAAACAGTAAGAACATAAATCTTTCTCTAAGCAATATGGTCAGGTCTTTAGATTATGGTTGTAAGAATATTGAAAGGAAGGATGATGTTCATAAACAGATCTGATGAAAGAGGTAATCAGAGTTAGAACTGACTACCCCACATGAGTGGGAAGAAGTGGCTTTGTTTGAATGGTGGAGTGCTTTTATATGAAATCACTGCATTAGTACCTGTGCCAATAGACATGAAAACCCAAATTGTTAGTGATATTTAATGAATGTGACTCACTAAAATGTGCAGAACAATTAGTGAAAAGCCCGATACATGGAAATCCATTTCCTTAGGAAACTGTGGTTTGTTCTCATAGATGTGATTAATAGGTAGCTTTATTTGCTCACCAATTCAATCTTAGTATCATATTTGAGAAAATACTTGCAAATATTGCAGGAATTCCAAATGTACTGAATCACTAAGGAAGAGTTAGGTTCTGTTTTATGAAAAATAAATCAATAAATAGCAAAACGTAGGCAGGCATGGTGGCACATGCTTGTAATTTCAGTACTTGGAAGGCTGAGACAGGAGGATCGCAGGTTTGCACCCTGCCTCAGCTACTTAGTGAGGCCCTATGCAACTTAGACCCTGTTTCAAAAAAAACAAATTGAAAATAAGGCTGGGGTGTTGCTCACAAGTAGAATGCCCCTGATTTCAATCGCTCATACAGAAAATAAATTAAATAAAATAATAAAAATTAAAAAAGTACAAACCCACAGCTAGCATAAAGCCTTTGTAAGTGTGGAAGAAATTTAAAATATCCTTAAAAATGAATGTAAATGATCAAATTTAAATGAAATAACTTAAAACACAATAATAGATAAAAGCATGCTTACCTCTTACTATTTATATAGAAAACATACACTAATTTAAATACTTGAGAACTCTATTAAAGTACTTAGAAATTTTATTAACAAATTTTGAAAGTATGCATCAATTTAAGCAGGGCATGGTGGGGCATGCTTATAATCTTAGCACTTGGGAGGTTGAGACCGGAGGATCCAGGTTTGAGGCCAGTCTCACCAACTTAGTGAGACCCTGTTTCAAAATAAAGAATTAAAAATAGGGTTTAAGGTATAGCTCAGAGGTGGAAAATTTTCCCGGGGTCCCATCCCTAGCACAGCACCACACAAAAAAAGTATGCACAATTTGCTAAAAGGAATATTTGACTTTATTTTTCCTTAAAATAATTTAAAAATGAGATTAAATAGAACAAAATTACACACACACACACACACACACACACACACACACACACACTTTATTTTGAAATCAAAGTCTCTTTCTTTTTGAATCCCCCAAATCACTCACTTGGAGTTACTAATTCAAACACCAAACAAATTTAGAAATTGTAACCAAAATGTTTACAACAGATACTATTTCCTTATAAGTGGATATGTCAAAGTAGAAAAAGGCATCCAGTATTTTTTCCTGAGACTAAGAGATTGCGATTAATCCTGAGATAAGTAGGCTAAAATGATTATAATAAATAGCCAAATTCTTAAATTGTACATTATTTTATGAGGATTTCTCCACGTTCATGTGAAGGACATAAATGTTTTAAGCACATAAGACCCTGAATAAATGCATGTTTATAATTTGAAACATTTAATCAATGGGATATAAGAAACAGCTATAATAGTTATTATCAAACTAAGAATGTTTTTGTAAATTTTTTTATTGATGCATTGCAACCATACATCTTAATGGAGTTCAGGATGGTAGAGGCATCCATGCACACATCACTTATTTAGCCCTTCCCCAATTCTCCCCCATTCCTTCCCCCCTCTCTCCTGTTTGGCTTAGTGATTGACATTGATATTTTTGTGAATGTATATCATGTACATTAAGGAATTTCTTTCTTCTCTCCACCCATCCCCTCAGTTAGGGTGTCTTATTTGCTTAGTTATGGTTCCTCCTTTTTAGTCTGGAGTTCCTCCTATGACCCTTTTTTTTTCTCTCTAGCTTCTACATATTAGGGAGAGTATCTGCTTTTTTTATTTTTTGTGACTGACAAATCTCACTTAACATAATGTTCTCCATTATCACCACTTCTTTTCAATATAATAGAACCTTTTTGACTGTCCTCAGCCTAGAAGAAAATATGCATGCCTTCCTAACATAAAAGTCCTATAAGATCCCTGCCACAAAACAATATGCAACATTGGCAAAGTGTGTTTTAAAGAGTTTCGACAGCCTGCATCCTTGTTCATAAACTTGTACCTACGATAATACTTTGTTCCACAGATCTTTACTGGTAGAATCCTTGAATTATGTGGTTAGAACAAAATCAAAAGCAGCACAGTGTAACCTTCAAGCTATTGCAGGCATGAGTTTTGATGATCATGATGAGTATATCAGCCTTGATATCAAGGAGGAATCAGCCACCATGGTGCACTAGAAAAATGTGAATATCAAATGTTGGTGACCCCAAACCGAGAAGACGAGAGGGAACCAGACTGTGAGTTAACAAGAAAACAGTGTCACAGCTTCTGAATAAAGGGTTTTCATAATACACGTTTTTAGTTACTCTAAGATCCAACTTTTATTCATACTACCAAGCATGGGTATATTTATATTTTTTCCTGCTTAATATATTTGTACAATATATTTATATTTTCTCCTGATTTTTGTCAAAATTAGCTTAACAGCAAAACTTTCCAAGCTGTCTCTTTGATTTGCTGTGCATTGTTGTCAAATATACTACACATTTTAGTGCGGTTATATTTTTCAAAACAAATTCTCACATTATAAATTCTCTCTGATATTTGATAATGGAAGTGGTTTTTCTTTTCTAAAAGGGATTAAAAATCATTAATATTTTAGTACATCTAGGTTTTTTCTTCACCATGACATCTACAAATTGGTGTGAATCACATTTAATATAGTCACTATATTTTCTCTAGCAATACAGCATTTTTGTCTTTTTCAATATTTTCTTCCTTTCTCTTTTCAATATTTAATTACATGTATGATTGTCTTTGTTATTTTATTACAATCTACATTTTATAAGCAATACACAAACATCCTTTTTCTAAATTTAAATTGCAATTTTTTTTTTTTTTTTGCTTGTCTGAGGATGGAACCCAGGGGCATTTGACCTCCGAGCTACACCCCCTACCCTATTTTTTATTCTTTATTTTGAAACTGCGTCTCACTGAGTTGCAGAGGGCCTCACTAAGTAGCTGAGGCTGTCCCCGTACCACGGTCCTCCAGTCTCAGCTTCCTGAAAGCTGGGATTACAAGTGTGCACCACCACACATATATGTATGTTTATATATATTATATATATATATACTTATATATATAATATATATAAACATATATATAAATTGCTAAATTGCAATTTATGTAATAAATTTGTTATTGTTTCACTCACTATTTATTGTTTATTTATTTATTTTGTGGTGCTGAAAATTGCGCTCCAATTCTAATTCTGAGTAGTACTATGAGCCCTGTTTAATAGTTTATTTGGAAACAGGGTCTCACTACTTGTTAAGTCTGGTTTTGAACCTGTGATCTTCCTATCTCAGCCTCCCAAGTATTGAGATTATTGCAGGCATACATCAACATGCTCAGCTTTTTTAAAAAAATAAATCACTTTGTTTTTCTTTTGAAACCTCCTTTTCACTATTTGCCATCTCATACGATGGAAACTGAGTTCGAACAGTTTCTCAAACCAATGTCCTGGTTGTTCTATTTGACTCATCCTTCCTTTATGCTCTAATCCAACAGGTCGTGTCACCATTATTTCAGATGTGGACCACAGCAAAAGTCTCCTAAGGGTCTCTCTGTTTTAAGCCCTTGATTACTAGATTTTCTTATCAACAGTGTCTGCTCTTTACAGGAATAAAGTAGCCATCCTGTTATAAATCCTAATCAGGGCCCTCCTCTGCACAAGCATCTCTAGTATTTACCTCAAAGTGACTGTCAATAATCTAACAACAAACGGGGTTACAAGCCCCATGGGATCTGGTCCTCTTTAAGTTTCTGATGTGTCCTATCTTCCTCATTTTTTATCATTTCACTTCTAGGCTCATTGGATTTCTTGATTATCCACAAATAAGGCACAGATATCTCTGTTTTTACATTTTCTTTGAATAAATAAAAATGAGCGTGTGATTGTCTCAAGTGATTGCATAATTTGACACCTTTTTTTCTGGTGGTATTGGGGATGAAACCTTTCTACCTCCCACACCAATTTTATATTTTATTTGGAAACAAGGTCTCTTAAGCCAGCGAGGCTGGCTTTGAACCTGCGCGATCCTCCTGTCTCTGCCTCCCAAGCGCGGGGATTACAAGCGTACGCCACCATGCCTGGCTATAATTTGACACTTTTAATGGTACTATGTCAGAGTTTTACTGCTCCTTTTCTTCATGTTTTATATTCAAGTCTTTGTAGTTTTAGCTATTCTCGTAGGTGCGTGGTAGTATATCATTATGGCTTAGATGGGATTTTCCTAGGAGTATTGGGTTAGTCATCTGTTTTGATTATTATCCCATCATATCTCTGTGAAACATCTGATCAAAGTTTTACCTGTTTTTCAGAAAGTGAATTATTGTATTTTAAACTCTCTGTACATTAGGGGTAACTGTCCTATATTAGATAAATGATGCACAAATACTTTCATGTCAGTGGTGTCTTTTTCATCGGGATGTCTTTTGATTATTTTGTTTTTCTTGTTGCTGCCTGATTGCACTTTATAATATATATATATATATATACCTTTATATAATATATATAATATATAAATATATACACATATCACATAATATATATATATTTATATATACACATATATGCACTTTATAATATATAATATATATATACACATACCTTTCTATATATTTCTATATATGTGTATGTATAAACATATATATACACACTTGTATTTCATATAAGCTTACTGATTATTCAGTTATCTATTTTCTCTAAATACGAAGTTATTTAAGCATATTCACACATGTTGTAACCTGTTTTAGGAATCAACTAGAGCTTTTACTACTTTGGGATTTTAATTGTTGCTCTCTATGTGAATCAAAACTTCACCAGTTGGGGCAGAGGAAGCTCTCAAAGTACTCAAGAGAGAGGATGCTTAGCATATTGCTAGGAGACCACATTCATATCCTCCGTAATAGCAGCAGTAATTATGTGCTTCCTGATGCAGGGCATTAGAAGCCCTGCCAGTTATGTCTCAGCATGCCACAGAATTAACTTATGCAATCTTGATCATCTATTTCAAGCAGCTCATCTGCCAGGCTGACCTATACAGTAATCAAACTAAATTGTATGTTTTTGCTACATTTGCATTTTATTTCCAATTTTTATGTACGTACTTCTCATTCATTCTCTGAAATAGCCTTGCTGTAAGTAAGGCTCAGTAAATGAATTTCTTCCTTCAATTTCCAACTCAATAAGAAATGTAACATTTCCGAAAGTAAAAGTCTCATTACAGTCAATGTGTTCATTTTTTTTAGATGTCAGTGAAATATCATACTTTCATTATCTGTGTTTTCTTGAGTAAAGGCAGAGAAGTAACTAAGCTTCTCTCTTATTGTTTATAGTATTTGAAGAAACTAGTACCTGCCTACATGTCAAAATCAAGTCCTCAAATTATTCTAATAATACATTTAGATGGCAGAATGTGCACTCAATTTTGAATTTTTTAATTTTTTTAAATTTTTAAATTTTTTTGTGGTACTGGGGGCGGAACACAGGAGCTTTTCTACCTCCAGGCTCTACTCCTAGACCTATTTTATACTTTATTTGGAAACAGGGTCTCACTAAGTTGCTGAGAGCCTCACTAAGTATCTGAGGCTGGCTTCGAACCTGTGAGATCCTCCTTTCTCAGTCTCCTAGGCGCTGAGATTACAAGTGTGTACCACCACACCTGGCCTCAATTTTGGATTTTGAGGCACTAATTATCAGAGCTGAGGCTGTTTTCTTAGAGGTATACCTTTCCCATTTTATTTCATGAAAATACTCAAAACCTCTTAACTCATTGTCCCCTGTAAAATTAATATAATAATACCTCTTATGTATTTCAAGGTAAATATATGTGGTAAATATATATGGTAAATATATATGGTAAATATATGTGAAGAACTTTTTTAAGTGTCTATAAATGTGTAATTAAGCCGGGCGTGGTGTCGCACGCTTGTAATCCCCGCGCTTGGGAGGCGGAGACAGGAGGATCGCGCAGGTTCGAAGCCAGCCGTGCTGGCGTAAGAGACCCTGTTTCAAAAATATAAAATAGATCTGGGAGTGTAGCCCGGAGGAAGAAGGGCTTCCAGGAACCCCAGTACCACCAAAATAAATAAATAAATAAACACACACAGATTGTTATCTGCCATTGGGTCTAAAAAGAAATTCTCTTTGAAACTCTGTGTGTGCATGTGCATGTGTGTGCGTGTGTGTGTGTGTGTGTGTGTGTGAAAATTATATTTATTTAATTTCAAAAATGTTTACTCATTATTCATAACCATATATTTCTTTAAACACTGAGTTATTTAAGCACATCCTTTAAAACCTATATGGAATTTGTAAAGCAGTTCTGAATGCCTTGCTTGGATATATGACCCTTTATTGTGGTTGGCTTTAACCACCCTAAGTATCATAGTAGGCCTTTATTACCTAGGGGCTAAGGCGATGGTAAAAACATTTCCTTTGTATGATTTGAAAATGTACTAAATAAATAATGTGGCTTTAGTGAATATGGCGCTTCGTTACTGCTGTGGGAGCTTGCGCCTTCTCGTCTATGAAATGTCAGAAATGGTGTTTTTTGTCTTACCTACTATCTAGACGATACTGGTGAACAGAGCTGGTGAAGAACTAGTGAATAGAACTTCATTGACCATCTTGGATCTTGAGTCATTTTTTTTTAATACTTTCATACTGAGGAATGACCCATAGGAATAAATATGTGCAAAGCACTTGGTGTGGCCCTCTGATCACACCTATCCCTTCCTCTTCCTTATACATGTCATTGATATTAGCATTGATAATTGCATATATGTGCGCAGCATTATTTAAACCGTAACCTTCATTACATCTCTATATCTCTGCCTTCCTCAGTCTCCTCCTTTGCTCCACTGGAGTCTTTACTCCTTTCTCTGAGATATCTTTGTTTCTTAATTTCGCTCTAACTTCCCTATATGAGAGGAAATATAATAAACTGTTCACTTTTGAAACTGGATAATCTCACTTAGTATAATATTTTCAAGTTTTATCCATTCTCCTGCAAATAGCATAATTATGTTTTGGGGGGGGGGTTGTGTGTGTGGTACTGAGGATGGAACAAAGGGGCATTCTACCTCTGAGCTACACCCCAGCCCGATTTTTTTATTCTATATTTTTTAACAGGGTCTGACTGAATTGCAAAGAACTTCGCTAAGTAACGGAGACTGGCCATGAACCGCTATCTCCTGTCTCAACCTCCCAAATGCTGGGATTACAAGCGTGCGCCACAATGCCCGGCTCATAATTATGTTTTTTTATGACCGAGTAAAATTCCACTGTGTTGTGTATATACAGAAATTTTGTGTTCCACTCATCTGTTGATGGAGAGCTGCTATGTTTTGAAAAATCAAAGCAGGGAAAAAAATTAATCAACTATAAATGACCAAGTTCATAGATTGTATGGAACTACCAGGTACTCTTAATCTCCTGGTTATTTTTTGGTATGTTTTATTTGTAATTTAAAAATAACTTTTATTCTTGCTTAAGCACTCCTATATTTGAGTTTTCAACAGCACAGAGGCAAACCAAGGATTAGAGAAGTGAAGTAACTAAAACTCACCTAATAGTGGTAGGAGTGAAAAATGTTAAGACCACTTTGCAAAACAGCTTGTCCATTTTCTCAAAAGCTAAACATATACATATCATATTTTTAGCTTTTGCAAATTTCTTAATTTTACCTGAAATTAATGAAAATATAACTTTATAAGTGTTCAAAAGTTTATTTTTAGTAACTTCAAAGTGGAAATCATCCCCGTATCCATCATCTATTTAACAGATGAACAAATTGCAGTATGCCTATTAAATGAAATAGCATTCAGCAATTTAAAGAAATGATATGAAAATTGATATAAAAATTATTAGTGACTCAAAGTAATCATACCTCATAAAAGTAGGAGAAAATAATAAATAATAATTTAATTTACATGAAATTATTTACAAAGATAAACTAAGCATATATAATGATAGTCCACATGGATGCCCCAAACAGGCACAATCACTTTCATAAAAATTTCTTTGTGACATTAAGTCACAAATAGATCCCAATACAATAATACTGAGAGACTTCAACACTCCTCACACACCACTGGACCAATCTTCTAGACAAAAGGTCAGTAAAGATGCCTTAGACCTAAAGAACACTGTAAACAAAATGGACCTAGGAGACACAGAATATTCCACCCAACCACAGCTGAATTCACATTTTATTCAGCTGCTCATAGAGCCTTCTCCAAAATAGACCACATCCTGGGCCACAAAACAAGTACTAACAAATTTAAAAATTGTAACATAATCACCTGTAACTTTTCAGAACACAGTGGAATGAAACAATAAATGATGTATAAGAAGAGCCAGAGTAACCACATAAAGACATGGAGACTAAACACCATGCTGGGAAAGGAGGAATGGATCATGGAAGAATGTACATAAAGCTGACCCGTCATTTCCTGGAAACATTAGAGAGGGAGCTTGGAACACAAGAATTATAAAGAGGCTTGAGCGAATTTTAGGTCTCATATACATGTTCATTATCTTTATTTTTGTGCTGGTTTCATGGATATAAACATACCAATTTGTACATGATAAATATGTTCAATAGATCGGTCACTACTCCATTATACTGCAAAAAGCACATCCTTTCTATTCATTTAACACTAACAACCATATGATGATGCATTACCTAAAATGCTGTATTCATAAAACAGATCAAATATTATAACTCTCACTAAAATACCTCTTTTCTGCAGCATCTTCTGAAACTTTGAGAGCACATAAAGGATTACTAGCCTCCTGACAGTCAGACATCCAATCTCTGACATTTTTCCAATCTTCCCAGTGTTTTATATATAGTAGAAAAGGCAACAAATATTACCTCTGAGTTACTGTTTGTTCTCCACATATTTCATACGCCAATAAGAAGTAAAAATCTGAGAATAGAGCAATATGCAAAAACACACCTGAGACTCAGCTGTAGTATCTACATAGAGCTGCCATGTGGAGAAAATTGTAGCTGCTTTTAGATTTCTGATGTGAAAATACATCCAGGTAACTATTCCATATCCTGCCCAAGGGTTATGCCATATGAGAAAGTCAATTGCTGACAAAGTAGTTCATACTGATCATCTCACGTAATAGCTAGTGGAAGGCTAGGAAAGATGAATTACTTTTCCTATTTCATACATCAGAACATTTAGTTCACTTTCTAGGTTTGAAAACACATTCCTACATTATGAAGACTTAATCAATAATAAGAAAAAATGTTTCTGCCTGCATGCATGAGGCCCTGGGTTTGATTGCCAACACCTCAAAAAATAAAAAAAGAAGAATTATTTAGTTCTCTGTGGAAGAAACAAGACCTACGCATTGGGAAATAGGGTCTCCATAGTCCCGTAAACGTATTGAAAGCATAGACCAAAATAACAAAAAATGATAAAAACTGTATTGACCAACTGTATAGCCTATGGAAGGTAACTCTACCTCTTCAATATGTCTTTGAGAAGTAAAAGAATACCAAAATGATTCCAAAGTTCCTTTTAGTTTTAAAGCTGCATATTCCTGTGACGGGCAATATCAATATTACTCATGGCTGTAATACTCAACTATGCCTATACCACAACTTTATATATAGAAGGTGCACTATCTCCATCATTTAAACACACTTAATCCCCAAAATGAAAGCATTGATAAACATTTGATCTCTGTTCTTCAAGCAGAACTCTGTTTGAGACTACTAATATATGCTGAAGGCTGTCTTCTGTGAATCAATGATTGTTCTGTAGAAACTTTTCCTCATTCACATTACATATTATTAAGTGATTCATTAAATGATATAATTATTCACACAAAAATGAGTTCACTTCACAGTAGCTTTTAAACACCCCTCATAATACATGATTTATTTTTAATTAGAGGTCATCTGTTATAACTCAGTTTATTAATGCATTAACTTTTTATGGATAGAAATTGGCTCCACATTAACAGTCTAGAAGCCTATAATCCTCTTTAGCTTAATACATGCTGTTCTATGCGTAGTTAGCAAAAATTGAAAATACTTATTGGGTAAAAAGAACATTTATATTCCTACTTTTCAACTTTGCAGATCATTATTTGTGAATAATTCATGTATAATTTATAAAATTAAGACAAATTAATTCAAGTCTCTGTGACCAAAATGTATAGTCAGACTACTAATCAATATTCTAGCTAAAAAATTGTATGCAAGTTAATTAAGATAGATGATATTGAATTAGATTATGTGCATTTACTGCATTTAAATGTTTTCACAAGTGAATTCCCTTGGAAAGAACATATTTAAACTTCATAATGGAATTTGATGGGTTTTCAAGAAAATTGCAAAAAAAAAAGAATGTTTAATGCTTTCGAGTCAACATGGGTTAGTGACACAGATTAAAATTTGTAATTCTAATATCAGCTTTTAATTCACCTACCGGGTGATACTGGGCAAGGCACTTAACTTCAAAGAGAATTCATCTGCAGATTGGATTGGTAGAAATATGGCTGCACCAAGCTGTAAATGAATATAAGTAGCTATTAGAAAATGAAGTTCAACTGTTACTGTGTAAAACAACAACAAAAAATAATCAACGCTATGGTTTAGCATGAGAAAAATCCCTGAAGCAAGCAGGAAGTAACATGGATGAAGTATCAGTAATGTAAGTATTATGAGTCCTGGATCTTTTTGTGACCCTTAGAAAGGCATCAATATGACTCAAAGATGAGGAATTAAGTAAAAATCTGCCTTGGTTAAAAAGAGATCATAAAGAACAAACAGAATTCAATATTAAGACAGATTGTAAGTTCCCCAAACATCAAACACATTGCATTACTCCATAGCACAGAACTGTGTTTAGACTGATTTCTATGAATATGATTTGACTCTTCCTGCATTTTGCTGGATTGAGGGAAAATAATTAAGTGTATATAGTACATGGCATCATTAACACAAGCCAAAATTAGAAACAAAAATGAACTTAATCACTTTATCCCTGTAAATACATAAATAAATACATAAATAAATAAATAAATAAATATTTCGCCGGGCGTGGTAGCGCACGCTTGTAATCCCCGCGCTTGGGAGTTAGAGACAGGAGGATCGCGCAGATTTGAAGACAGCCACGCTGGCTTAAGAGACCCTGTCTCCAAATAAAAATATAAAATACAGGTGTTTGGGAGTGTAGCCCGGAGCTGAAGGGTTTTCAGGAACCCCAGTATCACCAAAAAAAAAAAAAAAAAAAAAAATTTACCTTAGAATCACCCTTTTCACTGGACTTCCAGTGTTAGGATTATTGGAAAAAATAAAAATGTGATCCAAGATGCTGCTAAATAAAATCATAGGCAGTGCACACACTGCCTTTCCTCATCACCCTGTTGGTGTTTGTGGAGAAGCCTGAACCATCCTGACTTAGATACTTTCAGTGAGATTCAACAACATGGAAAGATTTTACTAGAAAAAGAAAGAAAGAAAAATACCATTTGCTTTTAACGGTAAAACTCATAACCTTACGCGTCAATTTCACTATTATTTATTACTTTTATAATATAGCACTCTCATTTGTTCTGGTAGAATTCACAGCGGTGGCAAAGCCAGAGTTTTCTCAGTTTTCAAATGATAAAATGCCCAACTGTTTGTATTTTCCTACAGGTTTGTAACACACTTTGCCTTTACCTGCACTTTTTATTTTTTGAAAGATAGACTTAGCCACGATATTGCTGGTTATGAGTTAAATGAGAAAGAAGGATTATGCATGGATCAGTAAAATTCCATCACCACCAAGCCTCTGGCATGGACATCCCAACAGAAGTGGCCAATTGCCAGCCCTGCCTGGAGATGGAGAGGAAAGCTCTAGCCAGAGACTGGAGCACTCATCCTTCACACGCAACACAGAGCCAGCTGTGAATGGGACGGGCACTAAGTCAAGGGGTATTTAAATCCTCTTTATTAAAATTGCCTTTAATTTCAGACATTCAAGGAAATAGAAAATTACTAACACAATTAGAATGTCATTTTAAATTAGCTTCCCAATTAGTAAAAAAAAAAAAAAACCTTTCATAACATTAAAAAAAAATCTAACCAAACAAAGTATTGCATTTCAAATGGCATATTAAAATCTAAAAAGTACATTTTCTGTTTACTTTGAGTTTTCTTTTCCTTTTTTTTTTTTTTTTTGGTACTGGGGATGGAACCCAGGTACATTCCACTTCCAAGCTACACCCCCATCCCTAATTTTTTTTATTCTTTATCTTAAAACAAGGTCTCACTAAGCTACTGAAGGCTTCACTAAGTAGCTGAGGCTGTCCATGAACTGCAATCCTCCTTTCTCGGCCTCTCAAATGCTGGGATTATAAGCGTGTGCCACCAGACCCGGCATTGTCTGAGCTTTTACAGCTATGTGTATGCCATTCATCTTCATCATTTTGTAGAATATTTATTCAGCATTACTGTATTTCACTTCCATAGGTTTTATAAAAAATTATATTTAAAAATTTTATATTTATTAAAAATAAATTTAAAAATTAATTTATAAAAAATTATATTTGTGGCATTCATCGAGACGATAGTTGGACAAAATCAGCATAAATTTGATTTCAGGACAATTTAATTGTTTTACTTGATATTAATTATATGTCTGTGTATCTTCTTTAAAAAGCTGCCTAGCCGGGCGTGGTGGCGCATGCTTGTAATCCCCACGCCTGGGAGGCAAAGACAGCAGGATCGCGTAGGTTCCAAGCCAGCTATGCTGGTTTAAGAGACCCTGTTTCCAAATAAAAAAAGTATAAAATAGGTGTCTGGGAGTGTAGCCCGGAAGTAGAAGGGCTTCCAGGAACTCCAGTACCACCCAAAAAATAAAAAATAATAAATAAAAGCAGCCTAAACAAGCATAAAGAATGCAAACAACAACAGATGCTGGCAAGAATGTGGGGAAAGAGGACCTCTTTTACACTGTTGGTGGAAGTACAAACTAGTTCAGCCTCTATGGAGATCAGTTTGGAGATTCCTTAGACAACTGAGAATGGATCAACCATATGATCCCCCTTTACTCCTGGGTATCTTTCCAAAGGGGTTGAAACCAGGGAACTACAACAACACATGCATACACATATTCATAGCAGCACAATTCGTAATAGCCCAAATATGGAACCAACTCAGGTCTCTATCAAAAGATGTATGGATTGGAAAATTATGGGAAATACACACAATGGAATTCTATTCCGCTATAAAGAAGAACAAAATCATGTCATTCACGAGAAGATGGGAAGACCTGGAGAACATTATGTTAAGTGAGATCAACCAAGCACAGAAAGAGAAGGGACATATGTTTTCTCTAATATGCTCAAACATATCAAAATTTGGGATACCAGAGACTCCAGACAATGGAGGAGAAACCACATCAAAGATAGAATGGAAGGATAGGAGAGGAAGAAGGCTGAGGTTGATTAATGAAGGAGTTACATCTGAATTTGTGTAAAAATATAAATATAGCATGGTTAACCTGGTCAATCATTGTTGGGAGGGTGGGAAGGTGAAGGTGGAGAGGGTGCCAAGCACAGTTTGAATGTATACCATTTTCAATATGTTCTACATAAAAAATAAATTTAAAAAAGCTGTCTAAAACTCAATATCTTTTTGAATAAGAGATTAGGGATAAAATTAACCTAATGAATTGATTTTTGAGAGCAAACCACAAAGCAAAAATAATGTCTATTTATTACAAAAAAGATAGGTTCCTGCTTACATAAAGATGGTTTCGATTCTCAGTCCCTCCCTGTCTTTTCAGTTTTTTAGTAGTAAAGTAGGCTATATTTCTCAACCTATAAGATTTGGAGGATAATTATATATAAAATATAAGTGATCCATCCCTAACTTGGTTACACAGAAGACATTGACCAGATATGAAATCATCTTCTTACAACTAATATATATAACTAAGTTCTTATCTTAAGACTTTTTCAGTTCTTAAGTGGGCTTCTTAAGCAGAGAAGGTGTTCTATACTGGCAGATGTGTGCCTTTTATTTTTTTTTAATTTTTATTTGTTCATTGGAGTCATACATCTTAATGGGGTACAAGAGGTAGAGGCACACATGCACACATCACTCATTTAGCCCTTCCCCAGTTCCCACCCCATTCCCTCCCCCTCCCTCCTCACATTTGGCTTAGTGATTGACATGTTTGTGAATGTACCTCATGGACACGAGGGTGTTTCTCTCTTTCCCCCTCCCATCCCCCTCAGTTAGGTCTCCTTATTTGCTCATTTATGGTTTCTCCTTTGTCTAGAGTTCCTCCCATCACACTTTTCTCCCTCCTTTTAATCCCTCTGTTTGATTCAGACACAAGGACCTGTGTGAACTAACAAGAGGCTCAAAGCCCATTCGCAGGAGCATCCGGAGCAGTGTTACTATTTTCTTTCCAGATGAGCAAGTCCTTAGTGAAAGAAAAAGAAACCACTCTGCAGAGGTGTGTGTGTGTGTGTGTGTGTGTGTGTGTGTGTGTGTGAGAGAGAGAGAGAGAGAGAGAGAGAGAGAGAGAGAGAGAGAGAGAGAGAGAGAGAGAAGGAGGGAGAGGGAGAGGAAGAAACAGCCATCAGGCTGAGTCATTTTTACCCCCATTTCTTCTGTTAAGATCGATGATATCCTTTATATACAACTTGTGACCCAAAAGTCTCATTCTTTTTAAACTGGAAACTGAATTCAGGGGCACTGTATATTCATCTGTTTTATACCTCCAACCCTTTTTATTTTGTATTTTGAAATAGGGTCTCCAAAAGTTGCTGAGGGGGTTTCTCTAAGTTATTGATCCTATGATCTTCCTTTCTCGGCCTCCCAAATACTGATTACAGATACGAGCTGCAATTCCGAGCCTAAGAAACTCAGTTTTTAACGTGAACTAATTCAAGTTGAGTTTCTGCCACTCACGAGAAAGAAACTTATGGGGAAATTCACAACTTCTTGGAAAATCTCCTAACTGCATCCATAAAATGAGAGTAGCGATACTTGCTTCATAGTATTGTACTTTCTCAAAATTCAGCAGGCACTTTTACTTTCATAATTTCTACTCGTGATAATTCGTATATTTGTAATTTCCTTCTTTTATGTAGATACTCACATTCATACATCCAGGGAGCAACTGTTTATATGTATGAAAAATAATTCAAATACTGAATTAACAAAGTAATGCTTGCTGAGCTAATTCCACACCATGACTGTAGACACCCTGCGTTCTAATTTTGATTTTACGGTGTTTCATAAGATCACAAGTTAGTGATTCAATCTTTCTTTTTCCAGATGAGAGTCCATTCAGATCTTTTGTTGATATTATAAAACAACTAATAAAAAAGTAAAATAATTTGTTTATACTTAATATTTTCCTGGACAAATGTAAAATACTGAGCTCAAGAATATTATATTTGCTTATAATTATTTTTCATTTGAACAACATAAAATGCTCCCTTCAGAGTTACAAGGCTTTTCACCTCCTTTGATATTTTTGACTATTCTTATTTGTATAAATACCTAAACTTGTCAGCAAATGAAGATAAAATTAGGCTGTTTTAAAACACACTATTACCTTTTTATGAAAATGTACACTAAACTCTAGATTCATTTAAGGCTTTTCTATGGTTTCTAAAAATAACTGAGAACTATTTTCAGCGTGATGTTAGTATTGTAATCTGTATAATCAGTTGTGACCAAGGTAATTAATATGAAGCTATTCTATTTAGAGTATCAAAAAAGAAACAGGTATTTGACAGCTTGCATTTCTTAGTTCAGCTACTAATTAGAAAGAAAAGGAAGAGAAAAGGAAGATTCAGCATTTTGTTGAGAATAAATGTCATTTTGTAATACCCATGCAAAGTGCAAGATTACATATATATATATATCACATCCACAGTACTAAAAATAAAATACAGGTAACATGTATTATACAGCCTCACTGCCATTAGTTTAATTAGGGATTAAGTTTTTATGATAATATGTGCATTCTGGGGACAGAGTTTGGTAGGGGTAAAAGACAATGGACCATGAAACTAAGCCCAGAACTTTATATATGGCAGCTTCTTAAATCCAGGAGCCATCATTTCATGTTTGGACATGAGTTCCCTAATTTCTAAACAATCTGTGGTAGATTATTTATATCATTTTTTTTTTTTGTGGTACTGGGGATGGAACCCTTCTACCTCAAGGCTACATGACCAGACCTATTTTATATTTTATTTGGAAACAGGGTCTCCTAAGCCAGCGTGGCTGGCTCCGAACCTGCACAATCCTCCTGTCTCCACCTCCCAAGAGCGGGGATTACAAGCGTGCGCTACCATGCCTGGCTATTTATATCATTTTTAAGCAACAGATTTTTAGAAACCCATTTTTAGAATCATATTATGCAGGATTTGCATATTTACAAATACTAACCAGAACAGTTCAAGGTAGAATAACCCTAGGATAATTCCTTGGGAACAAAACCTATAGTCTTTATTTAAAAAAGAGTTGATTAACATCGATTAGTTCACAAAATATTAACAAGCTATTTGTGTTCTATCACAGCTACTGGCTAGGTCGGGAAAATATTCAAAAAAGCTTTTGTATCCCCATTTATACATACTCTTTATGTAAAATTCAGAATAAACCAATTTCCTTATGGATTGTCATATTTTTAGTCACAAACTACAATTTGTCTAATGTTGCATTTCTTGCAACATTTCTTGCATATACTTTCAATTACTCATAGGCTACCTTTTTGAGTCCTAAGTCTGATCATAACTCCAGCTATTGTACAGGGCAAATAACTGTCCTGTCGGTAAACTTTGTATATTATATTTATGCTTACAAAAGAACAATAATTTCTTAGCTTAAATACAATTGTAAAAGACAAGCGTGGTGGCGCATGCTTGTAATCCCAGTACTTGGGAGGCTGAGACAGGAGGATCGCAGGTTTGTATCCAGCCTCAGCTACTCAGTTAGGCCCTCCCCAACTTAATGAGATCCTGTTTCAAAATAAATAAAAAATAGGGCTGGGGGTTTAGCTTGGAGTTAGAATGCTCCTGGGTTCAATCTCTGGTGCCACAAATATAAGTGAATAAATATATAAATAAATAAATACAATTGTTCAATTACATATAGCACTAGAGATAGTTATTGGCACAATAAAACAACTAATGAACTATTATTATAATTATATATTATCTATAGTTTTATTTTTATATTTTTGTGGTTTTATATTATTTGGTTTTACATATTTCTTCTTATTATAGACTTCTGAATCCACATTCTACATGTATAATACATATAATACAAATAATTTCCAAACTTTATATTTTATGCATTATTAGCCACATAATATGGAACACACCTGCAAACCAAGCCAAGCACAGTAGTATACTGTGATGGTTTATAATACCAATATATAAATGCCAGAACAAATTGTTGGACAAGAACATAGGTCTCTTAATTCTAGGCCAGAGTTTTCATGAATTATTTACTTAACACTTTCTTTCTGTATTTAAAAAAAGTTGTAAGGTATCAAAAAGAAACTCTGGATTACCTTGCGAGTAAAATCTATAAGTAGATATCTAGGACTTTGAATACAAGATATCCAAATAGTTATCTAAGTAGATATTTTGTATTCAAAGTGAATTTTTTGGACTAGAAGTTCAGCACCAGCTGGAACTCACTAGAGATGTAAATGTTTGGGTCCCTGTCTAGGACAAGATGCTCAGCAAAAAACCCAGCAATCTGTTTTTGAAGAAAATCCTCCAGGTGACTGTGACTAATGTTCAAGTTGGAGAGACAGTAGTCTGGGTTAGATATTAAAAGCCTCGGCTCTCAAAATAATCCCAAATCTTGCAGAAGGAGTTTGTAAATTATCAGCTCTAAAACATTTCCTGGAACTCCCTGTGTTTCAAGTAGTAAGAATATAATTTCAACCACACTCGGGGGAAGTGTCATCCCAATATAAGCATGCATACAGAGAAAAACAGAGAACAAAGATAGTTCTTCCAGAATTAAGACACAAAATACAAAATAAAATGAGATAAAATAAAAACAAGGTCAGCAAAGTTGAATGGAGTATACTTCACAACTATAACTAACTAACTAAATAAATAAATTGATGAAGCAGGTCACATTTTTGCCAATACCTTTCCTGCAGATCTAGTTAGATAGCATTTTTAAAGAAAAAAGTGAAACCAATAAAATTATTTAAAAGAATTTGTTCTTAAATGACAACACAATTTTTTGTTATTTATACTATACTATGAAATGATAAGTGCTATAATTTTAAAGAGTGCTAACATGGTACCACTGCACATATAGTCAACTAATTAAAATTTTTATTTAGCTGAGCGTGGTGGCACGAGTTTGTAATCCCAGTATTTGGTAGGCTAAAACAGGAGGATCACAGGTTCGCAGCCAGTCCCAGCTACTTAGTGAGGCCCTCTGCAACTTAGTTAGACCCTATTTCAAAATAAAGAATTAAAAATAGGGCTGGAGCCGGGCGTGGTGGCGCACGCTTGTAATCCCCGCGCTTGGGAGGCAGAGACAGGAGGATCACGCAGGTTCCAAGCCAGCCGCGCGCGCTGGCTTAGGAGACCCTGTTTCCATATAAAAATGTAAAAATAGGTCTGGGAGTGTAGCCCGGAGGTAGAAGGGCTTGCAGGAACCCCAGTCCCACCAAAAAAAAAAAAAAAAAAAAAAAGGGCTGGAGGCATAGCTCAGAGGTAGAATGCCCTTGGGTTCCATCCCAGTACTGAAAAAAAAAAAATTAATTAGTTAAAATTAAATACATTAAAGATTTAGTTTCTCAATTGCTAGAGATATTTTGAGTACTTAATAACCATATGTGGGTAGTGCCTACCATACCGGACAACATATTACATTTGCTGTACATAATACATATACTGTCCAGCATAATATATATAATAAAATATGAATACTAATATACACATACTAATATACTAATACTAATACAAATGTACATATACATTCATATTATATTTTTACATACATATGTAGTATATACGTTACATATATTACACATACATTCATATATATTTAACACAAATATTCATCATCACCTAAAACTATATTTCATATCAATGATGGATACTTGTCAAAGCCCTGATTTATGCATTGTTTGAACATGTCAGAAGAACAGGCACAATGCTTCTTTATTTCTCGCCCTCTTTATTCAATTACTTAGTTTTTTATGCTTTGTTCAATAAATAATTTAATGCACCAGAGATTAAATATGAATGAACATCATAGGGTATATGATGAAAAGATTATGTAACAGTCAAAGTCATGGAGAGAAATTTAAGATAACAGTATCAGATAAAAACCATGCCTCCTGGACATTTGCTAGAGGTGTATCAGAAAGAAAATTAATGAACATCCAATTAAAAGAAGAAGCATAAAGGCACCAAAATGTGTAGACAGTGCCATACTTTTCTCCCAAGAGCAGGCACAGTCCTTCAAATTGCAAGACTTACAGGATGTTTATTTTGTGGTTTCTCATAAAATAATCACACATTAAATATTGTAAAGTGGTATAATATGTGCTTAGCCTGCATGGGTTCTCAATCCCCATATATACACGCACACACACACACACACACACACACACACACACACACCGAAAACCATGGCCTTGAATAACCACTGTATTACAATGTGAATTTCACCAAGATATTTTATATACTACTCCTATATGACATCAGCTAGAATCCCACCAATCCATGTTGAGAATGGTAAATCCTATAGAATTAATAAATGAATGCCAGTCTATAGCAGAATGATAGAGAAGAACCTCAACTCAGAGAACTATTTTAGACTAGACTTATAGAGCCTCCTTATGTTATTTCATGCACATAAAATTTTGAAAGATTGTTATAGGCATGGTTACTCTGCACCAAAATGAATTTTCACAGAAGTTTCCATATTTGATACAGGATGCATGTTATCTGAATTTATGTGTTCACACTCCAACTGCTGAACCATTTAAGTTGATTACTTACGTAAGGGGTGGGAGACGAATTGCATATTGTTTGGAATCTATGCAACAGAGCGTAATTCTCACTCACCCACTACTTGGGTAAATGCAATATAGCAATGAGATCATGATTCTGATCTTTGAAATATCCCAGAACAATGTGTTCTCATTCATGATAAAGATGATATTATATAATTTACTGTCAAAATTTTATAAAATTAAAAATAATGTGTACCTGGACAGGAAATTACCCTATTTATAAATAGAAATTGGTTGAGAGGCCTGGCATGGTGGTGTGTGCTTGTAATACTATTACTTGGGAGGCTAAAAAAGGAGGATCGCAGGTTGGATGACAGGCTCGGCAATTTAAGCAACCTAATGAACTGTTTCCAAATAAGAAATAAAATAGGTCAAAGAGTATAACTCAGAAGTAGAATGCCTTTGGGTTCAATTCATAGTACCACAGACACAAATAATAAAGAAAAAAAGATTTAGAGAGTAATCATGGACTGCAACCTTGAGAACACTTAATAAATACTTGTTCATTATCATCAGAGGCTTAAACAATTGTGTTGATAATAATGACTTAAAGATAATTGATTGATATCTTCAATATCAGGTTGAGTGGCAGTACTTAGGATTATACCAAACCACTCTGAATTGTCCCTATCCATTTTAGCTGAAAATAATTCCAATATCTTACACAGAAATATAAGAGAGCAAGCCAGATTGAATATAAATTAATGTTTTTATACTTTTATTGGGGTGCATTATAATTGTATATCATCGTGAGGTTCAAAGTGATACAAACACACATGTACAGAGCACTCGGTGTATTTTTCCTGGATCTTATTTTTCTCTCCCTCTCCCCATTTGTGTTAGTGAGGTTGGCAGTGACACCTTCATATGTGGATGGAACATCATTTTTTTTTAATTAATTTATTTTTTTTTTGCGGGTCTGGGGATGGAACCCAGGGGCATTTGACCTCCGAGCTACACCCCCTACCCTATTTTTTATTCTTTATTTTGAAACCGGGTCTCACTGAGTTGCAGAGGGCCTCACTAAGTAGCTGAGGCTGTCCGTGAACCGCGATCCTCCAGGTCTCAGCCTCCCGAATGCTGGGATGACAAATGTGCGCCACCACGCCCGGCTATAAGGAGCATCACTTGAACTGTTTCCTTCTTCAGTTCTCATTTTCCCGTCCACATCCCCATACCCTGATTTACTTTCCACTATTCTACTCCTCTCTCTCCTCATTTATCTAGTTCCATTCGTTTCTTATTTTCTCTCTAGCCTCCACACACGAGAAAATAATCCTAGAGTGAACATTTGTATATGGTGATTTGTGAGCATTTCTATGTATAAAGGAAGAATCCTATATCCAGATATTAATCATAATTCACTAAATTTCTAAGGAAAGGCATTTTTCCTCACAGCTACTCTTCTATGAATTTTGTATTGAGTGTGAATTCATTCTGAGCCATGAATAATAGAGGTTTCTACAACATTTTGACCTTGTTTGGTTTTATTTCAGTAGTAGGGATTTAAATCACTGGTGCTCTAGCACAAAGCCACATCTATAGCCCTTCTCTCTTCTAGACAAAATCTCAGTAAGTTGTCTAGGCTGTCCTCAAACTTTCCATGCTCCTGCTTCAGCCTCCCAAATAGGTAAGATTACAGTCTTAAACCACTGTGCTGGGTTTGAGATGCTACAAAATATAATACCTTTTGGCATATTGCGATAAACATTTAATGTAAAGTTCAAGGAGGGACTAGGAAATTATGATTCAACTGTGTATGATTTTGTTTGACTATGAGTGGCATATTTTAAGATAGACACTGACAAGTTATTGATGTTTGAAATGTACGTTAAGATTGATGAATGTCTGTGAACTATGCTATCAGAGTAGCAATTGAAATAACAATGAGACTGACTGCACTGTGAGCTGTTAGAGGATACATGTGGCAAGTCAGGAGCATTCCTTGGTAATGATGAAACACAAAACAGAGATCCTGGATTGGTGGGAAATGTAGTCCTTACTATAGGAACCCACCATCATAAACAATGGCCGCTGTCTTCAATCTAAAAACGGTAAACCAGAGAGAAGGCTCGTCACACCCCTGTAATACAACCAACCATAATGCAGACTCACAGCATTCTAGATAATTAAGGGAGGTATGAGCCCACAAATTATATCATACCCAAATGAGATATGAAATAGACCTAGACCAATATTATAAAGATACAACGATGAGTTGGTTATGTCATTCCTATACCATTCCTACACAATTCTCATATAATTATAAGGATTTATATCTTTTATAGTAAATATGAAAGTTGTCAGGCAAGATGAAACCTAGGAATAGAATTAGACTAAGGAAAGCTCCTAAGATTAGAAAAAAGGTATAGACAGAGGAGCAATCCACATGGTTTGTTCTCCTTCAAGAAGAAAGTTCTTACTTGGCATTCATGAGAACATTTTTCTTCTTTAAAATGGTAGACTTAGAACTAAAATTCAGAGTAAATATGGAAGTATAGAGCATGGACTTTGACACTGGGTACAATTCTTATTTCATTCATTATGACTAGTTTTAATTTATCAAACAATCCAGCTTCTTTATACCATTTATTAACGGCAAAATAAATCAGGATGTTATGAGAACTAATGTGTTAATGCATTTGCATCACTGATAACAGAGCCTGACATAAGATAACAGCTCTAGAAATATCAGCTATTATCATTATGCATCTTCAAATATAATTTTAATGTTTTATGCAAGACAAAGTAGTATAGTATTGTAGCATATGATTGGAGTGAGGTTAATCTGGTTTTGAATTTTGACTCTACCATATATTAATGTGAATGATTTTAGTTAAACTAGAATCTCTTCATTATAACCAATAAATAATTCTACTTGCCTCTTAATTTATATTGAGATTTATGCACAACAGACTCACACACAAATACATCTCTATAGAATTTATAATACAGAAGTTGAGATGGAGTCAAATCTTGAAAAATTAAAGGTATTATGATCATTGATTTTATTACAAGTTGTAAAATTCAGCAAGCTCACCATTTCGTTGTTGCAGAATAATTATAATTTCAGTAGAAGAAAAATCAAGTTTATTCTAAATAAAATTCATTTAAAATAAAAATTTTTGTGATTTTTCCCAAGTAAAACTGTCAACTTCATCAATCTTTATATTTATAAATATTTACCAATATTTGTTTCTATAATAATTATCAATAGTAATGTTATGGTTTGTTACTGGAGCATCCTTCAGAAGTTCATGTGTTGAAGTCTGATTTTCAACACAGGTTCACAGGTGAGGCATGTCTGGTAGAGGTGGGCGACTTGAAATGTGGTCTTGAGGACTATATCTGTCCATGGCCACTTCCCACCTTTCTCTCTCCCTTTCTCTCTCCTTTGTGGCTGCCTTCAGCTGAGCAGTTGTCCTGTACCTCTCCCTGCACCATGACATTTTGGCTTTGGAACCAGCGAAACATGGGCTGGATCTCTGAAACCATGATCCATATAGATCTTTCCTCTACTACGTTGTTCTTGTCAGGTATTTTGGTGATGAAAACGTTAATAAAAGTAACTTCCATGTTTCATGCACTTTGTTTTCTATTCAAGAAGAAGGTAAAAAATAAACAAATGTAGCCCTAAATTCCTAAAATCATGTGTGTGTGTGTGTGTGTGTATAGATGTGTGCACGAATATGCAGGCGTATGTTTGTGCACAAAAAGCGGCGGAGATAACATGAGGATTTTATTTCAAAATATCCAAAACAGCAGTAGTTGTAGGACTTTTATTATTGTTTCAGAATACGTGTTCAAACATATACTGAAAAACTTCAGCTTTAAAATAATATCCCACTGTAATATCCAAAGCTAAAAATAAAATCTGTGAATAAAGCACTATGAGAGAAGTGCTTTTAATTGCATTGCTTTGACTTTAATAACTTGAGGCACAGAATTTAATAACCTGAAGCAGTGGAGGAGTCTATCAAAATGTCAATGAAATGCCTATTTAAACAGAGATAAACAAAGCTCAGGTACTCTACCTCATGTAGCCCGATCCTGATCAACTGCAATACAATGCAATTGATTATATGTATACCAAATTTTATGTAAAAATCGCAGTGACTTTAGAAATACTCCATTTATTCAGGTCATTATTTTAAGGATGTTTTAAAAGGATCAGAGTATCTTTGTTCTAAAACAGCAGGGTGAGAAAACTTAACTTACACATCAAACATGCCGGTTGGAAAAAAAAAAAAATAAAGGCTAGGCAAATAAGTTCAGAAATTATCAAAGGAAAAAGTAGAATTTTGCCTAAAGATTTGTGGAACAGATGCCGAGATGCACGGCAATCTGCTCAGTAGGCTGATATGTGCTTTTAATTATCATAGGCATTGAAAGGATGTAAAAAGATCGTGAGTCACTTGAGATATGGACCTAAGGACTATATAGCCACTTTGAGTCCCATTGGAGCAATAGCTCTGTGACTTTCATGTAAAAATGCAGGGATTTGCATTTTTGGTGTGTGTGTTGTGATTTCAAGTCTGTCCTCTCTTCTCCCTTCTGTACCTCTCTCCTATCTCTAAATGTGCCACCTTCACAAACTGCAGTTACCTCCAAACACATCTTCCCTAATGTTTCCAGGTATGCACAAGAAAATAATAATATGGGTAAAATTTGGTGTTATTAATGAAACTGTGAATCAAGTTTATTCCAAAATTGCCAATTATATTCTGTATTTTTTTTATCATAGAGAATAAGCTTGTATCAATCTCTTAATTTCAGTTGTTTTTGTGAATTGAGAGCATGAGTTAAATATTTCTCTGATTTGAGACCAAGTATTGTTATTTTAATAAAGATTTACTACATTTACTAAGTCACATAAACAGGCAAATATTAACCAATTGTCACTTAAAAAATGTTGATTTTCAGACAGTATAAAATACTGTGTGGCTAATTTTAAGCAGTAAAGAGAGTTTTTTTTTTTCAGAAAAAGTATTTTTTGTACATTCTTTACATAATATCCACTCAATATTTATGTAGTTATCCATTTTCATCTCTTGGGTTTATATTACCCAACTTAGGCGATTTCACTATATAAAATTGGGCTCAACAGCTTCAGTGTCAAAGGCTTATTTCTTATTTACCTTACATGCCAAGTGTGTGTTGAGAATAGACACCTCTGCTAATAAATTAAGAAACCAAGTTACTCAAATGCTTCATTTTGACCTACACTTTACAAACACTACACTCTGGGGGAAAAAAAGACCCAAAAGTAAAGTACCAGACCAGAAAACACATGATATGTATTTTCTATACTCCCACATCACCAATCAGAAATAATCACATAGTTATGTATAATCCCGGTGGATAGGAAGCCATATTTGTACTATGAATATTGAGCAAACTTAACGATTTAGTTTTATAAACTTTTTTCCAATTGTGTATCGATCTACTCATCTCCCTTTGCATGGTACTTGTCATACATTTTTTTTCCTTCCGACTGAGTTGAAACTTTGAATGTATTTCCTAAACATGATCTTGATCAACACTTGAGAGATTGAAACATCAAACACATTACAGGGATCATTGAGCAAAGGAGAATTTTGAATATGAAGCTGGTGTTTCATTTTGAAAACTTTAGAACATGCGCATGGTGTAAGAACCCTAGAGTACTGTAACTCACAATCCATGCCCTAGAATTTCATGCCTGTTGAACCAGAACCTAACAATAAAGAGATCTAATTGCCCACACTAGAGATGTTTTCAATTCCTTCAGATCAATTATTCATGAGCTGAGATTTATTAAGCACACTCTTGGCAGGAAAGAGTCCATGGTACTTCTTAAATATAAGATGCTGTCTTTCAAAAGCAAGATGGAAATGGGCCACTCTTTTTCCTTTCAAAATTAACTTGCAGAAATAATAACAAGGAAGTATATACTTTTTATTTCAAGTTCAGAAGACTAAATCAAACTATTAAACTGTCACTTCCCTTTTCATTCTAATATTATGTTAAAGTAAGTTATAATAAATAGTTTTTTTTTTTTTTTTTTTTTTTTTTTTTAGTCTGTGGCTGAGTCATAGGCTACAAAGCAAGCCTGGGGCCCTGCTATCACAGTTTTAACATGAGTACATTCAGACGTCATTTATTTTATCGCAAGAGCAACTCACACTAAACATATTATCCTGAGAAAAGAGTGTTTCATAACACTTCAGGGAATCTATAATGCCTCGAAACACAGATTGAAGCATTCCAGAAATATAAAGAAAATCTTTAAAAGAGTCATCTCTTGCTCTCAAGAAAAAGCAATATTTATTTTAGTTGGGTGAACAAGTCCTCGTTTATAGACAGGTTTTGTTATGAAATTTTATTTGTAGGTCTCTGAGTTGTGATTCTAAACTTGTTTTCTCAAAGGTGCAATACAATGTTATGTTCGGCAGTTGCTTCCCACAAAATGTCATTTAACCCATATTGTATTGGAGCTAAATTACTGATACTGCTTCTCTATATCCTACCTATGATAGAAACCTTACCAAAGAATGCATGAAACAGAGAAAAAAAGAAAATCATTTGATGACTGCGATAAAAAAAATTGTCTTCAACTTCTTCCAACACAGCTTCTTATGCCTGTCTCCAATGTCCCTGCGTTCCTGTCCTCTGCCCCAGGAATCTGTCCCTGTATCACCCCGATATTCCAGAATATATGATGCTGTTGCCAAATTAGCTTATTTAAACAAAATATGATATTTCTTACGTATACGAAATCTGAATAACTTTCCACATTGCCTTCAAACTTAGACTCAGTGGAGATAAATCATATGTTAAAATAAGTTGTACTAATATGTTTATGACCCACCAATATAATACATCACATAGGAAGGACTAAAGATAAATAAAAAGAAAAACAGGAAATTGTGGGCTCTGTTTAGATACATGCTTGTATTCATAGACCAACACTCTCTTTTACCTTTTGGTGAAGTCCATACTTTTTCTTAGTTCTACTCACTCTTTAAAGTACCTTTTAATAGTTTCAGTGCTTCATCTGCGTCTGCGTATCAGTCTTCAGGTTCTCTAAAAGTTTTTCCATTTAATGATTATGAAGTTACTTTAGGAATTATATTTATATACATACCAAAATATATATCAAAAAGGTAGAATTAAAGCGCTATTTTGGAGAACACAACAACAACTTGGCAGTGAAGGTTTATGGATTCTTATCAAGGGCAAAATCAATTTAATTTTACAATTTCTCTTATATTCTGATTGGCAGAAACACTACGCTAAATGACGAAAGACTTCCTCCTCAAGAATGTACCTACACTCAAGCTACATCTCAATTAAAATCATAAGTCTAACAGAAAAGGAGTAAGAGATTTGGATTGATAAGTTGAAGCATGCAAAACATCTAATATTATCTACAAATCCGTATTGCATTTAAATTAAAAAAAATCCTCCAATTTACAATGAGTACTGAAATTCAATGTCCTATGAATGCAGTGTCAATTGCATGTCCTGTACCTTTGTGCCATACCAGCCGCCAGGACCGCGGTGTGCACCCTGCACAGGCCCGGCACATGCCCTTACTGTTCAATCTAGCAGGAAGCAGGTGTGCTGCGGTTGTACAATCCCACACACAGCTTAATAGGAGTGGAAATGCTCATGCCTGAGGTGCTAAATAGAGCTTCATACCGGAATCCATGAATAAAGAAGTAGGAGAAGCCTTCCTGCAAGGTCTAAAACAATAATTCACTTGGCTCCAAAACTTGCTTTGGTCACCTCTACTGGATTACATTTATTATATGCTATTTATATAAAATGTCATTTTGAAATTTTAACACTTTAAAAAAATAGACCCCGAGAATTCTTCCCTGCTGAGATTGGCTTCATTGGTGCTTTGCAAATATTGTGATTTTTGTAAACTAAATATAGGGGGCAGGACCAAGGCAAGCAAGATGATTGTTGCCATGTTAACAGGTTAAATGACTATTAGCATTTAGTAGCAAGAAAATATTTTTCAATCCAGGTATGTATATTGGTTTTGTGACTATTAAGCATTTATTAGACTACAGATAAGGTGAACATAATTTTATATACACTGGAAGATCAAAAGCTTAATGTGACTCTTCATTTTGTCACATGCATTTTCTAAGCAGTCAGCAACCAAACCCTCATTTTTTCTCTGTATTAAAATCCTGCATATTAAAAAACACGATGAGGTCTTCCCCAAATTTTTAGTTTTTCAGATATAGTTGAAAAATAACTGTCTTCTCTGATTCTATTTTCTTGGTTGGATATTTTATGTGTATTTCTTCTATTGCACATGTATAAATTAAAAAAAATGCAAATTCTTCATTCATCTTTCGAGGGCACATACTATGTTTGGACTCTACAGAAGATAATCAGAAAATAGAACAATTACTTTATTCATCACCTTTCCTTTGTATCTTTTAAATCTCAGATTGCTGACTTTTTTTCCAGTGCCAGTGTTTATTGCATATTTTCAAACAAGATACAGTGTTAAGAGTTCTTTTGTTTGTTATTCTATTTCCCATTAATGTTTCCTTGTTAAAAAATAAAATGAAATCTTCTTTAGTGTTTCTTCTTTTTTTCTTCTTTTCTTTTCTTCCAGTGCTATGGGCTAACATTAGGCACTGTGCATGTCGGGCAAATGTGGTATGACTAAGATATATCCTCAGCTATGAAATCCCCTTTCTTCAATATTTTCTTTTTTCTATTTTTAATGATGTAATTTTTTATTTCTTAGTGGTGAAAACAATTTTTAAGTGAAACTTACATGGAAAATTAATGTATGATAAAAGTGAAGCTGTTCTATTATATATGATAAGAAAGGGGGAACCAAAATCCTTCCTTTACCTTTTCTTTGCAAAAGTCCTAAGGAAAGGTCTTCTTGAAGTGCATGATGATATCTTGAAGGGAAGCAAAATTTTTGAGATTAGTATTACTATCCCCATTGATGTATTTAGTCATTCAGAAAATGCTTATAAAACAATCACTCTGTGCCTGATTCCAGTGCCATGCTGAGGATGATAGCAATATTAACTAATATTCATTGAAAATTTATTGCATATAACTTTTCTACCGTAATCCTACTAGGTAGGCACTAGTACTATCTAAATTTTACAGTCAAAATAAATAAGGCTTAAAAGAGTACCATGCCCAGGGTCACACAATGCCTAAACCAGAGAGCTGGAAATGTTTACTCTGATATTTAGATTCTGATCACAAACTCTTAGGCATGTTCCCTATATTAATGTCAAACACTGATTATATTAATATCAAACACCATGTTCCAGGCTAAGCACTTTTACTTGGATTCTCTTCTAATCTTCTCAACACTCCTGTCTATAGATAGATAATATGGTAATACTGTTATTGTAATGCCTTACTTTTCTTTCAGAGGAGGAAAAATGTATTAGGACTCACAGCTTAAGTCCATAGGGCTAGCTCCAAAGCACAAATGCCAGTGGCTGCAGTGGCAGGGATCATGGACCGACAGTGCTCCAATATCACAGAGTCCAGAAGATACTCTCACACCAAGATGGCTGGAAACTGCTCCTATACCATAAAGGCCGGACGCCACTCTCACATCATGGTGGCCTGAAGTCCCTCTCACATCATGGAGGACCAAAGTTGCTCTCACATCATGGTGATCAGAAGCCCCTGTCATTTCGTAGATGCCAGAAGCTGCTCTCATATAATGGAGGCTAGAAGTCATTCTCATATCATGGGGGACAAAATCTGGTCCTATATTATGGAGGCTGGAAACTGATTTCTGATTTAGGAGCAGGGCAGGCTTCTCACATCATGGAGGATGGAAGTCACTCACATCATGGTTGCCAGAAGCTGCTCCCACATCATTAATGTCAGAAGTTGCTTTCTTAATAGTTGTTAAATGCATTAATTTGAATTGACATTTGTTCATCCCTAAGACTTTTGCTTTACTTGTGCTGATGCTAACTGCTGGCTTTCCATTGGCATATGCTATTGACCATATGCTTATTTTTTTCTTAAATTTTCTTTTCATCTTGCTCAAGTTTACCCCCAAACAAATTTTTTAAGAAAATATCATAGTATTCTGCAATTCTGAAAAACGGGTATTTTAGCCTCCCGCAGATTTGATAGTTTAGTTTACTAAGTTCCATGATATTAGGCTATGAATTTTATCAGCCTTACTCATATTTGTAATTCGTACTATAAACACCTAATTTAGTCTTCTTTATTTTTATATAACAACAAATATTGAAAAACAAAGAGTTTAACCTAAGGAAGGCACAGATACATGCATATACACACACAAACACACACACACAAACACACACACACGCTATTTCCAAATAGAAGAACCAATATTACAAAAAGCTTATATTCAAATTATTACCTTAAAATGTATTCATACACAAAACCTCAAACTCAATGGTTTATTAAAGAAGATATTCTAAAGCACTTTAGGAAAAAACAAACATATAAAAAATAAACTCCAGAAGAAAGTGAGAATAAGAAACAAAAACCTAAGAGAAATATATCGACAACACATTAAAGAGATAACGGATTAGTGTCAAGAATTAAAGTCTATGAGCCAGGCATGGTGGTGCACGATTATAATCTCAGCACTTGGGAGGATGAAACAGGAAGATTGCAGTTTGAAGACAGCATCAGCTCCCTGTTTCAAAATAAAGAATAAAAATAGGGCTGGGGAGTATAGCTCAGAGGTAGAATGCCTCTGGGTTCCATCCCCAGTACCACAAAAAATAAATAGAAGGAAAGAAAGAGAAAGAAAGAAAGAAAGAAAGAAAGAAAGAAAGAAAGAAAGAAAGAAAGAAAGAAAGAAAAGAAGGAAGGAAGGAAGAAAGAAAGGAAGGAAGGAAGGAAAGAAGGCAGGCAAGCAAGCAAGCAGGCCTATGATTATAAGATTGACCTATAAATTATCATGAATCAATGTGAAAAATAAAGTACTATAAAGATTACAATTACAATACATTGAAAACTTCTTTAGACTCTGATCCTTAAAAATTAAAACTTTTTGTCCATTATTTTAGCCAATTTTCTTCTGGTAGGCATCATAATTTTAACCAACTGACATTCCCCAGTTAGCTTCCAGAACTATCAGGAGCGAGAGTGATTTTTGACAGTTGCACTAACGTAAACAGTAAATAGTTGTAAGATGTGAGACATAGAGGAAGGTAGGGGGAAGCTTTCATGTCTGGAGACATGTGTAACACATGTAAACGAGGCGGGAAGAGTAGCAAAAGACTGTAGTAAAATACCAGGAAAATACTGATTAGGACAGTTCTCCAAACTGTGAGTTCCTGAGTCTCACAGAAAGCTATCTCACTGCACAATTTTCAGTGGAAACCACTTGTTTTAGGTACCACCAGAAGACAGAGTAGCGAGGGCTGTCACTGAACTGCACTCCCTGGGGTAGCAAATCTGACAAGTATATTTTCAAGTCTAACACAACATTTAGTATGAGTTATTACACACCAGTAAGCTGAATTGCACTTCCAATAACTAGTTGAGTTGCTTTATTTAACTGCTATTAACTGACAGAAATCTTTTATGATATTTTTGATGAAGTGAAAAATATTTATCATAAAACTGGATGATTTTTCTTCAATGAGGAAAATAGAGTAAACAATTTAAATGGCAGTACAATCATTTCAAATAAAAGTACATATTCCCCACAAACAGTGCTTCCTGTTGAGGCCTTTGGTTATAATTTAGCAAACTATCTAGGTTTGATTCTGAGAGCAGATGTTGAGACAAAGAGTAACACAGAGAAATTTTATTAAGTTGTGCTTTTCCAATCAACACATAGGAGAGGCACCGGCCTGTAATTTCAGTACGTGGGAGGCAGACACAAGAGGATCACAGTGTGGAGGACAGTCTTAGCAATGTAGAGATTCTCAGCAATGTAATGAGACCCCATTTCAAAATAAAAAAAGGCTGAGGGTGTAGCTCAGAAGCAGAATGCCCCCAGGGGTTTAACCCTCAGTACTATACTCATACACACAAAAAGAATGCTCTGGCACAGAATGAAAACAAGTGTTGTGGTTGTCTGAAGGTTTGTGTCCTCACAGAATTAATATGTTGAAATTCTACCCCCAGAGGGGATGGTAGTAGGAAGGTAGAAGCCTAGTATTTGAAGCAATCCCTTTACAGATGAGATTTACTATTATAAAGAGACCCAGAACAGCTATCTAGCTCCCTTCCCTGGACACAGAAGAAGGAACACGATTGAAGAACCATAGAATGGGTCTTCACTGGACATTGCATCTACTGGCCACTTGATATTCGATTTAGCACTGTGAACAACAATGAGAAATAAACTTCTGCTGTCTATAAATGGCTTAGTCTGTGGTTTTTTGCTATAGTCGTCCAAACTGATTAAAAGAAGTTTCAGCCCAGGCACCATGGTATCCACCTATAAAATACCTGTAATCCCAGGTATTTGTGAGGCTAAAATAGAAGGATCGAAAGTCTGAGAAACTTAGCAAGTCTCCATCTCAAAATTAAAAATAAAAAAGGCCTGGGGTAGAATGGGCTCAGTGGTTGAATACTCCTTGGTTCAATTCCTAGTAACACAGGGCTAGGGGAGAGCTTTGGTGCATTTTTTCAAAGGTGGAAGCCACAGTCCCAGGAAACTTTGGGTTTTCAGAAAGTTTCAGCATTTTCTTGATTTCGGCAAATAGCCATGCCTTATTATTCCCACAGTGCTAATCATTCCTTGATTATGGGCTACCTCACAAGGGGATCACATTCCTGGACAAAGTTGCTTAGTACAGTGAAGGTTAACCACAGGAAGGCTGACAGCTGAAGGCTGCTGGCCAGCAACATCCTAAGCAACTTTAAAAATAAGTCTTCACAGTGTAAGAGGGTTTGTGTGCACAAGTCACAGCCTCTACTCTACCTGCAAAGGAAAATTATAACCAAAGACTACAAACAAACGCACACCCACTGTTATAGGTACATATAGAATGTGCCTTGAAGAGGGTTAATATTCAGGGTTGATACAATTAAGTCATGAGAGGTGAAATCTCATCAGTATTTAAATCTGGATTTACTGGGTAAATCCTAGTAGGTAAAGTGTAACTAGAGAAGGTGGGTTTCTGGGGGTGTGGCCTATTGTGCTTTTATCTTTGAATTCTCTACTGGTTGTGCTTCCTCCTGCTTCCAGCATCCATGATGTGAGGGCAGAGTCTGGTTCTCTCCCTCCCTCTGCTTCCCATAACCATCCCCTGAGGTCTGCAGACTCTATCCTCACAAGGACTGAACTAAAATTCTCAAACAACAACAACAACTGAGCAAATACATCTTCCTCTAAGTTGTGTGGTCAGGGTCACAATATTGAGAATATTGACTGAGACACCCACGTAAATATAAACAATGAATCCCTGACAGAGAAACAATCAAGAAGTAAGAAAGTAAAAATGTTTTCAACAAATGGTGTTGGAGCAACTGGAGGTCCACATGCAAATGAATAATTACATCAGGCTAGCTGCAGACCTCTCATCCTTCACAAAAGCTAACTCAAGAATGGATTGTAGATATAGTACAAAATGAAAAACTGTGAAAGTCCCAGAAGGTAATATAGAAGCAAATCTAGATGACCTTGTTCATGACTTTTAAGATACGTCACCAAAGGGAAAACTTGTAAAAGATATAATTGATGAGCTAGACTTCATTCAAAATAAGAACTCCTCTGAGAAAAAGATCTACAAGACAAGTCACAGACTGAGAGAAACTATTTGTGGAAGGTATGTCTGATAAAGTACTAATACCTAGAATATACAGGGAATTCTTAAAGCTCAGTAGTAATAAAAATAACAACTGATTGAAAAATGGGCGAGACACCTGCAACTGCATCATAGGCTAGAAGATACCCAGACATTAAATAAGCATATGAAAAATTTTGAGATGTCATTAGAGAATCACAAATCAAAGTAACAATGAGATACCACTGCATACCTCTTGGTCAAAGCCCCCAAACACTAGCAACACCAAATGCAGGTGAGGATGTGGAACAATATACATTCTTATTGTTTGGCTATATCCAGACCATGAACACTCAGCTCAGCTTTGAAAATAAATGAGCACTCAATCCATGAAGAAAATGGGAGGACATATTTATTAAAACTGGGATGCCTATTACTAAATGAGATAAACAAGTCTGAAAAGGCTCCAAATTGTATTATTCCAGTTACATAATATTCTGGAAAAGGCAAAAAGATGATGCTGATAAAAGGATCCTTAGTTGCCAGAGGTTAGTGGGTAAGAAGAGATATATATTGGTGGAGGATAGGGGATTTTAAGGGCTGTTATATAGGATCCTATAACTCTATAATGGTAGATACATGAATTATACATTTGTAAATATATATATATATATATATATATACACTCATCTATTTAAATATATATTTGTACATATATATTTATATAATAAATGCATTGTTAAATATATACATATATTTAAATATATATTACTAAAATATCTATGTTATGTGTCAAGCATTATCAGCCAATTGTGAAAACTAACGTAAACTATGGCTTTTGGTAACGTGTGCTGTTTTAGGGTCATCCATTATGATATGGTGGGGTGTTGATAGTGGGGTGTTGATGGTGGAGTGTTGATAGTGGAGTGTTATGGTGGGGTGTTAATGGTGGGGTGTTGGTGGTGGGGTATTGATAGTGGGGTGTTGATAGTGGGTTGTTGATAGTGGGGCAGACTGTGCATATGTGGTCAGAGCTGCTATATGGGGAAATTGTTCCTGCTGCTCAAACTAATCTAGACATGAGGACTATTTTGAAAAAATAAAATAATAATCCATAAGAGTATACCTTGGGACAGGTAGAACTAAGGAAGAGTTTGTCATTCAATGTCTAGCTAATTATCTAGTCTGATCCATACCAGAGGATATTTATTTTGTTGCAATTATCTTGTTCTTGAATCTTCTTCTCAGGCTTGTAGTCTGAAGCTCACTCTTATCTTTATCCCAAAACTAATGGAATGCTATAAATTATGCATGAGCCTAATAAACAGATATCTGTATATGTGTACTTCATGACAACTGAAATGTATTGATCTAAAGAATGCATTATTTACAGGTAAACTGTTCAAAAAACCAAATTATTCAAAACATTTTCGATGAATGTGAGATATGAACAAGGAAAGAAGCTAGATGATTCCAAGGTTCTTCTTGACAATGTAGAACACTGAGGCAATAAATAAATAAATAATAAATAAATATCCTCACCTTGGCTGAGTAGGATATCCAGATATTGTCTGATAGATGCTTCTAAGGCTTTTTTGGTTATATCTTCTCTTACAAGATTGACCCATAACACTTCTTCTATATGATTCTTTTTGCAATTCACAGACCAATATTTTCAATCAGTTTACAATAAAGTGGATTATAAAACTGGACCATTCTAATCTCTTGAAAGAGGTTTTATATCTTACAGTTCTGATAAATTGTAGGCTGAGGTTTCGTGTTTTACTTCTTTCTAGTTACAACTAGTTCACCCTGAGAGAATGCTGCTATTTCCTGCATGTGTCACATCATCATCAGATGCTTATGTTGATTATATACATATTATATATATATATATATATATGTAATATATATATATATATACAGACATATGTGTATGTGGATTTATAACCACATAACACACCCATCTGTAATTGCAAAGAGTTATTAGTAGCCTCAAGATATGTATATGATTCACATCATATACATAAGGATCATATACATAACTCACTGCAATTATTGAGTGTGTTATATGGCAGAATTTTGTGTGTGTAGGATACTGGTTTTGGAACCCACGGCCTTGCACCTGCTAGGCAATTTTTTTTTTTACCACTGAGCTACACCACTAGCCCCTATTTTGTAGAATTTTTATTGAGCACTTATTCAATGGCATAAACTTTGCCAGGCCCTAAGGAAATAATACCAAATCTCAACCAATAGAATTCCTTCTAGGGAGGTCTCCCTGCTGAGCCCTTAATAGCTTATTCTATGGGGAAAAAAGCAAGTCTGGATAAAAGGCCTGGTTCTGACTCCTTTATGAAACCAATCAAGTGATTACTCAGGCTTTATTAGTTATTTTAATTGATTTTTTAACCATTTAGGTAATTAGTGTAGCAGTATGAAAAATAAAATCCATCTCTTTCAACTTCATTTATTTCAAAGATGAATAATTGTATGAGTTGGCTTAATTGCTGCTTTAATTTGTATTATAGCTTTAATTTGGTTCTTATTAATGGAACAAATTAATTAGCGTGTGTCAAGAAATCTAGCCTGTTCTCTTTTAGTTTGTCATAACAAAAACTACTGTTTTAGAATATGTAATTTGTTTGATAGATGATTTTTGCATTACCCTTCAACATTGGACTGTAATATGATACCTGACACTGTGTAAAATAAAAAATTTTGTGGTGAAAATTCAAAATCTAAAAATACAAAATGTCATGGTAAAATTTTAAAATCTATACATTCCCAGTTTTCTAAGGAATCTCCACTAATCTCCATAGCAGCTGAACTAGTTTGCACTCCCACCAACAGTGTAAAAGAATTCCTCTTTCCCCACATCCTTGCCAGCATTTGTTGTTATTTGATTTCTTTATACTTGCCACTCCGATTGGGGTTAGATGGAATCTCAGGGTAGTTTTGATTTGCATTTCCCTAATGGCTAATGATGTTGAACATTTTTCATGTATCTATTGGCCATTTTTTTTTCCTGTGGTACTGGGGTTCCTGGAAGCCCTTCTACCTCCGTGTGACACTCCCAGACCTATTTTATTTTTGGAAACAGGGTCTCTTAAGCCAGTGCAGCTGGCTTCTAACCTGCTAGATCCTCCTGTCCCTGCCTCCCAAGCCCTGGGATTACAAGCGTGCTCCACCACACCCTGCTCTATTGGACATTTGTATCTTTTCTTTTGTGAAGTGTCTATTCAATTCAGTTGCCCATTTCTTGATTGGGTTATTTATTTTGCTAGTGTAGAGTCCTTTGAGCACTTTATAAATTCTGGGAACCAGTGAGACATTGCTTAAAACAAAACAGAAGAAATGGACTGAAGGTTCAGCTCAGAAGTAGAGTGCTCCTTGATTCATTTTCTTGTGCCACAAAATAAATACATAAATTAATCAATTAGTTAATTAAAAACAAAATTACCAGACAATTGACATGAGCACATAATCAATACACAAGAGAATTTCAGTTCTACATAAGAAATCTATATTTTGTGTGTGTGTGTGTGTGTGTGTGTGCGTGCGTGCACGTGCTACTGGAGACTGAATCCCAGGGGCATTTTACATGGAGCAATATCCCTGCCCTATTTTATTTTCTATTTGAAAAAAGGATTTTACTAAGTTGCAGAGGACCTCATTAAATTCTCCAGGCTGGTCTTGAACCTGAGATCCTCTGGTCTCAGCTTCCCAAGTACTAGAATTACAAATGTGCATCACCACATCCACCTTGAAATCAGTAATAGTAAAGCAATACAATATGGTGAATTTTTTTGTACCAAGTAAAAGCAAAGAATAATTCAGGGTCAAGAAAAAGTATTTTAATACCAGACAGGCAGACGGCAAGACCCAGAGTAGAACCTGGAGATCCAGTTAGCAGCTTCTCTGCAGTTCTACTCTGAACATGAGTCCCAGTCAGTGCATCCATTCCAAGAAAAGACCTCAAAGGCATGCCTTGGCTGTTCTCTCTTTTATGGGGAGGGCTGCCTGAACTTTGTGTGAACACACCGACGTAAGCCTTTTGCCAGATGGACCAGAGACCAAATATTCTATTAAACCACCTTTCCCTGGTCTGCTGGCCTCTTAAATTCTAGTAATCAAAATACTAATCATGGAACACAGCAATCTTTCCATTCCCGGGAAATAAGCTAAAAAGAACAAGTTGAGAAGATCATATGAAGGGGAAGTGGACCCAGAGGAGAGACATGTCCTCATCTGTCAGAAAACAAGGAGGAGCTCCTTCCTAGGAAACAAGCTAAAAAAATCAATGGACAGAAGATAAAGGGAAGGGATAAGGAGGTTCAGAAAAAGACTCACATTTGGGGGTACTACAAACTCAAATTGAAATATCAACAAGAGAGTAAAGGACTATTGTAAAATGTACGTGGAATTAAGTTAACACTTACTATCCAAAAGTCACTGAGAAGTTTTATGCAATAACAAATAATTTTGTCAAGTCAATTTAGAAAACTTTGCATCCAACCAAAGTCAAAAGATTTTTGCTGAACAACTTATCTGAAATTTTATTATGCTAATGTGCAATTTAAATTTTCAAGCGCACAGCTTTTCTCAAGTATTATTATTTCTTTTCTCCAAGATGTCAAAAAGAAACCATATGATTAGTTTTGGAAGCAATATTCTTTAAATAAAGTCAATTTACAGTGTAATATTTAATTTGTTCTAGTTTTATCACTAAAACAATTTTAGGATTAAAAATCTAACTATGCTACATATTTAAATAAAAGTTATAGGTAGGAAATTTATTTCTAACACATCCTCCTCATTGTTTTGAAAGCTCAAGATGAGACTGGACTTGGTACTAAGAGAAAAAAAAATAACGAAACATGATACTGTGGATAGAATCAAGAGCCATAGAAAATATCAGTGCTATATAAGGTTTGAGCAAAGTAAAATTCAAATAAAGTCATGCATGAATAAGTGAGAAAGGGGGCAATATATAAAAATAAGTTAGAGAGAGGAGATTTAGAACCAGCTTCTGTGAGAAAAGCATTGCAAAAAAAAAAGCATAGTGGGAAGTTCTGTATATAGGTTAAAAAAAAAAAAAAAGGAATAGGCATGTTTTGGGTATGGGAAATTTTTCGAAGGGAAACACTAGGAATTGGACCCAGGAGCCTTCTAACTCTGAACTAGACCGTTGCTGAGCCTGCTCTCAAACCTGTGATCCTCCTGCCTCAGCCTCTCAAATACTGGGACTATAGTGTGTGCTATCATGTGCTGCTGGAAATTATGTTAAATCAATGAGTGTTATGTCATAGCAAGAAGATTTGTGACCTAATGAAAATAATGTAGTTGAATAACTACATCTTTCCGACCACCCTTCCAGGTCAGGGATACAGTAAGACTAGAATCTCATATATTTGAACATGCATGCTTGAATATATATATATATATATATATATATATATATATATATATATATATATATATGTATATATTTAGCCTATTCCTCTTCGGTATCTTTCAAAAAGAATTAAAATCCGAATGTTGTAATGACACAAGCATTTTGTGCTTTATCAGCATAATTCACAATAACCAAATTACAGAACCAATCTAGGTGTACATTAACAGATGAATGGATAATGGAAATGTGACATATATACACAGTGGAGTCTTAGTCATAAAGAAGAAAAGATGTCAATTGCAGGAAAATGGATGGAACTAGAGCATTATTATGCTAAGTGAGATCAGCCAGTCTCAAAAGGCCAAGATTGAGATGTTTGCTGTGATACATGAAAGCTGCAAAGAGAATAGAAAACAAAAAAGACTTTAGTTAAATAGGGTAAGAGGCCAGTAGAATAGTGGAAAGGGATTGAGAGAGGGAGGTTGAGAGAGGAAAAAGGAGGACTGATGAAGAAACATCTGGCTGTTTATGAAGAAGTATCTACCAGTCTGTCCAAATGCATCCCTGGATTAAATTGTGCTATGCTCATATATAAGCTAAGAATACCAATCTCACTACTGTATGTGGGAAGGGAGAAAAAGGAGGTGGGATCTTGTAGAAAACATACCAAATCCTGTATACGTGTATGTATGTATCAGCTTAAGTCTCACTATGACGTTTAATTATAATTCACCAGTAAAAGTATATAAAGTAAATTAAAAACACATTTAAATTAGAATAACTTGCAATAAGTTTCAGTAGGCAATCTTTTCCAGATAAGTGCTATCCTTCTTATGGAATTACTGAAATATTTATCAAGTTGGAAGATACAGTTATTTGCATATATGAATACTCTTAATTGCATTTGCATATATGTCATTATAATTATCTAACTTGCATATAAATTGAAAGATTGGATTACATTATTTGAATGCTTTGGGGAATTACAAAACCATGGCAGTATTTTGTTGAAGAGCACATTTTAGCCTGCAAATTTGTGACTGAATATTGTTGTTATTATTATTTTTTTAATTTTAGTCCTTTTTTTTTTGAAACAGGGTCTCACTGAGTTGTGAAGGGCCTCGCTAAGTAGTTGAGGCTTTTTGCATACCACAATCCTCCGGTCTCAGCCTTCCAAATGCTGGGATTACAAGTGTTTGCCACCATACCCAGCTTGCCTGGATATTATTTCTAAATTTACCTTATTATGAAATAGATTCTACTTGGAAGTTCATGTATATAGGGAACATTTTTCATGTAAAAGAGAAGTCTTAAACACAGTTGTTTCTTGCACTGATTGGTAAATCAAATATGGCCAGCATCTTGGATGCCCTGAAGGCCATTATGTCCAAATGAATCCCTATTCCTCCAAGCAAAGCTGATCACTAACTTAAAATCCTTAGTTTAATTTCTAAGAGAGAGAAAAAAAAATGTCTCAACCATTTTTAAATAGAAAAACCTATGTACATTCTAACCAGGAAACAAAATGGAATATTATGAGCACCATCAAAGTTCCCTTTGTGACCCATTTTAATCATCAGTCCCTGCTATAGTTGAAAGTGTATTGACTTCTTTGGCAAAACCATTTGTCTCACCAAATGCATGATGAAGAGTAAAATCATTCAGAAAGTCAGGTTTCATGACCACAATGTTTAATGTTAAAATATTTTTACAAGCCAGGCCTGGTGGCTCAAGCTTGTAACAGTGTTTGAGAGGCTGAGACAGGAGGATCACAGTTCCCGGACAGCCTCAGCTACTTAGTGAGGCCCTTTGCAACTCATTGAGACCCTGTTTCAAAATAAAGAATAAATAATAAGGCTGGGGATGCAGCTTGGAGGTAGAATGCCCCTGGATTCCATTCCCAGTACTGGAAAAAATATTATAATAAGAGTAGAAACATAGGAAATAGCATTCCTGCCATGTACACTCTGAGGATATAATTTCCCAGGTGTGCACTTGTCTACTTTTTGTGAAATGACCATCAATTGCTCTTCTATTATGAATTCTGTTCCCCTATCTCCTTATCCGACCTCTGTAAGTTTTCTATGGTTACTGTAACAAACCACCACACACTTGGTTGCTTAAAACAGAAAAAAAAATTCACTTCATACACAGTTCTGGAGACTAGGTTTTCACTAGTGAAGAATGAGCAGGATCCTGTTCCCTTAGGAGTGTGTAGGGAATAGTCTCCCCTTCCATCTTTCAGCTTCTGGTGGCTGTTGGCATTTCTTTCCTTCTTTGATCTGTAGCCATATTACTTTATTATTTTTAACATACTTTTGTTGGTACATTGTGTTTATATGTCAGGAGGCTCAGCATGATAGGAACATGCATGCACATGGCACTCGGTATGCTTCTGCTTCTATCTTCACACTGACTTCTCTTTTCTCTCTTAGAAAGCTAGCAGCTACTTTAAATGTGATATCTAAATTTAATATTTCAGAACCAAGATGATGGGTGACTTATTTATTATGTGTGCTTCCTTCTATAACACCAGTAGTTTTACATAACCATGTCTAGTGGCACAAAACTGTAATCCCAGTGCTTGGGGAGGTTGAGACAGGATCGTAAGTTCAAGTTCAGCTTCAGCAAGATCCTCATCAAGTGAGCAAGGTCCTGTTTCTAAATTAAAATAATAAAACAGATATGGGGATGTAGTTCAAAGGTAAAATGTCCCGGGGTTCTTTTCCCAGTATTCACCCCCAACACACAAAATGGTGTCTTCCTTTACATACTAAACATACCACTGATTAAATCAGAAAAGGTAAAAACTAATACTAAAAATACTAGAAAGGTTTAAGTAACTATTCTTAGTTTGCTGCATTTTACCATATTAAATGAAGATTATAAATTATTCTAGATTTTTAGTCATCTGATTACACATATTTAGTAATGTTTTTATTTCATTAACCACTTTTGCTGGGAACCATTAATTATATCTAAATATAAGCACATCAACAAAGCAACAGTTCAATTATCATTTGGCATTTGTCCGCCTCTCAGTACGGCATGCATAATTTTGTTGCTATGAAGTACAATGTGCAGTAAAATAAAATGAACACATTTTTCTTTTATTTCCTAATTTGGAAATAAATATGCAAGGCTGATGTCCAGGGATTTTAATACATTCATTTTTTAAATGTTTTTCCTAGGCCATAAAGTTGATTAAGATATAGACTATGATTAAAATAAAGCAGGCAAAAGTCAAGCAGAAAGGAACACTGACCATCTTTAAAGCTTCAATATCATTTTATATCTACAACTCTATTAATATTTTAGACAGACTACATTGAAAATGCAACTTCATATCCTAATCCATCAAGTTTATGATCAGCAGAGCTCTATCAAAATGTTTCTGTGCTTGATTGTATTAGATATTCATTCTGTGTTTTTAAACTGCCAAAGAATGGGTTATTAGGTAAATAATATCGTTTTCCAAAATTATTTTTGTGCACATTTAGATTATAATCTGAAATCATTCTCTGAGACTGTGCCCATATAGTGCTCACGGCTGCCTTGGGAGTGTTTGTGATAGCTATTACACCCCCAGAAAAACACAAAAAGAACCTTACTCCAACTGCATTCAAATGAACACAACTAGCTGATTTATTTACATGGAAGGAAAGAAAAATAGAGCTCAGGTTAGAGTGTCTTGGGACATTGGGTGAAACATAGCACCAGACTCTTGATACAATGTGTGGATAAGTAGTAAAATATTATGTTCCCACAAAATACATGGTTTCAGGGATGCTAAGAACAACTCCAAATGTGAAAGGACAATCCTGAGAAAATGCAGAGGGTGTCTTAAATCTGATCATTATTGCTCCCACCGCACACATTTTCACAGTTTGGTATTTCCGGTTCTGCTACCTCATCACCGTTGCTAGGGAAGCCATGACTCCCCAGCCATTGCTGAGTCCCTGGGAGCAACTTAGGCACTCCGAGTTTCTAATTTATGCGGTTTAAGAAACAGAACTCCAGGTTCATGAAAGGCATAATGCATCTCCAAGTACTAGGATGCTTACTCCCCAAAGCAACTTTGGTGTCCTGGCAACGCCCAGCCTCATAGTCAACAGATATCATGGACCATCTGAACTTCAGCTATGTATGTGCTACAAAGATTTCATTAAAGGATGTTGACTTTGCTTTTGCTATTACCAAGCTTTAAGTCATGAATAGACTTTCTGAATATGTACTTTTATGTTCAAATTTCTCAGATCCTGTTCTGCCTCTCTCTGAGTACATTATCTCTCTGTAACTCAAGTTTTTTATATGGTCATATGAGGTTAAGAAGTCTGTGCATACAACCTCACGCAATAGAGAAATGCATACAAGATCACTTAATGAAGGGGTCTGTGATATCGAAGTTTTTCTTCCAGGTTACATTAGCCTAGAAAATTTTAAAAAGATTAAAAAGAAATCAACACACTGTAGTTATAAAATATCCATTTAGAGTTCTTCTAAAAGTTGATATGGGCTTGTGAAAATATTCAGTCAGTGAGTTTCGTCTTTCAATGTGATTATCGTGGCTGATTTTTATTATAATATTATGTTCAACAAAATATTTCTACAATTATCTTTAGTATTATATTGCATCAGTGTTATCTGTGCATGGTGGCATACATCTGTAAATCCCAGTATTTGGGAGGCTGATACAGAAGAATTTCAGGTTCAAGACCAGCCTCAGCACTTTGTCTTTCAGAGATCTAGAGAAACCCTGTTTCAAAACAAAAATAAATAAATAAATAAATAAATAAATAAATAAGGGATAGAGGTATAGCTCTGAGATAGAATGCCCTTCAGTCAAAAAAAAAAAAAAAACAAACAAACAAAGAAAAAAATGTATCAGTGTTTAACCTTCCATATTAAGACTATTTTAAGTGGATATCATCTTTAATAGGTTTTTAAAATATTCTCTCATATATTGTGTTACAATTTATAGCTCAATTACAGATGTGTACAAAGTTAACTGGGTCTCTCTCTGGAATACAACTATAGCTAAGTTAAAGCAAGACATAGACCAAGCAGGTTATTACTACTACATCACGAGTACTAAACACCAGGCAGCCTTGAGATTACTAACAACAGGCATAATGCCATCAATGCTGGACTGAATGCCAGAGGATTCTAGATTTCTCTACACTGCTTCCTTGATATTTATTTTTTTTAAAAGAGAGTGTTTGATTAAGTTTTGCAGCTACACCCTATATCCTAAAGTCCTCCTGACTTCATTTCATCTTTGGTTCAATTTTTCAGACCCAGAATAATCTTTCTACCCTGTAAGCCTGGTTGTGTGAGTCTTCTAATTAGTTTCAAACTTCCTACTGAATATCGTGTTGTTGTTTTTTTTTTTTTTTTTTTTTCAGGTCTGGGGATGGAACCCAGGAGCATTTGACCTCTGAGATATATCCCTTGCCCTATTTTTTATTCTTTATTTTTATTTTGAGACAGGGTCTCACTAAGTTGCAGAGGGCTTCACTAAATAGGTGAGGTTGTCCACGAACCATGATCCTCCAATCTCAGCCTCCCAAATGCTGGGATTACAAGCGTGTGCCACCACACCCGACTGTATTGTGATTTTATTGCATCATATCCAAGCACCTTCGTGATCTGGCAACAGCATAAATATTTCTCCTCAATGGTCCCTCAAGTCTTCTCTTAAACTATACTCAATTCCTTTTGTAATGTGGTTTGACCTTTCACATGTCCATACCTATGAGGTATTTTTAACAGACTTTTATTGGTGCATCACATCGTAACCATACATTATATTTAAGTTTAATGTGATTGAAATATACACACACACGGCATCCGGTGTGCTTTCTTGGATTCTGCCTGGCTCCCTCCCCTTTCTCATGCATAATATTGAAATTGGTATAGATAGCTTCATGGATGTATATAGGATTGTCTGAGTTTTCTACATGAAAAATGATCAATTGACTCCCTTACCCTGGCCTTTTCTCTCACATTAACTCAAGTGACTGATCAAGACACATCTTAGAATTATCTTCAATCCACTTCTAGCAAGATGGATCACCATTCTCTTTTGTTCTCTCTCTGGTGCCTTGTGAATACTACTGTTATTTCAATAATTACACTGTTTTTTATGTGAATAATTAAATCAATAGTTATTAAATGATACATGATAACATATTTTATTTAAATATATACATACATCGGTTCTAGGATTCTTTAAAAGTAAATTCTTTTGTTTTATTTGAATATGTATAAAATATTTGCTCCATGGAAGTGCTGGCAAGAAGACCATGTTCTTTAAAAGAGAAATAGAGAAAACATATATATCAGAGTCAATCAGTAAGACAAACATAAGTAGTAGGGAAGGGGGGGGAAAATGTAGGAAGCAGGGAATTAGTGATGTGTGCATGTATGCGTCTATCATCTTGTACCCAATCAAGATGCATGACTACACTGTCCCAATAAATAAATAAATATAAATATATTGAACACAAAAGATAAAACATCCCCCCAAATCATATAACATAGATGGATTTAAGTCTCATTGGAAAGTGTTTACACTGTTATAGAGGTACTGATAAAACTGAATGACATTTTTTAGGTAGAAGAGATTATATCTGGCTTAGGGAAAAAATCTTCAAGCAGAAGTTCAAAACAGTAAATACAACATCAATGATATACCCAGATCCATTGAAAGAAGTTATATTAAAAAAAAGATGCAGGTGTCTCTGATGGACTCAGATAAATAAAATATATCTGTAGGGCAGGGTAAATTCATTTACTCTAACTCTACAAAAGTGGAGATCAGAAACTCTTGGAGTCAAAGCTAAATGAATATTGATTTAGAATTTTAAAAAGGTGACAGTGAGACAACCCAAAAAGTGAGGATGACAGATAAATGTTATGTTTTTCAAATGGCAATTGTGAAAATCTAGAAATTCATACTCTGAAAATATTCTGAAAGCAAACGCTTGACATAATCTAAGAGGTTGTTAAATATATAAGATGTCAAGTTCTCTATAGTAAATTAATGGTTTGATAGCATTTAGAAGCATGTTGGATTCAAGAATAAATTTCAGCCAGGCACAGTGACACGCACACCTGTAATCCCAGTAGTAGAGAATCTGAGACAAGAAGATCATAAGTTCAAGGACTGCTTCAGCAGTTTAGTGAGACTCTCAGCAACCTAGATAGACATGTTTCAAAAAAAAAAAAAGAAAGAAAAAGAAAAAGGGCTGAGGGTATAACTAAGAAGTAATATTTTCTTGGGTTTAGTTCCCAACAACACACACATACAGGCATCACACACACACGTACATACACACAGAATAAAGTTTACTGGATACACTGTGTAAATCTGATCTCATTTTGTTTTAAAATGAAAGGTTTTATGGTTAAGTAGACTTGCACACATTTAATTTTATTGCTGACATATTCTCAACATAACTCCTACCCCAATGATTCTTAAAACACTGAGCTAGTGCAGAAGCAAACTATGTTTCTCCTCCTTGAACCTGCATCCTTCTACCTGACAATGTGTGGCATGAGCTTAAGAAGAAACTTTTTCTTTTCTATCTAACTAGAGTTGCCGTTAGCATCTCCCTTGTATCAGGCAGTCCTCAGAGGGACGAGTGATTAGAGTTTCCAGTTTCCTTCTACTTTCTGAGCCATCGTCCATGTTCCTCTTGAAAAATACCAGCAGAGTCATCTACATCTTGTATCCCTCTGTAAACTTCCAGATTAGCATAGTTCAAACTGCTTTCAGAACAAGCATCAGCATTAGGTTTCTGCAATACGTCTGTGGGTTTTATCAGCTTCCCATCACTGTGAGAAAAGTAGATCACAGATAATAGCTAGAAAAATGGGATTAAAAATCAGTGTCTGGCCAGGTAAAGTGGTGGATTCCTCTAATCCCAATATTTGGACAGGAAGGCGCTCAGCTTTAAGGCCAACCCAACATAACTTAGACCCTGTTTTAAAAGAAAAAGGGTTGAGCCGGGTGTGGTGGTGCACGCTTGTAATCCCCGCGTTTGGGAGGTGGAGACAGGAGGATCATGCTGGTTCGAAGCCAGCAGCGCTGGCATAAGAGACCCTGTTTCAAAAATATAAAATAGGTCTGGGAGTGTAGCCCAGAGGTAGAAGGGCTTCCAGGAACCCCAGTACCACCAAAAAAAAAAAAAATGGTTGAAGGGTACCTCAGAGGTGAAACATCCCAGGTTTCAACAACAAAAACAACATAACACCACACACACACACACACACACACACACACACACACACACACACACACACGTGCATAGGCCAGTGGAGACAAACATCTACAGCTTTCTGGTTTGTTCTATATGCCTGAATTACAGCATTTAGAATAAACTAAACTGTTTTCTAAAATTCTTTCTGAAGGTAAGAAGCTTTCTTTCCTGTCTAGAAATTTATGACAAGTTAATTTAGAGGCAGATATTCAGGTTTTCTTGTAAATTTCTGCTCCTATTCAAAGCTGAAGTGATGATTTCTTCGAAGTTCTTTGCAATCTAGGAAAAGTGGAGTAATATTTTCAGTAGATCATCTCTAGTGCTTCAGCCCAGCAACAAGGCAGCGATTTCAATGTGCACTGAAACATCAGGACAAATGCTCCCGGATCATCACTTTTAGGACAAGAGATCTGAGTATCTGAGGCTTTCATTGGGTAAATGTATTCAATTGTATATTTTTTGAGCGAATGCATTCTGTCAGCTATACACATTCTTCATAATTCCATATAAAATACTCTTTCTTTTAAAATTTTAATGGGAACTCAAGTTGGCATGGTTGTAAATAATTTATTGGTATAAGTTACATATCATCAAATAAAATGTAGTGTTCATTTAGTTTGGTTCCTATGGATATTTATAAAAGTAGTCTTTTAGTTGTCATTTTTATGTCCTGTATGAAGGATAATTTGAAGACACATAGTTGATAAGTGGTAGAATTGGCACTGATTAGGAAGAAAATGGATATATATATATATATATATTACATTTAATATGAAGTTTATAAAGATGTAGCATACTCTTGAAAACATTACACATGGTCAAATTTTTACCTAAACTTCTAATTGACTTCCTAGATAGTCTTAAAATTGTGAATTTCTATCTACATTCAACTTAATCTTTAATAGTTTATTGTGTTTGTCTAAACAAACAATAAATTCTTCCATTCCATTTCTTTCACATGTGCACACTAGAGTAAATTTCAAGTTTCATGGTGATATCAGTTTAAAAAATATCTTCAATCTTAACAAGATAATGGCTTTAATTACATGTCTCCTGAGTTATTTAGTACTGACAGCTGATCTAATAAGTAATATTTAATTATATTACATTGTATTTACCCAGAAGAATATTCTGGTTTATAGTAGCTAAATACTACTGAAGCAAAGACTCCTAAGAAACATCCAACTAAATTAGTACAATAGCATTCTAAATATCTAAATTGATCATTCTTGATTTATTTATCTATAGTCATAAAATAGAATCAGCCAGGCAACACAAAACACAGATACCCCTTGGTTTACGAATGGATTATGTCCTAAAAAGCTCATCATAATATGAAAATACAGTACATGGAGAATACATTTAATAGAGCTAACTTCTGGACATCATAGCCTGGCCTAGCTAACTGTGATAGCTAGCTTTTAGTTGTTGTGAACAAAATACCTGAGAAGAACATCTAATAGGAAGAAATAATTATTTGGGCTCACAGTTTCAGAAGTGCAGCCCATGGGTAGCTGGCTCCAAGGCAGAAACCTCATGGCAGCAGGGCATGGTGGAGGAAAGGTGCTCAGTTTAATGGCAGCCAGGAAGCAGAATGAGAGAGGGAGGGAGGAAGTCAAGATGGGAGGGGTAGAGAGAGGGAGAAAGGGAGAGAGGGAGAGGAGAAACGGGGAGAGAGGGAGAGAAAAAGGGAGAGAAGAGGAGGGGGGATAAAGAGAAGACTGACAGCTCTAGCACACTTGCCAGTGATCTACCTCTTTCAGCCATGCACACAGTGACCTCCAGCCACGCCCCCGTGGCCTCTTCCAGCTACACCCCCAGTGATCTACCTCTCAAACCACTTCCTCAATGACCTACCTTCTCAAACCACGCCCCACTGACTCCTTCAAGCCACGCCCCCAGTGACCTCCAGCCACGCCCCCAGTGACCTACATCCTTCAGCTGCCTCACTTCTGAACCTTGCTGCATTTGGAACCAGACTCTTAGCTCATGAGCTTTTGGGAGGACATTTCAGTTCCAAACCATAGCACAAAACTTGAACACTTGTGTTAGCTTGAAGTTGAATAAAATCATCTATCACAAACTCTTTGTAAAGTACTAAATATCTCAAGAAGTTTGAACACATATCGAAAAAAATTATATCGAAAAAATGGCAATGCAGTCCATTATAGAGTATCAGTTGTGTACTCGCATGATTAAGGACTGACTGGGAGTGGTGACTCTCTACTAGCCCAGAATCATGAGGAGTTTCATAGTACACATTTCTGGCTAGGGCAAAATAAATTCAAAAGACAGCATCTACTAAACACATAGTAAGCTTACAGTATTGCAAAGGTGAAAACCGATAAGCTCATTCCATCATAGATCAGTGTCTATCCAAATCTAATGAAAATGTCAATTATATTTTATGTACTTGGTAATTGTATGCAATGGTCAATAAATTTATGTAAACACAGATGGATCACCAAATTATGTTATCCTACAAGATGTTCAAAGGACAGTTTGTAACTGACCATACACACTCTTACAAGGTATTTTTGTTTTGTTTTCTGAGTGCTCTTAAATCTAATCTTATGCTCATTTGAGTAGAAGGGAAGATCTCCCTGTATCAAAAAATAGAATCACTGAGTCATCAGTATCATAAGTAGTATTTAGGCCATCAATGTTGACACTACCTGGTAGCTTGCTAGAAATGAAAATTCTCAGGACTTGCCCAGACCTACTTCATTAGAAATTCTGGTGGCATGGCCCAGCAAGTTTTATTTTCTCAAGCCTTCCAGGTGATTTTGATACATGCTGAATTTGAAAGAGACACAATTAGACCCCCAAGGAGAATATTGGTACTGAGCAAAGCAATAGGTCAGCCTCTGCTAAGTTCTGAAAACCCAACGGTGTTGACAGGTGCATCTAGTAAATATAGTTTGTAGAGTTTCTATGAACCAACCAAACTGGAACATCTCACATCTCTATGGATATTAGTTTAGAAATGGTCTCAGGGAACACAAATATGTGATTGAAATATTGAAGGAAAAAGTCTGACTATATGGGCAGTCATTCGTTCATATGTTCTTATGTGAGAGCAGTACCAGGGCATAAGCAAAACACTTGCTTTCAGCTGCTAAGCTTGGCTTTCTGTGCAACAGCATGTTCACACATAGACCTGTCTTACATCAGTACAAGTCCTCTTTATTCTTAGAAATGACAGATGTGTGCACTGTTCTGTGGTGTAAATTTAGCAGTCAGCATCATTTCTATTTGTTCCCAGCAAAGTCTCACATTTCACAAGACCATTCTCCTGTCATCCCATATCTGCATCCAATTAATCCCAGTGTGTTCTTAAAATGTTGTTTTTTCTTTAAAAACTCTAAAAAATGGGCCTGTATGGCGTTTCTCTTAGCCAACTAAATAGTCCACAGACACACAAATATTCACGGTACACCTGAAGAGATGAAGTGTGTTTTAATTGAAAGCTTTTCTAAAGGTTGACATTAGGTTTGATCATTAAAAGTTTCTATTCAAAAGTGGAATTGAGAATATAAATATTTTATATTCAGTCCAGAGATTTTGCTTCTGATTCTTTTGGTTCAGAAAGGACATTTCCATATAGAAGTACCAAATTTGGAAAATCAATAGCTGAAATCATGAACAACTAATAAACATTATTTAAAATGCATTCTATTTCCAATGCCTTATGAATGATTAAAAATATATAACACAAAGTGGGGATAAAGTAAAAGGAAGCATCGCCACCCAGTTCACCATAGAAAGACACTTATCTGATCCATGTTTATCTTCTATTGATATTTCATGTATTATGTCATGTTCTAGTAGCCAAATGGACAAGCTTATGAGCTCATTGTTTGGGCATTGCAACACTTCTTCATAATTAAGTGCATGTTTATTTGCACATATTCACAAAAGCAAAATGGGTAAGTCCTTATAACAAAAAAAAAGCTAAATATGTAAGTCCTTATAACAAACAAAACTTACTTTTATTGCTTTTATCTTCATGGTGGTAGCCTAAACAATTTTCTTATCTTAAAAAAATTACGGAAATTTATTCCCATGTGAAAGCATTTCTAATATCCTATTAAATTGCTAGGTTACAATGTATTATTTAATAAAACTATTTGATAGCTATTATTTCAGAGCATTTAGCTTTATGTGGGTCATTCAATTTGCTAAGAAAAGCAGTAGGCAACTGAAGTGATCCTAACAAGAGCTTTGGTATTGTCTCACTAACTAATAATTGACCTTTGTTGCCTCAATGTGTGGCTCTGACATGAATAAAGACATTACTAAGCTTTTTCAGAACATACTTCATTTGGTTTCAAATAGGTATACCAAGAAAAAAATGGATATACCTAAATATTCAGTCCAATTTAAAGAATTTTTTTTGGGGGGGTAGTTTATTCTTAAAATTATCAAAGGTCTTTTTCTTCTATCAGCTGTTTACTTAGCATCACTGTTACAGTTGATATAGAGAATGATCCCCTGAAAAGGTATGTATTGATGTTCAGAGGTAATAGAATTAAATCATGGAGGCTCTAATCTCATCAGTGGGTAGTGTTTATTTTTCAATATTCATTTTTTCTTTCTGATGACCACACAGAATATCCTTTGAAAAAACATCTTTCTTCTATTTGTAGCCCTGTGATTTGTGCAGTATTAACACTAGCTCCAAATCTAAGGATAGATTTTAAATGGTTTAATTCAATAAGTCTGTCCAACTTCCAGGACATAATTTTTTTTTCATGGAGACTATAAAATCTAGTGAGAGGTAAGAAGATGTGAAACTATTAAAATATCATTGCTTAAGGAAGAGTGAATCTTACTCTCTCTTTTAGAATTTACCTCCCAAATTCTGTAAAATATGATATTATTACATTCTTGCTATCACAAATCAAGCCAGTTTGAAGAAAGAAGTTGTCATCAAGTTGTATGGATATGCAGAATCTGTTTGCAATTCTATTTGAATCTTTTGAAGACTCAAATCTTCTATGAAGGAAACTCTACAAATGGATTCTCAACCCCATAAACCAGTAATCTGCTTTCCCTTCTTTACTTTTCCTTACCTCCAGTTAAAAAAAAATAACAGTCCAACTCAGATTAAATATTCTGTCACTTGCAACTAAAAGATTCCTAATATTTATAAAACATTTAATTTACTCATTTTTACATCCATTCTGAAGTTTTAAAAATCTATATAATTATCTAAGTCAAAGCAGCCAATAGTCCAGCTGATCTCAAACTCTGGAAACATGGCTCCAAAATAAAAATGCATTCCATTATACCATATAGATATTTTTCTATTGACTGAACTTCAACACAGATGACCAGGAAAAGAAATACAAGCCTTTTGACAACTAACCCCAAAACTTTTACCACACTAAACATGACACACAGATTCACCATAACAAAATTAGTAAACACTAGACACAGAACCAGTCTAGCAGATACTTGTCTTTTATCTTCTTTTTTCCCCTTAACTATTTCACATCTCTTCCTCTTTATCTATCTACAGTCCCTGAAGACACCACAGAGTCCCTTGATAAAATATAAATTTTTAGATAGAAATATTCTACTTTATAGTACATTACAATAACACAGCAAATGAGTGGGAAAATTCAGTCCCTATTGCCTTTTAAATAAAACATGCTATTTAAAAAATAAATCCCATTTCCCTATTCTAATTATATAGTAAGGAAATAAGACATCATGGTATATTTGGCAGAATATAATGGCCAAATCACAAGTATCTATGACAATAATCAAACAAAATTGATTCTTAAAGCATGAGATAATAAAGAAGCAATATCCCAAAGTCTATGATAATTTAGTTTGATTTTTTAAAGTGTAGCTTATATTTGTAATCATATTGTTAAGATTAAACTTCTGCTATTATGGGAAACCACTGCTTTAAAAAGTGTGCATTATTTTCCATTTATTTTTAATATAGCAAGTATCATATATATATAATGTTTCATATGAATTGGCCTATTTCCCCACCTAGTGATAAAGATTTTGTGCCAGTGCATATACTTTATATTCCACTTGGTGATCTTTAATTTTATTTTATTAGTAGATTTAATTGGTATATTGTGCATCAGTCATTGCAAATAACAATTTTAACTACGTTCTAAAAAAATAAATAGTTGAGAATTAAGAAAAACAATAGTAACAAAAATTTTAAAGTAAAAATACATTTGTAATGTTATAAATCCATTAACATATGAATACAATGAAGCAAGAAGATTGAGAAAATGAAAGAAAAAAGAAAATTTAAAAGTATGGGCAGAATTAAAAAAAACTTTAATAAAAACTAACAACAAAAAACGCTAATTTCTTCTTTTAGTTATTTTATGATGGTCAAAAGACCATTTTTTTGTCTCTGAATCCCAGGACTCTTAAAATATCTTGATAAATGGTACTTTTATAGAATAAAGATTTCTCTCTCTTATTCTGCAAGATATCCAAACTACAATTATTTAAAAAAATAGAGAGACATTTCAGTATATTTTTTAATAAAACATTTTATTTTTATTGTTTAACTTAGCATTTTAGAATCTAAAACATTATCATTTAGAGTCTAAAACATTAACTATATGAAGAATATATTTGAAAATATAAATGCCGGGCATGGTGGCGCATGCTTGTAATCTCAACATTTGGGAGGTTGAGAGGGGAGGGTAGCAGTTTGTGAGCAGCCCCAGATACTCAGTGAAGCTGTACACAACTTAGTGAGACCCTGTTTCAAAATAAATAATAAAAAATAGGGCTGGGGATATAGCTCGAAAGTAGAATGCCCCTGGGTTTCATCCCCAGTACCACAAAAAATTATAAACATATTATTTTATTTTTAAATTAATATATCTGACAATGTTTTATTTGATCTTGAGTATTTGGGTATATTTAATGGAAGAGTAGAAAGCATATTCAATATGATTAAAGTATAATTTTCTTTTAATTCCACTTTAAAATAGTAAGAAAAATAAATATTTTATCTTTTTGTGTGTGTGTGTGGTACTGGGGATAAAACCCTTCTACCTCCAGGCTACACTCCCAGACCTATTTTATATTTTTTACTTGGAAACAGGGTCTCTTAAGCCAGTGAGTCTGCAATCCTCCTGTCTCCGCCTCCCAAGTGCTGGGATTACAACGGTGCGCAACCATGCCTGGTGTAGTCCAGGAGCATTCTACCTCTGAGCTACACTCAAGCCCTTTATTTATTTATTTATTTATTTATTTATTTATTTATTTACTTTTGAAACAAGTTTCTGAGAGTGTTGCTTAATTTCTAAGACTGGCCTCAAACCTGTGATTCTTTACCCTCAGTTTCCAAGTATTGGGAAGTTGTGTGCCACTGGACCTATTGAAACAATTTTAAAATAGGTGTATTTATTAATAAAATTGACAGTGACATAAAGATATTGGATGAAAGTTACGTTTTTAAGCTTTGGGAAAATCAAAGTATGTCTGTGTGGTCAAGCAATGATATACAGAATAAGAAGAAAAAAATCTATATGGGAACATATCCAAACAAATTTCAGAAGAAAATCCATCACTGTTAATTTTATTTTGCTTAAATAATATGCTTAGATGTTTTAGGAGTATTAATTTCACATGGAACTCGGCTGAAAACAAAACCAACAACATGTAATATGAATCATTTTTATTTTGAAAAATATTGCCATATTGCTTCAGGAGTATTAAATTAAGAAAAAATATGTATGTGATTTTTCTGTAGGCTGGAATTTTTAATTATATCATTTTATACTTTCAAAAATAGATGCCATGTGCAGAAGAATGAAATTGGATCCATATCTCTCACTATTTAGAAGAATCAATTCAAAATGGACTAAAGATTTAAATGCAGCCAGGCCTGGTGGTGCACACTTGTAATCCTAGTACTTGGGAGGCTAAGACAGGATATCTTACATTTGCGACCAGCTTCAGCTACTTAGTGAGGCCTTCTGGAACTTTGTGAGACCCTTTTTCAAAGTAAAGAATAAAAAAAAATAGGGCTGGAGGTGTAGCTCAGAGATAGAATGCCCCTGGGTTCCATCCTTAGTACCTTAAAAAAATTTTAAATGCAAGGCCTGAAAATAAAACAACAACAACAAAAATCTACTGGAAGAATACAAGAAAAATATTTCAGGATATTAGAATTGGCAAAAAAAAAATTGGCAAAAAAAATCAAAAGCAAAGGCAATAAAAAATAGACCTAGTGAAGAGACAATGCATGTAGTAGGAAAAGTAGTTGCACAATATACATCCAACAATCTGACAAGGGGTTGATATCAAGAACATTTAACAAACTGCAAATACTCAATAGCATAAAACAAAGCAAAACAAAAAAGCCACATAAAAACAATGAGCCAGATTAAAAAGTGGGCCATAGATCAAAATAGGCATTTTTAAAAGAAGCCACAAAAAGCCAGGCGTGGTGGTGCACGCTTGTAATCCCCGCACTTGGGAGGCGAGACAGGAGGATCGCGCTGGTTCAAAGTCAGCCCTGCTGGCTTAAAAGACCCTGTTTCCAAAAATAAAAAGTATAAAATAGGTCTGGGAGTGTACCCCGGAGGTAGAAGGGCTTCCAGGAAGTACCACCAAAAAAAAAAAAAGAAAAGAAAAAAAGAAAAGCCACACAAATGGCCAATAGGTGTATAAAATATTAACATCACAAATCATCAGTAAAATGCAAACTAAAACCAAAATGAGATAGTATCACAACCTAGTAAGACTAAAGATAATAAGTGCTGGTTATGATAGGGAAAATTGAGACCCTCACACACTCTTATTGAGAATGGAAATTAGTACAGCCCTTGTGGAACATACTATGGAGTTTCCTTAAAAAAAAAAAAAAAAAGAAAAACAAAAACTAAACATAGAATTCAAAAGTGCTAGCAACCCACTTCTGGGTACATACAAAAGAAAAAGGAATCAATATATAGAAGAGACAGTGGTACTTCTATATAAATTTGCAGCCTCTTGGAAACAAATGCATTATCCAACAACGGAGGTATGGCTAAAGCAAACAGACACCATGGCATACCTGCCATAAGAAGAATGGAATCCGCCTCACTGTTGCAAAGTAGACGGAAGTGAAGTGTATGCTGTTCCAAAAGTTGAGAGCTGAAATTCATCACTAAAGACTGGGAGAGGAGGGAGAGCGAGGTGGATCCCTGGGTACCAAATCATAGTTAGATAGGGGTAAAAAGTTCTATGTGTTATTGCACAGTATCGTGACTATATAGCAATAATTTATGATTGCATTTCAAAAGAATAGAAAAAAGGGAAGATTTGGGAAGCTTTTATCATTAAGAAATGATAAATGCTTGAGGAGATAAATATGTACAACCTGACTTAAATATTACATAGTGTGTATATGTATTACACATTGCATTATACCCTACCCATATATATGGCTTTGATTGTTTTATATGCCAGAGGAAAAGTAAATTAAAAAAAGTAAAGATATCCCTAAAGACAAAAGAAGCAACCTTTATTATAAATATTTAAATTTATACATGAAAACTGCCCTGTGATTCTCTCATTTGATACAAGTGACTACAACACATTGAACTTATGAGCACAGAACTCACTCATCATTTATTCCTTAGATATTAGGTACATGAATAAAATTGACTGATGCTGTCCTTAATATTCACAAAACACTGTTGCTATTTGGTTCAGCAAAATTTTTAGCAAACCTAAAGGACGCCATCAGTTCTGGATACGATGTCCTTTTTAATATCTATACCCCTTTCATAAATGATACTACAAATCTCTTCCCAAATGAGTAGGTGTAGTTTTTTTTTTTTTAATTGTGCTTTGTGTTTGCATTCTTTGTACAAATTCATACCTGGGACAAAGAGACCTGTAGCTTCCGTCCGTGTACAGATAGTAAGTTTGAAGCATCTTATTTATGGACCCAATATGTCAAATAAACTTCAAGTAAATTATTGAATCTTGGATATGAAACGCAGGAGGGAAGAAAACGCAGGAGGGAAGAAAAAGCAAAGTAGTAAAAGTAAGAAGATAACAGATTCTAGACACATACAGGCACATTTAGGATTGCACTTTCACAGATGTGAACATTCATCTCACCCATAGACAAAACAGTTTTTCTTTTTCTATTCCAAAATATAGATTTCACTGTATCTTGACATCCATGTATTCTCATATCCAAAAGGTAATATATTTAAAGAGGAAAAGTAAGATAAAAGAAAATCTATCACAGAGTCTGAGAAGCAGCAAGCCACTTGAGGCCAATTATGAGATCCTGGCCACTCTGATCAGTCTTCTTCTTCATGGGCTCAAGTGTCAAAGACAATAAAATGACAACTATAATCCAGATATCTTTCAAAAATATTTATTATTAAAAGAAAAAAATTCTCTGTTACTTATACATAAGACAATTTCCATGTAGTCATCTATTTTATCATCTTCAAAGTTTCTCTGAACATTTTGTAGGAAGATGCTATTACTTGTGCTATATCAATCAAGTCTTCTGTGAATATTGCAGGGTCATTATGGCCAGGGTCAGGCCATCGCTATATCTCATCTGCTGACCCAGAAATTTCTATACCACCCTGAATTCTTAGATACAAACCCCATGACAACCTATTCTATTCAAGCCACCTGTTTGCTTGAGAAAAATCTATACCTGTCTGTTCCATGTCCTGTTCCAGGATGTTGTTTTTTCTGTGTGATTATGTATAGCTCCAGGGTCATGCTTTCTACTCCTGTCTCTTCCATTTCCTCTTTTTCTTTATTTTTTTTTACTTTGAATATGCCGTTCTTTTATTTATTTAACCTAAGATATATGGTCATATAATTCATTTACAATCTTAGAGAGATAGAAATATATATCTATGTTCTCTTCACATTTTTATTGATGTATAGACATTTTTCACGAGTGCATATGCATAGTATATGTGCTATATACTTTATTACACATATATATAGTTGGAGTACCATAATCATACATCTTAATGAGATACAAGGTGATAGAGGCATACACACACACATCATTCATGTAGACTCCTCTCCCATACGCCATTCACATTTAGCTTAAGACTTCAACAATTGGAGAACCTAGGATGAACCCAAATCTTTTTTTGCAATAAGTTGCAGGAAAGAAAAAAAAGAAACAAACAAAGACAAGGGTGTAGTGTGCATAAGGATATATGCAGGGGCACTACTGTCCTGCGGTTAAGAAGTGTTTTGTTGCGTGTGTGGTTACAGGCTAAACACACCAGTGTTGAAGCAGGAGGAGCTGAGCAAGGTGATCAGACTCATCAAGGGCTGACCTGGAGGTCAGAAGGACAAACTTAATCATCAAATGGAAGCTCCGGGTCAGAATATAAATTCATCCTCTTTTCTTGAGTGTGCTGTTTAAATGAACTTTAAGTTGACATTCTCCCTTTTCTCTATTTGGACTGATCTCTGTTTATAAAGTGTTTACTGGAGGCAATAGTTAAAATGTTGGACTTTCTGTGCTAATATTGCTGCTTTAGATGGTGCGTGTCTGCTACAGCGTCTCATGCAGATCTTGAGAAAGCTTGATTGGGGGATCCGCAATGGCGTAAATCCCCCATGAAGTATGCCTGGCATTCCTTTCTTCAAAAAATTATTTTAGGATTATTTGGATTAATATGTATAATTGGAATTTTATGTAGAAGCATTATAAATAAAACTGATGGGCAGTGGCTTGTGAGAGACTCAGGCAGCAAAGATTTTTTTCCCAAGGATAAATTTTGGGCCAAACATTAAGTTCAAACTGACCTTAGTTTGGGCCAATGTATAAGATTAAGTTTGAGTCAGCCTTGTGAAGTGAGACAAAGCATACTATGATTATTTAAATGTCTGGCACCCTTGCCCTAAAGGAGATCCTGCTTGCATGGCTACGCCCTTGCTTTTATGCCAAAAAGAAAGTATAAAAATTGTAACAAATCCTAAATAAAATGGAGAAGCTTGAATCTGATCTCGTGTGGCAGCTCTTCTCTTACCAACCTCGGCTCTCTCTCACCAACACATGAACCTCGACTCTTGCTAGGGCTGGACCCTGGCAGGTGTGATCCAGTTTGCTATCTTATTCTCCAGTGATCTTCACCTGGGAATTCAAATTTCCCAGGGCTATGCCTATTTAGGGTGCCATTTTGGTTTTTTTTTTGTTTTGTTTTGCTACTGGGGATTGAGTCCGTGGCTTTCTACCTCCTAGCTAGACACCCAGCCCTTTTTAATTTTTTTTTTTTTAATTTTGAAACAGGGTCTTGCTAAGTTGCAGAGGTTCTCTCTAAACTGATAAGGCTGTCCTCCAACCGGTGATCCTCCTGTCTCACCTGGCTTAGGGTGCTATTTGTATCAAAAGGTGCTAAATTGGTCAGAGGAGAGGACCAAGCACCACAGCCACTATATTGCACTCTTGTTTGCTGGTTCTGCTCTGATTCGGATCTTGGTCTTATACACACTAGTGTAAGTGTCTTCGTGAATGTTATGTCCTATTTATGGCAATTAACAGGCTATAGAAGAGAGGGCATTTCAAGGGAGTAGAATAGATGCAGCAGTGCATTATTACTGTTCCGTGACGATGCTGATCCCAGTTATCAATGTCCATTCCTGAATATTATGAGCCAGTCAGGGCTGTTGCCTATTTCAGCTTGAAGGAAGAATCAGCAATGGTTCAAAGGCAACATAGAATAAAACCTGATGCCACTTTATTTTATTTATTTTATTTTTTATTTTTTGGTGGTACTAGGGTTCCTGGAAGCCCTTCTACCTCCGGGCTACAGTCCCAGACCTATTTTTATATTTTTATTTAGAAACAGGGTCTCTTAAGCCAGCGCGGCTGGCTTCGAACCTGCGTGATCCTCCTGTCTCCACCTCCCAAGCGCGGGGATTACAAGCGTGCGCCACCATGCCAGGTGTCTGATGCCACTTTAAAAGAGAGCTGCTCCAGTCTGTCAGCCACTCAAGAGTTTGAGGCCATCCCCAGCAGCTTCAGGACTTTCTAATATTTGTATTCTATTATTGTTATCAATTTGGGGGAAATAAGCTGCCCGCAATTCTTTCTTTTTTCTTTTTTCTTTTTGCTCTTTTGTTTTGAAACAGGGTTTCACTAAGTTTCACAGGGCCTCACTAAGTATCTGAGGCTGGCCATGAACCTGGGACCCTCCTGTCTCAGCCTCCCAAGTGTTGGCATGACAATCATGCACCACCATGCCCAGCTAGCTGCCAGCATTTTTAAGACACTATCTTATAACTTGACATTTTATAGGGGCATTTAATTTTCTTTAAAGACTTACCCCAGGTCAAACTGGTGGGAAAAGATACAAGATATCCTGAGAAACTAAAATCTGTTTAAAATTGTTAAGAAAAACTTTTTATGGGTTCGGGACGTGGCGTAGTGGAAGAGCACTTAACTAGTATTCACAAAACCCTAGTCCTAATTCCTAGGCCTAGCCAAGCATGATAACACACAATTGTAATCCCTGTGTTTGGTACACTGAGATGGGAAGATTACAGGTTCGAGGACAATATTAGCAATTTAGTATGACTCTCCACAATCTAGTAAGACCCTGTTTCAAAACAATACATACATACATACATACATACATACATACATACATACATTAAAAAGGGGCTAGGGGTATATCTTGCAGGTAAAATACTTCTGGGTTCAATCCCCAGTACCACTACTACTAATAATTTCTAGCCTTGCAAAAAATTAGATAAAATATTACTCATAAAAATTTTGAAATTATAGATGTGAGAAAGAATTAAATACAAAATACCTTAAAACCCCTGTTTTTAGGATGAGGAAAGTGAGTTTGAAAAAGGCTGTGTCAGTGATTTCTTCTTAGAATTGTAGCCTGGCTCTTTATCCCAAGTCAATTTTATTACTTTAGTTCCATCATGGAATTAACTCTTTAATAAATATTTGTGAAGTGGAAAGAAAGTATTTCATGATTAAAATATATCATGGCATAAAAAATAAGTTTTTTTCTCTCCTGTCTAAAATTATACAAAAGTGGCACTTTTTAAAAGTCTGGTTTAATTTGGTGGTATGAATAGATAAGCAAAGAATAACACTAAATAATTTCATGCCAGTTCTTTAGAAGAAAATTATTTGGGGGGAAATACTTTTTCAACTTTTAATGTTGGAATGAAGTCCCTTTCATTCTGTGAAAAGTACTGTTGATGAAAATATATATTCTTTAGACAAAATATCACTACTCTCAAAAATGTAAGGGCAGCCGGGCATGGTAGTGCACACTTGTAATCCCCGCACTTGGGAGGCGAAGACAGGAGAATCACACAGGTTCAAAGCCAGCCGCGCCGGCTTAGGAGACCCTGTTTCCAAATACAAAGTATAAAAAATAGGTCTGGGAGTGTAGGCCGGAGGTAGAAGGGCTTCCAGGAACCCCAGGACCACCAAAAAAAAAAAAAAAATGCAAGGGCAAAGTTATTATTCTAAAAAGAATTATTATTTCTAATTTCACAGTTTCCTAATTCATAACTCCTAAAAAAAAGACAGAAGTAATCATCTGAAAATTTAGAAAGCAGTGAAATTTAAGACTTTTGGAGGACTTAGAGCTATACCCATGTAACCATAATGACAAAGTTTACTGGTTACCTGAGGTCAGGCTTTGAGAGACACCTTGGCATAAGAGGAAGATAAAAGGAGAGGATGCTTCCTCCACCACTCTCTACTTCTATCACTAATTTTCTGCCAGTACTTTCAATTAGCCAAACCCAACCAGAATCTGGAGGGGGAAAGAATTAAGGTGACATAATCTGTGGATGTCAGCCTTCTTGAAGAAAAGAGAGAGTGCAGATGGAGGGAAAAGGGCCTAGTGAGCAAGTAAAAGTAATCAATAGGGTCACTCTTATCAATAGTCTCCTGTCAAGAAGCTAAATGCAATTCTAACTGATATGCCCTAGCTGAGCCATTAGGACAAATACCAGGCTAAATGTATGATCGGATTGCTCAAGAAGAAGCAGCATTTGACTCTGCCAATTTGAGTTGGAAAATGTTTTATTTATTTATTTATTTATTTATTTATTTAGTGTGTGTGTGTGTGTGTGTGTGTGTGTGTGTGTGTGTGTGTGTGTTACTGGAGGTGGAACTCAGGGGCTTTCTACCTCTGGGCTATACTTCCAGACCTATTTTATATTTTATTTGAAAACAGGGTCTCCCTAAGTAGCTGAGGCTGGCTTCGAACCTGTGTGATCCTCCTGTCTCAGCCTCCCAAGTGCTGGTATTACAAGCATGCGCCACCACGCCCGACTGAGTTGGAGAATGTTTTTAAAAAGACACATTTAGAATAATATAAAAATTAGATACTGAAAGAAGTGTTACTTGAACAGAGAGATGACCTGGACGTCATTAATTAACCAATACTGTGATTTCCCTGGAATGCATAGTTAATACAATAAAAGGATGTTTATGGAACTTGTCATTGTAGGTTTTGCATGCAATCAAAAGAATATGTTGAGATTATATCTTAAGTCAATTTTGTATAATTATGTTAACAGTAATGAATAAGAGGAGAGACAGACAAGAGATAACACAGGATAGAGTAAGCATGAACTCTTGCAAATGTGACATTCTAGTGTCCTAAAAAATGTGTGAAATTAAATTCATTAAAAAATTTAATGATAAATTATATCTAATATTGGGATTCATTGTGATCTATGTAATTGTGCAAATAACATAAGTTGGTCAATTTCATTCCCCGGTGCCTCCTCTTTCTCTTTACTTCTTCCTCCACCAAAATCCCCTTCTCCTCTACTAGATTTCTTTCTATCTTCTTGAGATTCTTCTTTTCCCCCTTTTTCCTCTAGTTTTCTAATATGAGGGAAAACTTGCAATCTTTGACTTTCTGGAACTGCCTTGCTTCACTTAACATGATGTTCTCCAGTTCCATCTTTTTCTTTTGGCAAATGACATGATTTTGTTTTTCTTTATGGCTGAGCTATTCTTATATTTAGACAGCTATAGAATGTTCCCAATCACATGATAGACACTGAATAAATTCAGATTAAAACAGGATGGCCCCATATTTTGGAAAATTATGTTTAGGGAAAAGAATGCATATTATAGAACAAAATTAGATACGTAGTTGTGGAAAATGGCATGCAATTAAATGACCCTGAAGCTACAGACTCATTAGTATCATGGTAAAATTCTTCCTACTCTTTATTGGATATACGGTACAGTGATAGCATAGGCAATTGCGGTAAGAGTAAACTTCATTTACTGTGTAAGCACCTCTTATTTTTCTCATTTTTTTGAGTAAGGGAAGAAGTACAAAAGGGTATTTATTTATTTATTTATTTATTTATTTTTGGTGGTACTGGGGTTCCTGGAAGCCTTTCTTCCTCCAGGCTAAACTCCCAGATTTATTTTTATACTTTTTTATTTTGGAAACAGGGTCTCTTAAGCCAGCGAGGCCGGCTTCGAACCTACGCGATCCTCCTGTCTCCGCCTCCCAAGCGCGGGATGACAAGCCTGCGCCACCACGCCAGGCACAAAAAGGCTTTTAAATATTTCAGGCATAGTGTAAGCAATGCAGTAATTCACTGATTTAAAATGTGCTTATGAATGTGTATAATACATTATGTATTTTGCTAGGGAATACAGAAGTATAAGAAATAGTCAATATTTTAAAGATATCATAATCACACTTGTGAACATGATTTATGCTATAGTCAATAAATGAAAACAGTTTTAGGAGGGATCAGAGACTGTCTGGTTTCATTTTTGTTCTCCAAGTTTGGAAGTATGACAAGATGTTAAACAGAAGATTTAATCCAGATCTCTCTCACTTTGTGACTAATACGGTTGATTATAACATTCTCTTCTTGTCTTTGATTTTAACACTGAATAAGGAGAAAAAAATGGTGAGTAGCAATGGCTTAATCATGTTAATATTTACAGTAAAATTCAGTATTTATTCCAAAGTTTACATGACAGGACTAATTTAAAATAATCCCCAGTAACCCAATAATGCAATTTCTGTGGCTGGATCCAGGGAAAGTAAAGAATGCTCACTCTATCATTTTTATATAAAACACTGCTATACATCCTACTCTAAGCAATTAAACAAGAGAAAGAATATAAATTTTTGAAACATCAAATTGTCTTTTCACAGATAACAAGATCATATATGTGGGAATCCTACAAAATTTCACCAAAAATCTAGTACAGATAAATTTGGCTATTATTGGACACATAATCAACATACAAAAATAAGTAGCCTTTCCATATGCCAATAGCAAATTATCTGAAATAGAAATAAAGAAAGCTATCCTATTTATGACAGATACAAGAAAATAAACTACCTAGAAAGATGAACAATCACTACCATGAAAATTATAAAACATTGATGAAAGAATCTGAAAAGACACCAAAAAGTGGTAATGCATCCATATTTATGAATTAGAAAAATTAATATTGTTAAAATGTCTATGCTACCTAAAGGGAGCTACAAACTCAATGCAATCCCTAACAAAATATCAATGATATTCTTCACTTAATAGGAAATACAATTATTAAATTAATATGAGAAACAAGCAAACAAATAAATAGACAAAGCCATCTTGGTCCATCTTTAACATAAAGAACAAATCAGGAAGAAATTATATACTACAAAGCTGTAGCATCAAAACAGCATGGCATAGACAGAAAACCAGGCACTTAGACAAATCCTGGAAGTAAATCTATGCATCTAAGGCAAAGTGATTTTTCACAAAAGGACAAAGAATATTCACCATATAAAGAGTAGCCTTTTCAAACAATGGTGCTATGAAAATTAAATATCCACACTCAAAATGGAAGTAGACCCTTACCTCTTACCAGTTATAATAAACAACTTAAAAATGATTCAACTTATATGTAATACCTGAATATATAACAATATCAAAAGAAAATAAAGGGGAAATATTTCAAGACATTAATTTGAGTGAGCCTTTTTTAAAAGATTCAAAAAAACAGAAAAAAAGCAAAATAGAGAATTTTGAGTGACGACACTATCTACAGAATGAATGAAATAATGGCAACTATACATCTGACAAAAGGTTGATATCCATAATATATAGGGAGCTGCAAAAACTCAGTGGCTAAAAGCTGATAGCTCAACTAAACTTTGGGCAGTAGAGTCAGGCATAATCATAGGCTGGTAATTCAAATACTTGGGAAACTGAAATAAGATAATTATAGGTTCAAGGCCAGCTTCAGCCACTTAGCTAGACCTTGTTTCAAAATAAAAAATAATAAAATCACTAGGGGTGTAGCTCAGAGGTTTAATGTCCCTGGTTTCAATCACTACACACTTGTGCACAGGAAATTTTTTTTTGTTGGATTTTACACTTTAATACATTTTTATTGTGAACCTAATTTTTGCACCCTTCCTATAATGACCAGCCTAGTCTTACATCTATTTTATTTTTTATTTTTATGTGGAACATATTGAAAATGGCATACATTCAGACTGTGCTTGATGTCCCCCCCACTTCCCCTTCCCCCCTTCAACAATGATTGTCCAGATTGACCATGCTACATTCATACTTTTAAACATATTCGAATGTAGCTCCTCCATCAATCAACCTCAGCCTTCTTCCTTTCTAGCTTTGCTGAGGTTTCCCCTCCATTATCTGGAGTCCCTCTGGTATTCCTAATACTCCCTAGTTTGGGCATATTAGAGAAAACGTATATCCCTTCTCTTTCTGCACTTGGCATATTTTTCTAAAGAAGAAACACAAATGACCCATATGCCTAAGTAAATGCTCAACATCATAGTCATCAAGGATATGTGAATCAAAACCTCAGTAATGTTTTAGCAAAAGAATAAAAGCTTATAAGTACTGGGAAAATGTAGAGAAAAGGCAACTGTTGCAAACGTTCCCCCCCCCCCCCCAGTACTGGGAATGGAACTCAGGAGCGTTCTACTTCCAAGTTATATCACCAGCCCTGTTTTATTCTTTTATTTTGAAACAGGGCCTCACTGAGTCGCAAAAGTCCTCACTAAGTAGTAGCTGAGACTGTCCGTGAACCACCATCCTCCTGTCTCAGCTGGGATTACTGGTATGTGCCACCACTCTTGGTTTACACGGTTAATATGGAAGTAAATTATTATGAAAATTGGTATGAAAGTTCCTCAAAAATCAAAATGATAACTACCATGTAGTCCAGCAATCCCACTACTGGGTATATATAAAAATAAAATCAGCATGTCCAAGAGATAGCTGCACTGCCGTGGTTATCCAATGATTAGTTACAATAGCCAAGACATGGAAATAACGTAAGTGTCCATCAAACAATGAAGGAATAAATAAAATGTGGACCATATACATAAAGGAATGATATTCAGCTGCAAAAATAATGAAATCCTGCCATTTGTGACAATATAGATGGGCATGGAGAACATTATGCTAAGTGAAATAAACCAAACACAAAAAAACAAGTTCCACGTGATCTCACTGGTAGGCGGAGTCTATATACATTGATTTGATGGAAGCTGGGAGCAGAATGGTGGCTGCGAGATGTTGGGGAGAGAGAGGGACAAGAAGCAATGAGGAGAGGATGAAAAACAAGAAAAAGGTTTATAGTATGACTATAAATACACAATAATATACTATACATTTCAAAAAGCTAGAATAAAAGTATTTTGAAATATTTTTTACCATAAACAAATGACCAATGCATATTTGTTTAACTTGATTTAATAATTGTATAATATATACATGTATAACAACATTATATGGTCTCTCTTAATTTGTGAAGTGTTTATTTTTCTGTATAAGTTAGAAAAATCCAAATTACGGAAGAAAACTTTCTGTGGCTACATATTAAAATTACCCACCAAATCTAGTGGCATTAATATTTATTATCCTCATGTTGTATCGGCAAGGAAATTAGATTGGTCATAGAGAGAAAATATATTTTTTCTCTACACTATTGTGAATGTTACCTGCAAGATTGGAAAGCTGGGGTGGGATTTATTTGAAAATATACTTTATCATAACTCAGGTGGTTGTGCAACTGTAGGGTTTTTATTTTTTTTGTCTATATTGCTTTCTCACAGTATGGTAGCTGTGTCCATAGGATAACTGTCTCATGAGAGAAGAAGAACCTAGTAAAAATTATTTACTTTTATGCTTGGCCTGCAAATCTCTGAAAACTTACTTTGGCTGCATTTTACTCATTGAGCCCATCCCAACATCCTTGCCAGTTTTCAGTGACTGGTAAATCAGTTTCCATCTCTAAGAGGAGTGTCAACAGGCAACAGTTTCTAGAAGAGCATTTGGGTGTCTGAAACATTGATGTACCTTTTTAAAAAAAATCTAATCATTTATAGCCTACTTTCTTCTAAACTTATTATCACTTTCTAATTCCATGTGGTGACTCTATTCTCCATGGTGCAAAGTTCTCTCTCCATGATTTGTGTTGAGATACAGGAATTCTGTTACCATAGCTCTCCTAAGGAAATTCCCAGAAGTTGACATAGAAAATATGTCTTTATGTTCCAGTGGCCTGAAAACTAGTCATATCTTCATATCTAAGCTGCAAGAGAAGCCAGAAAAAATATTCATCAGGGTGGCTGATTACTCCAGGAAAAATATTAAAATACATGAGAGAGGAAACAATTGTACACCTCTAGCATTTCTAAAGAGTAAAATTAATGACTATATAAAATTTCCCTTCATACTGAATAAAATTTGAAACAAAATTGCTACATCTTCGTAGAGAGTTGCCTTGAAAAATAGGTCTAGATGCTATTTTGGTGAGAGATCAATTTTTATAGACATATAGCTTCTGTGGTAATGTATGGGCTCATGAAAATTATTATATTCATCATTTGCAAACAAATTATTCTTCAAGTATGTCAATTATACCGGCTGCTACCTTGACTTCCCTGCTTTGGAATACTGCTTATTTGATTTTTTTTTGACATTGAGTCAAACCAGAATTAAAGGGAGGATTGTTGACAGCTGCATAGGTCAATTTTGAAAGATCAATTTGAAATGAATGGATTAAAGAAAACAGGTTTTCTGTCAAATATATATATATATATATATATATATATATATATATATCTTTTTTTGCTCAGGCTTGGCAAGGCCGCAATTGATTATGATCAGGGTTAAAAGCACTGGGCTCTTTTGTCGTATAAAAACATTTAAACAACAGGTTTCTGAGCACAAGAAAAGGTATAATGGAATGCAATAATAAAACAGACTCCCAATTCCCTAGCATCGAAAATGACTAACAACAGTGATAGAAATTGCTGGCTCTCTTTTCCTATATATGATCATTCAACTTGTGCTTTTTGCAATTGCATTTTCCCAACAATAAGAAAAAAAACAGTAGTCATATATTAATACTGAAAATTAATATTGTTATATGCCAATGAATAAATATTCCAAAAAATATATTCTCTAAAATGTCAAAACCTATTTGTTCCCAGAACTTCTTTCCCACACAATACCTTAAAATAAGTAATTGTGTGTGTGTGTGTGTGTGTGTGTGTGTGTGTGTGTGTGTGTGCGCGCGCGCATGTGTCTGTGTGTGTGTCTGTGTGTGTAGGGTGGCTTACTGAAGACTGAACCCCCAGGAATATTCTGAAACCTCCAAGTCACATTCTACCTCTCAACTCTTTTATTTATACATTTGTTTGTTTCTTTGTTTGTTTGTTTTGAAACAGGGTCTTGGTAAGTCACTGAGAGTCTCACTAAGATGCTGAAGCTGGTCTTGAACTTGAAATCCTCCTGTCTCAGCCTCCCAAATACTGGGATTACAGGCATGTAACACCATGCCCAGCAAAAGAAATAACTGTCTTTTGATTCCTATGTCTTGGGGAAGAGATCGTTTTCTCCCTATCCTTGTTTCTTAGTTTAAAGAGTAATACCAATCACAGACAGTTATTTTCACATAAATTTTCACATAGATTTAACTAAAATGGGAATTTTCATCCTGTATCTAGAAACTCATGAAAAAGTAAAGAAGGGACGAACTTCTATTTGTGTATTCATTTATATAATGAAAAATACTGTGATAGAATAAGACGCATGGGGTACAGAGCCCAGAGAGGAACAGGACTCCACTGAAAATACACCAAAGACTAACTGGTGGGGGCGGTGCTTGATTTGTGTGCGATCACTGTGGACTCAGTGATTGGCATGGCGGAGATGGAAATAGATATTTTATTTATTTATTTTATTTATTTATTTTATTTATTTATTTATTTATTTATTTATTTATTTATTTATTTGGTGGTACTGGGGTTCCTGGAAGCCCTCCTACCTCCGGGATACACTCCCAGACCTATTTTTATTTTTGGAAACAGGGTCTCTTAAACCAGCACGGCTGGCTTTGAACCAGCGCGATCCTCCTGTCTCCGCCTCCCAAGCGCAGGGATTACAAGCGTGCGCCACCACGCCTGGCGGGAAATAGATATTTTAGACAGAATCAGGAGCAAAGAAAGAGCATGGACATCCTTGGGAGTTTTGAGTCATTTTTCTGCCTGTCAACATGTTTTCATCTTTGGGTGGCACTCAACTATTTGCTTCATGGACCTTTTGTTTCTTCTGTAAGTATTTGCTGTACAAAAATTCAATGAAATAAACAAATGGTATGATTTCTCACTCCACTACAGAGATGTTGTGAAAATTCAGCACCTTTCATACCATATTTGAGAATGAAAGCAAATTAAAGGTAAATGAGAATGATGTCATTCTCTTTTATTTTTAAAAACATTTTATTGGTGAACTGTTGTCATACAACTTAATGGGGTACAAGATAGTAGAGGCAGGCATGTATACATCACTTAATTATCCTTTTCCTAATTCCCGCCCCATCCCCATCCCCCCTTCTCATGTTTGACTTAGTGATTGACTTGGATACGTTTGTGAATGTGTATCATATATTCTAGGTACTTTCCCTCTTCCCTTCTCCCATCCCCCTCAGTTCAGTCACCTTATTTGCTCATCTACGGTTTCTTCTTCATCATTTAGGGTTTCTCTTTTGTCCCTTTCCCTCCCTAGCTTCTGATTATTAGGGAGCACGTCTGACTTTTTACTTTTTGTCACTGACTAATCTCACTTAGTATAATGTCCTATATGATTATACTGTTAGAATCATCATTCATAGATACCAAAGTACTTGAAAAGTGAGAAGTGCACTGCAAATGTTATATACTATTGGTATTAATTTAGTGACTTGGCACATATTTTCCCTCTGTACTGAACATGAGTTCCTGAGAGATAATTATGCATTTCCCCACGAGTTATATAATGCCAGGTAAAGGTCAGCGTTGCAGGTCCCGTCTTTTCTGTAGGGGCAAACTCAAAGAATACTTCACTCAAAGGAAAAGCAAACTGAGCTCCAGAGATCAGTATGCTAATATGCTATTTCCAGTAAGTTCATGTCCTTATCTTATAAATTCAAAGTAAATTTGGCTATTGGATTTGAATTGCAGTATTGATAAGAATTCCATTAACATGCATTTTAAATGCAGAATTTTGTATGATCTCAATTAAAACTAAATTTATACTAATCTACATAGTGTAAGGGATGCATTTTGAAACATGATGTAACAAACCATATTTAAAATATATCATTAAGGTCTGTGATCCTGATCTATAAAGCGGGGATGCCAGTAATTATACTTTATTTTGAAATTAATTTACTAAAGACTTGTAGAAGCAGATGATATTGGAACAAATGCCTGGAGGTAACCTACTTGATAAAACTTTTAATTTAAAACTATACTTAAAATGAATATATTTATTTTATATATATCATAAAAGTCATTTTTTTACTCAGTGTAAAAAACACGATTTCTGCAATAATGCTATATCTCACTTTTATTAGCCTGATTAAATATTATAAAGAGACTCTTATGATTCAGTACTATATCTTTTATCTCGCATATCTTCACAAATAAAGCTTTTTTATTTTTGTTCTCTTTATTCTCTGCTAGTATTATTATTATTATCATCACTTGTGAAATTCTTGTTATTTCTTTATTATAGATGCCTTTATTGGTGCATTATAGTCTCACATCTTAATGTAAGTCGTGTTGACAATGACATATATTCACACAGCACTTGGTCAATCTCAGTACTTTGTATTGGAAATGGGAAATGAGAATCAAGGGGGCACCAAGTTCTTGTTAACTTCCGAGTGAGAGCTTGGTCTTAAATATAAATACAATATTAATGATTAAAAAATTGAAAAAATTAATTGCCTGTAGAACTCACTGTTTTTAAACAATAAACATCAGTCAAAAATCTTTCCTACCTAACTGAAAGAAGAATGTAGTTGGGTACAATGGTGCACACCAGTAATCCCAGAACTTGGGAAGATGAAACAGGAGTATTGCAGGTTTGAATATAGTCTTTGCAATTTAGTGAAAACCTCCTCAATATATAGCAAGGTTCTGTTTTAAAAACAAAATTGTAAAAGGCTAGGGAGGTGCAGCCCAGTTGTAGAATGTCCCTGGGTTTAATCCTCAGTAACACACACACACACACACACACATACACACACACACACACACACACACGTTAATTTTATTACATTTATTCCAAGATCATATTAATAATTTTCTGGAAATTTTGTTTTTAAATAAATTTAAAGCAAATTGGAAGTAATAAAAGAAAAATACAAATCCCTGAATGTCATTAAGCAATATTTAGAGTTTGGGGCAATAAGTCATCAGCCCAATGTGTAAGCATTTCTATTAGTTTTACTGGCTATTAAACCTTCTGCTTTAATGTTTTTTCTTAATGGCTGATACGAATTCAAAGTCTACCATACCTGCAAATTGAATCAGCATAGAACAGAAATAGTATTTAGTATGAGCAAGTAGACTTTTTTTGTTTGTTTGTTTGGTTTTTTTTTGGTGGTACTGGGGTTCCTGGAAGCCCTTCTTCCTCCGGGCTACACTCCCAGACCTATTTTTTTTATATTTTTGAAACAGGGTCTCTTACGCCAGCGCGGCTGGCTTCGAACCTGTGCGATCCTCCTGTCTCTGCCTCCCAAGCGCAGGGATTACAAGCGTGCGCCACCACGCCCGGCCTTGAGCAAGTAGACTTTATTTTTATTTTTTATTTTAAAATAAGGTCTCACTCAGTTTTGGAGAGACTCGCTAGTACTGGGAATACAGAAGTCTACCACCATGCTTGGCTAAGAGGGCCCTATGTATAAGCTTTGGGGAAACCTATCTGAATAAGAGAAGGAGTTTCTGGGGCCGAGGGCATGTGCCTACTTGCATCTCCTTCTAAGCAATAATCTAGCACTTAGGATGCCAGGGTGCACTGCTTAATCAGCTCCAGGGCTTCACCCAAGGCCTGCAGTGTCTCCCCTTCAGGTCCTTGCTCAATGACCCTGGACCATCGATCTGATGGCAGACATACGCCTAACCTGAGAGATGGGCAAAGAGCCGCTCTGTGTTGGTGATAATTTGTATGGATACAGAAACGGAAAAAGCACCTCAGGACGTCAGGATGTTAAAATGCTATAGATGAGCCTTCAAAGTGCTAGGTGGAGAGGGATGAATCTACAGGTTCTAAAAACTGAGTTTGGCTTGTCAGCCTCATTTGAGATGGAAAAACTTTAAAGGGCAATGCAGACGGCGGTGGCTGCTAACGCAACTGATGGGGGGGAAAGAATTCTTGAGAAAAGTGAAATTTGATACCAGCATGAATTTTTATCTGAGGGGTTGGCTTTGTGTAAAATATAACCAAAACAGAACTCTATATTTGCTGCCTATCGTCATAAAATTAATTAAACGAAAGGGTTCTTCCATTACCTTCAGACAAATTTACTGTCTCAAGAAATTCTCAGAGCTTAATGATGTTCTTTTCATTAAAAATAAATCTTTAAGATGCAAAATAGGGCTTCGATTTGATAATTATAACTTTGAACGTCTTATTCAACCCATTAATCTTCACACTTCCTGTCCATCCATATTGAGTAGTATGCATGTTGACATTTCTATGATTATCTGACACTAACAAGATTTTGCAATATTTATAGCTTATAATAACATACTTTATCAAATGCAGTGGGGTACTATATGGTGCTAATTTGTTTAAAATATGATCCTGTCCAGATAGCATGCTAATGGAGGGTGCACAATGTTAATGCAACCACATAGCATTATATCCTCATAACAACCACATTTTAGAGGTAGCTCCTTTAGGTGTCCTATGAATTTGATCAATCATTCGGGGTTTTGAATAAGCATATACTTAGAGAATGTAAAAAATGAATTCTATTGGTGAAAATAATATTCTATTAACAGGCATGATATATATATTTTTTTTAATTCTGGGGATGGAACCCAGGGCATTATACCTCCAAGGTACATCCCCAGCCCTATTTTTTTTTTTTTATTCTTTATTTTGTAACAGGATCTCACTAAGTTGCAGAGAGCCTCACTAAGTAGCTGAGGCTGGCTATGAACCCTGATCCTCCTGTTTCAGCCTCCCAAGTACTGGGATTACAAGTGTATGATTACAAGTGTATGCTACCACATCCAGCTTAACAGATATGATAAATACTTAAAATAATTTTTCTTTGATAAATTTAAATGTATCCTCATTATGTGGAATGGCTAAAATATTTTTACACATCTCTCATTCATGGATAAGCAGAATATAAAAGTTCAGGGAATGACAGCCCATGGATGGTACTAGGCTTTATTCTTAAAATATTGTGTTTCCAGTCACTGGATTAGAAGGTTTTGAGATACAACTCTAATGTAGTGGTCATAAAATCCTGCCTGACTCTGGAAGGCTGAAGTTTGGCCTTAAATTTGCCTTTTAAGATATAGTCAAACCACTCTCAAGGACAGAACTAAGATTTCCCCAAGCTAACAGAGGTAGCCTATTTCAAATGTTCTATGTCTGCTTGCTAAGAAACACAGGACTGATAAATGTCTTTATGAGTGGCAGAATGAGCTTTTATTATATAAAATGTGCTCGTATTATAATCTATTGAGCAGTTTGGGGGTAGGTAGTTGATGTCCATTTACCTCAACCTTTTATGAGGCTATAGTGAATTCAGTCCTGTTGAAATACAAGTTAATTCCAGAACATTCCATGGTTTTTCAACTTCAAATGATACAAAAGAAAATAAGAAAGGATCCATAGCAGGGATATATGTTGACTGGGTTAGACAACATGACTTTGACAGTATCACAATCCATGGTTTAGAAAATAATTTCCATAAACGTTTATCTGGCCATGAGAACAAAATTCTTCACTACCTATTTTTAAGGGTTTTAAATGACTAACTGTGCTATCATTTGCTTTCTCTCTCTCTCAAATAAATCAAAATTATCTCAATTTCTGTGTTTCCCCAGAGATCATGATCTAAGAGGCAGCATCTAGCTGAGTTAGCTGCCTGGAGATTTTTTTGCTACATAAAACAATCAAATATCAGTGTTGGAACCGGATGTGGTAGAGGCCTACCTTCTGGGCTAGGAGCAGTTTCTGCCTGCTCCTTTTTTCTATATAAGCCAAGTGGTTTGTAGTTTTCCTAGAAGCCTGAGAAAGTGAGGAGAATGCAGAGTTTTCTCCTAAGTAAACATGAGAACAAACACGCTAAATCCCACTCCACAGGGTCCATGCCTCCTGGGAAAAGGTTCCCCCATTTTTGAAGTCTCAGACTCCTCTTCTCTCTGGTTCTCTTCTGTTCTCTTTGCTTTTTTTCTTTCATGTTATTGTGGTATTATGGATTGAACTCAGGGGCATTCTACCTCTGACCTATACCTCCAGGCCTTTTTCTTTTTATTTGAAACAGCATCTCACTCAGTTACCATGCTCTGGACTTGAACTTGCAGTCCTTTTGCCTTAGCTTAACAAGAACTGGGATTCCAGGCCTGTGCCACTGCACCGGCCTTATCATATACTTAAGGTACACAACATGAATGAGGCTTCTTTAGACATGTTCCTAGGGAAAGTGATTACTTCATTTTTATTATATTAAATGTGTATATATAACCAATTCTGTTTCTGAAACTCCTAATAAATTTCATTGATTTATTTTTCTTAAAAGATCATGAGAGTTGGGTGTGGTGGCGCACGCTTGTAAACCCTGCGCTTGGGAGGCAGAGACAGGAGGATCGCGCAGGTTCGAAGCCACCAGTGCTGGCTTAAGAGACCCTGTTTCCAAATAAAAATATAAAATAGGTCTGGGAGTGTAGCCCAGAGGTAGAAGGGTTTCCAGGAACCCCAGTACCACCAAAAAAGAAAGAAAGAAAGAAAGAAAGAAAGAAAGAAAGAAAGAAAGAAAGAAAGAAAGAAAGAGACCTTGAGAAAAAAAAACACTATAATTTAAAAAATATTTTTCAATTCTGAGTCTTTTTTATTAATTCCATTTTAGGCATTTATTACTTATTTATTTATTTATTTACTTATTTACTTACTTACTTATTTAACGTTTTGCCATACTGGGGATTGAACCCAGAGGATTCTACCTCCAAGCTACACTTCCAGCCATATTTTATTTTTTTTGGTTTGGAAACAGGGTCTACCTAGGTTGTCGAGAATCTCACTACTTTCTGAGGCTGTCTTCAAACCTATCATCCTCCTCCTGTCTTTGCCTCTCAAACTCTGGGATTATAGGCGTGTTCCATCATGCCCGACTCCCTCCTATTAATTTATTTTTATCATTATCATTTCTATTGAGCTTATTTTGTATGTGCAATGAGCAAATTTCCATATCCTCATTCTGGCTATTTATATGTTTTCTTTTTAGGTCCTTTGATCACTTATAAATTAGGTTATTATTATTATTATTATTATTATTATTATTATTTATTGGCTTGTGACCTTTTCAGATATTCTAGAATTGATCTCCTTATCAAATATCTGGTATGTGATGTTTTCACCCAATATGAAAGCTACCTGATCACTTTTTTGGTCATTTCCTTTTCTGTGCAGAATCCCTTGATTTTGATAAAATATCAGTAGCTTATTCTTTATTATGTTGCCTTGGTTTTTAGCATGACAACCTAAATATTGTTGCCAAAGCAAAAAAAAAAAAATCAAGGAGAAAACTATTTAGTATTGACCTCCACAAGTGTGCAACCCATCAAACCATTTGCTCTTAAATTCCTGTTAGCTCTGCATATGAACAACCACTGGATTCCATATTGGTGGCCTTTGTGATATTGCTCTAGCCAGTGTGTGTGTGATCTCCTTTCCTTTGAAGCTGGTCCTCCCAGCTCTTACTGTCTCCTCTTGTAATGAGTCAGCCTCTGCAGATGTCTTCCTATCCCTCTTCAAATGCAGAACAGTCTTGGCTCAGGGAAAGAGTCCTAAAAACACATAGGCAGAGACTGTCCTTTGATGCAGGAGTTGGCAGACCTCTATCAAAGGAGAGGTGCAGATAGCAAATGCTTTAGGTTTTTGTGGGCAATTCTATTTTATAATCTTCTTTACGTTTTCCTCGCAGCCCTTTAAAATGTAAAAATCATTCTGATCTCAGCTACACTTAGCCAGTACACGTTCTAGCTCATCCAATTTATTAGTGTGTCTGCCACGGCCCGTTCGACAGTTCATCCAACTGTCTCGCCCTTCAAACTTTAAAATCATGGAATTCACATTTATGTTCTTAGCGCTTTCGATATGTGGTGTATTTAAAAGTTTATGTTAGAATACAAATAAACCAACTCATGGAATATAAAAGTCCCAAAAAACTTAGCCAGATGGCTTTTAAAATTTGATTTTCATTTGTCATAAGTGAATGAATGTTAATTTTTGTAGCTTGTACTTTTGTATCTAAGTTTTTAAATGACTCTTGGTTTTACAATTTTTATAAGAATTGATTACATTTTTCTACAGTCTATGCTTTAAAATAAGCACTTTAGTTTCCTCAAAAATATACCCAGACCTTGAGTCATGGCATCCAATTCCAAGATTATATCCAATATTCTCTGCAGAATTTGAGGCAGTAATATGCTTTGGCCTGAAATGTCACCATATAAATGGGATTCCACTTTCTAGCTTTCATTTTGAGTATCTTTGACTTCAATTTTCTCTCTAAACTTTTGGACACATTCTTTATTGCTAAACTTTTTTCTCTTAAGTTGAATAGGCAGAATATGGTCTATAGTTTTCTCAGATATTGAGAAGGTTCTTTAAGGTAAAACAAAAAAAGGTTGGAAATTGTGGTGCACATAATCTCAGTACTTGGGAAGCTGTGATAGGAAGATCACGGTTTTGAAGCCAGCCTCAGCAATATAGCAAGTCCCTCAGCCAATTAGTGAGACAATTTTTCAAAATGAAAAGGAAAGTCTTGTGGATGTAGCTTGAAGGTAGAATGTCTCCAAATTTAATCCTCCATACCAAAATAATTTCTACTTACTTAATTAATTAAACAAAAAATAATAAATTTCTTCATTAGTTTTTTATTTTTTCACATAATCTACATTTTATTCGGATTCTGAGCTTTTCCTGCTGTTCTTACAGATTTGTGCTGTTTCTTTTATAGTTTTTATAACATGCTGCTTCATGCAAAAAGGTATGAAGTGACCTTAGAATAAAGGGTCTTTGAATAATATGACACAAGGTCATCCAGACTATAACTCGAAAGATTTTTTTTACTTTTTTCCTCCAACTAAAATTAGAATGATCTGTGAAATTCTTTCCATCCTCGTAAAACAGGCATTTGTAGATGTTTTTGCAAAGCATTGTGAGTTTTAAGCCACGAAACCTGCTTTCTAAGACATTTTGGTATTTACATAGATTTTTGGCCACAGCAATTAGGAAGAGAAATAGTGACAGTAATAGAAATACAGTTGATAAAGCCTGTGCACTTCAGGCAGAAAGTCACTACCTTAATAAATGAACAAAGACCTACTGCCTAAAGAGAAATTCAAAGATCTCTGAAGTAAGTAAATTATGTCCAGTATCGGAAGGCAGCCACAGTGGGGTTGGATGTGGGCAGGGAGGAAAATGTATCAGATAGGAAAAATAAAAACATGTCAATATATTGGTGTGAAAGAAGAAGAAGGAAATGTAAATCAAGTTAGATAGCAGCCCTGGCTAAGGACTAGCAGGCCTGCCAGTGCGAGCAAAAGTTAATGATTTTGCCAACAGTTGAGAAAAGAGGACTTACCACACTAAATTCAATTATTATAGGATTTCTTATTAGTTACATGAACTCTAAGAAAACTCAATCTGCTGCAAATTCTGATTGTTATAGTTGTGTTTATAAAGTCACAGAGAACACCAATTGCTGAAAAGCCAATCATTTATTCATTGCTCTAAAGACAGGGTGAGATTTCTGGTTTCTGCCAGCCAGTTCACCAACTGACCAATGCTTATCTTTGCCTTTGTGATTCTATTTAAAGACAGCATACACACACACACACACACACACACACACACACACACACACACACAGTTGATTCCTTAGCACTGACCTCATGGCCAACAGCACTATAACTCATGCCTAAAGAAAGCTTGCTGAAGTATCTGTGCTTCTCACTAAGGCCCATCACAGTCTTTCTGGACTTAGGAACAGTAGACAGGGATAACACTGCCGCACTTCCCTGGGGGCTATGACTGTGAAAAGGTCAATTGTTTGCAGTGTGAGAGCTGATACAAGGACACAGGGCTTCGCTCTGTTGGACTTCAGCAGAGAACTTAGGTCTTGAGTAACTCACATTTTTTTACCACTATGCAAATACTCATGTCAGAAAATGACCTCAGATGTTAAGCAAATTTTCAAAGATGAAATTTGCAAAGAATTAAGACTGCAGAGTACATAGCATGGGTTTAATTTCCATTGTATATTTTGTCAGCTTGGGAATGTCATGGTGTTACTAAGGACAGGTATTGGAAGATTATGGACAGAAGTGTAGGATACAGGTGGCCTTATGCAATTTAAGTGGGCCATTTGCATGGGGACCAGATAAAAATTGATTCCACTATAAAGTTATCAAGTATGATTTTTCAGGACAGGACCTAAGGTGTTTCATAACAGTTGTGCTAGAAGCTCAAGACAGAATCTAGTACATGATGCCTCCTGAAAACACTTATTGGAAATATTTATTTTCATTTGTTTCACTCCTCAGTTCCATTTGTGTTTTTATTGCCTGAGGTTTGTCATTGATATCTTTCTGCTTTTCAGTATCTTTTTCTATTCAAAATTTCTGTCCTTAAAACAACCCTATCCTAATATTCTTCATCTTGTTCTTCTAAACTTATTTTGTTCCTCTTCTTCAAGAATAATGAATTCTTACATGCCATATTCAACTTTGTCCAAGTTTTCAATAACATCCAGCACTTTTTCTGCCAATTGATAGATAATAAAATGAGGCTAACTCTATTATTATTATTATTTATTATTATTATTAATATTATTATTATTTTATTATGCTAGAGATTGAAGAGTCAGGAACTTTCTACCTCTGAACTACATCCCCAGCCCTTTTAATGTTTTTATTTTAAGACATGGTCTTGTTCAGTTTCTGAGACTAACCCGAAACCTGCAATTCTCCTGTCTCAGCTTCCCAAGTATTAGGATTACAGTTTTATGTCGATAGGTCTGGCTTTGTCTTAATTTTAATAGTTTGCAATGCTTCCTAAAATAATTTTAAAAATCAAGTTACCAAAGTGATTAAATGCTCTCTAAAATACCCTATTTACATATTCAAACACACACACACCCACACACACAGACACACAGGCACATTCCCAAATTTCTTTCATAAAGAAAATAATCATCTGTAGAATAATTTGGCATTTGAGAAGCTGAATCTCCTCAAACTGTCCTGTGACCCTGAAACCAACTAAAAATGTACTGGAAAATGCCGTGTCTATCATCCATCTAACTAGGAGATATTAAATACACATGCACAAACAAAAATAAGAGTCTGCTTCTCTGGTATTGTCTTGTTTCTCAACCCCTTTTGAGCATCCCCTAATTTCCTCTTTGCCATCCACAAGTGTTTTAAGGTACACTGCTGTTGATTGTAAAGAGCAAAGGCAGGATAGTGCCATGACATATCTATTGCATTAGCACCTTGCATTGCAGATTCAGACTCCCTGATACAATCTATATGTTGGATTCTTTGTCTCATTCTATTGAACTTCATCCTGCTCTGAGAAAACAGGTAAGGTCAGTAGAATGACATATTAAATTGATGAGCTTCTTATATTTTAAGCCTAACAATTATGCACATTCAAATAATCTTCCTGGCTGAAAGTAGCTTCCTTAACAATTAAACTGAGAGCATAATTTATCATTAGAATAAGAAGATAATTTCTCATTTAGGGTGCAGAATAAGCCCATAATTGTATTTTCTCCACCTCCAGAGAGCTCAACACAAACTATAATAAAGGATTTTTAAGAGAAATAATGTCACAATAAAGAAGAGAACAGGAGGGGAGCTATTAGTGGAATCCATTTATAAGAAAGTTAATAAGAGTGAAAGTTAGATTCTTTGTTCAAAAAGGGTGAAAAGCTAATTAATCCAAACAAGGCAGCCCCTAGAGTGTGTAGGAGCTGAGAAAACAATTCTTTTTTCGGGGACATTTTTTGTAAACAATAAAATTTCTCAAATTAGCAGGAAAATACCACTTTGGTGGCCCACTGGTGCTAGAGGGGAGGGACCAGGAGAGAGGGACTAGGAGAGGGGAGATACCATTATAGCCAGTGAAGTGATTTAGTTTATAGGCTCTTCTCCTAAAATGTCTGCCTTATCAAGAAGCCTAAGAGGTTGAGTAGAAGTAATTTTTAGAGTACCTTGAGGCCTCTTGTTGGCTCCTACTATAGATGAAAGGGTAGAGGATGATGTGAGGAGGAGAACTGTGTGTCCTGGCCTTGTATATTTGTTTGAACATGCTGCCCAGCATGGATGACACTATCAGCCCCAAGTAGATGGGGAGTTCAAAAGATCACAGCAGTCAGTCCAAAGCATGGGACTTTCCATTGTGTGATTATCTGTTGACAGACACCTAGCCTGGTTCCATAACCTGGCTATTTTGAATTGTGCTGCAATAAACATGGATATGCATGTGTTCCTAGAGTATTTTGACTTTTGGAAAAGATACCTAGGATCTTTTGGGGAGATACCAAGGAGGAGCCGTATAGCTGGGCCATATGATGATTCCATGCTTGTTCTGTTGAAGAATCTGCCATGCTGGTTTCTACAGTGGCTGTGGTAACTTATAATTCCACCAAGAGTATATAAGAGGTCCTCTTCCTCCACATCCTCCCACCATGTATTATTAGAGGAGAAAACAAAACTAAGTCATCTGCAGAAAAACGGATGGAACTGGAGGTCATCGTGGTGAGATGAGCCAATCTCAGAAAATTAAGGGGCATCTTTTGCTCTTATAAGTGGAAGCTAGAGAGAAAAAATAGAAAGAGAAGTGACCTTATGAAAATTAGGAGAGAGAATAGTAGAATAGTGGGAGTGGATCTATAGAAGGAGAAGGGGAGGATAAATGGAGGTAAAAGAAATGAAATAGACCAAATAAGATGTTATTTATGTGCATATATGAAAGTATCACTATGAATCTCATGGGCATGTACGAGTACAATACAGTAATACTTTTTAAAAAGAAAAGCAAAATAAAAAGTTAAAAAAATTATAATCAGAGGTTGGGATATTAAGAAGACTGAGATCCAGGTAATCTGAAGAAAGTTCTAGACTTATGGAAAAAATTGTGGCTCTGGAGTCACACTACTAACTATAAGCTCATTAATTCATTCTTATAACAAAAACCTAAGTATGAACAAAACTGCCCTTACGCTATTGATACAATATGGGAAATATAGAAAACTGTTTCTTTTTTGACATTATTATATTTTTATTTGCCTGAAACTTGTAAGTTACAGATTTTATAAAAATAGAAAAATTTAGCACTTTCTCTCCTTTCACTTAATTTCATTGTTCTTGAAGAAGACATGAATTTTTAGTGGTTTTCTTACACTGTATCATACACTCTTATTGTTACATTCGATGCATAATTACAATATACTTTGTTGAATGAATGAACACTAAATTTTAATTTAAATAACCTCTGCATCAACCATAAAATTACATTGTTATATGACTATGATATGCAAAATTTAGGTGATTGAATGTTATATTTTATAGGAGACATTTAATTTTCTATAAAAGTACTTAAAATACAAATAATGCTACTGTTGATTGTTGTTCACCTTTCTTTTTTTCTGTGCACAGTATTTTATTCACTTAATAAAAAGTCTTCAAAGAAAAGATAACTTTATGCATTCTATGTACAGATTGTGCACATATAAACACATAAGAACAAATCCATTTATCACTAAATATTTTTAAAAGGACTCCTTGGGCAAAAAATAAATAAAGCCTTTAGACAAGAACATTTTTACTGAGTAAACATCAATGGAACTTTTTTGTTGTTCTTGGGCCAAAGTTCACTCTTCAAGAAAACATCAATTTGACTTTAGTCGATTCTTTGCAGAAAAAAAAAAAAAAAACGATGTTTGATTTGACCTAGCTGAGACGTGTTAAAGGATGTACTGACCTGTATCTTTTAAGTTGTTCTCCTTCATGCCCCACACATTCACTATGCTATATCACCATGAGGACTCTATTGCAATCAATCATGTTGGTTCAGAAGCACACCGATTATTGAACTATAATCAAGCTATGCTTACTGATAGACATTCTGTTTACATCAGATAGACATCCTACTGAGTTGGATAAGTATTTCTATACCTTCAGGAAGCAATGATATAACTATTGTGATTTTTCTTTTAAAAAGATAACCATGGCCACTTGATCTTTATGTTGAATTGAGAGTTGGGAAAAATTAGGTCTTGATAGGAATATTATTGAATTTAGTGTTAAAAAAGAGCACTTGCTATCAGATATAATAATCCAAATGATTCTTTCCCATAAGTCATTCTGATTATATTTATTTATTTATTTTGGTACTAGGGATTGAACTAAGAAACATTCCACTTCTGAGCTATACTCCTAGCCTTTTTAAAAATTTTATTTTGCTTTAAAACAGGGTCTCCCTAAGCTGTTGAGTACCTCACTAAATTTCTGAAGCTGGCCTTGAACCTGAAATCCTCTTGTTTTAGCTTCCTAAGTACTGGAATTACAGGTATTAACCTCCATGCATGACTCAATCATATTTATTTGATGCCTGATTCTAACATGACTAGATTTGTATATATCTCAACCTCTACTAGTATCAATTACTGTTCAAAAATAATTTATTTAACTTGAAAGAAAAATAGATAGGTATATTAGTATTATAATTATTTATTTTTATGTTTTTTTCACAGTTCCTACTATTTTATAAATGTTACATATTGAAACATTTCTGTTATGTCTCATGAGATAAGTTATGCAAGAATGTTTAAAGTTACATTTTAAAAACATGGTTTGTTTTTGTAACCTAGTCAGAAATATACACGGGCTATCAAATATCACAGCCTATGTTATCTATCAATTTAACCATTACAAATGTAATTAGGAAAGAAAAATCATAAAGGGAATGAAAGACACCTGTGATATGCCGGGTCCCTCCCTTCCCCCATTGGACCTTCCAGTGTGGACAGGAGGAGGAACCCTGGAAGCCAGAAGGGAAGATAGTATGAAAATCCAGGTTCCTCAAGACTCCAGTCAACGCAAGGCAAATTCCAGTGGTGGAGAGACTAGAGATGCCATGAGAGAATCAGCATTCCTATACTACTAACCCCACCCCAAACCCACCCCTTTAAACACTTCCCCCATGGTCCCTTCCCCCATGGTCAGCAGATCTCGCCTGAAGAGGATGGTTTATTAGGCTGATTAAAGCCACTTTAAATAACCCGATTGGTGTTTGCCTCCTTCGCAACTCCCAGCTCTCCATTTCAACGTTATATTTGGTGTATGAAACCTGGAGGATTTTTGTATTCCTCCTCTCTCTCTCTCTCTCTCTCTCTCTCTCTCTCTCTCTCTCTCTCTCTATGTTGCTATACTCCTCCTTGAGCCCCTGACCCTCAATTGGACCAACTGCTTTCTTTTGAACTGGGTGCACCTGAGGTCCCATTCCAGACTCATTGGGCAGAGCACACCCACCAGCCACTTGCCCATGATATCTTGTGCCAGGCTCACAGGGTAGTGCTGTCCACAACTGCCATACCACCTTTAACTTGGCCCGCTAGCCCAGCACCGGTGCCTGCTGTATGCACTTCATAGGCTCTTGGGCCCATCCATGTGCTATGCATCTGCGAGCCCGCCTCTGACATCCCACTCTGTGCTCCTACGTCCCATAGAGGGCTTTCAGACTGGGTAAACTAGTTACCTTCCTCTGGTCAGTGGGTTTCGGCTTTTTGCCTCCTCTCTGGACTTGAGTCCTCTGCTGGTCCACTGGGATCTAAAATCCAAGCGCTTGGTGACCCATTGCCCTTTGGTTCACTGGGACCTGCCTCTGGATGACCAGGTCGTCCTCCAGTTTTGAGAAGGGATTGAGAAATCTTTTGCAATCTCTAAACCCCCATTTCTGAACTATTGATCAGGAAAATAGGAACTCCTGTTTCCTTTTTTTTTCATTTTTACCTGCAGATAAATTATGGGAAGCCAAACCTCCAAACTAGTGGAGGACTTATGCCCTGAGCACCTATCTGGCCTTGATACGAGTTGGGTTGTGGTGACCCAAGAATGGTCAGCAACTTTTGTAAGTGGTCTGGTACATGGTCAGAAGTCCTTCATGTCCAGGCTTTCCTTTCCTACACTCCTGTTCCTCTGACCACTCTCCCCTGTCAGCTGCCATTTTCCTATCAGCTTTGTTTTGTGATGGCATGTAGTTGCTGCCTGGTGACGTCAGAGTCACCATCTTGATCAGCATCTTGTGATGTTGTTACATGGTTAAAACCTTGTGATGTCGCCATCTTGGCCCATGCCATTCTGCAATTTTGCTGAGTCACCAGCCAAACTGCTGGGGGACCCCAAGTGGCATCACTTTACTCGGCTCAAAAGGGCTCCATTACAACAGCCTCGTAACAAATTCTCTTATACAGTGTTGGGACCCACTAAGCCCATTTTTCTTGGCATAATTCTCTTTAATGCTTTTATTTTAGCAGGTCTATTTGTTTACATAGTACAGTGCTCTCCCTCTCTGAATGCCAGATAGCCATAAGTATCAAACTCTCTAAAATCCATTACTAATGCTCCTGACCCAATAGCATGTTTTTCATTTAACCAGAATGACCCATATTGCCTCTTCAAATGGCTCTTGCATTTAAACTCTGGCCAGGTTAAGCGAAAATCTAAAAACACGATATTATTGACAGTCTACCTCAAATCTCGAAGGGCTCCAAGGGCCAGTAGCTGCTGGGCTCCTTCCCCTCCTGGAACCCATTCTCCTGATTTGCCATTCTCACGATTTGCCTTTTCTTTTAATAGCTCCATGTCTGTTAAAGTTTATTTGAACGTGCATTACCAAGGTATCCAGGGTAACCTTCAACTCCTGCTGCAGCCATATTCCCACCTGCCCACTTCTGAAGGACTTAACCTCTCCCAATCAAGGGTCCTCCTACAAGGTCCCCTGGCATCAGGAAGTAGTTATGGACTCAGTCATCGTCCAATGTCACCAAAAGACCGGGATGATAGGTTGGGTGCCTCTCTTTCCCCACGGGACCCTGCAGCAGAGACAGAAGGCAGAACCCTGGAAGTCAGAAGCAGAGATATCACGAGAATCCAGGTGCCTTGAGACTTCTGGCCTCATGAGGCGGACTCCAGAGGTCATGAGACTATGGATGTCCTGAGAGAATCAGCATTTCCACACTACTAGCCCCACCCCAAAACCACAAATTTAAACATGGGTACTTCTGCTTCATTGTGTGACTCTGACCACTGACCAGGACTGTTGGGCAACTCTTCTGATTCATTTTTCCCTTCTCCCATGGTTGGCAGACCTTTCCCGAAGGAACCAGTTTATTAGGATGATTAAAGCTGCTCTGTTTGTTTGCATGGCTGAGGATGGAATTGAGGGGCATTTGACCTTCAAGCTACACCCCATTCCCTTTTTTTTAGTCTTTATTTTGAAACAGGGTCTCATTAAGTTGTGGAGGGCCTCACTAAGTATCTGAAGCTGTCTGTGAACTGTGATTCTCCAGTATCAGCCTCCTGATTACTGAGATGACAAGCGTGCACCACCATGCCCGGCTTAAGCCTCTTTAAATAACCTGGTTGGTCTTTGCCTCCTCTGCGACTTCCAGCTCAATTTCAACATTACAATCTGAAAATAAATTTCTGTGGGCAGAAACTGTGATGAGAGCTGAGGACCTGAGAATGATAAGATAATCATCCATTCCTACAATTTAACCACAGTATCTGTTCCCCAGCACAAGTATGTCAGTGTATCTCAGGCATCTTACATGCAAAACTACCCTGCGATTTCATCTCACTCCAACTAGAATGGTCATTCAAACCACAAACAACAACAAATGCTGGCAAGGATATGGAGAAGTGGGAACTCTAGTACATTGCTAGTACATTTGCAAATTAGTGCAATCAATTTGGAAAATAGTATGGAGGATCCTCAGAAGAATGGGAAGGAATTTACCATATGATCCAGTAATACCACTAGCCCAAAGAATGGAAACCAAACTACCAAACTAATGCATGTGTATTTATTTTCATAGCCACATAATTCACAATTGCCGAACCATGGAACCAGCCAAGATGTCCATCAACAGATGAATGAATTACAAAACTATGGGATATGTACACAATGGAATTTTACTCAGCCATAAAGAAAAACACAGTTACATCAATTACAGAAAAATGGATGGAAGTAGAGAAAACATTATGCTAAGTGATATTAGTCAGTCACCCAAAGTAAAAAATTGGATGTTCTCCCTAATATGCAGAAGCTAAGGAGGACAGGGGTCATAGAAGGAGTTCTAGAGGAAGAAGGAGAAACCATAGATGAGCAAATAAGGTGACCTTACTGAGGGGGATGGGAGGGAAATTCCCTAATGTACATGATGTACATTCACAAACATCCAAGTCAACCACTAAGCCAAACATAAGAATGAGAGAGAGAGAGAGAGATTGGGGTGGGAATTAGGAAAGGCCTAAATGACTGATGTGTGCATGTATGCTTCTACCATTTTTTACCCTATTAGGATGTATTAGTACAGTGCACCAATAAAAATAAAAAAGAAACTAAATTAAACCTAAATTCTCTTAGTAGATGATCAAGTGTTAGGCTAGAAAGTCCACACTTGTGAAGATAATTCCTTTCAGAGGCTTCAAAGGAGATAAAACATTATCTTTAGACATGTAGAAACATAAGTAACTGGATCAGTTACTTTTCCCATACTTTTCAATACTTGGTTTGACTATTCAGTGATGATCATACCAATTCCCTTGTTTTTATTCTTATATTAAAATAAATCTATGCACTGGGATTCTCACTATTCTTTGGCACATATTTTCTCAGTTTGGTGCTTGAGAGATATAAGCACCCCAGTGCTTTTAATCATATTTACTTGTTACAATCACTTGGAAATCTTTTAAAGATATGCATGCCAATTTCCTACTTACAATTCTAGTTGGGAAGCATATGCTTTTTTTTACTGTCCACAAGTGGTCGTAATGTGCAGTCAGCATTGAGAAGTATTGACTTAGGCAATGTAATCACAGAACAAGGGTAAGAATTCACATATCAGGAGGAATAAATAATGTCCTTTCTTCAGCTTGTGTATGACTACAATACACCAATATAAATTTAAAAATATATACATGTATAATATATATATATATATATATATAGAAAGAGAGAGAGAGAGAGAGAGAGAGAGAGAGAGAGAGAGAGAGAATTTGGAAAGCCATGCAGACCTCCATGTAAATCAGTATATCTGGATGAGTTGCTTTTTCATGCTAAGTACACACATTTTTTATTTGTTCCATGCAATTTTATCCATTTCCACAGACTGGAAGTAACTTACTTAAGGCCACACAGCATTTCTGCAACAGACCAACCATGAATCTGAGCTATCCCACATCTTTGGAAGTGTTTCCCCCAAAATACTTTTCTTGCATAACTCCAAGTGCAACAATTCATAAATTATATATATATATATTTTTTTTTTTTAAATAGTAAAACTGTAAATACATGTTTTATTAAGATCTGTAATTCCAGTATTTGGAGGCTAAGGTCGGAGGACTGCAGGTTTGAGAACAGACTCAGCAAGTAGTGAGACTCTCATCCACCTAATGAGACCTTGTTTCAAAATAAAAGTAAAAAAAAAAAAAAAATAGAGCTGGGGGTGTAATTCAGAGCTAGAATGTCCCTGAGTTAAATATCCAGTAACACACACACACACACACACACACACACACTCACATACACAAATTATGCATATAGCAGTGCATTCTAACAATGTTATAATAAACAGTTATTATTAGTATTATTAATAGCATAATAGTATGAACTAAACTCTATAGTGTCCTATTTATATATCTTAAGGGAATATTACCCTGATAGAAATCATATCACTGTTAATTTGCTCAAGAAAGCAATGTGCCCTTCACCGCATTAACTAATCAACTTAATTGTAAAAATGAATAATTATAGCTGTTAGACTAATGGGCCTTTACATCCATAAAGAGGTCCTTGTTGTATAATAGCCCCCCAAATGTGATACACAATGCAGAGTAATGAAAAGAACTAATATATGCGTTACGTTTTTCACTTTATAACACCATGAAACCAGATGCACAGAAGCCAAGTAAATTATAACTAAAAAAATTCTTATAGCCAAGTTCATATTGTTGTTGGTATAAATTATGATGAGGATAAATGAATCATATAAGGTCTGTAAATAAAAGGCCTGAAGAAATAAACCATGCCACACCAGGTCTGGAAAATAATGTATTGTGATAAAGTGAAACTTAGCCAAAGACGCCATGCAAAATAAAAGAGCAGGGAATATTGTGGAAAAAATTGATAAAAGGGCCTTTCTTTTAAAAATTTTTCTACTGTGAGTTAGAAAGGATTATGAACAGCTCTCAGCTTGTCAGCAGCCTCGTTATGGAGTGCAATCATCAGCGTGCACTGCGTGAACCTATGGTGGTGGCACTGAGACAGTCACGATGGCAGCTATGAAGACATGAGGGGGCCAGGAGCTGCGGCGGCAGAATGAGGGGGGCAAATGAAGGTGAACCCTGAAGATGAGGTGGGAGGACGATAGCTTATCAAATATTAAACGGAAAAAGGAACTACAAATCCTCATATAATAATGAAGGTTTTCCAAAAAAATAAATGATTTGGTACGTGGTTATCCATTATACAGATTCAGAATTAGGGTCCTGTCCAGTATGTCATGACACTTAGAGTTTGAAGAAATTATATTGATGAAAACACATATAAATTTATTTTCTTCCTAAATAGTCTTTCTCTTTCAAATTAAGGAATTTATTTTTGGGGGGAGGGGGTCTTGATACTAAGGATTCAACCCAGAGACATTCTATCTCTGAACTATACACCCATCCTTATTTTATTCTTTCATTTTGAAACAGAGTTTCACTAAGTTGTTGAGGACCTTGCTAACTTGCTGAGAGTGGCCTTGGACCTGCAACTCTCTTGTCTCAGCCTCCCAAATACTGGAATTACAGGTGTGTGCCTTCATGCCGACTCATTTTTTTTTCCTATTAAATATCCTTATGTTTTCTGGGTGTGTTGGCACACACGTATAATCCCAGCATTTGGGAGGCTGAGACAGGAGGATCACGGTTCATAGCCAGCCTCAGCTGCTCATTGAGGCCATTTGCAACTTAGTGAGATCCTGTTTCAAAATAAAAAATAAAAATAGGTTGGTCAGAGGTAGAATGCCACTGGGTTCCATCCCCAGTACTGCAAGGAGAAAAAAAAAATTCTTATGCTAGTAAATAAACTGAAAAACAGTGTCAGGTTGATGAGTCTAAAATCTCATATTTTAAAAATGACATGACTCGGGCTTAAATAAATACACAGTGTGATCAGATGTTACAAAGAAAATGTTTCTATTTTTATGGAGAAAATGAGTAGAAAATATTTTTAGTTTTACATTTACTTGAATGTGAGGGGTAGGGTAGGAATTTGGGGGGAAATTCTCAAAGAAGTCACATTAAACTCACTGTAAAAGAGGAAGAATGTTTATATGAATATTGTAAAGAAAATAGAAACATCATAATCAAAGATGTTAGAGAGAAATCCATAAAATTAAAAAGAAAACCATCCAGCCTAGAGATAAGAATACTGTCATTCAATCTTGCCAAGTTTATATCCCTGCTCCTAGATTATAATTTACCTTTTTATCTGCATTCAAGTAAATCTTGCCCATGTCTTAAACCAATGTGATTTAAATATTAGAAAACCCTAGCTAGGCACAGTGAAACATGCCTATAATCCCATTATGTGGGAGGCTCACACAGGAGAATTGCAGGTTTGAGGCCAGCCTTTATAGCTTAGTGAGATCCCATTTCAAAATAAAATAGAAGTCAGGTGTGGTGGCGCACGCTTATAATCCCAGGCCTTGGGAGGCTGAGACAGGAGGCTCATGCAGTTTCGAAGCCAGCCTCAGCTACTAAATGAGGCTCTCAGCAACTTAGTGAGACCCCGTGTCCAAAAAAAATACAAAATAAGTCTGGGAGTACCGCAAATAAATAAATAAATGAATAAATAAATAAAAATAAAAGCTGGGGTTGCAGCTCAGTGGTAGAATGCAATGCCCAATATTGCAAATACACACACACATACACACACACACACACACATACATACATACATGTATGCATACACACATGAATGCGTCTTGAAAAACTCTTTCAGAAATGATCTGGAGCCAGGAATTATTGTGACTGTCTCACAGTACCTGTGTTTTTCAAGTCAAGTGCACATGGGCAGCAACACGAGCACACAGCAGGAGCTTTATTCCTACTTCTTCTCTTATCATAGTTTAATACATATTTTCAAGGGAAGAGTACTAAGCTAATTTTGGTCATTTTGGGTTTTTTGATAATTGGTTTGGCCTTTATTTCCTGATTTGCAATTGCCTCATATAAACATTTTAATCTGAAGCTATAACACTTATCATTAATCTACCACTTCAAATACACAAATGAAAAATAATACCTCATTAACATGAATAGTTGAGTTTGGTTTATGTACTTAAAGGAGTTTCACCCATTGTTTCTCCATTAAACTGTAACAGGCTCCAATAAAATATTTTTCATAACTCAAAAATACAAAACTGTATTTTAATTCCTTCTAGGTGAATTAAACATCACTACCTTTACACTACTCATGATCCATGGCTACATATTCATATTAAAGCATGATTCACAATTGGTGGGGTGCCACATACCTGTAATCTCAATACTTGGGAGGCTGAGACAGAAGAATGCCAAGTGTGAGGCCAGTGTAGGGTGACTTAGTGAGACCCTATTTCAAAATACAAAGGAGTGAGAGTATAGCTCAAAAGTAAACACCCATGGGTTCAATCCTCAGTCCCGCACAATAGATAGATGATAGATACATAGGTAGGTAGGTAGGTAGGTAGGTAGATAGATAGATAGATGATAGATAGATAGATAGGTAGGTAGGTAGATGATAGATAGATAGATGGATGGTAGATACGTAGGTAGGTAGGTAGGTAGGTAGATAGATAGATGATGGATAAATAGATAGATATGATAGATGATAGATAGATAGCATGGATGACTCATTAATGCAATTATTTTTGTCTGTGTCTATCTTTATTAGCCAATTATTATCTTCCTTAAAGAGGGGCACTATCACCTTTATTTCCATGTTCCCATCTTTTATATGACACTTGGCATGTAGTAAGTATTTAACAGTTATTTTAAGAATGAGTATTAAATATATGACTGAGAGGGCATATTGGATAGAGTCTTAACTTGTTAATAGATAGAGAAGTAACAATATAAAAAGGAAGTGAGAAAAATTAAAGGAAGGCAGCAACTTTTTTTTACCATATTACATATATATGAAACACAAGTTCCCTCAAGGGCTTTGATTTCAGTTAAATGGTGGAAAATAATTAGTCAAAATGCATTTCTCCATGACCTTTTGTATTACTCTGCCCAGCATCATGCTACAGATTTTCCCTCCAGAGAACAAAGAGAAGAACATGATTTTTTTTCTTTCCTTTTGTGCTGGGAATTGAACAAAGGGGCATTCTACCACCGAGGTTCACCTCGAGCCCCTTACATTTTTAAATTTTATGACACGGTGTGTTGCTGAGGTTGGCCTCAAATTTATAATCCTCCTGCCATAGACTTCCAAATCACTGGGATTGTAGGCATGCACTGTACCACGCATTCCTTTTAGAAACTTGGAGATCATAACCTACACAGCACCAAATAATATTGAGTAGTTGCTATAATAAATGCAGTATGTCTGTATTCCTACTGCACCCTTGTGCATATTTACATTATAATTGAAGATGTATTTGTGGTACGCAAATCTGTTTGCTGAGAATACAAGTGAGAGTCTCTAGAAGCAGAATAATTTCTAATAGAACTTTTGCATCTCAGCATCTCAATCCTTGTCATATCCAACAGTAATGTGAAAATCCATCAGAGTATTGAATAATTCGGTCAGAAAATATAATTTGTCTTTGTTTAGTTTAAACAAATATAGCGCAGATCGACGTGTTCTTGAATGGGAATCAGTACGTTCATAAAACAGATTCCAGCAAGGGTTACTTAAAATGCTTTACTTAGTTTTAGTTTTTTATTTAAAAATTATTGTCAAACTATTTCATGACTCAATTACATCAGCTCCAAACATTAATAAATGAGCTCTTTAGGGTACATTTTATGTCTAAATATAACAGGAAAACAGTTCTCTATTTTCTACCCTGATGTGCATATATTAATGTCTCACTATGAATCTTGTTATCATATACAATTAAAATGCACAAATAGAAATTATTTTTAAAAGTTCCCCAAAATGTTCTGCCCTAAGAAATAGCATTTACCCATGAAAGTAGAGACGATTTTATCAACATTGGCCAAATATGTTTGAAGATGTAAAATAAACATTAATCTCACAATTAATAGTATAATTAGTTAATTTGAGATTATGTATGATTTCTAGTTTATTAAGGTCTTCTGATTCAAGTTCTTAAGTAACATATATAACATATAGGAGTTAGAACATTGAATCAGTGTTCTTAAATCTTCTCTAATTAATTTTATATTAATACCATGATGCAGGTTGGAGTACTATGGTGAGAACTATAAAACCTCACATTCCCCCTCAATGCGTTGATAAAATATTCTTGCTTTTATGCCTTTATTGTTGCATTATAATCAGAAATAAAAATGAAGTATAGAGTGATAGAAATATACATGCACACAGCACTTGGTTTCTTTCCCTCTGGATCCTATCCAGCTCCCTACACATGTCACTGAGGTTGGTATTAATTGTTTCATATATGGATACTGCATTATTTAAATTGTTATGCTTATTACATTTCCTCTCTTATGTAGAAGCTAGAGAGAAATTGGGTAACAAAAGAGATCTCAGATAAAGGAGTAGAGACTCCAAGGGAGAAGGTTTAGGAGAGGGAGGAAGGGGAACAGAGATGTAATAAACACAATAAACTAATTTACATACATACTGATGTATATGTATAATATTTTATGATCTTCACAATTTATCAATATTCATTACTATCAATACATTTACAGAGGCTCAAAGGAATAAATTATAGAGAATCTTCAGATGCCAGAAACAAAGAAATACTACAAAACTCAATGAAACAATATACAGGTGTGTCTAGGTATCATGGGGAAATGGTTCCATGACCCCTTATGATATCAAGATCTGTAGATGAGATGTTCAAGTCTATCATGTAACCAGTCTATGCATCCTATCTACCATATATTTTAAATGATCTTAGATCAATTTAATACCTAATAAAACGTAAATACATATACATAGTCACTATATTTTAATGTTTAACGAATCAAGACAAAAACAGAGGGCATAAATGCAATTTTTATCCAAATAGTTCTGATTTGCAGTTAGTTGATTCCATAGAAATAGAATCCATGAATATGGAGGGCAACTGTAAAATATTATCATAACATCAAATAGGGATTGGGGTCAGTTGTCAGTGCCAAAGCATTTTTAAATTCAAATTTAATAGAGAATGGCCATAGACATAGTGATAACTTTAAACAACTTTAGGCCAAAGATGCATATAAATATTTAAGGGAATCACTACAGGAATCACAATGAATACAAATCTGAAGATGCAGAGGGCAAAGGAAAGAATATAAGTCACCTAGTCATGCCTTTAGAAAGAAGAGAGAAAAAACTATGATTACTAAACACATGGAACCAAAAAATGTAAATAAAACTTCAGCTAGGAGAGAAGAACAGAAAAAAAAGGCCTAATATTGAAAAGCATGAAAATATGCCATAGCTAGTTCCAAAAGCACCAATAATCAGAAAAATTAAAATGAGCTTAAATCACCAGTTATAAAACAAGGGCCTTCAGACTTCAATGAAAATAGTAACTAAAAATGTGTCCCTGAAATTTTCTCCTAGACACAAAGGTGCTGACACTGACAGGATGTACCAGAGTCTACTGAAAGGGAGGAGCACAATGGTGCATATTTAAGCTGGTGCTTAAGTTGAATTTTCAAGTGCCCAGTGCTGCTGCTGCTGCTGCTGCTACTGCTGCTGTGTGTGTGTGTGTGTGTGTGTGTGTGCGCGCGCGCGTGTGTGTGTGTTATGTGTTATTCAAAATTTAATCCAGAGGCATTCAACCTTGAAGCTATACCCCTAGGTTTTTATTTTTATATTTTTGTTTTGTTTTGTTTTGAAACAGAGTCTTGCTAGGTTTTTTAGAGTTCCACTAAGTGTCTGAGGCTGGTCTTGATCCTTTGCTCCTCCTGTCTCAGCCTCCCATGTACTGTGTGCCATCTAACTTTCAGATCCTGATCTATTCATGACATACATCTCTTATAAAATGGCAAATTATTTAGAAAATACATGAGACATTTTTATCTCATCAATGCAGTGAAAGCAAGTCAAGGGAAGAGGTGAAATTAAAAGCAATCAGCAAAATCTCTGGTCAATTTGATTGCATCCAAGTTGAAAATTCTTCCAAGATAAAGGATGGTGCAAAGTAAAGGTAAATCCTGCACTAGAAGAAGATGCATATAACTAAGAATCAGTGTTCAAAATATGAAAATAAAGATACAATAGTCTGAACTCAACACTGTGTAAAGGCCACAGAGAGGGCCAGAGTCTGTATCGACGTGTGTCAGTAGTAGGAATGGATTGAGGTCAAAAGTTTCACAAAATCTTTGGAATGATGCAAGCTTTACTTATTTTACCAATCCTCCACACAGCCTTATTTGATATGTGACCGAGGCCACCTCAGGGGGTCACACACATCTACAGAGTATACAATCTGATGGCTATATATATAATTCATTCAGATATAAGCAAAACTTTTCACCATAAACCTGCAGCCTCTTCACTGTAGCTCAGCCTGGTCAGTGTTTATTTCTGAACTAAATGCTGTCAGATCAAATATTCCTGGAAGAAATGGGAACAGGTTTTTAAATTATGTATAATTTGTTCTACAATCGGTGGTTTATATACAAGGAAACACAAACTGTCAGTATTTTCATGCAAAGATGCTCATCTTTACTGGTAGTCAGAAAAATGCCCTTTCTTAACATGTTTCTCAAGATAAACACAACCAAAAATAAGAATGTCTAAAAAAAAAACTCAGAAAGTTATTTGACAATAGGCTCCCTAGGGACAAAACTCCCATGTTCATAAACAGTTACAGAAAGACAAAATATGAATGTGTAGTTGAGAAGAGTATAGTGTGAAAAATGTCTTGTTGATGTTAACCAAAAGTCCTATTTTTTTCCTCCAACAGAAATTTGAAATTAAATAGAACTAAAATAGTTTCTTGTACTTCCGTATAGATTTTTAGATTTCATGGTTTTGAGTTGATTTTTTTATCCCAATTGATTTTTGTATCTAGAATTATGTATAGTACAAACTGACAATTCATAGATGCATCAGGAAATATATTAATATTCAGTATTTAGTACAATCTGCAGCATAAACAATAAGTGTGTTTTTGTTGTTGTTAGTTGAGTTTAGTTTAAAATAGGACCTTTTTATGTTTCCCAGGCTACAGTTGAACTCACTATTTTACAGCCTCAAATTTCTTAGTAGTTAGAATTATAGGTATGTACCACCATCCTTGGGAATTTTATAGATAATTTCTATCAAATTCAGTTGAACAAATTAGTTATTTAGCTAGATTAAGATATAAACTGATTTGCATCTCCCTAATGGCTAATGATGTTGGACATTTTTTTTATTTATCTAATGTCCATTTCTAGCTCCTTTTGTGAAGTGTCTATTCAGTTCAGTTGCCCATTTCTTGATTGGGTTATTTTTTTGCTAGTGTAGAGTCTTTTTAGCTCTTTGTATATTCTGGATATTAGCCCTCTATCAGAGTGGTGGCTGGTAAAGATCTTCTCCCATTCTTTAGGCTTTCTCTTTAGGTTCTTGATGATTTACTTTGATGAGCAGAAACTTTTTAGTTTGATGTAATCCCATTTGTTAATTCTTGCTTTAAATTCCTGTGCTTTGGAGGTCTTGTTGAGAAAGTTACTGCCTGCGCCTATATGTTGTAGTGCTGAGCCTATGCTCTCCCCTCCTCTAATAACTTCACAGTCTCTGGTCTGATTTCTATGTCTTTGATCCATCTTGAGTTGATTCCTGTGCATGGTGAGAGGTAAGGATTCAGTTCCATCTTTCTACAAACTACACTGAGATTCCATCTATCCCCAATCAAAGTGGCCAGCATAAAGAAATCAAATAACAACAAATGCTGGTGAGGATGTGGGAAAAGAAGATTCTTATACACTGTTGGTGGGAATGCAAACTAGTTCAGCTGCTATGGAGATCAGTATGAAGATTCCTTAGAAAATTTGGAATTGATCCACCATATAATCTGGCTATACCACTCCTGGGTATCTTTCCAAAGGGGTTAAAATCAGAGAACTACATTAACATATGCATACCCATGTTCATAGCAGCACAGTTTGTAATAGCCAAAATATGGAACCAACCTAGATCTCCATCAACAGATGAATGGACTGAAAAATTATGGGAAATACACACAGTGGAATTCTACTCAGCTATAAAGAAGAATAAAATCATGTAATTCGCAAGAAGATGGAAAGTCCTGGAGAAGATTATGTTAAGTGTGGCCAGCCAAACACAGTAAGAAAAGGGACATACGTTTTCTCTAATATGCCCAAACTAGGAAGTATTAGGAATGCCAAAGGGACTCCAGATACTGGAGGGGAAACCTCAGCAAAGGTAGAATGGAAGGGTAGGAGAGAAAGAAGGCTGAGGTTGATTAATGGAGGAGCTACATTCAAATATATGTATATGTATGAATGCAACATGGTTAACCTGGAAACGCATTGTTGGGAGGAGGGAGGGGAAGAGGGGGGTGGGAAAGGGCCTCAAGCACAATCTTAATGTATGCCAGTTTCAATACGATCCATATAAAAATTTAAATAAAATTAAAATAAGGTATGAACTGAAAAGATATTCATGTAAATTCATCCAATTATTACAAATAAGGATAGTCCTTTATGCAGTTTGTATTAGAGAAATAAAGATTGAAAGAGACATAAGAAATTAATATTTTATCTTTGAATCCAAATATTAATCTTCTATTTTCCACCCAAACTTTCAACCAGTTGATCATGTTTCCTTGAAGTATCCTGATGACTCACATCTATAGACTTAGGAAGTAAAATATGTCTACTAGTCCAAGTTTTTTTTTTCTTAAATTCTCTCTTGTCTTGCTCTCTTATTTTTGTTCCTGCATATAGCTTATAGGTTATTCTATCTCAGTGATGCCCCAGTCCCATTTTAATTTTTATTTTGAAAGAGATATTGCTAAATTGCTGAGGGAGGGCCTTGCTTAGTTGCTGAGGCTGACCTCAAATGTATGAGCCTCCTTTCTCAGTCTCCATCTGCTAGGATTATAAGTGTGTGTCAACTTCCCTGGCTAAATTCTCACATTTGTTCTAGCATTCTTCCCAGGCTTCTCAAATACTAGGTATGCTTCTCAAATATACAATCAAACACATATCTCTTTCTAAAAGGCCACCTCTTTTCCAATCTTTTTTATCTCAAGCAATACTAGTATCAGTGGCTCAAAAAGAACCAAGACTCGACCTACTATCTCTATCTCCAGCTCCTCCTACACAACTCTTCTGCAGCCTGACTGCTTCCACTACAAATCTACAAATTGCGCTGTCAAATCTCTTCATCTCTGTCTTCTGCTTTGTGATAATAATCAAGTATCTAGACTAGCTTGCCGACTTTCACGGCCACCACAACCTAGTCATTATCCATGTGGTCACTGGAATGATAGTTTTTGCTTGTCTGATTGATTTTTAAGGCAGCAAAAATCTCCATACATCGTGTTACTTATTTAAGGAACCTCGCAGTTCCTTCATGGGCACTGTGAGCTCCTGCTGGAGGAGAATGAAAACAAACAAACAAACAAACAAACAAACAAGTGCAAATGTGAAGAGTAACTCCCCTAACCATCCCCCTCTGATTTCAGCCTGACTCCAAGCCCACCAATCAGTGGGATACATGACTCTTCTTATACTCCATCCCTTTCTAAAGCCCATAAAATGTCTCAGGTCCTTAAGAAAGTGGCTTCTGACCCTTGTGGGCTTTTTACAGTTAGCTGCTCCTTCCCAGGTTTTATCCCAAATAAAGCCAGTTTTTTGGTTGCAGTATCCCTTTTGTCTCTATATTCTCTGACACCCTTTGATATCTTTTAACATAATAACCAAAGCCTTGGCATGCCCTTACAAGTTACGATTACACCTCTTACCTTGCTGTTCCCGATACTTCAACCATTCTGGTTAAAGTATTGAGCTGGTTCACACTTAGGACCTCTGCATCTTACATGTTCTTCCTACACTTCATGTCAGTGACTTCCCTTCACCTTTCTGATATAAGGATGGCAATTCCTCTTCATGGTCACCTCTACCATTTCCAATACGAAGATCACCAAACATATCTCCACTAGATGCTCTCTCTTTTTTTTTTATAGCCCTCATCAGAGATGACTTGTGCTTTGCTTAAGTCATCATTCCCAGGAATTTGTTGTTTACAACATTGGAACTCAAGTCCATACCACCATACATATCCAATACTTGGCATACAGTCAATGAATATTCCTTGTATAAATGAAAAGTAGAAAGAAAAATTAATATTTGTATGGCAGGTGGGCATGGTGGTACACACTTATTATCCCAGTACTTGGGAAGCTGAGGCAGGAGGATCACAGGATCAAGGACAGCCTCAGTAACTTAGGCACTGTTTCAAAATTTAAAAATTAATAATAATAAAATAGGATTGGAGGAGTAGCTCAGAGTTAGACTGCCACTGGGTTCAATCCCCAGTAACACATACACACACACACACACACATACAATATATATGTAAATATCTACGTATTTGATGTATATATAAATATTTTATGCATATATTTATATGTATGTTCATGTACATATAATTAACATTTTATAGTATATGTAAATAAATATGTTTGTATCAAAAAGTGAAAAAAATTGTATATATGCTAAATGTAATATATATAAAAATAAATAAATTTGTTTGAAAAAGTGAAAGTTACTTCCAATGATTTTAAAAGCCCATACTTTAATACTAAGTAAAATAAATACTACATTTAAAATATTCAACAGTGCCATCCTCAAAAATCAGTGACAAAATTTATATGGAACAATGTTGTTTTAATTTGAAAAATTGTATTTTATTTTATTCTTTTTCTTACAAATTAAATAAATTAAGGTAAATTAATGTTTGCTTTTGCTGCATTGTGAGTTATTAAATAGATCATTCAAGTTGAAGAAATTTTATTATAAGCCTGACATATATGTCTCTATAGATGGGCATGAAATATTAAAACCATCAGAACTTAATTGACATTTGAAAATGGCCAAGTACATTTTTTGAAATATGAAATTGAAACTTTAATATAATAAAATTTAGTAAGGATTACTTTTGTGAAAAATAAATATGAGTTGTTTTAGATGCTTGATTATGACATTTTAGAGACTAGTTTAAATTAGTGTTCCATATGGACATAATCCAATATTTTTAAAAGATTTTAAATGAAAAAAGAAAACTGAAAATAAAAAAAAACAACTCTTGAAAATATGTACTGTATGTACATTTTTGTGGCTGGACTAGTTTCTTTACAGCTCTCTCCCCATTTAACTATGTTTCAAAAAGAACCAGGCCCTTCCTAGTCCTGATCTAATTACAGCAGAAATTCAATGTGGCATTTCTTGTGTTAAAGTTAAATCTAGTTATCAAAGTGGAAAAGTCTGTTTGTTATCAGCCAGTGTGCAGGCAGGCGAGATCAGAAACTTTAGACCCAGAAATCTCAGGATGAAAAAACTGGAATTACCTCTGTGAAAAAGGTGAAACTCTCTAGCTTTCATTGAAAAAAAATGTGTTTCCCAATTCTGCTGTGTAAATCAAAATATTGTACAGAGCCATCAACAACATGGCTGTGCATACACATGCACACTCACATACACAAATGCATGTATAAAGTACATGTGTATACATGAATTTGATTTTTTTAAATTTATTGTGTGTATCATATATAGGAATGTAATGTATATATTTCATTGACCATAGCATGTGTCCTCATATACAAACCATTTTAAATACATGTACATGGGAAGCTGAGACAAGAGGACTGCAGGTTTATGTGAGGCCAGCTTCAAAAACTTAGTGAGGCCCTTAGCAATTTAGTGAGATCCTGTTTCAAAATATATATATATATATATATATATATATATATATATATATATATGTATATGTATATATATATATATGTGTGTGTTTATACATATATAATATATATTAAATAATATATACTATATGGCTTGGACTGTAGCTGGGAAGTAGAATGCCCCTGGGTTCAGGGCCCTGGTACCAATAAGTAATAATAATAAATATGGGCACTGGGTTTATAGCTTAGAGACTGTTCTTGGCATACATGAGGCTCTGAGATAAATTATTAACACACACACACACACACACATATACATACATATACAAAATGAGATCTAGCATATGATAGCACACATCTGTAATTCCAGCAATTTGTGAGGACAAAATGTAAAATATTGTGATTTCAAGACAGTCTGGGCAATATAATAAGATACTTTCTCAAAAAATAGAAATAGATAATAAATAAACCCATCTCTAATATGGTAAAACTTACCAAGTTCCTTTTATGTATTATTTTTTGGGCCAAGAATTGCAAAGGATGTGATATTCTTTTTTCTCTTAAAAGTGGACAGACAGCACTTAGGAATAAGTCATGCCCATGGATAAATGTGATAGAAGTGGGCCACTTTTATAGAAATTGATGCGCCTTGAGAAGGGATCTAAAGGAATTGAGGGCAGATGGGGAACTGTCACTCAGCTTCATCCTCTTATTGCTGTGTGTAATGTGGGCTCAAGATTGCCAAATGCTCTAATTATTTTTCCAAGAAAAATGAAAGATCCGGATTTTTAAAATATATATTATTATATTTTTAAAATGTTGTCAACTTATTAAGAACATTTAAAAATATTGTGCAGTCCAAAACAAACAGACTTGTAGGCTACTATATGGTTGCAAGATTGCCAGTTGGTAACAACTTAATTAGGAATCAAACTGTTATTGAGAAAGTTAGATTGTGCTTGTCATATCCTGTTCCCAATATCCTTATAAGTTCATTTAAATGAATCCATTAAGATGTCATTATGTTAATCAGAAGGGCAAATAAAGAATTAGAAGGGAGATTTTTTTTTTAATGGAAGCAAAACTCAAGGTCTGTTTTCCTGAGAACTTTAATTTAAATGTATGTCATAAGTCATTGCTATGAACGGCTAAAGAATTATTACCTGATGTTTTATATACTTCATCTTATGAACTGAAATGCTTCCCTTAAAAACGATTCTTTTTTATTTTCCCTAGAGATTGTTTTGTGACCATCAAAATGTATTTTAAAATTCCTCAGTTGTAAAAAATAAATTCTTTATTTGCTTTTGTTCCTTTCTTCAGCTTTTCTAATTCTGAATTGTAGATTATAAAAGCACACACAGAAAGCTAATTCTATTCCCAGGCAATGTACTGTGTTAAATTGTCTAGAGTGGGTTATAAATTTTTTCTATTGAAAAAGATTATAGCTTTAATATTTAGCTGCCTAAGTGTCAGCTACAAATGAACAATAGGTTAATCAATATATCTGACAACTTAATCTAAAATAAGAAACTCTACTCATAATAATTACCCCTGGTAGGTTATTTTGAAAATGAAATTCAGTGGAAAAAATGTTGATTGATTGCTAAGACTTTTTTGGCAGCTATAAAATTAAAAACATGAAATACAAAATAGCATTGTCTCCTAATTCCTTCAATAATTTCACTGAGTTGATGTTTGTCTTGTGAAAAAGGTGTTTAATTTATTCATAAAACATCCATGGCTGAACACTTTCACATATACAAGTAAAACGACCTCTATCTCAATTGATACTTAACCTAAGGACAACATCAGACATAACTTGCACCAAATATAATTGATAAAGATGTAATTTAATGCTTATTGTTGAGATAATTTTGTCTCTTCTAGTTATTAAATATAACCAGCTTCTAGTTCAATTTATTTTATCATTATTTTGTTGTAGTCGTCTGTTGTAAAGAATAATTGTCACGAAATTAAAGGGAAAAAAATAGTACTTGGGCGCTGCATCTGGGTTGTTAGGTGAGACCTTAGATGTTTTTGTCCTAGTATTTAAATGGGATTCAAAGCAGACTGAGAGAATGACAGAATTTATTGCACAGTACAAACATTTTCTCTTGAGTTTTCCTTGAACATGACCTTATAAAAGAGAAATTAAATGACTCATTTTATCTTCATTAGAAAAGTTGAAGTCTTTCCTGTGCACTGGATATTTGTTGTATTCTGTTACTACTCTTTCTCATATGTTATAAGTGGGGAATCAACCAAATTTTTTATATTCAAATGAAATTCTCTCAACAAACTGCAGTCACCAGAGAGGTTTCAGTGGTGAGATGCTGAGAAAAGAGAACACACATGGAGTTGTCATCTGGAGGAGAACAAACAGTGCCTTTTTTCTGCAGACTCATTCCTTATATAGGATTTTTCACAAAATGGTACACATTTATGATAGCATGGATGTACACATGTATATTATGGCAAACATTCATGTCAGCGTGACATGTCCATGCTTATTGAATCTAGCCTAGTCATCCTTACATAACTGTATACATGTCTGTGGTTGCACAGGGCAAATTCTCATCCATAACTGCACAAGAGGTAATACATCTGCTGCTGTAATGGATCAGGCTGAAAGGGATCAGGTACTCACTGCCAGCCTGTATGTCCCTCAAACCCCTACACTCCACCTCCTAGGGATGGCAGTGTGCAACTTGACCCTGAGAGCATTATGCTGGGCCCCAAAACCCTCAATAGCAAAAATGGGCACAATGGGTAACTGTTATTTCTCCAGAAGATAGTCAGTCTCCATCTCCAGGAGGAGCTCAGTAAATTTCATGAGGGTGTAAATAGATTCTCCTATAAAACCTAAAGAGCCCATACCTCAATATCCATTTCCACTAAAGCTTGCTGTATTTGCTGCTGATGGTCTGGAATGTATACACAGCATTTTACATGAAGAAGAGCATACAGTCAACCTTGGGTAGAAGTGAACATATCTAATTCCACTTTATTCTACAAAACCATCTTGTGCATCTGGATGGTTTCTTTCATTAAAAGGGAAAGAACGCATCAAGATATATTTAAAGCTTCTGCAACATGTTAGGCTAAGGTTTCCACCTGTAGCTCTACATCTCTAGCACCAGCCCCTGGAATAAACAAAGATAACATAGTTCTTGGGGCAACCATGCAGCAATCTGAATGGTCACAGACTTGTTTACCTGTTCGATACAATAAAAGGTGCTATGCTTATAAGCTCTAGATGTTTCCCTATTAACTAGCCCTACCCATTTTAATAATATATCCCAACAAGAGGGAGGACATTATTTTGGTCTCAGCACAAGTCCTTTATCATGCGATATCATCCATCCCATCCTGGAATGCTGTAACTTCTGGTTTATGAGGCTGGTTTCAGTTATCTGCAGTGCAAAAATCCAGAAATGGGAGGTGTTGTGCAGTCTTACAAAAGTATGTTCCCAGGAAAGTAGGCTATCCCTGCAATTAAACTGATGGTAGTACTGGGCAGAAAGAGAGAGAATTATAGGTAAGTTCTTCCCTTCCTGGAAGATACAGGTGACACACTCATCTTGCAAATATTCTCCACAGTATACAATGGAATAGTCTATAGTCTTATGTCCTGCATGCCTTTCAAAATTGTGCCTTATCCATGGGGAAAGTATGACCCATACCAGGAGTGCCAGGCAGCTATCCAAGGGTCTAGTTGCAACTGGGCTTTCTGTCTCACACCTCACTGCTACAGGATACAAGTCATGGATTCTGCAAATTCCAGATCTATTGTCAAATATTTTGCTGCCCCAGAGTCAACGGTTTAGTTTCAGAAAGTAAGATGGCTTCTCACCCCATTTCTAGTCCTACCTGGAATTTTCTGAGGTCCCTGTCACCTTCAAAGTGTGGGGCATTGCTGCTATTACCTTCAACAGATGAGTGGATGCCAAATCTATGGGATATGTACATAATAGAATTTTTCCCAGCCATAAAGGAGAACAAAATTATGGTATTTATTGTGAAATATCACAAAAATAAGAAATCAGGTGTTCTTCCAAAAGTACGAAAACTAGGGAGAAAAGAGTAACAGGAGGAACTGTAGATGAAGAGGGGACCCTATAGAGGAGCAATTAAGGTGACCTATCTGAGGGGATGGGAGGGGACAGAGGGAAACTCTTTAAAGCACATGATGTACTTAAACATATCAAAGTCAATCAGGAAACCAAGCATGGGTAGGAGGGAGAAGGAGGGAAGGGGTTAGGAATTGGGTGATATATGCATGTATATCTCCACAAGTTTTTTAATCTCATTAAGATGTATGACTACAATGCATCAATAAAAATTTATTTAATTTTTATTCTTGTCAGAACAACTAGAAAGACCACAACCTCAGAGGAGAAAAAACAAAGAAAATCTATTTGTAGTTTCTGCCAATCTATATTAAAATCTGAAGTATAACAGGATATAACTGTTGAAATCTGGGTTTAGTATGATTTTGGTTCAATTTTTTAAAATAAAAGCTCCATGGTGTTTCTATTAGTTTCTACTTAGTGTTATAATTAAGACTAACTACTTAAAAATCTCAATTTTTTTGGAAAGTTGAGACTAGAAGATTGTGGTTCACGGACAGCCTCAGCTACTTAGTGAGGCTCTTTGCAACTCAGTGAGACCCTGTTTCAAAATAAAGAACAAAAAATAGGGCTGGGGGTGTAGCTTAGAGGTAGAATGCCTCTGGGTTCCATCCCCAGTACTGCAAAAAAAAAAAAAAATCTCAATTACATACTAAATTTAGAAAATAGCAATACTCCCTATTGGTTGTGTTTTAATTTTTAGATGAGAGTATATATAAAGAGCCTGTTAGCTAGGCATGGTGGCACATGCTTATAAAACCAGCACTTTGGAGTTTGAGTGAAACAGAAGGATAACAGGTATGAAACAAGCTTTAGCATCTTCATAAGGCAATAATATAGTAAGACACTGTTTCAAAATAAGAAAGAAATAAAAACAAAAGAGCCTGTACTGGTACATGGCACAATACAATCAATCGATAACTGCTAAATGTTTTAATATTAATAATATTGCTATTTCAGAGTAATAATAACAAATATCTATTTCAGGAGGAAACAAAGCCCCCAATTTTGCTCCATTTTGACAGTATGAACTCTATGCAGGAGAAAACAGATGGTCATCATATTTATTGCATTAACCCTACCAGAATTTTTACCTGAAAATAGCTCTTCATGAGGACAGTCAGACAGGTTATTTCTGACTTGACCCATTCACCATCTATACATAAAACTGTTCTTTTTACTTAAGGAAACCTATGATTTTTTTGCATGATACTTTCTTTTTTCAAAACCATGTCAATTCCTATTCATGGAATGTCAGTGATAATAAAAATGGAATGAATTTGCACAAATTTTGTCTACTAAAATATGTTTATTTTTTGCTGGGCATGGTAACGCATGCTTGTAATCCTCACGCTTGGGACGTGGAGACAGGAGGATCGCACAGGTTTGAAGCCAGCCTCAGTGGCTTAAGAGACCCTGTTTCCAAATAAAATATATAAAAAAATAGGTGTCTGGGACTGTATCCTGGAGATAGAGAGATTTCCAGGAACCCCAGTACCACCAAAAAAAACGTTTTTTTTTTTTTTTTAATAAATGTGGCCAGTCAGGTAAAAGCTGAATCAATCAGTACTTTCATAAAATGCAAGCAAATTAAAACAACTGTTGGCCAGGCGTGGTGGCACATGCTTGTAATCCCTGCACTTGGAAGGTGGAGACAGGAGGATCACGCAGGTTCAAAGCCAGCCACGCTGGCTTAAGAGACCCTGTTTCCAAATAAAAAAGTATACAAAATAGGTCTGGGAGTGTAGCCCAGAGGTAGAAGAGCTTCCAGGAACCCCAGTACCACCAAGAATAAATAAATAAATAAATAAATAAATAAATAAATAAATAAATAAAACAACTGTTCAATAACATAGAATTTAAGAGCTTCAAATAAAATATTAATTAGTTAAAATGGCTATCTAATTTAAATTCTGTTTTCTACTCTTAGACTATATGTATCAACCTGTAACAAGCATAAAAATTAAATTTTAATACCAAATTGAAAGATTTGGGGTTTCAAGTTTTCTGAATATGACCTTTAATATTCAATACTTTTTATTTCTGTCCAGTTGCTTCTGCATCAAAGAGAACAATTAAAATAGGTTTAAAATAATCATTCTCAATAATAAGGCTCATAGAAAATAAAACCTTAACTATTCTTTAAACTTCATTATACACTGAAGTATAATTTGTAATTTGCTGTCGGGCGTGGTGGCGCATACTTGTAATCCCCGCGCTTGGGAGGCAGAGACAGGAGGATCGCGCAGGTTCGAAGCCAGCCGCGCGCGCTGGCTTAGGAGACCCTGTTTCCAAATAAAAATGTAAAAATAGGTCTGGGAGTGTAGCCCGGAGGTAGAAGGGCTTCCAGGAACCCCAGTACCACCAAAAAAAAAAAAAAAAAAAAAAAAATTGTAATTTGCCATAGTAGTATGTCAAACCAGGTACTCCTAACAAAGTAAACCTCAATAGCTTGTTCTTTTGCAAAATAATTATTAGGTAAAGATATATGATAATTAATTTTTCAAAAAAATTTTACCTTGTTATCACATATTTCTAAAGGTTGGCATTTTTCCTTGCTTTCTTTTTTTATATTATATACTGTTATAGATGTGACATCTTCAGCCATCAAACAAAAGAGCCGAGCAGAATCTATTTCTGAACATTACTTCCTTTACCTTTTAATTTGCAAATGGCAATTTAATTATTTCTCTAAAGTTTAGGAAAATCTACCATATTAATATGTATTTTTATTTATAAAATGAGCCTTCATATTAAATCTAAGCATTTGCTTACAATATTTGACACCAAGCATGAGAAAATATTTCTACATTCTGGCAGACATATCTCTTTAACAGATTAAGAGTTCATGCATAAAAATGTATGTATGCTCTATTTTCGTTTGTTTTATTAGTACAGTGATATTTAATAATTATAAATATTAACTGCAAATGTCTATGTATTTTTACCAAAATAATTAAAAGATTTGCTATTTATATTTCGGGGATTTATTTTTATTTTGATGGTATTGAGGATTGAACTCAGGGGCGCTCTACTACTGAGTTATATCCTGGGTCTTTAGGACAGTTAACCTGGATTGTTAACTTGACTGAATTATGTAAGAGCTAAGATTATGTCGATTTGGGTGTCCTGACAAGAAGTAGCTGGTATTACAGGCACGTGTCAACTGAGCCTGGATCAGAGGTTTTCAGATTTCAAATGAAAAAAAAAAATCAAAACAAAATCTTTAATATTGTTATATGACTATTATAGGCTTTCTCTCACCATTTAATTTCTTTTGGATTAACAAAGTAATTAACACATTGAATATTCCATATTTTATATGTAATGCTGCATTAGAACATAGATATACAATAATTAAGTTGTTTATATACAAAGACTAATTTTATAATTTGTTTAAATGACTTTAGAGAAACAAATCTTTTATTTAAATATACCTAGAGAAAAATGTTCTATAAAGTACTTGAACAATAAAAATATGGAAAGGACAAGTTATATTTCTCTCCCATTAGGGTTAAATTGATCAGAGTGATTGGTTATATTTAATTCATAAAAAGCACTTAGATCACATAATTGTTTTTAAATTCACTTAGCAGTAAAACATATACCACCCCTACCCCTACTACAGGAGTAAATGAATGTTTTAAAATTTTGTATATAAATACATATTCCATAGCTTACTTGTCTAGTGGCGAGGTATATATATATATTGATACCATTAATTTTTACTAAATATTGAATGAGATTAAATATTTTTATTTAACTGAAAATAAAGGAAAGGAATACCCAAATTTTAAGCATTCTCACCAAAACAGAAGTGTGTGTAAGATGTGGTAAATCTAAATATATTTGGGGGTACTAGCTGTTTCTATTATCTGCTAAAATTCTTTCTTCTTGTATTACTTTCCAGCTCTCATATACATAAATGCAAAATTTATTTTTAGGGCAAACTCAGAATTTATTTCCATGAAGTAATTGAAGGGGAATGTCATTTACAAATTTATAAGAAATGCATTTTTTTTTTTTTTTTTTGGTGGTACTGGGGGTAGAACCCAGGGGCGTTCTACCTCCGGGCTATACTCCCAGACTTATTTCATATTTTATTTGGAAACAGGGTCTCACTAAGTTGCTGAGAGCCTCACTAAGTAGCTGAGGCTGGCTTCGAACCTGCACAATCCTCCTGTCTCAGCCTCCCAAACGCGGGATTACAAGTGTGCGCACCACGCCCGACTAGAAATGCATATTTTAAAAAGAGAAATGTTGTGAATAACTTGTAAACACTATGCAATTGTGAATTGCTGAAATACCCACATTAGAAATTCAGAAGATAAAGAGGTGTTACAGTTTGTTCACTTCCAAGCATGAAAATCTTTTAGCTTCAATGATATTAGATGTGGACATGGTTGAACAGCATAAAAAAATTCACAATGGTTATGGAGATTGGGAGATGCAGTCTAAAATATTAGAAAGAGGAAAAATTACTTTCTATGACAAAAACATCAGACGTGTTCCTTAAGGAAATCTCAAAAGATCCCTTGGAACTCAAATAAATAATTAAAATAGTTTTGGTAAATGCTGACTTTAAGGGAATCAGAAACATATGGATTGTGAGAAAAACTCCTTGAGGCCAAACTCATTAAAGGTTTTGCAAATGCAAAACATTTGAAAAACAGCGAATATGCTTGCTGAATCTAAAACAACTCTGATTTTCACTAGATTTAATTACTGAGCAGAATGAATCCACATTTGCTCCTTTATAGTATTACCTTCTGCAAAACTTCTACAAAACCACGAAAAAATTCATTAATTCCTTTCAGAAACATTTATTATCTCTTTTATGCGATAATTGCTTCAGACTTTGGATATACACCAATGTTGGGTAAACTACTTACCTTAAAGAGGCTATGTTTTATTTCATTTTATTTTCAGTTTTTAATGAAAATAAAAATGGAATAGCCAATATATGCCACACAGATCACTAGGAAAATCACCATTTACAGTCATGTTTCAATACTGCATTACACAGAAGTCTATTAAGCAATGTGAAAATTAAACATAACATCATTGTAGAATTAAAATATACCCCTACACTGATCAACATGAAGAGCAAAAAATTAGATTAACTCTAGAAAAATACATTACTTTCATATTAAATCCATGTACAAATGCTTAAAGACATAAAAAAGTCTCACTTTAATGCTTACTTGCAATAGAAGGAGAAATATAATGTACCTAGAACCAAGTAGCTGGGCATGGTGGAGTATGTCTGCAATCTCAGTAATTGGGATACTGATAGAGGAGGATCATAGGTACCAAACCAGCCTTAGCAACTTGGCAAGGCTCCCAGCAACATAGAGAAACCCTGTTTTCAAATAAAAACAATAATTCGGACTGGGGAGTGTAGCTTGAAAGTAGAATGAGCCTATGTTTTAGAAAGACATAAATATCAGGTCAATGTACTAAAATATGTGGTCCAAGAACAGTGTGTGCACTGTTGTATGGGTGGTCTAATGTAGTAGAATCCGTGGTCTAATATAAGGCTGTATTTGTGAAGGAAGAAATAGAGGAGTGGCAGAATCATTTTGGTACACACAGTATATCTAAGTGTATCTTATAGTGTTCAATTAAATTATTTTTTAACATCTTTTAAGTAACTGAACATCTTTTGCATTTGTTTCCTTGTTAATATTTGAGGCTTTCTGGTCTTGGTTTTCAATTCTTGCCCTTTATAAAAGAAGCTCTTTGAAATATGAAAACTTTGATAATTTTTCTGCTCTAGGAAAAATCTGAGTAGCATCATTGCCTGTGAGAGAGTAGGTTGGGCTACACATGGGCCGAGGTGCTGAGGATACAGACCTTGACTGCAGATAAGAAGAAAAGTCACTGCTGTTACCCTTTCTTTTAGCTTGTGTGGGCATCATGTCGTTTCGATTTGTAAAACATACCCATGTTCTGAGATAAGCATGAAATTTCATTGCTAAGGTACATCTCAGCAGTTTTAGGACTAGCCCCCATTTATTTCTCTGTTGAAATCAATTTTAAAAGGGTTAGGACTATAGTAACATCCCAGTTGTCATTTATAATGCGATTTTAAGGCTGATAATTAAAACAGACATCACACAAGCTCCAATTCAACACATCTTTAGTAAGATCATATGTTACTACAAAATACCAAGTGCTATATGATAAAAAAAAGAATATAAGTTGTATGTTTTTCTTTTCAGGAACTTCAAACTCAAGGACCTACAGAAGTGTTTATAGGCAGTAGATATTCCATGCCTCCTTTCTGCCATGGTAGGAAATGTGTTTATTTTATGTGGGGGCACATATCAAAATTCCTGACTTTCAGTGCTTCTATTTACATTTATATGCCAATTCTCCACAATGTGCAAAAATCAGTAGGCACTGAATGGATCCTTTCAAACGCTAAAGAGTCTAGGCACATCACTGAATAATTGACACAAATTAGAATAATTGGAGAATGCTTTGTAATGACAAAACAGAGACAAACAAACAATCGTGAGGAAAGGCAGACATTAAAAGAGAAAATGAGGAGATGAATCCAAAGCAGGGCTAACTCGCCCTGATGTGGAAGTAGAATGAGAGGCCTTCACGTTAGTGAAGACTGCCTGGCCGAACCAGAGCCGGAGGGTGAGTTAGAAGATCCTTGAGTTAAGTAAATGTGGCTAGACTTGCAAGTCATTCTAAAGAACATTAACAAATTCTGGAAACACGGTGGAATCCATTAAGAATGAGAAAGAGGAACGTGAGGAGAATTTAGTTTTCATTATGATGAACAAAGTTTCACATTAAACAAATGGCGGGGAGAGGTCAGCGAAAGCCTTTAAGAGTTAAGGACCTAGGAAATTCACAATAGGAATAGAAATGGAGGAACAGATATAAAAGATAGCTCAGAGCCCAGATTTCCAGGTGAGTTCAGGTAATTCAGCAGAGGATATCGGGATTCAGAACCAGGAGGAGGGGTACACACCTATGTTTCCAGTTACTCGGGAGACTGAGGCAGGAGGATAGCAAATCCGAGGCCAGCCTGGGCAATGTAGAGTGGCCATGTCTTGAAATGAGGAACAAAAATGCCTGGATGGGGATAATAGTAGAGCACTCTTAGGTTCAATTCCCAGTCCCAGTACTTCAAGAGAAAAAACAAATGCTGGAAGGCCTGGAATACCATCATTTTGATAAGATGACCCGTGGGACAATTTAGAATTCTGTTAACCATGTAAGTAAGAGGTCAAGAATCAGAAGTTGACCTGATATCCTTGGCATCAAGTGATATAGAAAATGATCCCCCTTGACTGAGGCTTGGGATGGAAGATGATAATTGGCAGGCGGCCAGATAAGGTCTAGAGTTTGTGTGGGAATGTCTAAGGAATTCTGCACAGTGCTCCAATCAGAGGACATTCAGGGAAGCGAGCTTCTCTGCTCCTCTCCATAGATGAGCACAGTTTGGGCTGAGGCGTGGGGCCACCTTCTTGCTTCCATTAATTCACTCATGAAGTAGCTACCTGTCCATTACATAATTACCATCTCCAGAATTATATAGGCATCCCAATTAGTTTGTAGGACAGAGCTCAGTCTAATCAGACAAACAGATGATAAGTATATTGAAAGATAAATAATTCACTGAAAATAATAGAAGAACATTTTTGAAACTGACAAAGTTGTTCTCATTTCTGGAAAGGCTAGGCAGCAGTCCCTGACAGGAAAGAGCTACCTCCCGGGCTAAGACATGGAGCAAGAAGACAGTCTGTTTCAAGAACTGAGTTGTCAAGTATGTACAAACCCTTGCTATAATTTGCAAGTATTTTAGAATATATAGTTGCAGAGAAAGGCTGGGTTCGATCTTTATATATGAGATATAACCTTCATTTATTGAGTGTAATGTCTATTTTTTGAGTTATTTGTAATAAATGCAAAGGTAACATAAAATGCATATTTTTCATGTTCGATTTTATTCAGAGGCTAATTGGTCTAATTAGGACTTTAGCTAGCGGGCTTACAAACTCATTGAATAATTGCTTAGTAAGCGAGTGCTTTGAATTTTAAAAATTCATTTTTATAAAATAATGAGTCTTCATATAGGATCAGTAGAAAGGAGTGTTGATGTATCTGTGTCTATGTGTGTTAGGGTGGATGTTTGCGGGTACAGAAAAGCCTGACGAGAGGGTAAACAGCAGAACAGCAGTTGGCAATCTCACCGTTGATAGCATGCTACATGGGTCACTATAGCATAAATAGGTAACAAACCAAAGAGGAGGAGATGAAGCCACCCCACAGCAGGGAATACAGACTGCTGTTCAATGTGGACATTACAACTTCAAAGTTCCTCCACAAAGAATATTCATTTATATTGTGACTTGTATAAAACAACAACATAGTATTCTGTCATACACTTAGGATATATTTTCAGAAAATAAAATCTTCTTTTGAAGAACATTTACTTTTTGTACAGAATTATGACTGCAGATAAGCAAACAGAAAGCCACGAGAAGTTTTCATTCAGCCATTTTACTATCTACTGAACATTTACTCCAAGTTATAACTGAAAATAAAAATTAGGAGATGTCTTGATGGCCAAATTTAAGGGAAAAGTCATACTCAAAATAGACAGCAAGTAAACCACACTTTTAATTGACTGGCTAACCTGAATCTGACCAACTATCCCTCCAATGCCAACTTGCAAATCAGGAGATAAAAATTTAAAGCCCTGTTTTTTGGCATTGGAGATTACCAAAGCTGCCAAGACACAGAACTGTTTTATAAAATGTAAAGTTAAGTGACCTAGGTCTTCACTTTAGTCAGTCTTACTTACAGCTTTCAAGCAGTGCTGGGGTCAGCAGAGGGACCTGAGAAGGACAAGGCATTTTTTCTAGTACACTGCATTAAAAGAAAGGCTCTGGTTAAACTAATGGGACAATTTGGGTATTTAAATATTTATGAGCAATTAATATCATTTCTGTATTGATCACCTTAAATCCATTAGGACATTTCTTCCTTATGAAAATAAAATGGATCTTTAGAATCCAGAAGAATAATAGAGTGTGGACAAGAGTTGTATTCCCTTAGATTTAATTAAATATTGTCATTAGTCTCTTGGTAGGGACAAACTGAACACTGAAAACACGATTCATTGTGGCATTTATAGCCCATTACGGCAGTGGACTAAGGGTGTTATTTTGATCTCATTTAATCCCCATGTCAGCGACAGAGTAAATGGCAGGACTAAAACTTGAACATAACTATTCTAATGTGATGTTTGCTTACAGCTGTGCTTCAGTGTTAATATTAGATTATGAGTGTAGTCGTTTTTAAAAAAGCTTAACATTTCTTTATATTTGGCACTTAAAGTGCATTTTTACACACATACCATCTAGACTATACAAAGAATTAAAAGACCTTACCCTAAAATTTTTTTAAAAATTTAAAAAATAAGAAATGGGCGACTGAAATGGATAGACAAATCACAAAAGAATAAATACAAATGGCTGATAAATACATTAGACACTGTTCAACATCATTAGCAATCAGGGAAATACAGATCAAAACTATACTGAGATTACATCTAACCCAAATCAGAATGGCTGACATCAAGAAGTCAATAATATGTTGATAAGGATGTGGAGAAGCTCAGCCCGTATGGAGATCAGAGTTGAGATTCCTCAGCAAACTGGGAATAGATCCACTGCATGGTGTGGCTATTCCACTCCTGTGTATCTTTTCAAAGAACTACAGTAATATATGTATACCCATGTTTATACCATGTTCATAGCAGCACAGTTCACAATAGCCAAACTCTGAAACCAACCTAGGTATCCATCAACGGATAAGTAGATTACAACATTATGGGATATTCACACAATGAAATTCTACTCGGAAATAAAGAAAAATATTATATCATTTGCAGAAAAATGGACAGATCTGGAGAACATTATGATAATGGAGATTAGCTAGTCTCAGAAAGTGAAGGGTCAAATGTTTTCTCTAATATGCAGAATCTAGAGAGCAGTGGGGATACCAGAGGGTCTCCAGATAATGGAAGAGATACTCAGTGGATCCAGGAAGGTGGTCTTAGGGAAGGGGAGGGGGGAGAGTGAGGATCATTGAAGAAATCACTACCATAGGCTAGGTGTACTCATGGGAAAATACCAATGTCAATTTCAGTACTCCATATGGGGAAGGGAGGAGACGGGGAGGCAGCTGTGGGGGCCAAGTGTTGTGTGCAGTCATTTCGCTGTCAACATGATTTACATTATGATGTGAGGTTATCATGCGCCAATAAAAGCAAAACTATACACATACACATACATACACACACACTTAAAGATTATACAGATGCTGACTACTATGGTCACAGTGTCCTACCCAGGATAAAGTTGAGATCCTATCATCCCAGAAAAGGTATGATGCTGTATTCTTATAATTCTAGTATTTAGGAGGCTGAAATAGGAAGTTTTCAAAGGTTCTAAGCCAGTCTCAGTAACTTAGTGAGACTTATCTACTTATTGAGACTGTTACACAACAAAAAATAAAAGGGCTGGGGATCGAATTTAGAGTAGAATGACCTTGAATTTAATCTGTAGTATCTAAGTAAATAAAACCACGTCTTCTTTACTAAATAAAAAATTACAATTTACGTACTAATTTTTATTTTAAAAATTATAAGTACACATGGAAGTTTGAATTTATCATGTAAATTGTCTATTTAAAGAGCACAATACACATTTTAAATATTTTCAGACTTGCTTCTAAAATATAATTGACATGTGTATGCCTGTAACCCCAATACTTGGGAGGTTGAGACTGGATGGCCTCAGGTTAGAGAATAGCCTCAGCAAATTAGTGAAATCTACAGCAAGACTATTTCAAAATAAAAATTAAAAATGGGCTGGGAATATAGTTCAGAGGTGAAATGCCCCTGGGTTTTATTTTATACACACACACACACACACACACACACACACACACATACACACACACACACACACACACCACAAAATTATCATGATGTGAAGCTCATATTCATGTGAGTTCATTGTTATCTCTAGCACAATATAGAAATGACAATCTGTACGTTTTCAGGAGAGGAGGAAGAAGCCAATACTGTTCATTTTATTTAAATAAAGTTGACATATTTTAGTGATTGCTTTAATACGTAGGTCATGGTTATACTGGGACTCATATTATTGGACAGATATTATATGTCATGTGCTTGACAAATTTATGATATATCTATGAGATTTAAAGGTAGAAAAGTAAGAACCTTTAAAATGAATCATCATTTCTAATAACAACACTGCACTTTCTTCTTTGGTTTATTGATATGAAGTAAAACAACAAAATCAACTAAAAAAAAACTTACAGATGGTGATTGATGACTCCTAAACCTTTAACAATTTGTAATAACTATTTTAAAATTTTAGACTTTGAGGAAAATCACTCTGTAGATTTTTTTTTTCTGTCCATTTCATAGTTTTAAATGAATTCTCATCGCTCGGTACTAAAGAAAGATTTCTTTTCAAATGTTAATGGATGGAGCATCAATCTCTCTGGTAAATGAAAAAGAGAAATGGAAAAGAGGAATGAGATTGGCCTCTGGAAATCATAGGTCAGCTTTGGAAGCAGTATGGCAGGAGAAAAAGAAAGCTAGTTGCCCGGGGCCATGACTGACACAAAATCAAGACGCCTTGGCCTATACAGAATTAAATAAAGTTCACCAAAAGTCACTTCCTCGTGATTTCCATCTACATGCAATTTTATACAACATTAGAAATAAAATAGTCATCTGAGAGAAAAAAAATGTTGACTTATGTTGTAATAACGGTTACTATTATGTACACATGATTATTTTGGAACTGAAATAACATATATAGTGTTTTTAAAGCAAGCATAATCTTATTAGTATTTTGTTATCATTGTTATTGTTACTAGGGATTGAACCCAGGGGTTCTCGACCTCTGAGCTACACTCCAGGCACTATTTTATTTTTTTATGTTGAAACAAGTTGCTGAGGGCCTAGTTTAGTTGCTGAGACTGGCTTTAAAACTTGAGATCCTCCTGTCTCAGCCTCTCAAGTACTGAGATTACAGTAATGCACCACCATACCTGGCCTTCCTTATTTTTTTAATATATATTGTAATCTTATAGAAGTTAATTTAAATAACTCTGAGTTATACTGTTGTGTCCCAATAAAGACAGACTCCTGAAACTCACATGAGGATCTGCTTACAGGTCCAACTCTCACAAGACTCTTTGATGTAGATTTGAAATAAGCAATGATAAACTGGAATTAGTGTTATATCAATTCTGTAACGTCAAGATTCTTCCTTAAGATGTACAGCTAGAATAGTCATTTTCCCTCTTCAGAAATATAACAGCTTAGCTAGGCATGGTGGCTTGTGCCTGCAATCACAGTACATGGAAGGCTGAGACAGGAGGACTACAGGTTTGAGACCAGTGTCAACAATTCAGCAATATTCACAGGAACTTAATGAAACCTTGTTACAAAACAAAAATTAAAAGGGAATGGGGTGTAGTTTAGAGGCAGAATATCCCTGAATACAATCCCCACTACAAAAAAAAGAAAGAAAAATAAATCGATACTTTGTTATCTTTATACTATGAATAAGATAAAGATAAGTGTGTATTAAGATGGCTTTACCGTTTCTTAATTGCATTCTAAAAGACAAGCACCAAATCATAAAATGCATGTTTCTTTATTATAACAGAAAATTTAAATTAAATTGAAGTCAAATGTTTGTTTATAGTTTAAAAGTTAAGTATGTGAGGACTACAAACATAATTTTTTGTTTAGTGAGAACAAATAGTGGCCATACATGAAGCAATGATTTTAGACTGCCTAGTGGATTGCATTCTTTAAATTATCAATTTTGCCCTTATTTTTTTTAGCTATTCCATGTTTCGGTTTTTTATATTTTAGTGACATTCTTTTTCAGCAATTGAACACCTAGAGTTAAAGGGATTTGCATAAGGTAAACAAAAATTATTCTATACATAGAAGACAAGAAGAAGAAGATGGCCATTTATTTCATTCTCCAATAAGACTGCTGGAATTGGTTTAATTTTACATCTAAAGAAATACTGAAGCAACACATCTATGGCCCTCACAGCTTATTAGAATTGAAAATAATCCTGAAGGCTTCTTCTGCCTCAGATGAATTTTATGTAGACCTTTGCCTTGAGCAAACATCTCTTTTAGGCACAGGAGGTCACGTGTGAATACTGAAAGAGCATTAACAGCTGTTCTAGGTGCATGCTGGGATAAGAAAAATCATCTTTCTTTTATGCATTGAGATCTGGATTGGATTTTCCAGGCAAGTTGTCCAGCAGCATCCTACAAAATAGAGGCCACTTCTGGCAATTTTTCTGCACTATTCATATTGTTTTATGGTGTCAAGTCATTCCCATGAAGAGTGGCACTATGAAAAACAAATATATCCACTATTTTTCAGCTGTTATATCATATTTTGCACCACAATGCATACTGCAATTATTATTTATTATAATTTGTGCACGTGTGTGTGTGTGTGTGTGTGTGTGTGTGTGTGTGTGTGTTTTACTGAGGATTAAACCAGAAGGCATTCTACCTCTGAACTAAACTCCCATCCCTATTTTATTTTTACTTTGAAACAAGGTTTTGCTAGGTGGATGAGAGTTTCACTAGATACTAAGGCTGTCCTTGAACCTGCCATCCTGCTATCTCAGCCTCCCAAGTATTAGGATTACAAGTATGTGCCACCACACTCAGGTGCCAGATGTTATTTAAATACAAATTTACTTGGTTGTTTAATACTGCTAGCAATAATCTCACTTTGAAATTCAAATTATCTAGGAAAGATAATTCCTAGATAATCTCTAGATAATTCATAGATAATCTTAGATAATCCTCATCTCTAAAATATATTTATACCCTCCATTTACATCTATATATCTTTTTTTTCATATTTATTTTTAATTGGTGCACTGTATTCATACATCATAGTGGGATACATACTTTTGTAGACATACATGCACACATTGCCCAGTCAGCCCCCACCCGATCCCCACCCCGTTCTCTCCCTATCCCCCCCTCCTATGCTTGGCTTAGTAGTTGACATCTAGTATTATAGCAATTTATCCAAATTTAAAAATGATAATCTCTCATAACAGTTTCATTTGTCTGATACCAAGCTTAGAATCTATTTTTTTCTATTTTTTAGGTGAAACTATCATATATTTATATATTTATTTTTCAGAAAAAAAAATCTATCCTAATATGGAATATGGACTCTAGGTACCCACATCGATCTTGAAAAAGAACAAAGCTAGAAGATATATATTTTCTGATTTCAAACCATATAAAGCTACAATAATTGAAACAGTGTAGTACTATTCTAAAGGCAGATATATAAACCATTGGAGTTAAATAAAAGCCTAGAGCAAAATTCTTCCCTATATTGTCAAGTTATTTTTGACAAGGTTTCCACGAACATTTGGTGGTGGAAATAATAATCTTTTAACTAAATATTGTTGAAACATAATAATTACATGGAAAAGAATAAATTGGACCCTTACCTAATCCCATATACAAGTATTAACTCAAAATAGATAAAAGACCTAAATATAAATCTTAAGACTATAAACTTTTAGAAGAAAATCTGGGTCATAAAACCTCACAACATTGAAATTGGCAGTGATTTCTTGGTTATGATTTCAATGGCACAGGCAACAGAAGAGTATACAAACTCCCTAAAAAATAAAAAACATATTGTATATCCAAAGACAATGTAAACAGAGTTAAGAGTTACTAATAGAATGGGATAAAATATTTCCAAATGCTATATCTGAAGGTATATTAATATTCCAACTAGAAATCCTAAAAATTAACAACAATAAAGGCAAACAATACCCTTTAGAGAAAGGTAACAGACTAACGTAAATAATGAATCTCCACAGATAACCAATCTTAGTTGTCTGTTGGATGGAAAATCTTGTTTCTCTAGTTCTGATGTGTGTTACCTATTTCTTCTTTGTAGTTAATTTCTTTGAGTATTTTCTCTAGTGCTGGTTTTGAAGACATAAATTCCTTCAGTTTCTGTTTGTCATGGAAGCTTCTTATTTCTCCATCTAATTTGATAGAAAGTTTTGCTGGGTAGGAAATTTTTGGCTGGAAGTTTTCTTTCAAAATTGGGAATATGTTACTCCAAGCCCTTCTGGCTCTCATAACTTGGTTTGGGAAGTCTGGAGTGATTCTAATTGGTTTGCCTCTGAATGTCACTTGGCCCTTTGCTTTTGTTGCCTTTAAGATTCTCTGCTTGGCTTCCACATTGGTCATTTTGACAATTATGTGGCGTGGGGATCCTCTTCTCCGATCCTGTCTAAAGGGAGTTCTATAAGTTTCCTGGATCTGTGTATCGACCTCTTGCTCTATGTCTGGAAAATTTTCTGCTATTACTTCCTTGAAGAGATTGTTGATCCCTTTAGTTTCACTTTCTTTTCCCTCCTCTATTCCAATTATTCTTAGGTTAGCTCTCTTAAAATGGGCCCATATTTCTTCAATATCAGATTCCTGCTGTCGGATATTTTTTCCTAGATTAGAAACTATGCGTTCATTTTTGGAATGATCATCTTCTAAGAGCGAGATTCTGTTCTCCATGTGTTCTAATCGGTTGTTTGTGCTTTGAATTGAGGCCTTTACTTCATTAATTGCATCCTTTATCTCTTTTTGGCTCCCTCTGAGTTCTTTTCGAAGTACCTCTATTATTTCTACAGTTATTTTCCTGATTTGATCTTCTAGAAATCTCTGATTTTCTGTTTTATCGGGTTCTGATGTTGTGGGGTTGTGAGCATTCATTGCTCCAGTATTATTCCTCTTTCCCATGATTTCTGAAGTTTGTGCCTTCCCTGGGTTCTTCCCTTGGGTCACTATGACTTCACTTATGGTGCTCTGGATCTCGAGTCAGTAGTATCTCAGACCCCACTACTCCTTTACTGGGTTTTATCACAGAGTCTCCGACCCAGAGAGTCGATAGAGGCTGCTTTAGACTGTGGGGGGTGCCAGGTTGCACGTTCTCCTATGGTGTGATATCACTGCCACCGCCCCTCTCCCACTGGGTCAAGTCCCAGTGAGTACAGTACTGGGATTTCTCCTCTGTGGCCCGCAATTTGACTCACTGTTCTTGAGTACACAGATGTAGCTGTAGTGAGTTCCGTGCTGCTGCCGCCAGTGGCAATATGGCGCCGCTGCTACGCCCTCGGCTGTTGGGCTGGCGTTTTTTTTTTTTTTCTTGGTTTTGATTTCCACTCTGAATCCCTGCAGCGTGTGCTGAGCTCAGACACTGGGGGCTTTAGATGTCCTCTGCGCCGAGAAATCCCGCCTAGCTGTTCCGCAGCGGCTCCCCTCGGCTTGCTGTGGCCGTCCCGTGAATTCGCCGGCAGTATTGCGCTGCTGCCGCGTCTGCCGCGTCCTCGGGCGTGAGGATATTCTCTGTGGCTCTGTTCTCAGTCCGCTTTCTCTCTGGAGCCTGGTGATTTTTTTTGTTTCTCTGGTGATGTTGTTTTCTGGCTTTGAAAGGCGCTGATTTTGTGGTAATGTATATTTGTTGTTAGCGGGGCTCTTAAGCCCCGCTTTTCTCCATCTATATATCTTTGTATGAAGAAAATAAAAATCTCAGTCAGGATCATAAATCCTGATTAGTCTATGACAGTTTTCCTTTTTTCTTTTCTTTTCTTTTTTTTTTTTTTCTTTTTTTATCTGGGGACTATATCTGGGGAATTCTACTTCCAAGTTATGCTCCTGGTCCCCCTTTTATTTTCTTAATTTGGAAACAGAGTCCCCCTAAGCTGATGAGAGTTTTGCAAAGTTGCTGAGTTGGCTTCAAACATGTGATCATGCTGTCTCAGCCTCCCACATACTGGTATTACAGGGATGTGCTGCCATACCTGACTCAAAGACTTTTATGTGGTGGAAAAAAAATTGTTTCTGTTTATAACTGCCATTTATATAACTTCATTAGAATATTTTTCAGTTCTGCAGGGTGTGATGGCAGACACTTGTAGTCCCAGTGCTTGGGAGGCTAAGACAGGTCCAAAGCCAACCTCAGCAGCTTAGTGAGGCTCTCAGCAACTTTGTGAGGTCTTGTAGCCAAATAAAATATAAAGAATAGGTCTGAGGGTATAGCCCAGAGGTAGAAGGCCCCCGGGTTCCATATTCATTAACATACACACACACACACACACACACACGTTTTAGTTCTCTAGCATTAAATCAGAAATTATTAAATTCAGAAACTTCCATTTTTAGAGTGAATTTTCCATTTTTAAGGTCATAGTAATGTTACTTCAGAAAGAATAGAAATAAAAAACATCTGAGTAAACCTGCAGCTGGTGGAATTGGTCTTCATACCGTGTTTGTAGTAAACGTATTTTCTCAGCTTACAAAGGCTTAACAATAGTTCCCTTACTTTTCTCAACTTTATGGCATCCCATAAACCTGCCACACCACTGAACAAAGCTGAATAAGCCCTAAGTTGAATACAACGTGGAAATCATAATGGGGGCAATATATATATATATATATATATATATATATATATAATTACAGTGAGATTTATAGTCATGTTTAATGTGAGACAGTAAATCCTTTCAGAAAGAACAAAATGATATTTTGCAACAGGTATTAGAGTTTTAACCTCACAGAAGGTTTCCACAAAAGCAAAGAGGACAGGGACAGAAGCTGGTTGGGGCCAGCAGCTGTAAACATCATTCAAAGCTCCTCTTCTTTATGAGGAAATAATACATTTGTCAACCTGTTTGCCTCGAGATATTAGAAAACATAAAGCATGTCTCCGTGGCATATTTTGTTTTATGATAAATGGGGGGAAAATGAACAACACTTGAAACATAAGTGTCCAGAGAAAGATCCATCTTGTTAAAACTTTTGACAATATTCACCTTGAAACCATAACATGTGTATATAGCAATCTATTGCAGATATGGTTTACATGATATATTCAATCTGCAAAGAAATTGCTAGTCAGTATTAACGTAGAATTGGAATTGTTTCTTTCTATATCATAGTACCATAATAGTAATACTTTGTCATATTCTTTTGTTAAAACACCTTTAAGAATGATTCTAGTGTTCCATGTCAGTATTAAATTGTATTTCTTTGACTGAGACAATTTACTTATAGCCACAGACATATAGAAATATCCAAAGAAAAGGAACTAAACTTAAAAAGCTCATCCCAAGAATTAAAACATCACTATAAACTGGGCATGATGGTGCATGCTTGTATTCCCAATATTTGGGAGGCTGAGATAGGAGGATCATGGGTTCAAGGCCAGCCTCAGCTACTTAGTGAAGCCATCTGCAACTCAGTGAGACCCTGTTTCAAAATAAAGAATGAAAATAGGGCTGGGGGTGTAGTTTGGAGGTAGAATGCCCCTGGGTTCAAAAACCAGTACTGCAAAAAAAAAAAAAAAAAAAATTGGGATGGGGGTATAGCTCAGAGGTATAATGGCCCTGGTTCAATTTCTGGTACCACAAAAAGAGAGAAAGAAGAAAGAAAGAAAGAAAGAAAGAAAGAAAGAAAGAGAGAGAGAGAGAGAGAGAGAGAGAGAGAGAGAGAGAGAGAAAGAAAGAAAGAAAGAAAGAAAGAAAGAAAGAAAGAAAGAAAGGAAGGGGAAGAGGAAGAGGAAAAGGAAGGAAGAATTGCTACAAATGTGGCTATTATGTGGGTAGGAGGATGGATAGCCCAGTGGGTCCTGAAGGGACATACAGTAAGACACAGGCACATTTTTGAGTGTATGACTTTGAACCTCACCATAGTATGCAATTATAATGCCACCAATAAAAGTATAAAAGAAAGGATAAAAAATAATTAAAGCCACAAATAAGCAAAACAGAAGGTAGCAAAAGCATTAAGCAAGTGTTTTACGTGTTTAAGTACAATTACGAAAACCATCTAAAAGCGAAGAATGCTCTAGAGTTGTTTGGTTTGATGGTTACTACATTGTCACACACGTAGTTGTATGATAATAATTTTCTTCGGCACAACCGTCACCAATTTTCTACCTGCCTTTCTCGTGTTTAATTGATCCACAAGACTTCATCCTGTTATTTCATTTTCCACAATAATTTCTGCCTCGTCTCTTTTATGATTCATGCAAGTCATAAGAGGAGAATGTGAAGACAAAGAATGCAGTACTTATTTGTTTTTAAATAACAGTTAATATCCTCTCAAGGTTCTTGAAGCCCAAAAGGGATGAACTTTCAATTTAAACTCTCTAAAATATTATAACTTACTGTCACCCTCAGATGCTCTTTTATGTGGCCTTGAGCTCCTCCAAGAATCGGAGCCCCACCTCCTGCCCGGCTCTCATCCACCCCGCAGCCAGCAGAACACAAGAAGCCAAAGGACCACAATTCACAGAGGATTCCTTGAATGTTTAGAATGACGGCAATCATTAGAAAGGACTTAAAACCATGGCTTCCTGTTATGTAGCATAGAATATCATCCTATTTAAATGTTTTAGCCTCAAAATGAAAAGCAGATAATGTATCTTTAAAAGCATATTCTCTAACAAAGCCTTGGATGTCAGCAACATTTGAGTTAATATTAGGCTCTCTGTGCCCACAGAACATTAAAAGTTCGAGAAACCATATTATATTAATATACAGAACACCAAACCTATTTCCTTTTTCATAATATAAGAATAATGCTTTTTTTTGAGTACCAGAACAACTCCAAAAGTATATGAGTGCTTTAATAATTGAACAGAAGCCTAGTATGTTTCTGTAAATTCCAACAAATGATTGTGTATTCATCTGTATGTTTGCTCTCAAATAAATATTTTGTTTATATTTATAGTAATATTGCAATGTATTTATAAAAGTAATAGCACTTTGCCTTAACTCTTAATGTGTGTGTGTGTGTGTGTGTGTGTGTGTGTGTGTGTGTGTGTGTGGTACTGGGGTTCCTGGAAGCCCTTTTTTCGCTGGCTAAACTCCCAGACCTATTTTATATTTTTATTTTTGGAAACAGGGTCTCTTAAGCCAGCGCGGCTGGCTTCGAGCCTGCGAGATCCTCCTGTCTCCGCCTCCCAAACGTGGGGATTACAAGCGTGCGCCACCACGCCTGGCAACTCTTAATATTTTTGGAGTACTGGAAGTTGAACCCAGGGGCATTCTGCTTCCTATATATACCCCTAGCCTTATTTTTTGTTCTTTATTTTGAAACAGGATCTTAGTAAGTTGTAAAAGGACTAAGTTGCTGCAGCCAACCTCAAACCTGTAATCCACCTGTCTCAGCCTCCCAAGTACTGGTATTACAAGCTTATACTACCACACCCAGCTTAACTCTTTTCAAAGAAACATGTAGTGATACATTTTCATGATCCAAAAATGATTATTATATTTAATGATATTTTATATCAGAACAAAATTTTGTTTGAGGACATTTAATAAAATAAGCATTAAAAATAGATGCACTGTTCAAAAAATTAAGGAAGAACCATATCATAATGTCCTGATATTTTAAATTTAAAATATATAATATAGAAAATTGACTTTAGTTCTTTTTTTTGTGGTATTGGGGGTAGAACCCTCTGGGCTATACTCCCAGACCCATTTTTTTATATTTTATTTGGAAGCAGTGTCTCACTAAGTTGCTGAGAGCCTCACTAAGTAGCTGAGGCTGGCTTTGAACCTGTGCCATCCTCCTGTCTCAGCCTCCCAAGCACGGGGATTACAAGCGTGCGCCACCACGCCCGGCTTAAATTGACTTTATTTCTAATGTTAAAAATTACATTTCTAGGCCAGGCGTGGTGGCGCACGCTTGTAATCCCTGAGCTTGGGAGGCAGAGACAGGAGGATCATACTGCTTCGAAGCCAGCCTTGATGGTTTAAGAGACCCTGTTTCCAAATAAAAAAACTATAAAATAGGTCTGGGAGTGTATCCCAGAGGTAGAAAGGCTTCCAGGAACCCCAGTTCTACACACACAAAAAAAGAAGTTACATTTCTATTGTTAAAAGTTAAAAGATAAATAATATAGAGGTGCTAAACTTTTACATTTTCATTACATATAGTAAGAATGTGGTATGGTTAATTAGTCTTTTAAAACTTTTGTGCAAAGGATTACAATTATATGCCACTTACATCAAACCTTTAATCAAATATGAAATATTAAGAAATAATATTAAAATAAGTTATTCTTGTAAGAGGGCGGTTACTCCAAGTATTCATTTGTTGCTGAAAAGAACATGCACTTAAATATTCCCGGAAACTTAAAGAATGTAGAATTCCTAACTCAGTGAAATTATCATTATAAAGTGATAAAAAAAAACACTATCAGACAAACAGAACTAAATGATTCTGTCACCCACAGAATTGCCTAGAAGAATATTAAGGAAGTTATCAGACAGAAGAAAATCATTCAGGGCAGAGACCTGGATTTATTCTAAAAAGAAACATAAAAAGAATGGAAAAGATCATTTTTATTTTTATTCTTTTCTTTTGTACAAGAAATTGAAGCTAGAGACATGCTATCTCTGAGCTTTACCTCCAACACTTTTTTTTTAATTTTTTTTTTTTTTTTTTTTTTTGGTGGTACTGGGGTTCCTGGAAGCCCTTCTATCTCCGGACTACACTCCCAGACCTATTTTTACATTTTTATTTGGAAACAGGGTCTCCTAAGCCAGCACGCGCGGCTAGCTTCGAACCTGCGCGATCCTCCTGTCTCTGCCTCCCAAGCGTGGGGATTACAAGCGTGCGCCACCACGCCCGGCTTTTTTTAAATTTTTAAACAAGGTATCACTAAGATGCCGGGACCCTCCTTATTTTCTAAGGCTGGACTCAAATCTATAATGCTCCTGTCTCAGCCTCCCATGTATTGGGATTATATGTATGAGCCACCACAATCTGTTTCTTATATACTGTTTAAATCAATAAAAGTAATGATTCTAGTCCTCTATCAGAGGAATAGCTAGAAAAGATCTTCAATTCTGTAGGCTCTCTTTAGATTCTTGATGGTTTCCTTTGAGGAGCAGAAAGTTTTTGGTTTATTGCCATCCGATTTATTAATTCTTGTTTTAATTTTCTGAGTTTGGGGATTCTTATTTAGGAAGTTTTTGCCTTTGCTTACAAGTTGCAGTATTGGACCTATGTCCTCCTCTAGTAGCTCTGAAGTCTCCGGTCTAATATTCAGATCTGTGATTCATCTTGAATCTCCTGTGCATGGGGAGAGAATGAGTTTTGCCAACACCTTTTGTTGTAAACACTGTCTTTTCTCCAATTAATTGTTTGGCACATTGTTTTAAAAAAATCAGTTGGCAAGTATATGGATGGTTGGTGGGATTGAAAATTAGTATAGACACTGCGGAGATGAGAGCCACTGTAGAGATTCTCAGAACATCGGGAATGGAGCCACCATATGATCTAGCTATACCACTCCTGGGTATATTTTCATAGGGACTGAAATCAGAGAATTATAGTAATATATACATATCCATGTTTGCAACAGTACAGTTCACAGGAGCCAAATTATGGAACCAGCCTAGGTATTCATCATCAGATGAATGGGTTATAAAAACATGGAATATACACATAATTTTTTTTGGTGGTACTAGGGTTCCTGGAACCCCTTCTACCTCTGGACTACACGCTCAGACATATTATATACTTTTTATTTTTTTTTTTGAAACAGGGTCTCTTAAGCCAGTGTGGCTGGCTTTGAACCTGTGTGATCCTCCTGTCTCTGCCTCCCAAATGTGGGGATTACAAGTGTGCATCCCCACGCCCCGCTTACATAATATAATTCTACTCAGCAATGAAGAAGAAAAAATTATGTCACTTGCAGGAAAATGGATGGACCCAGAGAAGATTGTGTTAAGTGAGACTAGCCAGTCACAGAAAATGAAGGGTCATATGTTTTCTCCCATATGCAGAAGCTAGGGAGAAATAAGGAATACCAGTGGGATGCCAGATAATGGAGGCAAAACCTCAGTGGAGCCAGGGAGGTAGTCTAGGGAAAGGGAAGAAGGAAGAACCAATGAAAGCATCGCTTCCACTGACCTTATGTACGCATATGAGAATACCAATGGCAATCTTAAAAGTATGTATGGGGAAGGGGAGAGTAGAGAGGAAGCCAGGAGGAAGCGCACTTGGCACATACATGTATATCAGTAGCACTATGCTTTACATCATGTTGTGAGACTATAATGTACCAATAAAAGTATAAAAATGTAAATATGTACTGACTATTATGTGGGTGTACAATCATCCCACGGTATTTTCAGGGGATTAGATATATGACCTTTCCCAGATACCGAAATAAATAGATGCTCAGGTCCCTCATTTAGACTGTATGGTATTTCCATATAACCTCACATTTATGTACATCCTCACATTTATTTAGAATGATCTCTAGATTGCTTTTAATATCGAATACAATGTGAATGCTATATAAAGACTTTCTCTACATATTGTTCAGTCAATAATGACAAGAAAGATATCTATGCATGTTCTATACAGACACAATTATTTCTTTCAAATATTATATTTCTTTTTTTTTGGGGGGGGTTGTTTGTTTTTGCTGTACTGGGAATGGAACCCAGGGACATTCCATCTCCGAGCAACACTACCAGTCCTATTTTTTATTCTTTATTTTGAAACAGGTTCTCACTGAGTTGTAAATGGCCTCACTAAGTAGCTGAGACTAGTCTTGAACCCAGATCCTCCTGTCTCAGCCTCCCAAATGCTGGGATTACAAGTGTGCGCCACCACGCCTGGCTTCTTTCCAATATTTTCAATCTGCAGTGATTGAATCTGCATGTGTAGAACCCATGCGTATGGAGAATCAACTGTAGGTACTGAATACCATTGGTCCTCAGTTGGGGAACACGTGGATATGGGGAGTCTCTGTGCATTCAATGCACTCTTAATGCATTCAATTAAGAGGTATTATTTACATGGATACGTGATATGCAATGTCAATGTCATGAAAAATGGGCTTATTGAACAATCTCAAGGAAATGGACTAAATTTAATATCAAGACTACGTAGGAGTTAGGAACCAGGTGTAGTGCTGCACACCAGTAATGCCAGTACTGGGGAGGCTGAGACAGGAGGATTGCAGATTGGAGACCAACCTTAGTAATTTAGCAAGGCTCTCAACAACCAAGAAAGACCCTGTTTAAAATTTAAAAAAAAATAAAAGGGCTGGAGGTATAACTCAGAAAAAGAATTCTCCTAAATTCAATCCCCAGAATTGATGGATTTTAAAGAAATTCTTGCATCTCTGCCATATACTTTACATACAAGACAGGAAAAAGAAGAAATTTGGTGGTGGTAGACTATATTTTGGAAATAGACTACAATCATGAGAGTAATTCAAGAGGCGTGAGCAGCAGTAAAGTATTATGGTAAGAGGAGTTTAGTTGACTGTTACTGGAGTAAGTGTGAGACCACGTGAAGCCAGAAGAGTCCTGGCTATGTGTTACTCCAACTTATTTTGGAATTTAGAGATACTGAGGATGACTGGCATTTATCACTACTTTGATTACATTTTATGAATGTTGATGGGAATCAAGAGAGAAAGGATCCAAGTTTTGCATTCCATGTAGGCTACTCCATTCTGGAACCATGAACAGAGAATCAATAGAATTATGCAAGAAATTTGTGCTTTCAGTACTTTGCAGATGAAAATATGGGACAGATTTTTTTTTTATCTCATAACCCCTTCTAGTGACTCTGGCCATTGATTGTAAATCAAGAAAGTGTTGGGAGTACATTTGGCATATTTGTAGATAAACTTTTTTAAAATCAGCCCTTTCTCATGCTCTGTAGAGTTTAAAAATATGCTCATAATCATAAGACAGTTTTTTTTTTCTGGTTGGCTTCAACATCAAAGACATGTGAGGAAGGTAGTTATGAACTCTGTATATTCTTAACTACAATCCAGTTTGTCAAGTCGGCCACTATATTCTTTTGCTAAACTCTTAAAACTATGATGATTGAAGTAAAGTTAACCTGCAAAACACTTTTAAAATATGCTGCAAAACACTTTTAAACACTTTTAAAATATGCTGCTTTCTGATTAAAAAGTAGCTTGATTGAAATATATATATATATATATATATATATATATATATATATATACACACTTTTTTTTTTGGACAAAGAACTTTAATTTTAAGCATGCAATCTGATGAGTTTGGGCACAAGCAAATGCCCAAGATGCCATTACTACCACTAAGCCAATGACATAAATACTTCTCCAATTTCCCTTGTGTTCTTTGTTTATTCTTTTGTCTATGCAAAAAGAACATTTAATGTAAAATCTACTCTAAAAACTGAAGTGCATAATACTTAGGTATCAGTTATATGAGATAAATAAATTATAAAGATTTGCTTTATACAGTACAGTGCTTATAGATGTTTTCTTATTCAGAACTGTATGCTCAGACCAAAAAAAATCCTGAAGTTTTATGACAAGTTTCTAGCCTGTTTGAGTTGGTTTACAGGAACAACAAAAGCTAGCCTCATTTTGTTAATATCTCAAGTTAAATTTTGAGATTTCTACCAAAAATCACATTTAACATGTTTCTTTTTCACATCTATCACGGATATCATTGCAAAGGTGTTCCCATCCCAAAATACCTATTTACAAAGGGGGCAGTTGTTATTTTTAATTATAGCTATGGAAAACATTAAGTAATCCAATATTACATAAATGCTATTTCTCCCGAATCTCTCATTTCAGAAAAATAAAAATATCCTGATACTTAGAAATAATGAAAACTGGAAATACATGACCTTTGCGCTGTTAGCACTTGGTTTGATTGTAGCAAATCCTTCTAATGCATGTCTTTGGGAAGGCAGTGGAAAGGATTGCCAAAGAGGCCATTGTTTTGTTTTCAAATGCTTTGTTTTTCATACTCAGGGCTATCCACTTGAATGGAGGAAAGAAGAACCAGTGAGCTGCCATGGGGTTTACAGGTGCTGATGGACATACTGGTGAGACACCTGCTTTTTCCACTCCCATATCAAGGAAATGGAGATTAGGAAGCTACAGACTTGAAGTACGAGAAAATATTGTTTACTTGAGGAGTCGAATATACAAAAAGAGATGAAAAGATGGGTGGATACTAGAAACATTCCGACTTTAAAATGTTAAGTCCAAGTGAAAAAAAAAGTTCAAAAATACTCTTGTTCAGCTAAGCAGAGAAATTAAACGCAATTCATTTGAATAAAGGCAGTGATGTCACAGATCTTCATATCTTAAATGGCTCCCTTCTGCTTAATGATATAAACTTTATTTTATTTATTTATTTTTTTTTGCGGGTCTGGGGATGGAACCCAGGGACATTTGACCTCTGAGCTACAACCCCTGCCCTATTTTTTATTCTTTATTTTGAAACTGGGTCTCACTGAGTTGCAGAGGGCCTCACTAAGTAGCTGAGGCTGTCCACAAACCGTGATCCTCCGGTCTCAGCCTCCCAAATGCTGGGATTACAAGCGTGCGCCACCTGTTTGGCTAACAATATAAAGTTTAAAAAAATTATTGGTGCATTGTGGTCAGACTTCTTAACGGAGTACAATATGGTAGAGGCATGCGTGTACACATCACTTATTTAGCCTTTCCCCAACCCCCCCCCTTTATCCCTTCATTCTCCCTCCCTCCTTCTCATGTTTGGCTTAGTGATTGACTCTCATATGTTTGTGAATGAACATCATGCACATTAGCTGGGAGGGGGGAAGAGGAAAATTCCCTAAACTTTTTTTTAAGAAGGAGATTCTTCGTATAGTGGTCCACCTACCCAATGTAGCCTTTCATTATTATTATCCTCCCAGAAATACCACTTCACTATTTCTGATTGACAGAGATTCCTACTAATCCAGTCACATTTTCTATGAAGACGCCTCTTGAACATGTTGTTTTACCTTCTGCTCTTCTCCTCTCCAACCTTGACTTGTCTGCTTGGGAATCTGACCTGTTAAGTTTCAGCTCCAGCTTTAATTCTATGTCTTTTCAGATCACTGCAGGTCTGTACACTCTCTTAGGCTTCTGGGCACATTTCATGCAGAATTCTGATGCATTTCATGCAGAATCATGTCTTTTTTCATCACATACAGCTGCTTACATCCCTGCATCGCTGACTGTGGTACCTTAACGGTTACAAACTTTTCTTTCTATCTTCCTGCCTCTTAGTAAACAGGCACTTAAAAATACAGTTGTTAAATTGATTGGGATAAATGTTCTAGTTGGTAAAAGCTATATTGGATACTTTTGCAGAACTGAAATGAAATGCTTTTAACCTGAGTTCTCATAAAAATATGGGTTCCACAAAACTTTAAAACAGTAAAAAATGTGTGGGAAATCAGCTCTCTTACAGGATGCTTTTCTACGAAGCTTCAGTCTTGGGAGAAAGACAACCTGGCCGCTGATCCTAATCCCTCCTGCTGCTGACCCCAAGGCAAGTCCCCTTGTCACTTGAAGTGACTGAAATTGATATGGGTAAACAACTAAATATTATAGCATATTTTTCCCACCAACCAAAGTGTGTTTCCTTTTTTCTCTGGGGACCACTCTGATCAAATGGTTAATTCTTTTGCAAAATAATCGCATCAATGTGTTGAATTTAATTGAAACTATAAACAATAATATTTTCATTCAAAGCCCAGATAATGGATTTCTATTACACTGTAAACATTTCTTCACCAAGCATTAGAGAAATATGCTAATTTTTGCATTACTTATGTCTAAAGGATGTTTTAAATATTATATTTGTATTCAATAAGAAGAAAAACACCTAGTAAATTTGGCCTCAGGGATATTATTTTTTTTAATTTTTATTTTAAGACTTCCAGAAGAAAGTAAGCATCTCTACCTAAAGGGAGATGGCAAAATCTACTTGCTTGTACTCTGTAAGGAGACAAAAATCTCCAGTTTGTTCTCTTTCCATTCTTCCCTTCTATAGCTATAATAACAAGATTAAACCCCTGTTACTCCAAATGTAGTCTGAAGATCAGAAGAAATATTATCACATGGGAGTTCATTAGAGATACAAACTTGCAGGACCTGTCTCCAACCTACAGATTCAGAATCTGCATGTTAACAAGAATGCTAACTGATTCTTATGCACGTTGAAACTCCAAAGTGTGGTCTAAGCTATCATTCTTTATGCCTGCTAAACTATACCTTCATCTGAAAGAGTATAAGCCAAAATCAGTAGACAAGGAAGAATGATATCTGTTGCTCAACTAATATATTTGCCTCTGTGTGTGTGTGTGTGTGTGTGTGTGTGTGTGTCTAAGCAACTAAAGGGAGAACACACATATGCATGTATAAGTTTTGTGTTAAATACAGGTATTTATTTTATCAGATGCCTTGTCATGGAAATAGGAAATATTTTGCTTAAAAAAGGGGGACTCATCAACCACAGCTTCTTCCACCTGATACTAATCAGCAAACACAAATGGAAGGAAGCCTGATCTGGCTCCTGTGCATGTCACGGGTTCCCTTTATTTGCAAAATTACCCCCTTTTTTATTGCTAGTGGCTGGAGACAATTTCCATCAGGGACTCCCCTAGTGCCAAGAGGTGACAGAGATGGGAGCTCAGGACTGAGCCTTCGAGGAGGGAGCAGTGACCCCCTTCCTTGGAGGGAATTGAGAGTGTTCATGGTTCTTATCAATGGACAACAGATGTGCTCAGCTGTTTTATTCTCTACTTCTCCCCAACTAATCAATTAACTTTGCTCAAAAATCAAGCAAGCAGTCAAAACATTTTACAAAGTACTTACTCCCTCCCACCCTTGCATAAATAAGGCTTTCTAATTTAGTTGACAGTCATAGGATGTACTAGGACGATTCTCACTGCATAAAATAGGTGCAGAGTGATCTCCGTCATCCTCAGCCAATAACCCTGAGTGATTCCCTTAACTTCTCATACCACTGTACACCTATAAAAATTAGAAAAATATACTGCTCTTGCCAGGCGTTGTGGCACACGCTTGTAATCCCTGCACTTGGGAGGCGAAGACAAGAGGATCACACAGGTTCGCACCCAGCCACGCTGGCTTAAGAGACCCTGTTTATAAATAAAAATGTATGAAATATGTCTGAGAGTGTAGCCCCGAGGTAGAAGGGGTTCCAGGAACCCCAGTACCACCAATATATATACTCTCTTACTATGAAAAGGTATATCTGAAGGGCCTTTGAAAGATACTTACCATGAGCCTCAAAATATATTGGGAAACTGCCAATGTAAAATATTTAAAATCATAAATACAGAAAATCAAAGAGATTAAATCAAAATTAATTATAAATATATTGTTCACTAGAAAAATAAACTATAAATTATAATAAATTATAAATTTCTGTTACCAGCTGAGTCATTCCATCATTGTTTTCAAAGCAGAGTAAAATATAAGCCATGCAAATGCAATTTGCCCTTATAAACTATTTATTTATTTGTTTGTTTACTGGTGATGCTGGGAATTGAATCCAGGAATGCTCTGTCTCCAATCTACACTCCCATCCCTATTTTACTTTATTTTTATTTTTTATAAATTTTGAAACAGGTTCTCACGAAGTTTCTGAGGGCCTTGCTAAGTTGCTGCAACTGGCCTCAAACCTACTAGTTTCAGCCTCACTAGTACAGGGATTACAGGCATGGGCCACCATGTCTGGTTTTATAAACAATTTAGTGCTTGCTACTTCTTAAAAATATATAGAGCCTGGGAACAAGCACCAGTTAGAAATAAGTTCATGCATTATTATCTGCTTTGATGATATATTTATAATTCTTTTTTATTCTGATTTAGAACTAGAATAAGTGAAAAGAAAAAACTGCAGTAAATTTTATATATATATATATATATACAACACACACACAAAAAACTCTATAGGGGAATTTTCACTGTGCTAACTCTACCTTTCTTTGTAGAAAAGTAGATGAACCTGATACTTTTTTTTCTGGAGAGCTATTGTTTATAATAATAGGACTTACTACTGGGGTTTTCTGGGTTCAAGTTAATTATATCTCTTTTGTCCTTGTCTGAAGGAAACTGAGAAACAAGGGAAATAAATACTTGGAGGTCGATATACTAATGCCATTTCTAGTAAAATCTAGGTTATAAGATGTGGGTAAGGTGGGTAAGAAAGGAGCTCCCAAACTCTCTAGGGTCCCCCATTACATTCCACTAAGCCTAGACGGTGGACAGTTTACCTGAATGTATACACACAATGCTTAGAGTGTATTGGTAGAACAGATCAACCGAATGGAGAGAGAGCGATCACTCATTTCTCCTTGTTGTATAAAGTGTGTAGAGAGTGGAACAAGAGACCCAGAATGTTACTTTGGTGGAGGCCCTTACTGCATGCACGCCAGCAAGGAGAAGTGATTTCCTAAGCAACAGTTACACACATGTGCCTCCAACATGTACGTACTCTCATATCAGAGAAAACTGATGCTGTTGAGAAGTGTTAAAAACACTGAGTTCTACAATGACTACATGAAACAAGCCAGACAAGAGAAAAGGTGACTGTTTTTTATCTTTATATAGCATTGTAAAATGTATAAAGAAGTTCCATATATGTAAATTTGTTAGATAAATCTCAAATTTTTGAAGATTATAATATGGACGACACTCTCCCTTCTCTTTGCTAATAATGCTATAATGTCACTTTCCAATAGAGCCCTGGGAGGCATATTCATGTATGCAGCCCAGTGCTCTCCTGGAAAGTGACATTTCAACATTGTTATACAGAGTATAGATGAAAAAGCATTGACAAGAGGTCTTTGTAAGTAATATTGGCAAATTTCAAGTAAAGCATAGAATGGATTTACATTCCATATATTTTCTTGCAGAAACAAATTTCTCTAATTTAATGAAAAATAGTTCAAACATCTCATAAATTTTCTTAAAGATGTTATTTTCATTTTACAGCAGTTAATGTTTCCAAAAACTACACCTGAAAGGAAAAATACATATAATTGAATATCTTAATTGGTTAATTAAGAATGAATTCTGCTCGTTCCACTGTACACATTTGGGAAAGTGAGGTTACCTCAGTTATTGACTTATAAATATTTGTATCACAGTGGAGAGCATCATTTTGCAAGTAGCCCGGTCAATAAGATGGGGATATTTTGAGATACTGTACTTTCAATGGTTACAATGTGCTATCTTCCTGTTAGTTGCTTAATTGCTTTCAAAACCACATCAGAATTTAATTGTTCATAGTTCTCTCACCTTTTAAGCATGACTAAACTATATTTTTAGTTTATTACATATGCTAAAGAGTTAACAAAATTTTCAAAACCAATTTTCACCTGGGAAATCTAGTAGACAAAGCACATTTTAGAGATAAACACATTATCTCTCGAGTGAATATCTTCTAGCATGGTGGCATCCAATTCTATATTGTTCGATCTTATTTCTGAATTTGAAACACTTCAAAGTTGATTAAAAGTTTGGTTGTCCTAGACACTACTGTAAGAAGATATAGTAACCCTACCTATGTAATAAATTTGAATACTCAGGATAGTTTTGTGCTAGGCTAAGTGCAATCCATCATGACCCCAAGCCTCTACTTTCTCCAATTTATGTGCATTCCGGTGGTGGAGGCAAGTTGATGAACTGCCTATTTTCTTAGAACATAACAAACCAGCACAAACCATTCTAGGGCTACAAATACATTTGAGGAAACATATAAATCACTGCTTGTCAAAGATTAGGCTAATTTAAGTTTACTATCTGGAAACACTTAAAGACTCTGTTTTTTTCCTTTAGTAAGTGCCTGTTGAATTAGAATGCCTTGCTAATGAAGTTTAATCCATTATGATTCGAGGCTGTAAAATGGTCCCTGGGAGGAATGAAATGAAATAGGGACAACTCCCCAATCCCACCATTGTTCATAATCTACACAGCTATAATATATAAAGAAGTGAAATCCCTCTTCTGAGAAGTACATAATTTTTTTAGCATTACCAAGGAAACATTCCATATTGTGGGTGAAGTAAAAATGAGTTGGTATAAACTCCAAGACTTAATTCATATGTACATGTGATCAGATGCCTCTTCCTACTGGTACTAGATTTTTTATATTTTATCTATTTCTCCTGTTTCTCTTGGAAGAAAATTATTTGCTTTGTTTATTATTAATATCTTTTTTTTTCTGTACTGGGGATGGAATCCAGTGACATTTTACCTCTGAAATACACCTCTAGCCCTATGTTTTTATTCTTTATTTTGAAACAAGGTCTCACTAAGTTGCAGAAGGTGTCACTAAACAGCTGAGGCTCTCCGCAAACCTAGAATTTCCTGTCTCAGCCTCCCAAATGCTGGGATTACAACGTGTGCCACCACGCCCAGCTGCTTTGTTTGTTATTATTGGAACTCAACTGGAAATCAAATGTTGGCTTTTCCCTACATTGTTTAGTGTTATCTTGACTGTCCCCTTTAGACTTGCTTAGGTACACCATAGATGCTTTCTATGGTAGAGATGAAAGTACATCTGGTATTTCTATGCATTAATTTATTCACTGATTGGTTATCATTTATTCTACCAAGAGGCAAGACATTTATTGCTACTGTATGCCAGGATTTCTTTGAAAGAACAGCGTCCTGTTACTAGTGGTGTCTGCAGGATAGCAGGCACCAGGGATCTGGATTCTGAAATATTAACTGGAAATAATGTTTTAAGTGTGCTTAATAATGCACACTTTCTATGGCTTAATAATGCACACTTAATAATGCACACTTTCTATGGCTTAATAATCATATGCACATATATGCCTTAGTGTACATATATAATAACATTCACTGCTTCAGATTTCACGTTATTGTATAGTTATGCTTCATGCTGTTCTGACAGTCCCTGATGGGCTCCTTCTAAATGTATTCAGGTCCTGCTACACAATTCCTCTACTTCTTTCCTTTCTACAAACCAGTCCCCTCTCATAACACACATATGTGTTCATGCACACATACTGACTAAAGTCACTCTAATAAAACATAAACTTGAGCATATCAGCATGCTATTTAAAAACACTCAGTGATTCTTCATTTTCTTACATCTATGGAAGCTAAAATTCAAATACTTAGCATCTTCAGACTCAATTCCAACAAATTCCCCCAAACATATCACTGAGGATTCTTTTGTCTCTGTCATTTTCTAATACATAAATTTTCCATGTATATAATATATCTCATACAAGGCAGTATTAATATGCTCCAACCATTATCTATCTGGCTGTCATCCATATTTTAATCTTTTTATCTGAGGAAAAATGTCTAACTTTAAGGCAATATTAATGCTTTTCTAATTGTCTTTTCACAATAATTTGTGGGTTAATTCAGTAAGGCAGTCTATCAATTATACACTTATTATTATGTGCCCAAAATGTGTCAGACACTGCCCTGCACTCTGGGGAAAAAATGGTAGTAGAGAAAGAAAGCTGTAAGTTCCCTGACATTTCAGAATTTAGGAAATATTGCAGAAGGAAATTTATATAGTAAGATTTGTCACTATAACAAATACCTAGATAATTAACTTATAAAGATAAAAGTTTTACCTCAGCTGATTATTTTGAATATTCCAGTCCATGATCTAGTGACCCTATCACTTTCAGACCGTGGTGGCATATAATGATGGTAATATATGGTAAAACATATTTGTACATCCCATGGCCAGTAAATGAAAGGGAGAAAAATAGAAAGAGACTGAAGACCCACAGCCCCCTTCAAGGGCCTCCACTGACCTGAAGACCTTCCACTAGATTCCACCTTTTCAAGAATCCATCGCTTCCTGGTAGCACCAAGCCAAAGACCAAGCTTTTAGCACATAGGTTTTTAGGATATATTTCAAATCCAAACTATAGCCAGGGCCATAAGCAAGTTAGCAAACAAAGACTATTATAATTGAAAATTATAATATGTACTTTAAAATAAGGAGAAAGAGAGAAAGAGGGAAAGTGTGTGTGTGTGTGTGTGTGTGTGTGTGTGTGTGTGTGTGTGTCTGGCAGATCAGAAGCTTTGGGATGCATTCTACATTCATGCTGTGTGAGATAGGGATAACTGTTCTGAGAGAAGCCAGTTCTTCTGGAGAATAATTCTGAAAGGAAAGACTGCCTGAGATCAAGTTGGAGGAAGAATGTAGATTCCATAACAGCCTGGCTGCTCAGACTGTGTTGTCCTGAGGGTTGTTGTGAAGGTAATAGGAAGACACTGAAGGCACCTACACAGGAAGAAAAGGAGCAAATAGATAGTTTTTTAGGTAAACAAGATGGCTGCATAGAGGCCAAACTGTAACCAGAATCTAATTAAAAGGCAAGTGCGTTTTCATAAAATGTGTGCATGGGCCATGATTCTGATATACACAGTCACAAGTGCTACAATCCCAAAGAGCAAAATCCTACAAAAATAAAGCCTCCAATGTCTGAAATCCCAAAAGATCACACTTTAAAATGTAATTCTGAGTAAAATTCCATCGTGTACATATCCCATAGTTTTGTAATCCATTCATCTGTTGATGGACATTTTGGCTGTTTCCATAGATTGGCTATGGTGAATTGCACAGCTATGAACATAGATATGCATTAGTAGAAAAAACACAATTATGTCATTTATAGGGAAATGGATGGCATTGGAGGACATTATGCTAATTGAGATTAGTCAGTTACAAAAAAGAATAAATTGGATGCTTTCCCTAATATGTGAAAGCTAAGGAGAAATGGGTAACAGGAGGAACTCTAGAAGAAGGATATCCTATAGAGGAGCAAGTAAGGTGACCTAACCGAGGGGATGGGAAGGGCGAAGAAGGAAACTCTCTAAAGCACACGATGTACTTAAACAAACATATCAAAGTCAATCACCAACCAAGCATGGGAAGGAGGAGGGAGAGGGAGGGATTGGGGTGGGAATTAGGTGATGTGTGCATGTATGTCTCCACAAGTCTTTTATCCCATTAAAATGTATGACTACAATGCATCAATTAAAAAATGTAATTCTGAAAAAATAGTATAAAACACCTAAATGGAATTTATTTACATTTTAAGAAGATATATATATATATATATATATATATATATATATATAGAGAGAGAGAGAGAGAGAGAGAGAAGTTATATAAGAAGTATATAAACTCATAAAAGAACATATCACGGGACACTTCACACACACTTCACACAGTCCAATAGGCAATAAAATCAACATTTTTTAAGTCCAAACATTCAAGAAAAATAATTACTATGGATTAAATATAGTGTCTATTCCATTCAAAACCCACATTAGATTTTGTTCCGAGTTGTGAAGTATTAGGAGAGTTGAACCTAATTGAACTAATGTATTTAGAGGTAGGGGCTTTGGGAGGAGATCAGTTTTAGATGAGGTCGTCAGGGTGAGTTCCCATGATTGAATGCTGATGACTGGCTAAGAAAAGAGGCAAGACCAGAGGGTGAAGTCTGGCGAGCACATTCAGTCTGGCATGTGGAGCCCTGCACTGCCTTAGAACTCTCTGCCCTCACAAAGCCAACCACCAGATGTGACCCTCAACATGGGATCTCCTGGGCTGTGAGCCAAAGTACACCTGTTTGTGAAAATCGCATGGAATGTGTGCCATCGTGTTATTAGCAAGAGAAACGAGATTATCACACTAATGGCAGTTGAATGAACATAGCAGAGATGCGTAGAAAAACCATATTCATAAGAAAAGAGGTCAAAAAGCAAACTGTAAAATCTCAGGTCATTAGGATTGAATGTACACAGCCAGATTTATAACTGCATCAGGACAGATGACCCAAGTCTTTAACCAGATGGATCAAAACCATGTCTGAATTAATTCCAATATTTGGGAGACTGAGACAGGAGGATCACGGGTTTGAGACCAGTCTCAGCAAATTAGTGAGGCTCTCACCACCCTAAAGAAATCCTGTTTAAAAACAAAAAATAAAAAAGGGCTAAAGGTGGAGTTCAGAAGTAGAATGTCCTTTAGTTTAATCCTCGGTACCACGATAAATAAATAAATAAATAAATAAATGCCATAATGGGTCACTATTGTATACACAGTTACCTAAAAAATCAAGACCTGTATAGATTTTATATTTTTTAAGTTCAGATGTACAGAAAGCACATACCTTCATCTACTGAGAAAATTTTAGTGTTTTTACATACACATAGACATTGCTAAAATACAAAGTCAATGATGTCATGATGCCTTTCACAGAGAGAAATGATGAATAAAGCCAAACTCGGAGAATGTCTTTATATCATTTATACCTGCCTTTATATCATTTATACCTATTGAAAATGATGTGAAGGTGAAACACATAGCATAGGAAATTGTAAAAAAATAATGCTGACAATTTAAAATTGTGTGTGGGGCGTAGGGAAACTAACACAGAAAAAAGAGAAAAAACCTATATGTATCTTTGGAATAATATACTAAGGGCAATTGCACGGAAGCAGTACATACGAACTGGCTGGTGTTCATGACTGTTAATGACATTTTGAACTTTTGCATCAGGATGAACAGCTGCTCTTTTATGGCATTATTCTCAGAGAATATGTTACATTCATATCTCAGTGGCAGATATTTTCCACTTTGTCTATTCAGATTCACACACTATTTTCTCTGGACATGCCCTCAAAGACAAACCTCAAATAATTCTGTACTAGGTTTTTACACCTTTGTTTCATCTAACATGAAGCAACTATTCTGCATACCATGAAAAATACACTCATCACTTCCCAAGAATTTAGCTTTCTACCCATCATAGATATATGTAGAATTGTCAGATTTGGGCTTTCAGAACATCAACATTCGTAAACTTAATCATTTAGAAGTATAATTTTGGAGATTTTAGACTTCATGTACTTTGATCATTTGGGATTTAAACATTACGTGATGCAGTGTAACATTTGGGATTGTGCCTTTGGGGATTATGATTGCTACTGGTCGAGCACAGATAGTGCTGACTTTGGCTAAGCATGTTGATGGCATTGGAAATAGAAAGACAAGACAAAGTAAAACATTCATTGATCAATAAAAGTTTGTTGAATTGAACTGAATATAGAGACTAGTAAACAACCTAACTAAATTTTCAAACTAGTAGTAAAATGAAAGGGGATTACCTACCAAACTTACTTTAAATATTCATAGAACTTCAGAGACATCAAAAGAATCAAAAGAATGAAAATAAACACATAGGACTTCTTTAGTCCTTTCTGTGTTTGGGCAAAAAATCATAGAAAAATGTAAAAAAAAAGTTATGCTTTAGTTTGTTTAGTTAGTTTCACAGTGGACCTTGTGCTCAGAAAACAAAAGTACTTTTTGTGTTTATTTTTTGGCATCTGGGGCATTCAGGAAGCACCCACTCAGACAAGTAGGGTAACACTTTCTTAAAGGGCTCTGTGTTTTGATTTCAGCAAGTGAAATCTGTACAAAGCTTTATAGCCCAGCCAGAGGCAAAAGCAGGTAAGTTGTCCAACTGGGAGCCCTAGAAAAGGCATTTAAGAAAACTCTGTAGCTTAGATGAGTAGTTCAAAGTATGTCAGAGGACTTGGGTACAAATAGTTCTGACATATCCCAATTAGAGGCACACATTCTTATATTTCACATTAGTTGTAACTCGTATTGCATGGAAGAAACATTAGCCATTGTTTAGAAAATAAAGTTAATTGCCCTACCCTGGGTTACATTACCTGAGGAAATTCACCTGAAATTCAAAACTGACCCAAACAGTTCAAGTGATGTTATGCCCACACATGACGGTATCCCGACCTGCCTAAGTGTCATGTAGAGTGAAGAGCAGGCTGCAAGGTGAGACCTGAAGGGAAACACACCAAGACCCAGGCACAGGCCTGTGTGTGTGAATGTGAGCCTCACTAGGATAAATTATTACAATGCACCCATAAAAGGATTTAATAAAATCAGTCTTGAAAGTCAGTCCCTGAAGCTTCAGACGTACTTGCTTTTTCTTGGTTTATACTATCTTATCTATGAAGCATATCCCTCCAAATGGGAATACTCCTTAGTATGTGTCAAACAATTTAAGTAAGAATACTTTGGTGATGCATGAATATGCATGTTCATAGCAACACAAATGGCAATGATCAAGTTATCCAATCAGCCGAGGTGTCTGTCAACAGATGGATGGATAAAGAAAGTGGGGAGTATATACACAGTGGAAATTTATTAAGCCATAAAGAAGAATGAAATTGCTTCATTTGTAGGAAAATGGATGGGACTGCGGAACATAACAATAATAAATAAGCTAGACTCAAGTATCCTGTGTTCTCTGTCATGTGTAGAGGATAGGAGGGGTGGGGGGAGAATAAATGGAGGGGAACATTCCAATAAAGTGGAAGAGTAATAGAATAGAAGGAATAAAAGAGGGTAAACAAAGTAATTGGAAAGTGAAATTATCAAATAATTAAATGCTTGTAGAAGTATACCATGATGATGCTTAGTAACCTGTATAGTTAATGCACACCAATAAAAAAGTAGCAAATTAAGAAAGAAATCACAGAAAATTAGCAAGCTGCTAATAATTAAAATTTACAAAGAACTCTGCTTCAATTTTAATTTTATCATCTGTATTTGGTTAAATTGAATCCAGCCATTTTCTTTGGATAAATAAATAGGCAAAATAGTTTGATGATTATTAAAAGCTTTTGTATGTATTTTATAGTATATCTAAGTACATGCATACATTAATTTAAATATAACTTTTAGGAGTTACATTTTTTTAGGATGTATGACTTTCCAATCACAAGTTTAGACTGCATAAATCCTAATTGCCCAAAGAGCAGTGCCTTAATTCAAATAACAGTTTTAAAATTATGGAAAACCAGAAAGCTGAGGGACAGGGAACTGTTGTGATCATCCTGCCTTGGACCTTTGAGTTGGCTCACTCTTTATTAGGAGAGAGTGGCATTAGTCCTTTATCAGAAGAATATCTGGAAAAGATCTTCTCCCCTTCAGTAAGTTCTCTCTTTAGACTCCTAATGATTTCCTTTGATAAGCAGAAAATTTTTAGTTTAATGCCTTTTAATTTATTAATTCTTGTTTTAGTTTCCTAATCTCTGGAAATTATTGAGGGAATTTCCACCTGTGCCTATATGTTGGAGTGTTATACCTATGCCATCTGCTTATAATTTCAAAGTCTCTGTTTTGAGCTTCAGATCTTTCATCCACCATGAGTTGACTTTTATGCAAAGTAAGAGGTACGGATTTAATTTCCTTTTTCTACAAATGGATAATCAGTTTTTCCAGCACCATTTGTTGAAAAGGCTGTCTTTTCTCCAATGTATGTTTTTTGCACCTTTGTCAAAGACAATTGGCTATAAGTGTGTTGATTTCTTTCTGTATCTTCTCTTATGTGCCATTGGTCTATGTGTATGTTTGTGAGCCAATACCATGTTGTTTTTATTACTATAGCTCTGTAGTATAATTTGAAATCAGAAATTGCAATGCCTTCTGCATGGTTCTTATTGCTGGGAATTGCTTAGGCTATTCTGGGTCTTCTATTTTTCCAAATGAAATTTAGGACTGATTTTTCTCGCTCTGAGATGCATGACACTCGTATTTTGATAGGGATTGCATTGAATCTATAGATCAATTTTCATAGAATGGCAATTTTGATAACAATTATTCTGTCTATCCAGGAGCATGGGTGATCTTTTCATCTTCTAAGATCTTTTTCAGTTTTTCCTTTACTATTTTATAATTTTCATTGCAGAGTTCTTTAACCTCTTTGGTTATATTCATCCCAAGATATTTTGTTGATTTTTGAGGTTATTAAAATGTAATTGTTTTCTGGATTTCTTTCTCAGTGGTTTCATGGTTGGCATATAGAAAAGCTACTAAATTTTTTAGTCTGATTTCATATCCTGAGCTTGGCTACATTTGTGAATCAGCTCTAGGAGTCTTTTGGTTGAGATTTTTGAATATTCTACATATAAAATTATGTCAATTAAAACAGAAATAATTTTAGTTCATTTTTCCTTTTTTTATTGTAGTACTGGGGTTCCTGGAAACACTTCTACCTCCGGGCTACACTCCCAGACCTATTTTTATACTTTTTTATTTGGAAACAGGGTCTCTTAAGCCAGCACAGCTGGCTTAAGAACCTGCGCGATCTTCCTGTCTCTGCCTCCCAAGCTCGGGGATTACAAGCATGCGCCACCACGCTCGGCTTTTCCTATTTTTATTTCTTTGATTTCCCCAATCAAAAAATTGGCAATCAAACTAAACAGATACTTCATAAAAGAAGAAATACAATGTCCAATAAATACTTGTGAGATTTTCAACATCATTAACAATCAGAGAGAGGCAAATTGAAGTGATACTGAGATTTCATCTCACCTCAATTAGAATAAAAATCATCAAGAAGTCAAACAATAAATACTGGTGAGGATGTGGGGAAATATAAACTCCTCTATACTATTGGTGATATTGTAACTTAATGTAAGCACTATGCTATCAGTGTGGAAAATTTTCAGAAAGTTGGAATGGATCCACCATATAATTTTGCTATACCAGTCCTGGGTATCTCTCAAAAGTAGCTGAAATCAGAGTATTATACTAAAACATGCATAGCTATGTTTATAGCAGCACAATTCATAATAGCCAAATTATGGAATCACTTAGGTGTTCATCAAATAACAAAATGACAAAATTATGGAGTTCATACACCATGGAGTTCTACTCAGCAATAAAGAGGAACTAAGTTATGTCACTCGTAGGAAAATGGGTGGACCTGGAGAACATTATGGTAAGTGCGGAAGTGAGAGAGAAAACAGAATACAAGAGGAAATTTAGATAACAGGAGAAACTCCAGTGGGGCAAGGGAGGTATTCTTGGGAAGGGTGGGATAAAGGAGAGAGAGAATTAATGAAGGAAATACTGTCACCGACATTATGTGCATATGTGAGAAGAACATAGAAAATCTCAACATCTTGTATGGGGAAAGAGGAGGAAGTAGAGAAGAGTCAGGGAAATGTTCACCAAGTGCTGTGCGCATATATGTCAGTATCACTGTGAAATAAAATATGATGTGAGACTATAATGCATGAGTAAAAATATTAAAAAAAAGAATAAATGTAAGGTTTTATTTTTATTCTTTGAATATGGTTAACCAATTTTGCCAACACCATTTGTTGAACAGTCTATCTTTTTTCCAGTGTATGTTTTTGGTCCCTTTGTAAAAAAAAAAAAAATTTATTTGAGCCAGGCGCGATGGCGCACGCTTGTAATCTCAGAATTTGGGAAGTGAAGACCAGAAGATTGTGGTTTACAGACAGCCTCAGTTACTTAGCAAGGCCATTTGCAACTCAGTGAGACCCTGTTTCAAAATAAAAAATAAACAAAATAAGGCTGGGGGTATAGCTTGGAGATAGAATGCCTCTGAGTTCCATCCCCAGTAGCACAAAAATAAATAAAACTAAATAAATAAAAGACTAAAAAATAGGGCTGGGAGTGTGGCTCGGAGGTAGAATGCCCCCTGAGTTCCATCTATATTAACACACACACACACACACACACACACACACACACACACACACACACACACAGAAATCAACTGACTGTAAATATGCATATGCATATTTGGGGTTTTTTTTTGTTTGTTTTTTGTTTTTGTTTTTGTTTTTTGGTTTTTTTGCAGATCTGGGGCTGGAACCCAGGGGCATTCTACCTCTGAGCTACACCCCCTGCCCTATTTTTTATTCTTTATTTTGGAACTGGGTCTCACTGAGTTGCAGAGGGCTTCATTAAGTAGCTGAGGCTGTCCGCGAACTGCCATCCTCTGGTCTTAGCTTCCCGAATGCTGGGCTTACAAGCGTGTGCCACCACACCCGGCTGCGTATTTGTTTTGGGGTCTTCTATTCTCCTCCATTGGTCTGTTTTTGTGCCAGTACCATGATATTTTTATTACTATGGCTTTGTAGTATAGCAGCAATACAACTTGTGGGTATCTACCCAAAAGAATGGAGACCAAAAACTAATGCAAGTGTATCTATATTTATAGCTGCACATTTCACAATTGCCAAACTATGAAACCAGTCAAGATCTCCCCATCAACAGATGAATGGATTACAAAACTATGAGATATGTCCACAATGGAATTTTACTCAACCATAAGAGGCCACCTAACTGAGGGGATGGAGAGGGGAGGGATATTTTCTAATGTACATGATGTATATTAACAAACATACCAGTGTCAATCATTAGCCAAACATGAGAAGGAGGGAGGGGGAGAGATTGGGGCTGGAATTGGGGAAGGGCTAAATGAGTGATGTGTGCATGTGTGCCTCCACCATCTTGTACCTCATTAAAATGTATGACTACAAAGCAACAATAAAAAAATTTTTTAAATGTAACAGGTATTTGTTTAATAAATTAAAGAATAAGAGAGAATGAGAAAAGCTGACCAAATTTAGGTTGATTTATTGAGCATCTGACTGCTGCTGAACTTGGAAATTATCAGGGCTATCGAAGATATTTGCAGGCCCCAAGCCAATAAAACAAATGAAGACCTAGATTCATAGAGATATGAATGAATCTATTAAAATTATTAACTGTGTCCTGTCCTCCTATCTTTATAAAATATAAAATATATTGCTATTTATGTCAAAATATCTATTCATTATTTTTCTAACCCCCTTTTCATATTTTTATTTGCATCCAAACTTTTCACTCATTCTCAACGACTTAAAGATAAAAATGCATTTTAACTGTACACAAATGGTAAAAATTTGAATATATTTTAATCAATATAAATAATGTGTGGTGGCATACACTTGTAAACCCAGCATTTGGGAGGCTGAGGCAGGAGTATCACCATTTGCGGACAGTCTTGGTGACTTAGTGAGGCCCTTTGCAACTCATTGAGACCCTGTTTCAAAAATAAAGAATTAAAAAATAAGGCTGGTGGCATAGCTCAAAGGTAGAATGCCCCTAGGTTCCATCCCCAGTACTATAAAAAACAATAAATAAACAAACAAACAAACAAATAATGGTGTTAAAGGACTTATGTTTTCCCTAATATGCCCAAACTAGGGAGTGTTAGAAATACTAGAGGGACTCCAGATAATGGAGGGGACACCTCAGCAATGATAGAAAGGAAGGGTAGAAGAAGAAGGCTAAGGTTGATTAATAGAGGGCCTATTCAAATATGTTTAAGAGTATGAATGTAGCATGGTTAACCTGGGCACTCATTGCTGGGAGAGGGAAGGGAAATTGAGTTGGAGACAGGGCACCAAGAACTGTCTGAATGTATGCCATTTTCAATATGATCCACATAAAAATTTAAAAAACTAAAAAATCATAATTATGTGTACTGTTGTAAAACACTGTCCTCCAGAACATTAAAACATTTCTGCTAAATTTAATAAACAACATAGAATTATGATTGAGAAAAGTAATATTTAAATAAAATCATATAAATTTGAATTTATCATTAAATATAAATTAAATGCTATTAAATACCTAAAGAATAAGCTTATACTTCCAACATTTATTGTAAAACTAGTCATCAATATAAAATTTAGCAACACCCTTCATACAAAGAATTAACAAACTTCTTCTGTATAGAACCAGATTGTAAATATTTTACATTGATAAGTCATATACGTCTTATTATAAAAGCAGTCATATGTGATATGTAAATAAATATCTGTGAATAAAGAAAAATGACAGGAAGAGAGAGAAAGAGAAAGAGAAAGACAGAGGGAGGGAGGGAGGGAGGGAGGGAGAGAGAGAGAGAGAGAGAAAGAGAGAGAGAAACTCTATATTTAGAAATGTACAACAGGTCAAATTTTCCTATGAGCCACAGTTGTTGACTCCTGGTCATATAATAATAAGATATATACAAGTTTATGGACAATATAAAGTGTTTAATATTGGAATATGTCTCTGACCATCAAATGCACTGATTTGTAAATACCACTATAACTTACAGCCACTCGCACAACCACAAAGTCAATGTGAATATTTAAAAGAAAATGAGTGGGAATTCTATTGCAATCATACAACTGAAATTAAGGATTAGGCATGAAATGTCGCCTGACTTTTATGTTGGCATTTATATTGCTCACACCCTTTCAATCTGTTTGTGAATTAGGGGCAGCACAACCTGCAGAAATTCTGCAGGGTTAGGAAGCAAGTTATCTCTTTTTTGAGGATCTCTGGGAGAGAGGCAGGTTGTTTTCTTAGGACAGTGTTGGTCATGGCAGCAACTGTTAGTTGCTATGGTAATGCTATACTGGTTTAAAAGCCAAATTGTGACTGAGCAAGGAACTCAGGAATTTGTTAACAAATTTATATTGGGGGATATGTTTTTCAGGCCCCCCAAGCAAGACCCTTCATACACCTACAATTCGACTCATAATAACATATTTTCAGAACACAACCCAAGAGAAATGCCGAATGTTCTCTCTTGGACACAGAGGATGTTTCCTGGACTCCAGCAACAGCTTTAAATACCACTTGTTCTGATCAAATGTGCACAAAGAGCTTGCTTTTGGCCTGGAAAAGAGTCGGAATTCAATGCCTATTTGTTGAAATCTATATTGTCTCTCTGCAGTTCATTCTTTCAAAAGCTGATAGATCAGTTTTATTCTCATATCATGGTTTCAGTATAACAGGGTGGAGAAAATAAACGTAAACCCATCAATGTAAAAGAAACTGAGGCTTTTTCATCTGAAATGTGATCCAGTTTACATGATCTAACAATGAGTTTTATGATATCACTGTGGGGTATTTTATGCACAAAGGAGAAGCCTCAGAACTGCCGAGATGGTGTTGTCTTTCCCCTGATGTGTGGATTCAAACTACATTAAAAAATATCCTGATATAAGATAGATGTTTAGATTAAGAGCCACAGTGGTAAACACCTAGGATAGAAAGAACCATGTGGATAGATTACCAAGGGTATGGAAATTTTTCATTAAATCCTAATCATTAACAAAATCATTTAAAATTACTTATGGTGCAGAGTAAGTTTAAGTAACATATGTTAAAACTTGGTGGATATCTGAATAAAATTGCCTTTCCACCTGAATATCTAATTATATAAAAGGTCACAGACTCACAGAGGATCATAGTGGCTATCAGTTGCAGGAGATGCCTATCTTCATGTGAGGGAAATGGGGGTACATAACCAATATCAAACTAGACTTAGTGGCTACCTCACTCATTGTCCTCTTCAGTGATACAAACTCCAGGATTATCAGATTAGAAAAATAAGGTCCAGTAACTTTAATATATGTATGTAAATAAATATAAACACTCTAAACCATAGGGCAAAGATTATGTAGTCCTTGAAGTGAATTGGAGTTGTAATTATAATTCTCAGCTACCACCAAGAACAGAGCCAACTTTAAGCATACTGTGAAAGTACACAGGAATGTGCCCCAGTGTTCCCTCAGTCCTTATCTCTTACCAACCTTCTCTATCTCCCTGGCTCTGGGGCCTCAGTCAGCTATATGTTCCTTTCAAACAAATCTGGACTCACAGTTGGCTTGATGGGTGGAAAAGAAAGTCCCACTAAAGTATTAATGATATCTCATGCTGATCTTTTCTGATGTATAAACAATTGTTACATTCCTTCTGAGCACATCTCTGTAAAGGGCTTCAGAGGATTTAAAGTCCTTCGAGATATGTTACAATCAGCATTCTTGCAGGTAAAATGTATAAGACTGACCACGTAACTTAGAGAAAAGGATATTTATTTTCTTTTGGTTTGGGGTTCACTTCATGTGAGGCCAGGGACTGTGGCTTTTAGGGCATGGTGGTGAAAGGTAGAGAAGGTAAGAGCACATGCTCTGTGCTTCTCACATTATGGAGGCCAGAAGCAAGTGAGAGAGAGAGACAGAGAGACAGAGACAGAGACACCGAAATAGAAAGAGAGAGAGACAGTGAGCTCATCCAGGAGGAGGAGAACCATATGTAATCTTCAAGTTTGCACCTGGGATCCACTCTCTGCATCCACACCCTACCAGCCTAGGCCACACCCCTGATAAATCCATTACAATGAATTCATTCACTGCTGGGATTACAACCCTCATGACTCAAATAATCAGCTCGAAACATCAGCAAATGAGCTCTTTAGGAGACATTTTATATCTAACTATAACAAGGTACAAGGAAACAAATTATCAATAGGGCAAAGAAGCAGTAATATTTTATGGGGTTAAAACTGGTGAGAACTCTGATTTCCTGATATACTTGTCATATGTTTGTAGTAAGCACGGTGTTCATCTATAAGGTTGGACCAAACTTACCTTACATCAAGTCCCAAGTATATATTTGAATAAAGAACAGAATTATCATTCTTGATATCTTTAAGAGCCTAGCAGTTTAGACACTATGTGGTTCACGTGCCCCCACTCCAAGATGTCCTGATTATAATTATTTATGATTTTCTCATTGGAAATTATGCAATTCTCTGAACATCGAAGCTACCCAAAATTAATTAAATCTATAAATGATTATAGCATTTTGCAAGCTAGTTGAACTATAAATACTATATCTGAAGTTTAAGAAGTATTAGCAATCAAAAAACCTTGCCTACATTATTTCCCTTATTTGAAAAAAAGCTATGTGATCTGATGGTTAAGTCAGGCTTCGGATTTAATATCTATTAATTCCACAAGAGACAGCACTATTCCCCAAACTGGTGATCAGATGAATATTGTGTGAACTTCTCTCAATTGTGTCTTTCAATTTAAGCAAGTGGGGCCTCCTGTGTGACATTGTAAAGGGCACCTTTAATTCCCTTTCCCATATCTTCTAGGTATTTACATTGGTAACTTTGCACCATGATTGTATTTTATAAAGCCCAAGACTCATTTAAATGCTAGAAAATTATGCCAAAGGGATTTCATTTAACACTGGCTATAGAGGGGATAGAGTTATACAACCCCTATTAATGCTAATGGGAGTTCATGAATAAATCCTCAAGAATATAGAGAAAAATGTATCCCAAGAAGGACATGAAATGGTGACAATAGGCTCACTAGAGCAAAATTAAATGGCAGTTTGATTTTCTGAGCTAATACCTCATAAATGTAGAAGTCACTTGTACTTACAATCATTTAAGAATAGTGGGCTTTTTAGTAACAATTCACACATCTCAGAAGCAACTTAACTCCTAATTTACATGCATAACAATTTTTATATTGGCAATTACCTATAGTTTTCCAATATGTAATGACCTGAGTAACATTTATATAGTCTTCTGGTACTTTGTAATAGTCACTGAATGAATATCTTGATGATAAAATAAATTTTTAGAAAGAAATCACTATGGAATTATGTAGTTTTAGTTTTAATGCCACATTTTAGGAGATACAAGTCTATGTGACCCATCATAAATAGTAGAAGAATAGGACACTTTTATGTGGCATATTGGGAAATGGTTTAACTTATTTTTAAATATGGCGGCAACCTTTGAAAACTAAAATACAATTATAAATAATAATTATCTATGTCTTTCTCGCCGGATACTAAAACTGTTTATTTTTTTAAACCAACTTTATCAACTGCTAAATGTAAACCTGTTATTTTGGATATACTATGGGCTCTGCAGCTGCTGTTAAAGAAAGCTTACCTTTAAAGCTTAGAACGTGAGGATACCAAGTTACCTCACAACCTAACTCTACCTACCCCAGACTGACAGAGGGTACTACAGGCTCAAGGGGAACAAACATACATCAATCACAAATGACCATTGCTACAAGACTTGCTAAAATACATCCCTTGGTATCAGGAGCAGGAGAGCATAAGGAGACGGTGCCTCCTGAAACAGCCCAGGCTTCCTACTTTGATCTGATTCTTATTACTTGTGGCTCACTATGCATATTACCTACACTTGCTGAGTTTGTTTCCTGGTCTTGTATATGGAATAAATAACATATACCACATAAGGTGATTAGATGTAGAGATCATCTGTTAAGAGCATTGGGCATAGTAAGTGACAAATACATAATTATTATTCCAGTAAGATTTCATTGTAGTTGATAGTTACTGGATTGACCCAGCTTTGCTAATTAGAATAACATATAGTAAATTGAAATCAGCCCAGTTGAATCCTTTGAGTTTAAACTACTGCTGTCTTTATTTGCCTCCTCTGGACTGTCTCTGACTTAACGAGATAAGTACCTGTCTTACAGCCCTCATAGGAGGGAACCGATCTCCTTCCCTTTCCTATTGCAATATCTGATTTCCCATCCTTCACAGGAATGGTACTTTATAGAATCAGCAAGAGGAATAGTCACTCATCTTAAAACCCTGTAAGGACCGTACTTGGTATGACCAAATTAAGTTATTATTGATTACATCCAAGCTGTTGGAACAAATGACTAACAAATGACAATTGGAGAGGAATGGAGGGGTAAAAGAATAGATTAATTTTCTACTATTGCAATCTTCCTCTCTTGTACACACACCCCTAACACACATTCTAGACACGATGCACTTTCATAGTGCAAGTGTATTTGCTCCAGAGGAGGGAGAGCAGATAGCAACTCCCTTTGATCCTTGGCTTGCTGGAACTAGCATCAGTTTAGAAAGCTCTCTCAAAAGGAGAAACCAAAACCAATATGTTGGGTCTGGAGTTGCTATTGCTTAGATAAATAGTATAGGGGCCATCTCAGCCTGTTCACAAAGCTTCTTCCACACAAGTGATCTCACACACAAGGTCAGTGTCGCTAATGGGAGCTGATGTCCATGAACCCACTTCTCTGTGGCTCTTATATTAGCATTAGTCATCAGTCTTTGTCATTTCTAAACTCATTTTATTATAAGCAGGGGACATTTCTGTTGTGGATGCGGACTCAGCCCTTTAGTGAAACCAAGTGTAGAACCCAGAAAAACCAAGAGGAAGTAAGTAGCAATATGCATAACATCATCTACCTCTTTCACTATGAAGAGAGTGCTTCAAATTCTCAAAATTTCCCATGGGGCTTACTTCCCTATTTTTTCCACAGGAGACATAATCATAACTCTATGTTTTAAGCTTCCTGGAACTCTTTGATGCAGAAAACAGGCTAGCTAGCTGTGATTTAAACTTCCTTTCTTTCATCTCTTGGGAAAATGAAAAGCTGGCTGGTTTAGACTAGTCCTAGCTTTTATCATACAGGGAAAAAAAAAAAAGTGCCCTGAAGAGAGTATGAGGATGACGTGTGGGATAAGGATAGATGAGGATGGATGAGCTGAATGTTTATGCGAGATTTTGCCTGAGCCCTCTAAGTGCCTTGCTTAATGTGTTTATTTTACAGAGATCTATACTATCCCACCACTTGTTTGTAGTTCCACTAGAATAGGCATGCTTTCTTCTTTTTCTGCCTTATCTTTTTCTTTCTTTTCTTTTCCTTTTTTTAATCTGAGAAAGTCTTTATTTTGCCTTGATTTTTATACATTTATTGATGCATTGTGATTACATCATAATGAGGTTCAAAGTATTATGTACAGGCTTGCACAAGGCACTTGGTGTGTTTTCTTCCAGATGTTAGCCGGGAATGCTAGTCTCTTCTTACATATTAGTGGGATTCGTAGTAATGCCTTCATATATGGACACAACAAGTGTTTGAACGCCTTCCTTCATAAGTTCTCCTTTTCCTCTCTTTATTGTGAGTGTTTGAATATAAAAATAAAATAGGTTCTAAAGTCACTATTGGCATCCTATGCATTATTAATTGTTATAAAGGGATAGTGACGGACAGCTTGTAACCAGAATCATGCAGACCATCCTCAACCAGGCAAAGGATGGCTTTGGGTGTTAGCAAAGCAAGAGATAAAAACTGAGAGCCTATGAATGTTAGGCTGGTTGGTGGTGCTCATAGTAAGGAGTGTGAAGAATGGTAGGTTAGCTTTTCTCCTTAGTACTAACATTTTCCAATATGCTTTATAATTTTATTTTGCTATTTTAATTTTCCTTATTATCTGCATTGTAATGAAAATATACATGCTGCATCATGTATATATACTGAAGGCTATAAGAGAAAAATGAAAGTCTAGTTTCCTTTTACTCAGAGATATTTTTTTTCTTTTAACAATTTTTTTTATTGAACATAAATAGTATACATTTAAACTATATTTGGTGCCCTCTCCTCCTGCCCCCATTTTCTCTTCCCCCTCCCACCTATGGTTGTCCAGGTTAACCATGTCATATTCATAATTTTACACATGTTCAGATGTAGACCCTTATTAATCAAGATCAGCCTTCCTCCTCTCCTATCTTTCCATTCAAACTTTGCTGATATTTCCCCTTCATTATCTGGAGTCCCACTGGTATCTTTTGTGTTTCCTAGTTTGTGCATATTAGAGGAAACATATGTACCTTCTCCTTCTGTGCTTGGTTGATCTCACTTAACATAATGTTCTCCAGGGCTTTCCATCTTCTTGAAAATGATATAATTTTGTTCTTCTTTATGGCTGAATAGAATTCCATTGTGTGTATTTCCCACAGTTTTGCTATCCATTCATCTATTGATGGTGGTCTGGGTTGGTTCCATATTTTGGCTATTACAAATTGTGCTGCTATGAACATAGGTATGCATATGTTTCTGTATTTCACTCAGAGATATTTTTAAATAAATACTATGTTCTTAGCCGAGTATGGTGTCGCCTGCTTGGTGAATCCCAGTACTTGGGAAGCTGAGACAGGAGGATCAAAGTTTCACAGTCAGCCTCAGCTGACTTAGTAAGACCCTGTTTCAAATAATAAAAAAATAGGGCTGTAGCTGTAGCTTAGAGGTTTAATGCCCCTAGGTTCTATCCCCCACCTGCAAAAGAAGCCTCAAAACTATGTTCTTAAGTCTTCATAGAATTATTTCAATAACTATAAATCTTACGTGTATATATTTATTGATTGATTTGTGAAAATTAAACATAACCAAATTTTCCCAAAGTGATTTGCCTAATTACAGTATTTTCCTAGTACCCACATATACTTTATATGCCTAATATAGTTCAATACATAAATATATATTTCAAATAATATTCTATGTATAATCTTTATTTTGTATAGAACACATTTTACTTTTATTTCTTCACTCGGGTATTTTGAAAGATCACAACTTTAGAAGAAAAGACGCTGAAGAAAAAATAATATGGATTCATTTATTTTATATACACTTATTACTATTTATTTAAATATGAAACCAGGCATGGTGGTGCACACCTGTAATCCCAGTACTGGGGAAGCTGAGACAGGAGGATCCCAGTTTCACGAACAGCCTTAGTAAGTAGTGAAACTTTCATCAACCTAGTAAGACCTTGTTTCAAAATAAGAATAAAGTAGGCTGGGGCTAATCTACAAAATACAAAATATTAAGTAAATATTAATATTTATTTCCTTATATGTTACTTTTTGCTACTGTGGATTGAATCCAGAAGCAATCTGCCTTCAGGCTAGAGTCCAATCTTATTTTATTTTTTTTCTGAAACAGGGTATCACTAAATTACCAAGGACCTCACTAAGTTCCTGATGCTAGTCTCAAATCTGGAATTCTCCTGTCTCGGTAGGCATGCGCCATCACAGCCTAATCCTTCTGTATTCTTTTAATAGCCACTGATAAGGTATACCTGAGGCCCTCTGTGTAGTTAACCATATATTTTTATAAAGACTTATTTTAAATATATTTTCTAGAAATCCAAACAACTCATATTTTAATTTGCATGGATCACTTTCTTTTAATATAAAGTCAAGAACTTTATTTCTTTTAAAATAAACATTGAAGATCCTCCATTATACCCACCACCCTATAAAACTTCTGAATGTGGAATGTTCAACAGTCTATCCATTTTAGGAGGTTACAGAAACAGCAAATACTGTGAGTGTGTGTGTGTGTGTGTGTGTGTGTGTGTGTGTACACGCGTGTGCCTCTCTGATTACTTTTGGATGGCCATTCATCTGCATCAATGAAAGACTGCTATGGTATTCTTTCTAGTAATATATTTTATAGTTATTAAATTATTTTTCATTTTCTTCATTTAAAATTCAGTAGTTATCATTTCTTTTCTTACTAATACATGTGTTTCAAGACATGATTTTGGTAAGACTTTGTAGAAATGTATTATCATTTTGTAAGAATTAGATGATATCTTTCTTTTCCTTTCTATTGGACCTTAACCCAGTTATCAGCACTCATTACTTTCTGCCAGGATTTCATAGTAGCCTCATCTGTCTCTTTGCCATCAGCCAGCATCCATATATTTTAAATTATTTAAAATTGCCACTATAGAAAATTAAGTACTGAGCCTGTATGCTCACTCCCAGAGCAAAATAAAGGAAGAAGGTAAAAAAATGCCATTTGCTTTTATCAAATTAGCTTAAACATTTCTGGAATCTTATGCATGACATTTGTAAACACACATCACTGACAAGTATGATCAGAGAAAAACATCATCGGTTAGAAGGACATAATTTCCTTCAGACATGGCTTCCGGTGGGGAAAATTGGATCTAAAAATAAGAACCTGATTATTGGGAGGCATATAGTAGATTCTCAGCACCAAATGCATTCTGTATAAAAGAATTAGATGCATAAGTACCTGCTCACATGAATTGAGTTCCTGTAGCCTCAGGAGGTGTTATAATTACCCTGTTTGGGGTGTTCCATTGGGGGACTATAGGATTTTTATCCAGGCCTATTTCCAACATAATTTCTGAAGTTTAAAAGTTAGAATAACTCAATAATTATAGTTCTCATTGGGAGTCATTCCATTTCTACCTAAGCTTTTATGTAAAGGCAGGATTTGGGAAACACTGAGCACGATAATCCTGTTAAAGCTTTCTCTTGATTAGAAGCAGTTCAATTTATTCCAGAGGCAAATTATTGTGAAAGAAATTCTAAACAAACTTTTTAATGTGCTTTGCTCCTGTGGATTTTATAAATATTTTAGAATATTCCATGTTGATATTTATGGGACTGTATCTATCTATCTATCTATACTGCTTTAATCCATCATATATATGTATATATATATATGTATGTGTGTGTATATAATGTCCAAGTGTATATATTAATTATAAATTATATAATATATAAATTATATTATATAAAATTATTATATTATATATAATATTATATAATATATGTATATATTTTTCTATATATGTGTATTTCTATATATATTTATATATGTGTATTTATATATATTGTGTATTCTTTATATATATGTGTATTTATATATATGTGTATTTATATATATAGTGTATGTATATATATATATACATATATATGTGTATTTCTCTATATATATAAATATATATGTGTGTGTGTGTGTGTGTGTGTGTGTGTGTATTTCTCTCTCTATATATATGAGGTATGAGGAGTTGAACCCAGTCGAATTCTATCTCTAAGCTATACCCTCTGCCATTGTTTTGTTTGTTTGTTTTGTGGTACTGTGGTAATGGAAGCCAGGGGCATTCTACCTCCAAGCTACAACCTCAGCCCTATTTTATTATTTTTTATTTTGAAACAGGGTCTCACTGAGTTACAAAGACCTCAGTAAGTAGCAGCTGAGGCTGTCCACAAACCGTGATCCTCCTGTCTCAGCCTCCCAAATGCTGGGATTACAAGTGTGAGCCACCACGCCTGCCTTACCCTCTGCCATTTTTATTTGTTATTTTCAAATAAGGTCTCTGGAAGTTTGAGGCTAGCCTCAAACCTGCAATTCTCCTGTCTCAAACTTTCAAGTACTGGGATTACAGGCATGTGCCACCACACTCAGCTGTCCAAAATCTTTTACATTTTTTTCGAGTAATGATACCTCATCTTGATGAAAAAACTGGTTTGCCCACTCCAGAAACATGCAGGGCTCCAATACCACAGCCTCTTGAATCCACGTCAAGGTTACATTAGTAGTTGAGACCAGGTTTAAACTCAGCCAGTACCCTAGAGGTGATCAGAATCTTTCCCCTGATTATTCCCAACTCCTGGCTAATTATAGATTCATCCATACATGAATGCCAAACATACCAGTCTAAAAGTCTGAGGATGGTATTCAGGAAGAGAGACGGACACACAGGAACTTAAAAGCTACTGTGTTAGCAGCAAGAGGTCTCTATGTCTTTCTAGCACTTGGGATCTTTGTACCTCTAGAGTCATTTCTGAATTTCAATGCTTCCACCAGAGAAAATTCTTTTATTCTACCCTTGAATACTAAATTTCCTGAACTAAGATGATTTTTTAAATACAAATTCTTCTTATATGGGAGTCACACTGCATAGGTTTATTATATATAAGGCACTTTTTTTTTTAATGTGCTTTGCTCTGCTCTGGTGGATTTAAGAAATATTTTAGAATATTCCATGTTGATATCTGTGGGACTGTATATATATATATATATATGTGTGTGTGTGTGTGTGTGTGTGTGTGTGTGTGTGTATGCAAACTAATCTGTCATATGATCTTCCCAAATGTATATATTAATTATAAATTATATAATATAAAATATAATATATAATGCAGGGACTGCATTTAAAATGCAGAGAAGCATAGCAACCACCTATCTTTTGTTTGATTGTCTACTAAAAAGTATTGTGCTGCTTATTTCAAAGAGTGAGACATCTGAAAATGCGTACAACGAAAGGATTCCAACAACATCATCAATAAGTATGTTCCAAGCACCATGTCAACAAATAATAAAAGCACATTTGCTAATTATCAAGAAGGTTACAATTTAGAAGTCAGGGAAGTCGCTGATTTCGATGTAATCAATATGCCTCAGGGAAATAAATCAGACACCTGACTCTAAGCGGAGGCTCTTGACATTAGAACTTTAAATTTTATAGGATAAGGACTGCACCAAATAAATAGCATTGCAGATGCATGCTGACATGAACACACACACACGAAAAGAGAAGAAACCCTGGAAAGACAGAGGAAAAGGCACCCCCGACCAGAACTGAGGTATCCTTCATCTATCATTTGATTTGCCACTTGGTACTTTTAAGGAAAAAAAAATCTTCAGCCAGCTTTTAATAACGTATGTGAAACTTTATCCACAAACCTAGTTGTACCGAGTATAAAAGCAAAGATACTGCATTCTTCAAATTATTTTAATTTTATCTTAGAGATCTCAGTTTGTTTTGAGGTTGGAAATTAAGCCTAATTTGCAGCCCTTGCTGGGTTGCTTACCTTTTCCTCAAGCTGGGGTGAACCTTGCTACCCTCCAGGCTGAAGGGCTCCTATATCTACCTGTTTTCGACTATCCTTGGGACATGCACACTTGAGCCAGCATGGCCCTGAAGACTTACCATTTCCTCATGGCAAAGCTAGGAAGTTTGCATCATAGAATCCCAAGACTGGCAACCCCCTCACAGATTCTGAGATGCTCCCTTTCATATTTTAGAGAACCCTCTTATCTATTTTGGGCATAGAATTTTAGACATTCACCAAAGTCTACATTTAAAAATGTGGTTTAGATGAAGGGAACACCTGTATCAACAGTAGATTTTATAAATTTTAGAGTGCCTGGGGAAAAGTAATTATCATAATACATTCCCAATATCCCCCCCAAAAAAACCTGTTTGGACACATATTTCTTGAGTGTATGCTACTAAGTAAAAGTTATGGGGAGGATATTGTTTTGGAATGAGTCCTGCACTAAGGCAACTGGTCAATCATGCTCGATGTCATGCAATCAGTCTGAACTTAAGCGAGGCCGGTTTTCAGAATAACCAGAGATTCTCGGCAAACAATCAGAAGAGACCCAGTTTACTTGAGTTAGCATGATGAGAAGACCCTTCTGTTTAATCCTGTAGGGAAAATAACTTTGGGATGATCCACCCACTGTTGGTCCCATTTGCACTTCTTTAACCCTTTCCCAGCTCCAAAGCCCACCTCCTCTGCTCACCTCATCAACACACCCTTTCCAGATCTTTTCAGTGGATCCTGCCTGGTTCATAAATTGCTAGTGAAAGCCAGTTTGATCATTGAATTTGTTGATATTTTATTTTTTCTTGGTGCTAGATAGACATTAATATAGGTGCTTAGGTTCTAGTGGAGGAGATCAATGATAAAGGAACTAAGCAATAATACGGTGTGTTTACAGATGGTAGGTTTATGATGAAAAATAACACAGGTAAAGGGAAGCAGAAAGGTGAGTTTCAACTTTAAATAAGGTGGGCTTGAGAGGCATGAATAATCCAATCAAATACTGTGAGAAGGCAAGCCAGGAGGTTATATGAGAGTATTGCAAAAAGAGGCACCTAGCGGGGCGTGGTGGCGCACACTTGTAATCCCAGTGTTTGAGAGGCTGAGACAGGAGGATCCAGCAGGTTCAAAGCCAGCCTCAGGTTCTTAGTGAGGCTCTCAGCAACTTAGACCCTGTTTCCAAATAAAATATAAAATAGGGCTGGGAGTATAGCCGGGAGGTAGAAAGCCCCTGGGTTCCACCCCCAGTACAACACACAAAGTGTGTGTCAAAGTGACAAAAAGTGTCAAAGTGGGGACAGCTTTGATGTGTTTGAAGACTAACAAGAAACAATGGATGCAGCTGAATTAGGGAGAGAAAGAAGGAGGTGAGAGAAGAAACACATTGAAGGCCAGGCTGCAAACTACCTTGAAGGTAATTCTTTTAGGTCTTGGCATACATTTACACTCAGTGAAGTAGGAGCCATTGGGCATGCAGAGGGTCTCTTACATCTGTGTGTGTGTGTGTGTGTGTGTGTTTGTGTGTGTGTGTGTGTGTGTGTGTGTGTGTGTGTGTTACTGGATATTAAACCTAGGGTCCTTCTCCCTCCAGGCTACAACCTGATCTATTTTATTTTTCATTTGGAAGCAGAGTCTCAATGAGTGGCTGGAGAGCCTCACTAAGTTGCTGAGGCTGGCTTTGAACCTGGGTTCCTCCTGTCTTGGCCTCCCAAGTACTGGGATTATAAGTGTGCTCCACCATGCCCTGTCATATTTTAAAAATGCACAGTGGTCATAGTGCCTTCCCAATTTTTTGATGCATGCTGTTGTCCATTTTAGAAGAAAATTTAAACAAAACCAAGAAAAATATTTTTTAAAGTTAACATAATAAAAAATAAATTCAAAAGATTGCATAGTTTTAAATCTTTTTTTCTAAACAAATCAGGTGATGAAATATAATGTAATGGCTCTTCTGAGCAACTTGAAGACAGGAAGTTACGTTTTCCCCAGATGGGATTTTTTTTTTTTAATTTGTATTTATTTTATTTTAATTTTTGTGGGTCTGGGCATGGAACCCAGGGGCATTTGACCTTTGAGCTACACCCTTTGCCCTAATTTTTATTCTTTATTTTGAAACACGGTCTCACTAAGTTGCAGAGAGCCTCACTAAGTAGCTGAGGATGGCCACGAACCAGGATCCTCCGTTCTCAGCCTCCCGAATGCTGGGATTCCAAGTGTGCACCACCACGCTCAGCTAGATGTGATTTTTAAAGGGCTCCAGTGCAGGCTGAGCTCCTCTTCCAATAAAACCAGGAGAGCCCTAAGACTCCAGGTGGAGCTTACCTTTAGCTCTCCAATCAGCTGGAAGTTATACATGAGCCAGAAACCATAAGCCAGCTGCTATTGTATTGGCTACGTAAGAGTCACTGCAGTAGAACCTTACTCTATATAGTACATTTACAAGTACTGCAGGTTCTATCATCAAAGTTACAGAGGATGGCTTTATCTCCAAAGGGTCAAGAGCATTTTGAATATTTATAGGTAGATTAATCAGGTAATAACCTAGAAAATGTGTTCTGCATAGGTTTTTTTTTTTTTTTACTTCCAGATATGAGAAATGGGAAAGAGCTATTCATCAAAGCCATGGATTATGATTGTGATTAACATTTATTTCTTTGAGCTATTTCTATTTTTATATAAAATACACGGAGAACTTTATTAGCTAACTGTAATAGCCCTATGTAATTGTATTTATGCTGTTACTAAAGAACCTTAGCTCTAAAGAACATCACTTTGTTGCTGTTCGTTTATTTATAAGACCAAAATGCCCAGAAAGAGACAACAGTTCTGCCGTTATGTCTAGCACTTGTTTTAACATTCTCTCAAATATTGTTATTTAACTGTATCTAAATTACCGTATTGCCAACTAAATTACGACGACCTCAAAATAAATTGTTCTAATAATTGTTTATATTACCTAAAGAAATTTAGCAAAGTCTGGAACACAGATGTTTGGTAAATGCTTAAGTGTGATTTTAAGACTCCCACTCAGCTGTAATTGTTTTTTTCCTAGGCTATTGCCGTTCTCTAGGGATAGTATAAATCTGAGAAACCAATCACTTATGTAGGTAGTCCACTCCTACCATAAATCTTTCATATTAAAAAGGGAGGCAGACTAATCTGAAAAAGGGTAAAATTCTAAAAACAAAAGAAGAAACCCTGGTAAGAACTAAAATGTTCCATACACTAAATAACAAGACCAAAATGTTTGAGAAAACTGTCAAAAACACTCCATGTAGAAAATACTCTATGTTGAAAATGTCTGCCAGACAAAAACTCTAAACATAAGTCAAAGAATAGATAAAAGCACCAAAAATCAAGAAAAAGGCACAGGGTAATTTTTTTTTCTGTAAATGTGTAGGCATTGTGAATTAGCACCTTAAGAGTGACAAGAGTGGTTTCTGAAAAAAAACATAAAAGATTAACTCTTTGTTATGCAGCCCAGTAAAGGTAAAAAAAAAAAAAAAGTGGGCTTCATTTTGGATTTAAAAAACACAATTTCTCTGTTTTGTGAAGTTTCATACCACCAGGCTGATAAAAAAAAAAGTGACAATTTTCCTCTATTCATGTGTGTGAACTGCCATTTCACCTTTTCCTCTCACCCCTCAGTGAACTTTCCTTTTTATTTTATTTTGTTCACTTCTGTAGAAAGCGAGGAAGGTCATGATGGTAGAGATGACAGCGGATAAAGCCTACAAAAAAGAGAAAAACCATCGAGGCCAAGGTCAGAGAGGAACAGCGACTAGGGAAGGACCTGATGAACTAGGTATGTTAAAGTGTAGAAGAAAAGAAGGAGCGAGAGGTGCTCAAGCAGCTCCAGCTTCAGGCTTGGTCTTCCCAGAGCAACTGAGCTCTCCAAGTACAAACTGAGCTGGCCACACGGAAGCTTCCCCTTGCTAAGCCTTGTGCAGAATTCATAGGAAAGAATGAGGAAAAGAGATGTTGTTTTTAGGCCACCAAGACTGAGAGAGGTTTTGGTAGAATATTAGTTACCTAGAATGTGGAGGAACAGTGATGTTCATGACTACGGACTTTTTCTTGAGAAATGATGATGGTCAGAAGATAATCCAAAACTATCATTAAGCCGGGGATGGTGGCACACTCTTGTAATCCCCGAGCTTGGGAGGCAGAGACAGGAGGATCGCACAGGTTCGAAGCCGGGCTCGCTGGCTTAAGAGACCCTGTTTTCAAATAAAAATATAAAAAGTAGATGTCTGGGAGTGTAGCCTGGAGGTAGAAGGGTTTCCAGGAACCCCAGTACACCAAAAAAAAAAAAAAAAAAAAACTATCATTAATATGTTCAAAAGCAGCAGGGCATGGTGGCACACACTTGTAATCAAAGTGTTTGGGAGGCTGAGACAGGAGGATCATGGTTTGTCGACAGACTCGGCTACTTAGTAAAGTCCTTTGCAACTCAGTGAGAACCTGTTTCAAAATGAAGAATAGAAAAGAAAAAAAAAAGGACTGGGGGTGTAGCTCGGAGATAGAATGCCCCCGGGTTCCAACTCCAGTACCTCAAAAAGATAATAAAAGTTCAAAACAAAGCATATTAGCGACCATAACTATATATAAAAAAAATGCTTCCAGAATGATGATAAAGATAGATTCCTTCTTTATAAAAAAGGGTATTGGTGCATTAAAATTGTATATGACAGTAAAATTCATAGTGATACACTCATAGATGGACACAAATTATTTTGGGCTTTCTTCCTTATACTTCCACTTTCCCTCTCAATGTCTTCCTGTACATGATGGTGATATTTATGATCTATTTATGTATGTACATGACATTTGGTCAGTTTACTTCCCCATACCTTTATTTTCCTCCCCTTTTCCTCTCATGATTCCCTTTCTCTATTTTACTGGTCTTTTTCTCTCATTTTCATGGAACATTTTCTTTCCTTTTTTTCCTCTCTAGCCTCCATCTGTGAGAGAAAACATATGGCCCTTGATTTTCTGAGTCTAGATGATCTCACCTGACACGACTTTCTCCAATTCCATCTACTTTTCTGAAATAACATAATTTTGTTCTCCTTTAAGGCTGAGTAAAACTTCTATGTCTAACAGATTTTATATTCATTCATCTGTTGATAGATGTCTACGCTCACTCCATAACTTGGCTATTGTGAATTGTGTTACTCTATACATGGATATGCATATATCTTTATTGTATTCTGACCTTAAAATTTTTTGGAAATTTACTAAGATGTGTATAGCAGTCATATGGTTGTATCATTCCTCATCTAGAATAAAGATATAGCCAAGTAAATGAAAACAAAAACTTCCCACCAGAAATGTGTGGATAGACATACAAAAATGTGATTCTTCAGACTACAATAAAAAGTCAGATTACGAAGGACAAACATCCTACAAAATCTAAACTTGACTGTAAAAATAAGAATTGTAACTTGACTGTAAAAATAAGAATTGTAACATTTTTGTCATGGAGTATGTAGATAGGTAAGTGAGTAGGTTGTTTAAAGGTGTGGATTTATAATGTGCCCCTATCTCTCACAGAGACAAGGTAGCCATTTTGGAAGCAAGGTTTGGTTGCTAAGGAGAGGACCCTGAGGATGTGCTCTTGGGAATTATATATAGTTCCTCCTCTCCCTGCTGTCCTTCTGCTTTTGACCTCTCTGATGTGAAAAGAAGATCCCACATGCTCTTCCTCTCTTTGCTTCCCAATGCCATGCTCTGAGCTTCAGACCCTGGCTTCACATGGACTGAACCTAAAATCTCCTGAAAAACTGAGAAGATACATCTGTCTTCCTCTATGATGTGTGGTCAGTTGTCTTGAATTATATTAGTAAGAATGTCAACCAAGACAGAACTTGGTACCAGAGGAGTGGGGTCGTGATTGTGTCTAAATCTGATCATGTGGATTGTGAGTCTTTGGAAATGTTTTGTGAGGAAACCAGAATGGCCAGAATGTTGCTAGATAGATAAATGGTATAGACTGTACTCAAGATATTTCAGAGGGCAAAGAGGACGCTCTAGGAAAATGGAGTAGATTCCATGCATGTTACATTCTGGCAAAGAACTTATCAGCATTTTCCTCATATCCTGAAACACTGCAAGAGGCCAAACATAAAAATGATGGCTTAATTAATATGGTGGAGAAAATCTCAAAATAGTAGTGTATCCACACTACATTATGAATATTGATGTCTACATTCAGTGATTTGTACATGAAATTTCAAGTGTGAAAAGTAAAGCAGAGAGAATTTATATATTTGTAGTTTGGCCAGAAAGTTACATATAAAACTGGAGCCCCAGAAGGATGATGTGATGAAAGAAAAGAAGATAAATGAAAGGAAAGAGGAAGGATTTTCCATGATAGAGGCAGGTTCAGCAGTGGCTAAGATAGAGGTGGGCCCAATAGCTTTGGTTGAAAAGATCCCAGCTGCTGTGATTGATAAGGGTATATCTTTTATCTTTTCTGCTGGGCAGTCTAGCTTGGTGTTCATGTAATGCTGATTTTGCTGGGAATAAAAGGGGTCATGGAGGCTTCCGCCAAGATTTCAGAGGAAGATCTGGGAGGCAAGACAATCTGTGGCAGGTTCATAATCCCTATGAACAGTTCCAAATAGGGCAATTTTTGAAGCTGTGTGGTGAATCCAAGGTTATAGAAAAACCTCCTGAGATTTAGAAGTGTATTTCTGTGGAATAACTGAGGAAGGCTAAATGCTACAAGCTGTAAACAATGGAGACAGGATGGCAGAGCCAATATGATTTCCATTGCAATCAACCAGACCATAGGAGCAGGGCTGCCACGGCACTGCACTGTGGACATCACTTCTTACTACTATGCGCCCAAAATGCCAAAATTGGAACTAAAGGATCAAGTGCTTGTCACTGCTAAAGTTGATGCTGTTTTGGTCCTATTTCTTCTTTCTGTGGCCCTAATCCTCCCTTTTCAAGTGAAAAATCCTTAAGCTGTGACATTGTACATTGGATGTATGTAACTTGCTTTTTCTTTTTACAGGGGCTCACGTGTAAAAGTTTACCTTGAGTCTCATTAGTGACTTTGGATTTGGGGACTTTTGAGTGATGCTGGAACCATTAAGATTATGGGACTCTTGGAAATGGACTAACTGCATTTCCCACTGTGATGTGGCCATGAGGTCTAGGGGCCAAGGGGAAGAGTATAATGGTTTGTATTTAGGATGACTCCTATTAGGCCCCATAGAAACAAGGTAACAATGTTGGAAGCAGGGTTTGGTTGCTAAGGAGGGGCTCCTAGGGTTATGGCCATGGGGATTATACCTAGTTCTTCCTTCCCCTGCTCTCTCTCTGCTTCTAGACTTCATTATGTGAGGAGCAGAGCTGTATATGTTCTCCTTCTCTCTATTTTCCTCACTTATGCTCTGAGCTCCAGACTCTGGCCTCACATAAACTGAACCCAGAAACTCCTGTGAGAAACTGTGAGCAAATAAACCTTCTTTTCTTTAAGTTGTGTGGTCAGTTGTCTTGTATTACAGTGGTGAGAGTATTGATGAAGGGGTAAAATGGATATTCAGTGAATATTCTCAATATTCACTAATTCAGTGAACATGGAGAATTTATAGTACTCAATTGCAATAGTAAAGATTCACTGTATCTTGGAAACCACATAAGAAGCACTTATGGAGTATATCGTCAAAGTTAAATTTAAAACCAGAATATTACCTGGCATAAAAAGAAATGCTCATAAATATGAAGTCATCAATCTTAAAAACCATAAATTATATGTTCCTAAAACTAAAACCTTCAAATATATAAATGTAAAGTTAAGTTCATCAATTTAAAGGCCAAAATAAATAAAATAATTCCTACATTGTTGTAGTAGATTTTACAACATTTTTCAGCAATTGATAGTAAAACAAATAAAAAACAGTAAATGTAATAATAGTCATAATAATATAAATCACTATATATATTATTATATTTAATATAATAATATAAAGTTAATGTTTGTAGAACATAGAAATTAATAATTGAAGGCTATATTTTTGTCAAGTAGATATATATTCACCAATAAACTCTATATACTAATCCATAAACAAGTTTTGATAAGTCTAAAAGTACTGTTAGAATACACAGTTTTCTATTGACCAAATTGTAACTAAATTAAAAACTGATGATAAAATATTGGAAAATTATGAATAATTATAAATTAAATATCTAAATTATCCATTCTTCAAAAAAGAAATCACAATGGATTTTTGAATTTGTTCAAACTTAATGAAAATGAAAATACAGATTTTCAAATGTAGCATTTAAAAGAAAAAAATACTTATTTTAGAATGAAAACAAGTTCTTAAAAGGGAGGTTTAAACAAATTACTTTAAGGTGCCTGATAAAAGGAGAATAAGCATGAGAATGCAAAAAGTAAGATGCAACAAAGGATATAATATAAAGAAGTGATACAGAAAATGTGATTATTAGGCAGATCAATAGAATTAATATAGCTTTGTTTAAACTGTTCAATGAAAGAGAACACATTTTCCAGTATCAAGAAAAATAAATTATCACTAGAGATCTCCCAGATAATAAGTGAATAATAAGATAATATTATGAATACCTTTTAGTCAACATAGTTAATACTGTAGATGAAATGGGAAAATTGCCTTAAACATTTAACTTTCTAAATTGACATACATTAATCTATAGAGTGAACAAAACAATCCCAATTAAATCCCCATAAAATTTTTAGACATTTGTTAAAGAAATAATATTAATAATAAAAATAACTAAAGCTGGGTGTAGTGATACACACTTTTAATCCCAGCATTTGAAAGGCTGAGGCAGGAATATAGCGGTTCTTGGACAGCCTCAGCTACTTAATGAGGCCCTTTGCAACCCAATGAGACCTTGTTTCAGAATAAAGAATAAAAAACAGGGCTAGAGGTATAGCTCAGAGGTAGAATGCCCCTGGGTTTCACCCCAGTGCTGCAAAATAAATAAATAAATAAATAAACAAACAAATCTGAAATGCCAAATAACTTTTATAAGATAAAACAAGAAGATTTACACAACTTTACTTCAAAACATCAATGCTATGATTACAGTTATCAAGAGAAAAAAAATAAAATCTCAATACTTGGGAAGCTGAGACAGGATGATCTGGATTCATGGCCAGTCTCAGCTACTTAGTGAGGTACTCTGCAACTTAATAAGACACTGTTTTAAAGTTAAGAATAAAAAATTGGGCTGGGGGTGTGGTTTAGAAGCAGAATGTCTCTAGGTTCAATCCCTAGCACCACAAAATAAAAATTAAAAAAGTCATGTAGGTAAATAGAATAAAATAGAGCACAGAAAGAAATCCATATATAAAAGCTCATTTCAAAAATAAAATGAAAATTATTCAATGGAGAAATAAGTCATTTTTGTAAATGATACTGTATATCTATATGGAATAAAACACTGGAAGAAAATCTTTACTTTTTTAAATTTAAAAAATTTTTTATTGGTGCATTATATTCATAATGGGGTAAAAAACTTGTGTGGACATACATGTACACATCACCCATTTAGCCCCTACCCAATCCTCACCCTACTCCCTCCCATCCCTCCTTCCCATGCTTGGCTTAGTGGTTGACTTTGATATATTTAAGTACATTGTATGCTTTAGCCAATTTTTTATAGGTATAGAATTCTTAGAATACAGAAGCCCAACTAGCAAAAGGGAAAAAAAATACTAAGATAAGTTGAAATTAATTAATAACAAATTAAATTTTGATGGTATCAAATAAAGCTAAAATTCAATGACAGAGAGAATGCTTGGTTTTGGAGACATCATATTGTTACAAAATCAATAAGTGGGCAAAATATAAGAATATTCATTTCCCAAAAAAGTGATATGGGAAAGTAAGTGCATGAGAGCATTCTGAATATTATGAAAACCACAATACACTCCATAAATTGGGGAAAAAAATCAACTAACAGACAAAGTTTTGATGACACTGGGGAAGAAGCACTGGTGAAGATGTGAGGTCACCCATTCACTTTGGAAGACAAAAGTCATTGCTTCAGGAAATGACGCAGCACATCACACTCCTAGGTGTTCATAGAAGAGGTATAAACACTATAGATATTTGATTGTAGAAGATTTATCCATAATATCCTATCATTGATAATCACCCAAATGGCATTCAACAAGTCAGGGGCTAAAACTAAATGTGTATACACATTCAGTGGAATAGTTCTTATAAATAAAAGCAGTGGACCCCAGTATAGAGAAATAAAACAAGAATAAACCTCAACATCATTTTTCTTACTGAAAAAAATCCTAATACAAAAGAGTACATACTGTGTGCTGATTCTATATGTGCACATTTATAAATCTAGGAGAGACAAAATGTAATCTTTTTAAATACTTTGTGTGTGTGTGGGTGTGGTGCTGGGGATTGATCTCAGGGGTAGTCATTCTCCCTCCAAGCTACACTCCAGCACTTTATATTATTAATTTTAAAATAGAGGCTGGCTAAGTTGCTGAGGCCTCACTAAATTGCTAAGACTGGCCTCAAATCTGTGATCCTACTGTCTCAACCTTTCAAGTACTAGGATTATTGGCATGTGCCCCCATGACCAGCTGACGAAAGCTAAGCTTTACTGACAAAATGCAGATCAGCCTTTGACAAGAATTTAGAACAGAAGGATTGATGTATTTCACAGTCATGAAGAAAAAAATTTTTGGACAGACAATAGATACGCCTTGTATCTGGATTGTCATGTTGGTTTCACAAATTTGTACATCTATATAAATGACTGCAATTCAATATATGTAATATATATATGTATATATTATATATTATATATGTATATATATGTATATATATTATATATGTAGATATATGTATATATTATATATGTAGATATATAATATATATGTATGTATATAAAGCTGATTTTAAATAGGAATAGTATACCTGCAATGAAATAATATTAAGCCTTTAACAAAAAGGACATTCTGACTCATGCTACAACATGGGATGCATATAAGTAATATTCTGCTAAGTAAAATAATACAAACACAAAATCCCATGTTATATGATTTCACTTATATGAAGTACATCGAGCAGTCAAAATCATAAAGATGGAAGGTAGAGGTAGAGCGGTGGCAGTTTAAGGCCTGTGAATTGGAAAAACAGAGAGTTGGTATTTAATGGTATAGAGTTTCTACTTTGCAGGATGAAGAGTCCTGACATGAATGGTGACGATGGACGCATATTCTGAATGTCCTTACTACCACTGGATTGTACACTTAAAAGTGGTAAAGGTGGTAAAGTTTGTTGCAAGTATTTTTTCACAAGAAAGGCAATTGAAAGAATACAAAGTGTACATTCATGTGTTACATTGGTACATACAATGGTACAGTAGTAGCATTAATACCAGTGAATAGTCATATTTGCCTATCACTGCAGTTTGGTAGTATTTTTGATGGGAAGGGGTCTCCATTCTGTACATTGGTAAGTCATTAATCTGCTTCTGATTATTAGCTGTATTGTTTCTGACTCCATACTTCCCAAGCTGTGTTTCCTGCTCATTTCTCACGAACTTCCTTTGCCAGGCAACCTGGTACCCATTTTGACTCTGTATCTTTTCATCTATGACATCTATTTTGTCATGATTCCAGACGAGTCACAATGAATGGAAATAACACTTTTGGAAGTCATCCGTATGTGGGATGGCTTGCAATTACAAAACTATACAGTGAAATGATAGCAAACCAAAACTTAATTATCCTCAAATTCTCTTCCTTCTGTGTCAGAGTGATCTTTTTGTCCTACCAGCCAGGTTAGAAAGTGAACTAGGAGGAGATATCATAGTAGAAAGTACAAGCAATCTTATCCAAATATTGTTAGTACCATGCATTTATGGTATTTAATTAACATTTATAATTATTAATCATTGCATTTTATTTAATATTAATATAATTATCATATTCAATAACAATACTTAACAATAATTAGCATTACAGGTATATTAACATATTGGTAGTGTCCCTCAAAATGGTTTGAAAGGAGCCTTTTCTAACGAGGGTTCTTAGAGCCTAAGTTTTACCACACAAGGCACTGAAATCCTGCCTGTCTCTGCCTAGTGATAAGCATGAAGTCCCAGTGTTTATAAAGTTGGACTTATCACCTGCCCTCAAAAGTCAAGAGACAATATTTAAGCTTCCTTAAAATATTTTCTTACTACACCTATGTGTGTAGATTCATAAAACAAGAAATTAATTGAGCATATTACCAATATTTGCATTAGTCAATACTGAGAGAAGGTGTCCTCTCCTCGACCTTTGTTAAATGCTATTTTAAGGACAAGTGAAAATACCATAGCTACTTCCTCCATCAAATGCCTTCTGAAAGACAAGGCTGGGACTCAACTGGACAGCTTGCTTAGGAAAAATGACTCATTAAGAATCATTCTAATACCCTTCCTCACTGAGCCAACAAAATCCTAAACTACCAGAGCATAAGTTTGGCCCAGTCTAAACCAGTTTTCTCCTTGGAACACTGGTCTAAAAGACCCTAGCTGAGACTCAAAAATCATATTAAGGCCCACCCATGATATCTTCTTCTGACACATAGCCAAGGTTCTATCAAAGTAGACTTTTTCCTTCCTAAATATATCTAAAACAATTGACTGCTTGACCAGCATAACTTTTTTTCAGGTGGCCTTTGGGGAAGTGAACCTTGGCCACAGAGAATAGTAGTAGAGAAATCAGTGAGAGGCAGAAGAAACCCATAGGAAGTCCTTAAGTTTTAACACATGTCTATCTCATTGATATTTGTTCCTATATGAAGTAAGCTCAGACCAAAGGCTTAGCTTGCATGAAAAGTATTCACAAATTAAATAAGCAATTCTGCCTGAAGCAAGGATATAGTTAGAAAATAAAGACAAGATTAAGCTTTACATTTCTGTGATATCCAGAACTGTATCAGATATTCTTATAAATATAGTAAATTTATCCAAGGAGACCTTTTATTTAAAAAAATGTAACTAATATATAGGACCTTTGCTCATTTTCCTTTGTTGGTTTTATCATTGAAAAGTATTTTAACTCTGTTTTAGTTTCCTCATCTGTATAATCACAATACTTTCTACCTTCTAATTATCTTCAAAAGATAGTATGAGAAATAATTATAGGTTTAAAATTCTATTCATTTTTGTAAGAATCACTCAAAAGGATTCTATATTAAAACTGAATTATTATTAAAAAGTAATTAGTCTCACTCCCAAATAATTAATGATGACACTCTATGATGAAAAGTGGCTTTAGGAAGTACAGGGAAAAACAATTTACAGCTATTTTAATTAAACACCGGGTATTCAGAACTGAAAGAAATCAGTTTTGCCAAGCTATTTGTATACCAAAAGAATAGAATTCACAAACTGTAATTCACTAAAGGTCAAGCATAAAATGAATCAGTTCATAAATACTAATTAGTGTTTTACCAGTGATTGCATGGGAACATTTATGGATGCTAAATTAAATAATAGAGATTAAAAATGGAGCATGTGGGTAGAATCAATAATTTATTCCTCCCACTCTAATCAGGATTTCTAACTATTCCATCTCTTGAACATAATTAAAGTCTTTCCTTTCTCCCTATTCTCCTCTTTTATTTCCTTTATGAATAGGGCTGTTGATAAAAGTTTTAATGAGTTTATGTTAAAAGTAAGGGGAAATCAGCATAATTGAGTTAGAAAATGTTATTATAAATTAAATTGAAAAGCTTTTTATTTGTTTATACATCACATTTTAGCGTTTTACTCAGGCCTTGCTATGGTTTGGATAAATGTGCAAAAGGTTTGGTTCCAAGTCCATGGTGCTATTTATTGGGAAGTGGTAGACTTTTAAGAGGTGACTTCTGGTAGGGAAAGTTATATTATTGGGACCATAAACATAAATGAGATTGTGGTTCTTCAGTCTTTTCTATTCTCTTTTCCTTTCATTCCCTGGCTACCTTGAGTAGGCAGCTCTTCTATCACCCATTCCTGCCTTAATGTACAGCCTCACCACATATCCACATGCAGTGGAGCCAACCAGTGGTAGGCTAGAACTTCCAAAATTGTGATCCAGGATAATCCTTTCATCTTTGTAACTTGACATAGCAAGTTTTTTGTTATAGTAATGGAAATCTCACTAACATACTTAGGGAGATGGGGAGCTTCCACATGCATAGATTTTTATCTTTTGCCATACATGACAAGAATCCTTAAAAATACCATTAAATTAAATAATACTAAAAAATGAGTATTTTTAAAATGTAATTTAGTAAGCCAGGCGTGGTGGCGCATGCTTGTAATCCCAGCATTTGGGAGGCTGAGATCGGAGGATCACGGTTCGCGGCCAGCCTCAGCTACTTAGTGAGGCCCTTTGCAACTCAGTGAGACCCTGTTTCAAAATAAAGAATAAAAAAATTGTGCAGGAGATGTAGCTCGGAGGTCAAATGCCTCCGGCTTCCATTCCCAGACCTGCAAAAAAAAAAAAAAAAGTAATAATGTAATTTAGTTTATATTAAAGAGAGGCTATGTGGTCATTATAACTCAAGGGCTGTTTCAAATCTGAGTAACAACAACAAAAAAGAAATTATACATTAATATTTTTTTCTTTGAAACAAAATACTTAAATGCAATCTACAAATTTAGTTTGAAGAAATTCAGATACTGACTAGGACAAACTAATTTACTCAGAGATACTGCTTTTGTTCTATAATTAAAATTAATCTGTTCTAAAAATCTTCTGTTCCATGGAGGATACCATATTTTAAGCAATCCATCTTTCATGTGCTCCAGCCTGATGATGTATTATATTAATACATCATTAACAAGACAACTTTCAGAAATGATGTATTAGCATAACATCACTGAAGAAACAGTAAGGATGAACAGCTCATTAAGAGTTCAAATTAGTCTTTCAAGAAAGGAATTTTTTGTTGTTTCTGAAATGTGAAGAACAATGATAGTAGCACATCTGATTGCCAGTAAGTTATCAAAAATAGGTGAATATTAATACAAACGAAAACATTTACCAAAATGTGAAAAGTAGAATTTTATTTTTGATAGTAGCTACTGCAGTCTTAATGTCCTTCTAAGACTCATGCATTGAAGCCTTAGTTCCCAGTGCAGTGCGATCAGAGGTGGAGCTTTTGCAGACTGATCAGATTATGAGGTCTCCAGTCTCATCAGTTAGACTAATCCATTGGAAACTAAATAAACTACTGGGAAGTGGTGGACACCTCAGGCAGGAGGGGCAGTGTTGGAGACAGTAGGTAACCAGTGGTGTTCCCTTGGCGTGCATAGGATCCCTCTCTCTCTCTCTCTCTCTCTCTCTCTCTCTCTCTCTCTCTCTCTCTCTCTCTCTCTCTCTCTTTCTCCCTTCCTCCCTCTCTCTCTCTCAATCTCTCTTCCTCTCTCTCTCTCTCTCTCTCTCTCTCTCTCTCTCTCTCTCTCTCACACTCATACACACACACACACACACACACACACACACACACACACTCATCTCTATCTCTATTTCTCTCTTCCTCTCTCTCTCATTGCTTTTTAGCTGCCATGACCTGAGCTCTCTTCTTTGACCATGCTCTTCCACCATGAGGTTCTGTCTAACCTTAGATACATAGAAATGGATTGACTGCTCATAGACTGAAACTCTGAAACTATGAGTCAAAATAAATTTTTCCTCTTTTAAGTTGTTCAGGTGAGTATTTTGATATTATCTAAAAAAACAACAACTCCCCACCTACACTGTAGTTCATGACTATGAAGAAATTCTTAATGAAGTAGGTGAATGAATGCAATCAAAATTAACTAAAATAATTTTCAATCTCTGCAATATTTAATAATATTCACTACCTGCAATTCTTTGATAGGATTTTATACTATTGTTCCTGAGTGTACTATAATTAAATATCTTAGTAAAAAATCAATGTGTAAAAAATATACATGCCTACAGATTTTGGGGTATATACTTCTGCATACTTCTATTCTTTCAACATCATTAATATTTCAGATTTCTAAATCTTGGCCTTAGGTAGAAACAGAATATAAATATGGTATGTCTTAGTATTTATTCATAGTACCAAGAATCAAAATAGACCCACTGTTGAAGTTCAATGATTAGGATTTGAATGTACCCCTAGCTCTCATGAAAAAAAGTAGCAATGTTGGAAGCAGGGCTTGGTTGCTAAGGAGATATCCATGGGGATGTGGCCTTGGGGACTATACACAGTTCTCTCTTCTCTCTACTCTCTCTCTCTTTGCTTCCCAGAACCATTCCCTGAGCATCAGACCCACGCCTCATATGGATTGAACCCAGAATTGCCAAAAAGTATGTGAGCAAATAAATATTCCTTCCTCTAAGTTGTTTTTGATTATATCAGTATCAGTACAAGTGTTGAAAAGACAGGAAGCAACCAAAAAATTTCATTTGGTTGAGTTTAACTTTTATATATTTAACAAAGTTAGTTTTAGGAAAAGGCACTGGAAATATATAGCCTAGTGGTTAAACATTAAAGCTAAAATTAACCAGTTATCATAAAGCTAAGTCAAGTAGAAAAATCAACAGTTAGAACATATTATTAAAACCTGTTTTCTCTACTCCCACATCTGTACATCTCTATATTCTTGTACCGGGTAGCTCCCATTTTCCTATCCACTGGCCATCAAAGGCTTTTATGAACTACTAAACTGTATGCCGTTTGTACCTATGGAGTGAAAATAAAATATAAGAGAATAACATCATTAATAGTCTCCTTCTTTTTGGTTCACTTCCTCACTTCCCAACACTCAAGCATGCATACTTTCTTCACTATTACTCTGAACTTCAAATTTTAATTAAAGTTTCATAGCGATTTGATCTTAGAAATGAATTACAAGCCTTTCCGGAAAGAATTCAACCTCACTTGCTTGACAGTTTTTGCTTGGCCAAGGATAAATATTTATAAATAAAACCTACTGAAATTTAGATATAGAGTTTTTAATTTCATTTCTGTTGTTAAAATAGTTTACATCAACTTTATATATTAATTAAAAATTTAGATTCAAAAAGCTACTTGGTACCTTTTGCATATGAACTATTATTCATAAGGGTCCAGAGGAAACAAAAATATATTTTATGCTATCAAATTTAAGGAAAACTTGATTTTCTTCACTTTCTGCAGTGCCTACAAGGTATCATTAGAACAGCATGGTGCCCATTTAAATCTCAACTATGACCTGCCTCACCTTCAGATTTTTTATGTACTCTGTAAGAAAAATCACTTAATTGGCAATTCTGAAGCAACTATCAAATTAGAGTTCAATATAATTAGTGTCACTCTAAATATGCACATTTTCTAAAGTGTTTTAATTTTAATAGGCATGAGAAAATGGAGAGACTTGTACTGTAGTGTTTGGTGAAGGAGAGGTTTCTGTGAGCCTTAGGAAGCCTGCTGGGCTAAGTGCTTAGTCACGGTCTCTGTAGGACAGATCTTTCAGGCTTTTCCCTGTTAATGTTCCCTTTTGCATGAACTCCTGATGTGAACTATGGTCTTAGAAGTTGGCATGCTAGTTGGATGTGGTGGGAGACTGAGACAGAAGGATCACAGGTTCAAGGCCATCCTCAGAAACATATACCTACCCTGTTTCAAAATAAAAATAAAATATAATTGGTGATATAGCAAAGAGGTAGAGATTACCTTAATCCAGTCCTCAGTGGCACATACTGTTCCCCCACAAACACAAGTTTGCTTCCAGCTTCTCAAGATGTATCCTTCTTTCTTGCTCTAATCACCAATAAAGATTAATCCCAGACCTAGTCTCTGCTCAACTACCTTTCTAGGTTTAAATAGTATTTCAGCAAATTGTAACTGAATAAATCAAGCAGACAAGCATCCCCATAAGAAATGTGTCGGTTCCATAAAATTAAAAAACACATATGAAAAAGTAAATTAGAGAATTAGAGACTGAAAAAATTATTAACTCAGAAGTGAAGATCTTTTCCTAAGATCCTGGCTACCTACCATGAATGATTAGAATAATGATTTAGCTGTTATCTAGTTGCTATACAAGTATTTGATGCTTGTGTAACTTAATTTAAATGCCTATCAATGGATGGAACTGGGAGATATTATGCTAAGTGAGATTAGTTAGTCAAAACGTGAAAGGTCAGATGTTATCCCTCAGATGTGGAAGCTAGGGAGAAACTGGGATGCAGGAGGGACTCCAGACAAAGGAGGAGAAACCTTAGTGGAGTAAAGGAGGGGACTTAACTGCAGGAGACAGCAGGGGAGAGGAAGACATGTAGATAGAAACACCACCTCATTCGTCATGAAGTACTCACACAGGCTTATCAACCCTAACCAATGTGTTGAGCACTGGAAGAAGGAGAGGGAGTGGGATGGGGCCTAGGGGAGGGCTCAGTGAGTGCTGTGTGCTATGTGCCTCCGTCACCCTGAACTGCATCAAGATGTATGATAATGATGCACCAGTAAAAATAAATAATGAATAAATTAAGTAATAACTAAATATATAAATGTAAAATAAAGAACTGGAAAAATGAATTAGCTGATCAGATGAATTTAAAAACTATGTTACTGACAGTCAAATTTTTATAACGTTATATAAATGCAGATAAGATGTTTATCGGGCTGAGAAGTATATTATAATTTCTTCAAATGTTTCCTGGAATTATTTAGGGTATTCCCTGGAAGCAGCATCATAGAATATAGAATAATAGTATCTATTATAAATCTTTCTTTTTGATTTACTGACTGAAGATAACTGATCCTTTTCCCTAGAAGAAATCAAATTCAGCACAATGCCTTGATTCTGTAGGAGATCTCAACAGGTTTCTGGATTTATTCTGAGCCTGAGGTTCAAGTGTGGTGCCTTCTCTACAGTAAGTCTTTGTAAGTTCCTATCCACTCTTTTCACCTACATAAATGATAAAGTTTCAGATTCTGTGGGCCTCAAAAGATTGGCTGTTCAGCTAACAGGACTATGTTTGTTAGAAAGGTGCATATTGCCATTGAGACACTCAAACAATTATTATGAGAAATAGGATAAAAATTAATGTTCAGGGGCAATGAAGGAAAAGTGTTCTTATCATAAGAGGTAATAGATGGCATTTTATTGCATGTGTGGGGGTTTGAGGGAAGTAGGAGTATTTTTTTTGTAATGGAAATTGAATCCAGGAACATTCTGCTTCTAAATTATATCCCCAGCCCTTTTATTTTTTATTTTGAAGCAGGTTCTTATGAAGTTGCTAATGGCCTTGATAAGTTTTTGCGGCTGGCTCTTGAAACTGCCACTCTCCTGTCTCAGGCTCCCAAGTACTGAGATTATAGATGTGCACCACCACAGTTAGCTCAATGGGAATAATTCTAATATAAACCATGCTGCCTACTGAAGCCCTTTTCACAATTGTGTTATGCTCTATAAATCTGTAAATATATCCATCCAAAAAAGGACTAAAAATGTAATGGCATATTTATGAATGCAATTAAAATAATAAACAAAGCTAGAAATGGTTGTGTGCATCTGTAATGCCAATTTTTGGGGTGGCTGAGACAGGAGAATCACAGACTTAATGCCATCTTCAGGAACTTGGTGGGGCCCTAATCTTAGTGAGACTTTGTTTCAGAATAAAAAATTAAATAAAATAGGGTTGAGGGTATAATTCAGAGGTAGAATACTCCTGGATTCAATCCCCAGTACCAAAATGAAATAAAATAAAATAAAAACACTCATTACATACTAATGAAGACATATTTCAGTGTAAAATTACTCTTATTCAAAACCAACATAAAAACAATTGATTTACATTTTTAAAACAAATCTTTAATTTCTGATTAAATAAGAGATAAATAACAGTACCTGATTCAAAAATTTGTTTCTCATCCTATGGCTATTTTTTGTTGCTATCACTGGGTCTTTATCATCCTCTTCCATAAATAATATGCTGTATCCACTGGAGTCAATGGTGGCCATACTATATAACAGGAGTCCAGCCAGTGATTCCATAAGAGAGGCTTAGTAGAAATCCTAATCCTAGGATATGAAAACTGGGGCTAATTCATGTATTAAAAGCTCAGAGACGAAGGGTTTAGTTGGAGTTGGAGAACACTGGTGAATTGTTCCTAGAAATGTGAATAAGCATGTAAAGAGATACAGAGGTATATTCATGGATGGATACAGTAAAGTTCCATGAACTGTATTTGAACATAGCCCAAATGTTTGCCCTGCATCTATCAAAACCTACCTCCCCAATGTGATGACATTTGAAGGCAGAGCCTTGCAGGGACGATCAGGATATGATAGAAAAGACCTTATAAGTGGGATGATAACCTTTATAAGAAAGATCCCAGAGAGCTGTCTTATATTCCCACTGTCTGAGAAATTGAGAGAGTGCCCTGGTGAACCAGGAAACCAGGAAATCTACCTGGCCCTGACTTCCAAGCTATTAGTCTATGATATTTTGTTAATACAGCTCGAATAAACTAATACAAACAATAACCCTTGGCTGTCATTTTCTTGTAATCTAAAAATGTTTGTCCCTGGGTTTTCAGGCTGTTGATTGTGATAGATTGTGATATGGGACGGATGCAATAAGTACTCTTTTCCAAATTACAGGCAAGATTAGTAGAAAGAAAAGTTGACCCCAGGTTCAAAATAAAAAGCAAAACAATACAAAATCAGGGTTTTGCTTAGGTATATATAGATATATAGGAACAAATCCAAAGACTATAAAGAAATGCTTAGTATAGAGCGGTGTTTTCTCCTGAGAAAGAAAGTGCAGACTACATTATTACTGAGAGAAAACTAAGGATTTTTTAAAGTACTAGTAGAGTTAAGGTAGATGTCATGTTAACATAAGTGAACATTTATGTAATATGTATGTTCACTGTATGATTACTTTCATGGGTGAGGCACTGCTCAATCATCTAAAAAATGTTAGTCTGCAAAATTTAGATTGGTGAGTAATGTTCAATATTTATGTAATTATAACAAAATTATTATAATTGTTAATGAAGTAAATTGTTTTTCCTTGGCACTTTGAATACAGTGTTTTATTATCTCTTGGATTCCTTTTTGCTGTAAGGATATGGGCAAGCCGGCAGCCATAGTTTTTTTTCTTTTTTTCTCTTTCTTCTGATGATTCTTGTTAGGAATTTTATTCTGTGTAGATTAGGAATCCCTTTTCTTTATTAAGCATAACATGTTCATCACTTCAATCATAATGTTCACCATCGCTGGAAATCATCAGTCGTTATCTCTTTTTATGTTTTCTCTCCCATTCTCTTTATGTATTTCATTTTGGTTTCTACTTAAAGTATTTAGACGTTTCCATTTTGGCCATGCATGGTGTGAAATCTCTCTGATTTCAACGCTCCCTTGGTCTCCTGTGCAACATTCTCCAAAGACTTATCTCACAGGTCACAGATTCTCTCTTCCACTGTGACTGATCTGCAGTTTGAATTGCATTTATTTATTAATTATGTTTTTTTCAATTTATATTTGGCTCTTTTTCAAATATGCTGATCACTTTGAAAGAGTCTTATTTCTTATTTTTATTTCATCAAACAACTTAAAATATTTTAATGCATACATGGATGTTATGTTCTGTGTTTTAAAAGTCTAGTATATATAATGCTTTGGGGAGACTACTTTTATTTAATATGATTGTTGTCATTTATTTTTATTCCAGCTCATTAGTGTTTATTTCTTATTGTATATTTTGTATGTGTGGGGGCTCTTCTTTTGCTAAACTAATAACAATCTGTAACATGTGGCTATGCATACTTAATTTGCTTCTATATAAATAGGGAAGGGACAGGCTAATAACCCTGCATACATTATAGTAAAATTGAGGTGTGCGATCAGAACAGCATCATAATTTTTCAGAAGAAATTATTACTGTTATTTTTGTTATTAACCTAGAGCTCACAAAAGGCCTAATTGAAGGCAGAAAGAAAGATCTCCTGGTTGTCTTGCTTTGCCAGTGAAGAGCTGTTTTATTTTGGAAAAAAATGTAGTGTGTGTGGGGGGGAGGGGGTGGGGGTATATGAGTGTGGGGGTGTGTAATTATGATTATCTTTCTTTTAAGGTAAGTCTCTTAGGAACCCCCATTTATGTGTGAGTTTCAGGATATCTTTCTTATTATCAATTTGCATTCTTACATTCTCCATATGTTGTTAATACCAACCATTTAGCTTCCTGTATTTTGCAGCTTCCTATAAGGCAACTGTGGGTCCCAGGTTTGCTTATGAATTGCTTATGAATTATAGATTGCTGTATGTGTTGCAGAAGAGGGCATCCAGAGGCTCTTGGGAATTCCTGGTGCAATCTCCTAAGTTTAGTTTTGGTAAGCCATTTAGAAATATGCTAGCTGTACCTTATTCCTCCTTTAGTTGCAGATCAGCAGGACAGCAGGTTTAACTTGCTTTGCAGGAGCAGATGTTGGCCTTAGCAGTCTTTATATTTTTTAAAGTGCATGTTAAAAAATTTGAAATTATTTCCATTAAAAAAAATCCATTCTTGCTGGACGTGGTGTGCACACTTGTAATCCCAGCATTTGGAGGTGGAGATCAAGGAATAGTGGTTCACCACGGAGAGCCTCAGCTACATAGCAAGGTCCTTTGCTACTCAGTGAGATCCTGTTTCAAAAAAAAAAAAAAAAAAAAAAAAAACGACTAGGAGGTAGTGGGATCAGGCACTCAGTAGCACTGTGACCCTGCCCGGTTTCCCCATGGGTCCAGCGTGCTCCGCACTACTCCGCCTTGGGCCCAGAGTCCTGCGACCTGGGCCCCAGCTGTTCGGGGGTTCGGCATGCCCCGTCTGACCCCTGCCTGGACCCAGGGTCTTACTGGGCCCGGTTTCTCCAGGGATCTGGCGTGCACCACGCGGTCCGGCCCGGGGCCCAGGGTCCCGCAACCCGGCCCCGACTGTCCCGACTTGAATATAGGATGACTCTGGGTTCCACTCCAGTACTGCAAAAAATAAAAAGAATAAATACATAAAAATAAAAAATAAGATTTAAAAAATAGGGCTGGGGTGTAGCTCGGAGGTACAATGCCCCTGGGTTCCATCCACAGTACTGCAAAAAAAAAAAAAAAAAAAAAAAAAAAAAAAAATATATATATATATATATATATATATATATATATATATTATTCTTACTTAATTCAAAATAACAAAAGGACTCAAGAAAGAGAAAGAAAATGATATTTATAATAATCAGATTAATATATTGTATAAACATATATATATATATATATAAAATTAACCATCATATATATATATATATATATATATATTTTTTTTTTTTTTTTTTTTTTTTTTTGGTGGTACTGGGGTTCCTGGAAGCCCTTCTTCCTCCGGGCTACACTCCCAGACCTATTTTATATTTTTGAAACAGGGTCTCTTACGCCAGCACGGCTGGCTTCGAACCTGCGCGATCCTCCTGTCTCTGCCTCCCAAGCGCGGGGATTACAAGCGTGCGCCACCACGCCCGGCAACCATCATATATATTTTAATCAACTGAAAACTATATGGCTAGTTCCTTATTTCCATTCTTACTAGGATCTTATTTATTATAATTGCTTTATTTTTAAGTAATAAGATACATTTTTAATATCACAAATATGTTATGTAATGTTCTTAATAGAACATAAAAGCTAAGGCTACTAGTTTTAGTAAAAACTGAATTAAGGATATTTTCCTACAAATTTGAGGGTTGTCTTTTATCATACCTATGGGTATTTATTTTATATTTTTCCTAAGTTTATATTTAAACTTTAATTTTCTTTTACTAATCCAAACTAGAATCATAAATAAGAAAAAGAAAAACAGATGATACAGCATAGATACACTGGCCTTTTGAGTTTGTTACTTTCACAAAAGAGGAAATGAAAATCTATCTTTGAGCTCATTGAAATTCAAACTTTCACTTTTACACATGTCATGGGATACCTGCAGAGCAGCCAATATGGTGCAAATATTTTATTGCTCAGCTGGAAATGTTAAAAGAAAAGCTTTTGCATATGATAAATTTAAAGAATTTCATTTGACAACTTGAAGTGAAACATAATTCAACCAGCCTTACAGGATCCGAGTTATAGTTTTACAATTGAAAATAATTACAGGTTAATTTGAGCATCCTGAAAAGCAGAAATTAAAAATAATTAGGGGTTATCCTAAAAATAGATTCTCTTTTATGCATAGGACTCAAAAGGAAGGCAGGTAGGATCTATCAAAGAATCTTGATCAAAAAAACAAAGAAGTAATTGAGAAAATCAAACAATTGCCTTAAAGTTTAAATCACATTAAGGCAGTCTTAGGTTACATAACGACTGAAGAGTCCTGTAAGGTGCAGTCAACATATCTATGATGGCGTAATCAAGAAAGGTGGAAAAAGGTGTATTTTGAACTAAGTGTTCATTGCAACATTTTAAATAGCAAAGATTAAAAAAAAGAACATATTTTCAACTCACAGGCATAAAAAATAGTTACAGCTGAGTAATGAATCTTCTATACCAATCTACAATTCAGTCATTCTATGCAGGCTCCAAGATGTTTATCATTGCAGTCAGAGGTCAACTCTTTGCCTCCTGATACTCAGTTCTAAGCAATTTGAAAATCACTGGGGCTGGACTTATCCGTTATCTCAGAATGATGGTAAGAAGGCTCCCAGCAATACTATGACCTGAACTAAGTATGTGGGAACAGCTGGCTTCAGAAAACCTCTGATCTTGTTACATAAGAAACAAATACAGAGTAAGGACAACCCTAGGTAATGGAGAAGTCCTTTAGGTACAAACCTAAAGCCCAGTTCTGACCTGTAGCCACAGCTGGATCTGATGTAGAGTCTGACAACTGGCCTCCTACTGCGCATGGACTGTGATTAGATTCAAGCCCCTGGTGTCAAGTCACAGGCTCTGCAGAGGTGAGGCTCCTACATCAAGGAGCAACCCCGATGTGGACGCTGTATGACAGGCATGCATGCTGAGCCACTGGTCCTCTCATCTCTACCCAACCTGATGGTGGATAGAGATCATCACCGGCCATATTGCTGCATCTTAACTTAGCATATGGATGTGCCTCTTCAACATACCATGTTTTTATGTAGATACTCTTCTCTGTGATATATGAGAAAATACTGTAAATGTCTTTAAAATAACGGCATCATAGAAAAGTAACTTTCATGTAGTACAATCTAACATTTTAGAGGGCTATCTTAGAGAGAAAAGATGGTGAGATTCTGATGAGTGTCCCACGTGTTTACTTACTATGGGACAGCATTTAAATTCTAATTAATAACAGTCCAAATTGATTAACTGAAAGTCCACTGAGCTTTTTTTAAAAAAAGAAAACACATCTTTACAAGCAAAGGAGTAAACATTCACCTCTAAGTAGAACTGATGGTTCACACATGGATTGCCAGGAAAAAGTCAAATGTTTTTCAAATCAGAACCGTTGCTTTCCAAAGGGCACTGTTTCTTCTGTATTTGTGCATGCCCAAAACAGTTCATACTCCTTTAAAGTACATATGTTAAATAAAAGACTTTTGTTTTTTTTTAAATGTAGGTATTTTGGTATTTAGAAGGAGATTTTGACCAACTAACAACTTTTCCTCCATCTTTACTCAAAAGAGTAGTTTGTCTGAACTTTCCCGCCATTTTTGATTCCTTTTTGTTTTGAGTTTATGTGTTCATTTTTGGTTTATATCGCGCTAAATAACACATAACATGAAACCTACCCTCTTAAATGTTTGTGTCTAATGATATACTGTTATCTGTAAGAGCAATTTTGTACAGCAGACATCTAGAATATTTTCATCTTACGTGACTATAACTCTATATACCCTTTGAGCAGCATATCTCAATTTCCTCATGGCCCTGCTTCTGGCAACCAACATTCTTACAGCTTCAATGTGGCTGGCTACTTTAGATAGCGCTCATGTAAGTGAAATCATGCAGCCTGTGACTTTCTGTGACTGCCTTACTTCACTGGAAATAATTTCCTTCAGGTTCACGCATGTAGTAGAATATGACAGTGTTTTCTTCTTTTATGGCTAAATGATATTCCATTTTATGTATATACCACGTTGTCTTATCCATCTGTAACATGCTATTGCACAGCAAAGGAAATAGTCAACACAGTTAAAAAAAGAGAAAGCAACCTATGTAAAAGAAGAAAGTATTCGCATACTATATATAGAAAAAAGGGTTAATATGTAAACCACATATAGAACATTGCTAACTAAATATCAGAAAAAAGAAAATAAAAATAAAAACAAAAAGAACTTGATGGAAAAATGAGCAAAGTATTTGAGTAAATTTTTTAAAGACATACAAATGGCCAATAGATAAGAAACGATGCTCAAAACTGTTATCCACCAGAAAAATGACCAACACTATAAAAAGTATCACCTCCCACTTATTAAGATGCCCATTTGATAAAAGGCAAAACTAAAAAGAAAAAAATAGCAAATGCTGGTGAAGATGTGGAAAAATTAGAATATAAAGCAGTCCAGCTGCTATGGAGAACAGTATGGAAATGGTGAAACACTCAAAATAGAACGACCATGTACAGAAATTATACTTTGTGGTACTAATATAAAAGAATTGAAGTTAGTTTCTTGAATAGACATTTGTATTCCCATGTTCATTATTAGCAGCATTACCAATAGCCAAGAGGTGGGAAAAAAAAATCTAAGTTTTCCAAGTAATTTATTTTGTAGCCTATTCTCCCCACTCCCAACCTGAATTTCTTGAACTATTGTAACAAAATTCTTTTTTTTTTTAAATTTCAGAGCACATAAATTTAATAAATAAATCCCATCCTAGGATTTGGCTCCCACTTTTACCATTATTGAGGGGGGCAATGTATTTTCTCCTAGGCACTGTTTGTGGTGTTTTTAGGAAATCATCCTTAGTGTAGAATGTAATGATCTTACTACTGCAGATGTGGGCTCTACGGTGAGGTCCTCAGTTATCTGTATTCTATGTGTATTCCCCAAGGTTTGTCCTTTCCCCCTTTCTTGTTAGAATGTCACTTTTTAGCAAGAGCTGTCAAGTGCATTTCCTTGAGAGAAAAACTGACCTGGCCCAATGACTACTTAGTAAGTTCTTTGGCAGACATTTGACACTTGACACTTTTATTTCACTAAATGTTGGTTGACATTTAATATACAATTGTACTAAAAGGGCAACAAATTTGTAAGTCAATTTTGCCTAGTTAATGACTTTTTTTCTGAATTGTAAATGCATTGGGCTTTTGGATGATTATAGTAATTTAAACATTAATCATTGATATTTTATGGAGAAAAGCTTACACTTAAAGTAAGCTTTAAACAGGAAGTTCAAATAAAAAAGTTACTTTCTTTTAAAGTATGACTTATAAGTTTTAAGTTTCCTAAGAAAATTGGTAATTTGGCTTTGAAATCTGAATATTTATTTATTTATTTATTTACTTATTTAATTTTGGTGGTACTGGGGATGGAACCCTTCTACCTTCGGGCTATACTCCCAGAACAATTTTTTAAAATATATTTTATTTTGAAAACAGAGTCTCTTAACCCAGAGAGGCTGGCTTCGAACCTGCACAATCCTCCTGTCTCTGCCTCCCAAGCGTGGGGATTACAAGTGTGCACCACCACGCCTGGCTTGAAATCTGAAATTAAAAAATAAAAAAAAGAAACATTGCTACACAATTCTGATCCAAAAGACCAAAAGAGGAAGACTCTCATAGATGGCAGAAGAGAGATTTTATTACCCTTCTTCCTATTCTTAAAACCACCCTCGATAAAAACATAACCAGCAAAAGTATTTTGTTTGTTTGTAGAAATAGAATTTAAAGGCATAAAACTTGAAATTTGACTGTTCCCCCGAGCCTCTTCAGTATAGAAATTATGCAGCTGTCATTGATTTTAGAACACATATTTCTATGAATTTAGATTTTTATATTTGCTAAAATGCTTACAATGTAATTAACTTAGTTTCTGGAAGAGTATTGAGCTCATAAAAGGTATAACAATATAGAGAATAAAAACATTAAAAATAATAACCAAAACTATCATAGTAACAGAATCTACTGGCATACTCCCATCATTTTTTAAGCAATATGGAGTCATTCTTTTTTTTTTTTTTTTTTTTTGGTTGGTACTGGGGTTCCTGGAAACCCTTCTAGCTCTGGACTACACTCTGAGATCTATTTCATACTTTTTTATTTGGAAACAGGGTCTCCTAAACCAGGGGGGCTGGCTTCAAACCTGCGCAATCCTCCTGTCTCTGCTTCTCAATCGCAGAGATTACAAGCGTGCGCCACCACGCCCGGCCTGGAATCATTCTTGAAGGTAATTGTTTCAAGTGAAAAGAAGTGGAAATGTGGGCATCCGAGAAAAGCGGGGCTTAAGAGCCCCACTAACAACCAATCTCCATTACCACAAAATCAGTGCCTTTCATAGCCAGAAAACACCATCACCAGAGAAACAAAAAATCACCAGGCTCCAGAGAGAAAGTAGACTGAGAACAGAGCTCAGAGCCACAGAGGAGATACACCGGCCTCACACCCGAGGATGCGGCAACAGCGCCATACTGCCGGCGGCAGCAGCGAGTTAAACAGATGGCTACAGCAAGCCAAGGTGAGCCGCTACAGAACAGCCAGGCGGGATCTTTCGGCGCAGGGAGCATGTAAAGCTCCCAGTGGCTGAGCTCAGCATACGCTGCAGTGACTCAGAGTGGAACTAAAAACCAAGAAGAAATAAGCCAGCCTCATGGCTGAGGGCGTGGCAGCAGCGCCATATTGCCACTGGCGGCAGCAACAGCGAATTCACCGAGTCCAGTACAGCTACATCTGCAAACTCAAGAACAGTGAGTCAAATTGCGGGCCACAGAGGAGAAATCCCAGTACTGTACTCCCTGGGACTTGACCAAGTGGGGGAGTGGCAGTGGCAGAGATATCACACCATAGGAGAACGTGCAACCTGGCACCCCCCATAGTTTAAAGCAGCCTCTATCGACTCCCTGGGTCGATTTTTGACTTCCAGCCAAAAATTTCCTACCCAGCAAAACTTTCTATCAAATTAGATGGAAAAATAAGAAGCTTCCATGACAAACAGAAACTAAAGGAGTTTATGTCTTCAAAACCAGTGCTAGAGAAAATACTCAAAGAGATTAACTACAAAGAAGAAATAGGTAACACACACCAGAACCAGAGAAACAAGATTTTCCATTCAACAAAAAACTAAGATTGGTTATCTGTGGAGATTCATTATTTATGTTAGTCTTTTACCTATCTCTAAATGGTATCGTTTGCCTTAATTGTTGTTAAGTTTTAGGATTTCTAGTTGGAATATTAATATACCTTCAGTTATAGCATTTGGAAATATTTTATCCAATTCTATTAGTAACTTTTAACTCTATTTACATTGTCTTTGGATATACAATATTTTTTTAAATTTTTTAGGGAGTTTGTATACTCTTCTGTTGCCTGTGCCATTGAAATCATATCCAAGAAATCACTGCCAATTTCAATGTAGTGAGGTTTTATGATCCAGATTTTCTTCTAAAAGTTTATAGTCTTAAGATTTATATTTAGGTCTTTTATCTATTTTGAGTTAATACTTGTATATGGGATTAGGTAAGGGTCCAATTTTATTCTTTTCCATGTAAGTATTATTTTTCAACAATATTTAGTTAAAAGATTATTATTTCCACCACCAAAGGTTCGTGGAAACATTGTCAAAAATAACTTGATAATATAGGGAAGAATTTAGCTCTAGACTTGTATTTAACTCCAATGGTTTATATATCTGCCTTTAGAACAGTACTACACTGTTTCAATTATTGTAGCTTTATATGGTTTGAAATCAGAAAATATATATCTTCTAGCTTTGTTCTTTTTCAAGATCGTTTTGGGTATCTAGAATCCATATTCCATATTAGGATAGATTTTTTTCTGAAAAATAAATATATAAATATATGATAGTTTCACCTAAAAAAATAGAAAAAAAATATTCTCTGGTAAGAAAGAAAGCAAAACGAAATATTGAAATGTTATCTTTAAGTCATCAAAAGCTTGGTATCAGACAAATGAAACTGTTATGTGAGATTATCATTTTTAATTTTGGATAAATTGCTATAATACTAGAAGTCAACCACTAAGCCAAGCATGGGAAGGAGGGATGGGGAGAGAATGGGGTGGGGATCGGGTGGGGGCTGACTGGGTGATGTGTGCATGTATGTCTACAAAAGTTTGTATCCCACTATGATGCATGAATACAGTGCACCAATAAAAAAAAAGCTTAAAAAAAAAAGAAGTGGAAATGTAAAAATGGAACAAGAATAACTTGGAGAAAACGTGACCCTAGTGGTCTACACAGAAGAGGATGGAGTCACTGTTCACACACTTTTTGTTTCATTTTGCTAGTTTGTACAGTGATATATTTTGGCCATATGTAATTGTAGAAAATCTTTGTAGTATTAAACTTGTCCAAATAAAAGATCATGTATTTCTAAAATTTGCATTGCCACATTTTTGCCACTTTTTTTTCTAGAGATAATACAGAATTCATTCTATGAGTTTCCTTAATTAGAAACTCTGAAAAGCCAGGCCTGGTGATGTCGGCTTGTAATCCCTGTAGTTGAGAGGCAGAGACAGGAGAATCACAGGTTCATAGCCATCTTTAGCTACTTAGGCCTTCTACAATTTAGTGAGATTTGTTTCAAAATAAAGAATAAAAAAAATAGGGCTGGGAGTGTAGTTCGGAAGCAGAATGCTTCTGGGTTCAATCTCCAGTTTCTCAAAACAAAACAAAACAAAGAATAAAGAAATTCTGTTCCGTTTTCATATCTTTATATTGTATAATAAAATTTGTGCTAGTAGAAAGTCTAAATAGCTGAGGGACAGTAACTGTAGGACTATAAAAGATATAAAATTTGGCTCAGAAATTATAGACATTTTTATGTTATTGTTACACATAAAATATAAGCCAAGTAGGAGCCAGGTATGGCACAGACCTGTAGACTCAATGCTTGGGAGGCTGAGACAGGAGGACCACAGGTTTTAGACCAGCCTTAGCCATTTAGCAAGCTTCTTGGCAACCTAGTAAGACACTCTTTCAAAAAAAAAAAAAAGGGGGGGGGGAGATAGGGATGTACCTTCAAGATAGAATGTTCCCGGGTTCTATCCAAGACACCAAGCAAACTGGAGAGATTCTGATTTGAAACAAAATAAAGAATAAAAAATAGGGCTAGGAATATTGCTTTGAGGTAGAATGCCCCTGGGTTTAATCCCTACTTCTGCAAACAAGGGGTGGGGGTGATATAATAAAGCGTTTGAATGGCTTTTTATATTTACTGCAGAAGCTACATGTAAGTTGATGTATGAAGAAAGAGCAGGCACTAGCATTTGCAGGTCCAAGTGAGGGCTTGTGAATATCTGTGAGTCCTCTTGCTTTGCAAATGAACACGTGCAGGATTTGACCTGCATGAGCTTGCTGATAATCCCAGTAATTTAAACTTTGCTACTGATGTATTTATTTCAGTTGAGAAAAATGCTCATAGAGCCGAATATGAAAGGGATCGTTGGCTCAAAGACTCTAACTTTTTTCAAAGTCAGCCACTTAAAAAAAAAAAAAAAAACTCAAGGAAATCCCACTCAGAAAAGCATACTGGACAAAGCAGGTGGCGGCTGGAGTGTGAAGGACAGAAATAAATAGGGGACATTTCACCGAGCCATGGAAGCCAGGATCATGGGTCTGGCTTTTGAAATCTTGAAGGGAAACCAATGGAGTCTTTAGCACAGCAGAGGAGTGACAAGATCTGATTTACATTTTAAAATATCACCTTGTCTGCTGTATGGAAATCCTACTACATAAAGATCAAAGGTTGGAGCAGAAAGAGGAGTGAGGAGGATGTTTCTGAGAGGACCATTGTGCTCTTATTAGAGCAAATTAAGACGGTGATGGGACAGATTTAAGGGGGGGAAAAAGACAAGTTCCATATAAAGGATGCCATTTGGACCACCACGTGAAGATGACAAGGATGCTGTTTGGGTATTTATGGGAATTCAAGGAATATTTTGTAGAATGTTGATATTTAAAGTTATGAGACTAGAGTGCAGTTGATACAACCTTTGGATGTTGTGTGTAGATATGCAAAATAGGAGAGACAAGCTCAGGATAAAGCTCTGCTTGGTTTCAAGTTTCAGAGTTAAAGAGGAGGAGCCAGGCACAAAGACTTAGAAGAAAATTCCAGGAAGATAAGAAATTAAAAATTATGTATAGAATCACAATGCACCAATAAAAGTATAAAAAGAAAAAATTAGTCACTGATGTTGTGAAATACATCAAGTCATTTTGCTAGGTGAGAGCAGGACAAAAAATTGGACAATAGTTTAGAGGAAATATGGTGGTAAGGCAGGATTTTTATTTTATTTTATTTTATTTGCAGTAGTGGGGATGGAACCCAGGGCATTCTACATCAAAGTGACATCCACAGTCCTAGTTTTTGTTCTTTATTTTGAAACAGGGTCTCACTGAGTTGCCAAGGGCCACACTAAGTAGTAGCTGAGGCTGGCCACGAACCATGATTCTCCTGTCTCACTCTCCCAAATGCTGGGATTACAAGCATGCACCACCACACCTGCTAAGGTAGGCTTTTACAAGATGAAAGATGTGTATAATGCTGTAAACTCAGGACTTTGTGCACATGATGTTTCAGCCCAAAGGATGCCTGATTGCTTGTGTCTGCATGGAATCTCCAGTGCTATGCTTGTTAAATGCTTTTAATTATTTTAATTTCATCCCTGTATTGGTGCAATTATCTAACATAGTGAGATCCAAAGTGACATATAAGAGTTAGTGAGTGTATTTCCCTTCCTTCCCACCTTTTTTTTTCACCCTTTAGTTTTTTCAAAGAAATAAGCAGAGGCCAGCTATAGTGGTGTATTCCTGTAATCCCAATACTTGGAAAGTTGAAACAGGAAGATCACAGTTTCAATACCAGTCTCAGAAATTTAGTGAGGCTCTCAGAAACATAGTGAAACCCTGTTTCCAAATAAGAAATATAATACTACTGGGTGTAGACTGTAAGTAGAATGCTCATGGGTTCAATCTTGAGCATTAAGTAAAAGAAAAAGAAAGAGAAAATGAAAGAAGGAAGGAAGGAAAACAGAATTTATAACCTTCAAATCATTGTTTTTGATAGAAATAATGTGTGTGTGTGTGTGTGTGTGTGTGTGTGTGTGTGTGCATGTGTGCGTGTGTGCGTGTGTGTGCTGAGGAGTACTGGGGACTGAACCCAGGGGTATTCTACCATAGAACCCAGCCCTTTTTGTGTGTGGCTACTAGGGATAGAAACCAGGGTCATTCTACCTCCAAGCTACATCCCAAGCCCTATTTTTTATTCTTTATTTTGAAACAGCGTCTCACTAAGTAGCTGAGGCTGGAGGTAAACCTGCACTCCTCCTGTCTCAGCCTCCCAAGTACTGGGAATACAAGCATGCATCACCTTGCCTGGCGCAGTGACAGAGATGAATTCAGAACACACAAACAAACAATCAAACAAACTGGTCTTATAATTTGCACTTAACTGCTCCACTGTCCTCTCCAACAACCTAGAGAGGAGGAATTTTTTTGTTGTTACCTCAGCATTGGTGAAACCCTTAGGTGTGGAGACTGCAAAAAGAAGGAAAGGATGCTATAAGAGACAGGAATGCTACGAGTAAGAAGAGAGGGATAGCCGGGCGTGGAGGCACACAGGTGCAATCCCAGCATTTGGAGGCTGAGTGAGGAGGATCAAGGTTTGTGGACAGCCTTAGCTACTTAGTGGGGCCATTTGCAACTCAGTGAGACACTGTTTTAAAATAAAGAATAAAAAATAGGGCTGGGGGTGTAGCTCAGAGGTAGAATGACCCTGGCTTCCATCCTCAGTAACAAAAATAAATAAATAAATAAAATAAAAAACGGAAGAAAGGGATAGAGAAAGAGAATAAAGCAAGCAGAATGGTAAGAGGGATTTTAGGCAAAGAAGAGAACCTGACAGTTTAAGTCTTTTTCAATTCTCTATTTTTTCATGTGGTACTAGGGATGGAATCCATGGGCATTCTACCTTCGAGCTACACCCCCAGCCCTATCTTTTAATTCCTTATTTTGAATTAGGGTCTCACTGAGTTACAAAGGGCCTCATTAAGTAGCTGAGACTGGCCACAAACCTGAATCTTCCTGTCTCAGCCTCCCAAATGCTAGGATTATACAAGTGTGCATCACCATGCCCAGCTTAATTCCCAATTTAAGAAAAAGTTGCACAAATAAGGCATATACTTTGAATGCTTTTGGAGTTAGCCTTCTTTTTGTCTTCTTTTTTGATGTTTTTAAACATTTCTTTTTTTCAAATTTTACTCAACAACAAAACCACATTTGCCGGTGTTTTTAAAGACTAAGGCAAGGCTCAAAGTATCGATTCCATTTTTTTTTATTAAAAATTTGGCTTCTCAATAAAATGTTGGTGCTGTGTTCCTCAACTGGCATTGTCTGTACTAAAATACATATATTGTGTTCCTTCTCCTCCTTAAGGGAAAATATGTACCTAAAATACCCAAAATAGTTTTATGTCTGTTTTGTTCTCTGCCTTCTCTCTGTCTTTTTGGTTCATTGCTGATTCCCTTGTATTTAGAACAGTATTTTTATGTAAGTAAAAACTATATAAATATTTTTAGATTTTGTTTTTGGCTTCTCAATAAAATGTTGGTGCTGTGTTCCTCAATTGGCATTGTCTGTACTAAAATACATATATTGTGTTCCTTTTCCTCCTTAAGGGAAAATTTGTACCTAAAATACCCAAAATAGTTTTATGTCTGTTTTGTTCTCTGCCTTCTCTCTGTCTTTTTGGTTCATTGCTGATTCCCTTGTATTTAGAACAGTATTTTTATGTAAGTAAAAACTATATAAATATTTTTAGATTTTGTTTTTGGCTTCTCAATAAAATGTTGGTGCTGTGTTCCTCAATTGGCATTGTCTGTACTAAAATACATATATTGTGTTCCTTCTCCTCCTTAAGGGAAAATTTGTACCTAAAATACCCAAAATAGTTTAATGTCTGTTTTGTTCTCTGCCTTCTCTCTGTCTTTTTGGTTCATTGATGATTCCCTTGTATTTAGAACAGTATTTTTATGTAAGTAAAAACTATATAAATATTTTTAGATTTTGTTTTTATTCAGTGGATCATTCCTTATATCTCTCATACTGCCTAACATAATAATACCTTGCTCGGAGAAGATCCTCAAATAATAATTGACTTCAATTCATTTCCAGAGTTCTAATCAGTATATGAATAGAAATAGATGTCAAAACTTAAATACTGCAACCATCTATCTTTGTGTTGTCTTTGGCTGTCTGATCCTAATTAGCAGTGTTCCTAAGCTCTGGTTTTGTATTCAAACATTGTGACTGCATCTTAACTTGTTGTATTATCAATGAATGTTAATGCCTCACCATATTGGCTAATAAACAAACCAGAAAAACTGATTAACATGTGCATTTCCAAAATATGGGAGAGTAGAAGGGAGTAAGCCATAATGAGCTAGCTTTGGCTGGTTGTGGTGGCACATGCCTATAATCCCAGTATTTGGGAGGTTAAGACAGGAGGATCACAGGTTTGAAAACAGCCTCAAAAAGTAGTGAGATTCTCATCCACCTACTAAGACCTTGTTTAAAAAATATATATAAATAAAATATAAATAAAATTAATAAATTAATAATAAATAAATTAATAAAACAATAAATAAAATAAATAACTAATATATATGGCTGGGGGTGTAGCTCAGAGGTAGAATGTCCCGATACCCTCCACCACACACACACACACACACACACACACAAAAAAAAAAAAAAATTAGCTAGTCTTAAAAACAACACATCACTTATTAATGTGTTTAAGATAGAACAGACAAACATAGAACACAGAAGGAAGATTTATGAAAAATACTCAAAAAAGAATAGATATTGAAAATAATAAATTATGTCCTGATGTCACCAAGGTATATGTTTTACATAACCAGAAGGTCTGGCTTGAAAAAAATCAAAATGCTCCTTGTCAGAAACAAAAAATAAGAAATTGGATGCTTTCCTTAATATGCAAAAGCTAAGGAGAAATGGGTAACAGGAGGAACTCTAGATGAAGAAGGAAATCCTATAGAGGAGCAAATAAGGCGACCTAACTGAGGGGATGGGAGGGGGAGAGGGAAACTCTCTAAAGCACATGATGTACTTACACAAACATATCAAAGTCAATCACTAAGCCAAGGATGGGAAGGAGGGAAGGGGAGGGAAAAGGGTGGGGATTGAGTAAGGGCCAATTGATGATGTGTGCATGTATGTCTCCAACATCTTGTATCCCGTTAAGATGTATGACTACAATGTACCAATAAAAATTTTAAAAAAAAAGAAGCAAAGAAATAAGCCCTTGATTTCTGAAATTTACTTCTACAAGAAAATGGAATTATATTACGGGTTAGGTGTGATCATTTTAGCAGTAAAATAGACATAAAAAAGCCGAAAGTGTGCTGATACATGGAGGGCTTCCTGCAAACGGGACAGAAATGATGAAAACTGGATTTTACGGCAGTGCCCAGTTTGATTTTTGTCATTTTTAGGAATCTTTCATTTAACGGCCAAGAGTAATTACTGCATGAGGAGCTGCGCACAGGTAAGATTTAGTCATGCTGCTTAATTGTCATTTCAAAACGTGAACTTTCCAACCCGTGTCCCAGGTCTCTGGAGCAGGAGGATTCCTTTCAATCAAAACCTCAGAACACCTTTCACTTACTTGTCTGCTTTCCCAACCTAAAATTGTGTCTCACAGAGCTGCTGTCAAAGCTTGACAATTGATATTTGAAAGAGTTGACCTAAGGGACATTATAACCATTTACTTCTATAGATTCTCAAAAATTCTACTTTTCTAAGAGGGCAGACAGCCAGCAAGTCAGGTAACTGGACTCTATTATTCTCCTTTTCATAGGATCACTTGTAACTGAACTAAGATTTAACATTTTTGTCTTAAGGTTTATAATTGGTTCACCTAAGAAAAGGTCATATAATGCCTCAAGTATCTTCTATTATGGTGTTCAGCATAGAGCCTGCTAGTAAGTTTTTTTTTTTTATTTTTTACTTTCTTATCCTTTTATTTGTTTTTTTCCTTGGTAAGCTTTGCATCCTAGTAATAGACAATGTGAAATATATTACCCAGTCTTACCTTTTTTCACATTAGCATTTAGAAAGCATGGCGATGAGTTTAATATTTATTTAGTTCATTTTTTTCTTGTTTGATGTGGTGCTAATTCTTTTAGCAACTAGTCAAGACTCAAATTGTTTTCAAATAAACACAGTCTCAATTGAATTTAGTTTCCCCCTTCTTAAATTATTTTTTTGTGGTACTGGGAATGAAACCCAGGGGCATTGTACCTCCAAGCTAATCCCCCAGCCCTATTTTTTAGTCTTTTTAATTTTTTAAACAGGGTACACTGAGTTGTGAAGTACCCCGCTACGTAGCTGAGGCTGTCTGCGAACCTCAATCCTGTGGTTTCGGCCTCCCAAATGCTGGGATTTCAAGAGTGAGCCATGATGCCTGGCTTCTCTCTTTGTTCTTTTGTTTATAAAATACAATAAAGGCATCTTAGATATTTTAAATAAGATATTAGATATAAACTGCCTGGTGTTCTAATATTTATATACATATATATGTACATGTATACGCACATATACATATATTAGTATATCTATACATACTGCATACATATTTATATATCTTTTAATACAATATTATATTGTCCATGAATAGTAATTGCAATTTTTTTATTTAAAATATGCTTTCAAGCTAGATGTGGTGGCCCGTGCCTATAATCCTAGTACTTTGGAGGCTGAGAAAGGAAGACCACAGGTTTGAGGCCAACCTCAGCAATTTAGAGAAACTGATTTCAAAATAAAACATAAAATGATGGCTGAGTGTGTAGCTCAGAGATAGAATGACCCTGGGTTCAACCCTCTATACTTCAAAAAAACAAAACAAAACCATAATCTGAGCAGTTTATATTACACACAGTTCCAGAGGCGGGGAAGCCCAATATCAAGGTGCCAGAAATTTTCATGTTTAGTGAAGGCCCACTATCTCATTAAAAGGGAGTACCTTTTCCCTCTGTCCCTGCATGGAGGAGGCCACAAGGAATTGTTCTGGGGGTTAATTCATGGGGACACTGATCTCTCTCAGTGTGACCAGCCTAACCTAGTACCTGCCAATGGTTCCACAGGCCTTCACATCGGTGATTAGGTTCCAAAACACCCATTTTGCCAGGACATGATCAATCCATGGCAACATTTAAAACATGATTGAAAAATTAGGCTAGTATTTTTCCTTAGGTTCATGCAAATTCTTTAAAGCACATTTATTATTCAAAAATAGATAACTGTCTTCTCAGGATTTTGATAATTGTGGATATTCATATTTCTGGATCTATGACTAAAGAAACAATCATTTTATTGCCCCATCTATCCACATTTTTTAGTGCTTGGCTCTTAATATTAGTTCACTAGTAAAAATAAAATTTAAATTTTTGACAGGGTGCTATTGCAAATATTTAATCCTAGTGAATAATTTTTTTAGTGCAAGCTTCATACAAGTGACTTGTAAAAATTTACAGATGAAATGAACTAGTACTATAGAATTAACCAGCACTTTAGAATTTTATTTCTGAATACTTAAAGTGAGTATATATCCTTTGCTTACAATGTTTCTTTAAAATACAATATAGTTTGGCAGTTGGAGAAAATACTATGAAATCAACACTAGTATGGTATAAACAAATGAGTGCTCTCATGTTGAATATTTTACAAGTAATAACCTACCTTCATATGTCTAAAAATTTTAAAAATAATCCTTTGTGGCTGTTACTGTCATCAGCTGGCTGCTCTAGATAAGGAAATCGAGGCACAGAAAGATCTATAACTTGCTCAGAATCATAGGGCTTGCAAAAGTAGATCTTGAATAGAATCATGCCTATCTGGCTCAGACTGCTACGCTCCGAGGCATTGAGCTATAAGACCTACAGATGTGTGCTAAGAATAAGTCAAAGCTTAGTGAAAATAAAATAGAAAAAAAATCAAGTGAGACTGTGAAGGCCTTGCTTTTCCTTTATCTCTGCTAATAACTAGCAGGATGACTTTAGTCACCACTCAGAAATTCAATTTCTACTTTGTAATAAAATTATGTCAAAACATGGCATCTCTAAGCTCCCATCTGGTTATAATATTTTGAACATTCATATCTCTATTTTCTAAACCATAAGATCCGGGGATAAAACAGGGCCATGAATAACATGCACTGCAGGCTTTCTCTGTTCTACCTCATCTTCCTAGTGCTGGTAAATCCAACTCCTCTCTTATTTAAACCCTGCAAGCGATTTCCTAGAACTTATAGAAGTGTATCCTTTGTGTTCAATACAATTTTAAGATCTCTTCATACTGAAGTAAGTACATAGTTATTTCCCCAATAAATCTATTTTTTTCTTTACATGATAATAAAGCTACTTTGCTTATGATAGGAAAGTGTGAATAGATTTTATCTTCTTCTCCCTCCTCTTCCTCCTCCTCCTCCTCCTCCTCCTCCTTCTTCTTCTTTTTCTTTCTCTCTCTCTCTCTCTCTCTCTCTCTCTCTCTCTCTCTCTCTCTCGGAACTAGGACAACTCAGGGGCATAGCTCTGAATGATATCCCCAGTCCGATTTTATTTTCTATTTTGAAACCGGGTATAAGTTTTTGCACACTGACCTTCAATCTGTGGTCCTCCTGTCTCACCCTCCAAGTACTGGGTTTACCAGCATGTACCATTGCATGAATCGAAAGTGTGCTATAATCTAAAAAATAATAGCATAAAATACATATGCCATTAAAAATATATCGGGGTTTCATCAGTTAAGCAAAGTTTATAGGACTTAGACCTTCCACAAAAGTGGGAAATTCTGGAAAGTTAAAGACTAGAAAAGGAATTATCAGAATCAGAAAAGTCTTTAACTACTAATCAACTTGTCTGAGCCATGGATGTGAGTAGTGTTGATACCCCACAAGTCAAAGACCATTGAGGGCATTTCTGTAGTGAAAAAGTTGGGTTTAGGGTAAATTGCATTAAGACACACAGTGAGGATATCTCCATAAGAATGTACTAGGAAGAAATTATTGTTAAGATTAAGTTTGTGTTAAGCAATTTAGGGGAGGTCTAAGCTATTTTACTCTGGAAGCATGGATAATTCAGTAATTTGATAGATCAATACATTTTGTTGGAAGGAGAAGAGGTTTAATGATAAAATTATAATTGAATTAAAAAAGCAGCTATTGTTCATGGTAGTCAAGGTAGGATGTGTGGTCATTTTTGTGAATAAGATAATGATCATGCCTTATTTACATCCAGATATAATTCTGAGGTGGCACTGTTCTTGTTTTGATCCAATAAGGTTATCAAATATTCTTGCCTTGTTGATGGCTTGTGAAATTATTTGTGCTCAAAAGAAAATAAGGGCATTTTCTTTTGAGTATCATGCCAGCTTCCAGAAGTCATGCACTGTTTTTTCTCTTTCTCCATCACTTCTGGATAAATCCAAAATGGTGTGTGTGTGTGTGTGTGTGTGTGTGTGTGTGTGTGTGTGTGTTACTAGGGATTGAACCCAGGGGCAATCTATCTTTGAGCTATAACCCAGCCCCCTATTTATTATTATTAATTATTATTATTGTTATTGCTATTGTTATTATTTTGAAACAGTCGGGGAAAGCTTTGAAATTGAGATACTCCTGTTTTACTTTCCAAAGTACTGGGATTACAAGCATGCACCATCATGGCCAGCTAGCACACAATGTAATTCTGAAGGAGGAATTCATGCAGAAGTCCAGGGAAGCCATGGCTATGGTAGAAATACTGTTCTTTTGGTTCCTGAGAAGGCATCTGGTGGCTGTCCTGGACTACAGTGAGATGGCAAAACTGGAAGATATTGGACACAAGTGAAAGAGGGCAAGAAGAAATTGAATAATACCAGGCACCTCTGTTCCACATTGGGAACAGTCACTATTGCTATTTTATATAGACAATGAATTACAGCTTGGTTATGTCAATTACCCAGGGTGACAAGATGTGTAAATAGAAATACCAGATATAAAGCAAAGAGTTGGCCTTTAATATCAACATTTTAAATATTTGTCTCTGCAGAGTCTCAAATTTAATGATAAATTGATAAAATTATCAAGATCACTGGTGATTAGAAAAATACCAAATAATCAATTCTAATCTATTAAAATTTAGGAAGACCCATGTCATGTTGTATTAAGACAGATGGATCTCTGCTGTATTGATGGTTGACACTGAATTGCAGGGACTCTTGGAAGTACCTGGTCAGTATACATCACAGTGGCTTACATGATGCAGAAAACTATTTCTGCAAATTGATCCTATAATAAAAGCATCAGAATGTAAAGATAAATAAATATAGGTGATATAAGTGAGCATATAAAGATAAATAAATATAGGTGAGCATATATATATATATAATATCATAAAATGGAATATCATAATATCATATCATAATAATACCATAAAATGGAAGCAACTTGAATGGCTACCAATAGAAGAATGAATGAATAAATTATGGTATATACATTCTACCAGCTACTAAGAAGATTTACAAAGAATTAGACCATTTTATTAGAAGCTAGAAGGATTCATTACTTTTAAAACTTAATTTTGAATAGTCATAAAGCAAATTTTAAATGGCTCATATTTGTATATATGTGAATAGATACAAAGCATGTATAAGTATAGAAAAATATGGAAGGATATATACCATGATGTCAACATTGGGAACCTGGAAAAGATACATAATTGATTTGTGCTCACCTTTTTTTATACAGATGAGGAAGAAGATGATGATGATGATGATGATGATGGTGATTATTAGTGGTACTGGGGTTCCCGGAAGCCATTCTACCTCTGGGCTACACTCCCAGACCTATTTATATATTTTTATTTGGAAACAGGGTCTCTTAAGCCAGCGTGGCTGGCTTCGAACCTGTGCGATCCTTCTGTCTCCGCCTCCCAAGTGTGGGGATTACAAGCGTGCACCACCAAGCCCAGCTTATACAGTTTAGATGTTTTGTTATTATTTGAATACATAGATTTCTTTTTAACTAAAAAGATAACATTATTTCTTAGGAGGATAAATAACTTTACTATTCCTCAAGAGGGTTAAAATATTTTCAAAATGAAATATGTTATATATTTATTTATATATTTATTATCATATTTATATTTTTGGTGGGGCTGGGGATAGAACGGAGGGATATTCTATCATTAAGATACACCTCACCCTTATTTTATTTTTTATTTGGAAACAGGTTGTTGCTAAGTTGCTGAGAACTTTGCTAAGTTGCTGAGGCTGGCTTCAAACCAGCAATTTTCCCTTCTCAGCATATATATAGGCATATATATGCACTTCTCAGTTTCCCAAATACTGGAATTATAGGCATGCACCACCATGCCCAGCTATATATATATTTTAACGTCTTGAAGATAAATTTAAAGTTTTATGGTAAAAATAAAATCTCATAAAAACTTAAAATAAGTTGATATGAAATTAATATTCAAGATATGGTTCTGGCAGTGGAAATTTATTTTATGGATCTTTCACGACAAGCAGGCTTCTATCAGAAGTTTTCAGGATTTACAAAGATAAAATGACCTATGTAAAAAGAGAGCAGTACAAAAATATGCTAAATAGTAGTTTTCTCACAACATATATTTCTATAGACGAAGATAAATATTTTTACTTTTTTTGGTTACTTTTACATTCTCAAATATTTGTACTCTGTTGGTGGGCATGTAAATTAGTATAGATGTTATGAAAAACAGTATGAAGGTTTTTCTTATTTTAATTTTTTATTGGTGCATTGTAGTCATACAGCTTCATGGGGTACAAGATGGTGGGGGCATACATGCACATATCACCCAATTAGCCCTTACCCAATTTCCATCCCATTCCTCCCCCTCCCTCCTGCTCATGTTTGGCTTAGTGATATTTATGTTTGTTAATGTACATCACATGAATTAGAAAATTTACCTTGCCTACCCTCCCATACTCTCAGTTAGGTCACCTTATTTGCTCATCTATAATATCTCCTCCTTCATCTAGAGTTCCTTCTAAGACCCATTTTCTCCCTCGCTTCCGCATATTGGGGAGAGCACAGCATTTCTTGTTTATTGTGACTGACTAGCCTCACTTAGCATAATCCTCTCCAGTTCCATCCATTTCCCTGTAAGTGACGTAATTGTGTTTTTCTTTATGGCTGAGTAAAATTTCACTGTATACATATCTCATAGTTTTATAATCCACTCATCTGGTAATGGACACCTTGGCTGGTTCAGTACTTTGGGAATGGTGAATTGTTGTTCTCAGTAAGACCCCAAAGACACAAGAAACTAAAAGGTGAATAAATACATCTAATTGCATTAAACTGAAGAGCTTTTGTACAGTAAAGGGAAGTATTAGGAACTTCAACTGAGAGGCAACAAATTGGGAGAACATTTTTGCCACCTACTCTTCCGAAAGAGGATTGATATCTAGAATATACAGAGAATTCAAGGTTTTTCAAAAGATTTTTAAAAAAGCCATATCTGGCTATCCAAGTACTGTGCACACATCAAAGGACATGAAATCAGCATGTCAAAGAGACATCTGCACTGCCAGTTCAGTATAGCCCTGTTCACAAAATACAAGAAGTAAAAACAAGAACTATTAACTGATAAATAGGTAAAAATGATACAGGACTTTTACCTAATAAATTACCACTTAGCTATATAAAAAGAGCAAAATCATATTATCTGATGTAATAAAGATCAAATGAGAGAATATTATGTTAGGTACAATAAGTCAAGTGTGTCGGGCATGGTGGTGCACTCTCATAATCCTAATATTTTGGAAACTAAAACAGGAGCATCTGGGTTCATAGCCAGCCTTAGCTACTTAGTGAGGACCTCCGCAACTTAGTGAGACCCTGCTTCAAAATAAAGAATAAAAATAAAATAGGGCTGGGTAGCTCAGAGGTAGAATGCTCCTGGGTTCAATCCCTGGCACCACAAAAAATAAAAATAAAAATAAATAAAATTCAAGCATAGAAATTTAAGTATTATATGATCTCACTCATATGAGACTCTGAAAAAAATTATTCTCTTAAAAATTGAGGGTAGTATTTTGGTTACTAGAGGCTGGGAAAAAGGAGTGAGAGAATGCAGAAATATTTGTCAATGGTAAGAAGTCACAGTAAGATAAAAGCAAAAAGGTTTTGTGGGTTTTAGCATGGTGTGTTGATTATAGATAAGAAAAACTGCACTGTACATTTTATAAAAGCTAAAGTTTGTTTTTTTTTTTGCCATAAGAAGATAAAAATATTTCAGATGATAAATGTTTAAATTGATATAAATATTACACAAAATATACATATATACTTCTCAGTACATTATGGGATATCCTATTAATATTTACAATTCTTATGTTCTTATATACCAGTTAAAGTAATTTTTTAAAATTTTGCTAAAATAAATAAAATAGTTACCTGCACATACATATTTTTTTCTGATTTAACCCATGTAATCGCCACAGTGCTAATTTCTAAAATAACCATATTCTATATTTGCTAGAAAAGTGCTCTATTAAATCACTTGTCAATAATAGAATATTTATAATTAGGAGTGATAAATTTTAAAAATATGGGTGAAGGATTATTTTCTAAAATTTATAAAAAGTATAAAATATAATAGTTATTATATCATAAGCAAATGTGAAAATCTGCTACTTTATTATAGAGCTGCTGTACTGGTAGAGCCAGAACTGCGTTTACAAAATATATTAACTGACAGCAATTTAATGTCAAGTGTCAAATTGGCTCTACTGTTAAGATCTTGAAGTAACCTTGGCGTACCTGAAATGCAAACACTCCCAGACCTGGTGCCCACTCATTATGCTGATTCTTGAACTCTAACATAGAGCCAGTGAGAAATATCTATTAACCTCCTTGAAAAAAAGCCATCCATCATTAATTTCTGCAGAAAAAAATATTCACATTTTGACAAAGAGCATCAGCATCAATAACTCTTCTTCCCAGACACTTTTATGTGTCTTCTCTTCACTAATTACCATTTTGGAAAGCTTTCAGGTGTTCTATTTTATTTGGTAGAATAGTTTTCTGATAAATTCTTACTATAGGTGTCCTTATTTAAAATGAGTTCTAAAGTGGGTAGGTAAAAGTTAACTAAGTCAAGTGTACAGATTTTGGGCAAATTATTTAGATATGATCACATCATTTACCTTAAAGATATTTTACTTTTTAAATATTCAGATCTAATAGTCCTTCTTCATGTGCATGATTTTTATAACCATATATGACACGGCTACTTTATATGAAAGGAATTTCCATCATAACATTTAAATTAAACATGGGTTAAAGAAATTTATCAGCCGGGCGTGGTGGCACATGCTTGTAATCCCTGCGCTTGGGAGGCCGAGACAGGAGGATGGCACAGGTTTGAAGTCAGCCACGCTGGCTTAAGAGTCTCTGTTTCCAAATTAAAAGTATAAAATAGGTCTGGGAGTGTAGCCCGGAGGTAGAAGGGCTGCCAGGAACCCCAGTACCACCAAAAAAGAAAAGAAGTTTATGAGTCATCTTTTTATCTTTTGGAAAATAATATAAGTTTGAGCTTTGAATCAGAATTATATATAATTTTGTTCAAAAATTGACAAGGCTGGATTTCTTGGTCTTTTCATTAGCATTAACAATTTTTTACTTCATCTCTTTGAAATGTATGTCTTTCTTATTCTGAAATTCTACTTTTTGCTAATACATTGAAGTAGCAAATGCATTTAATATGAAGAAATCAGATTTCAGCATATATCATTTTTTAGCTTGTTGTTACTTTACATCAAGGAATTCCTAGATCTATTTCATTTGCAATGGTCCATTTCAGTTTCTTTCATGCCCACTGGTAGTCCCTCCTGAATATGTCATATATTCATTTGTAATCTATTAGGATATAGACATCTTTGGCACCTATACGGATTTGGCCACCTGAGTCCACATAATGACATGTCATAAAATGCTTCATGATTTAATGAGATACTTGTTTTTATTTCATCATAATGATATATCATAACAATTTATGTTAGATCATTAAAAGTGTTGCAACATGTTCTACTTCAAATCTCAAGTCTGTCAAAATATCAGTTGATACAAATGATAAGCTGGGAGAACTAATCTTGAAAAATATAACTGAAATGTGGACCATGTCAAGATTCAGAAAGAGTCAGTTATGAAGTCTCACTTTATCCTAAAAAGCAATCAAATTTTTTTAAATTTTTCTTTGCTTCTGCTTTTACAAAGAATATAATTTCTGACAGGTGTCAGAAAGGAGTTATTTTTTAGGATGATTAAACCTCTAGAAATTCTTATAAAAATATTTTAGATCACCATAAAAATTTTTCCCTTATCAAAAACGTAGACTTTCCCATATTTCTTAAGTGTTCCTACCTGTATTAAAATCATATAAACATCAGTAAGAGGAGAGTACAGATTTCATTGTCACTCTTTTTGACATTCTATATGTGGTTGTTGACATTTTAATAACTATCTATATTACCTATGTTTCTCTAAGATGAGCATAATATAAGGAAAGAGACAATCCCCTTGGACACAAAATTTACTGGAAAGGCAAAAACTCAGTCATCATGAGATAGCATGATGTAGTATGTTCTTAAGTTGAAATTAGTGAAAAAATTTATAATAAATGTTAAATGAATAGAGAATTAGCATGTCCCCAACCGTATTGAACAGAACAGAGAATCAAATCTGAATAGCTTTTTTTGCTATAATATAATATAATGATATTATATATCATTCAGTTAAAATGTCATAAAGAGAAATGGAAACATGGGGAGAGGATTAACATTGCTAATCATGATTATCCAATGGCACTAAATATGTTCTTCAATGATATTAAACAGGTAATAGTGCATTTAAAAGTATATTAAAATTACCAAGACCATAATATATAATGCTTAAATGTGTTATCTTAATTTTTCCTTAAACATCTTAGTAACTTTCATTTTTTCTTGAATGATTGACTGACTCAATAGAGATTTTCAAGTGTATGTGGTGGTGACAATGGCTTAAATCATTAAGGAGATCCTATAATGTATTTATAACAAAAATATAGCTCAGTTAATATTCCTCTGATGTTTAAATTGGTACTTTGATCTCATTAGTATTCTTATATAAATGTACATCATCCAGGTACAATATCATTAATTGAAATAATATACTGAGTACCTATGATATAGCAAGAACTTAATAATTGATATTATTTCTATCATACTTTTATGCTTTTAAATGTGATTATGGAAAGAAGAAATAGATTCATAGTATTCACCTGAAACAGCATTTAAGTGGCTTCTATCAAATTATATGGCTACTATAGAGATTAAAGCAGCAATTCTTTGGTTTTTGAAAATCATTGCATTTTTTAGAGTAGGCAATATTTCATGAATTAACTTTGTATGGATGTACAACATTTTCTAAACTTTAAATAGTTTTTTTTTTTGGGGGGGCAGGTCTGGGGATAGAACCCAGAGTCATTTGACCTCCAAGCTATATCCCCTGCCCAATTTTATTCTTTATTTTGAAACAGGGTCTCAATGTGTTGTAGAGGGCCTCACTAAGTAGCTGAGGCTGTCCATGAACCGTGATCCTCCAGTCTTAGCCTCCCAAATGCTGGGATTACAAGTGTGCACTACCACGCCTGGCTTAAATAGAATTTTTAAAGATATATTTCAACTACTGTGCTATATTATTCAAAAGCGGAACATATTTATAAATAAACTTCTATATATATGAAAGATAGTTTAGTAAACTGACATAGAGAATAGACCAACAACTTTTCAATATACAGGCTCTAGTAGAGACTTTCTCAATAGAACCACCTCCCCCCAAAAAAGCTCAGAAAATAAAACTGAGAATCAGTAAATGAAATGGGATAAAATTTAAAAGCCTTTACACAGCAAAGAAAACTATCAAGAGACTAAAGAAAGAGCCTACATTATGGGACAAAATCTTTGTCAGCTATTCCTCTGACTAGGGACTAATTTCTAGAATATATAAAGAACTTTAAAGACTTAACACTAAAATATATAACCCAATCAAAAAATGGGCAATTGAACTGAATAGACATTTCCCAAAAGAGAAAATAAAAATGTACAATAAATGTATTAAAAATGCACAACATGTTTGGCTTACTGATTGACATTGATATTTGTTAAAGTATATCATGTGCATTATAAAAACTATACTGAGATTCAATTTAACTCCAGTTAGAATGGCAAACATCAAGTTTACAAACAATAATGAATGCTGATGAGGATGTGGTGAAATAGGAATTCTTCTACAAAGCTGATGGTACTACAAATTAGTAAAAGTACTATGGAGATCAATATGGAGGTTGCTCAAAAGACTAGGAATAAATCTACCATACAACCCACCTATATCACTCCTCAGTATCTTTCCAAAAGATTTAGGATACTATAGTGCTACATGCATATCTCTTTTATAGAAGTACAATTCCCAATAGCCAATTATGGAATCAACCTATATGTCGATCTTCCATGTTCATAGATAGGCAGAATAAATATTATCAAAATGGCCCTACTTCCAAAAGTGATCTACAGATTCAACGCAATGCCCATTAAACTACTAAGATCAACAAATGAATAATTAACAAAAATGTAGTATGTTTACACAATGGAATTTTATTCAGCCATAAATAACAGTATTTCATCCGCAGAAAAATAGATAGAACTGGACAATATTAGGCTAAGAGATCAGCCAGTCTTACAAAGTTAGGAATTGAATGTTTTGTTTTGTTGTTTGTTGTTGTTGTTGTGTGAAATGTAGGGAACAAACAAAAAGGGCTAACATTTAGAGATAACAGAAATAGAAAACCAAAGAAATTAAAAGCACACGAAAATAAGCAAAAAGAAAACTGACAAGTAAATAGTGGAAAGGGGTTTGGGATAGGAGTGGGAAAGAGAAAGAAAGAACTGACTAAAGAAATGGAATGATGCTCAAGTGTTCAGGTATCTCTTCCAATCTCAATATTATATATGGGGTAGGTTAGTGGGGTTGGACTTCAAGGAAAACTCACTGAGACCTTTGCGCATGTTTTTTCATATGAATTTGAAACTCACTGTGATGTATAATTACAATGCCGTAGTGAAAGTATAAAAAATTGTTTGCACATGAGTTTATATAAGATAGGACCAGGTAATGCCATCTTTTTTTGTAACAAATAAAAATATCAAACAAAAGAACTACATATCATCATCAATAATGTTTACTATGTTTTATTTATACTAAATCCTAATATTACACAATTCCGATTGCCAAATAGTAGATGTATGCTTCTTCTGTGTGTTTATGAAATTATGAAATCCAGTTTAAATTTCTATATCTTAAAAAGTATGACTTTAAAATTTTTTAATAACCTAAGAAATTATTTTTATAATTCTGGTAGCATTTTAATAATTTAATTAAAAAGACAGAAGTAAGGAATGTTATTAAAGTAACCAAGAAATTGAAACATTTCTATATCCTATTTCTGTATTGATCCTCACCCAGCCACGTTAATCAATCAGTATGAAATTGTTATGGAACGATGTTCAATTAAATATATGGGAATACATTCATTCACTTACAAAGCATTTGTGGATTTTCAAATTAAAAATGTCTATAAAATTAAATCACACATATTAACCTTAGTAGAATTTATTCCTATTCTATTAGTGAGGATATCTTTGCAGTTCTATGGCTCCCCTTCAACACACACACACAATTTATATCTCATGCATAAACACAGGCTTCTTATGGTAGTATCACAGCATTAAGGAGAGAATATGAGGAAAATATAATTATATTTATACACACACATTTTTACATTTGTTATACATATTTATTTAAAGCAATTTGATCAACTAAGGCCCAACATCACAGTAAGTGGTTTTTGTTTGCTGTTTGTATTAATTTGACTATCAGATGAATGGTCATATCTGCTGTCCTTTTGATGGCCCTTGGAAATATCTAACTTAAAATCAGAGAAAAGAAGAAAGTATGCATACTTTGTCTTCATTTCACTTGTTCATGTGATTTTACTATAACTATTTTTTATTCTTTAAAAAGCTTTTGATTTTTTAAAAAATGTTGTAAGCAATGTGTGTGTGTGTATATATCATATTTTTATTACTAGATATTTCTAGATTGTATCCAGTTGCTTGAGAGAAGAGTAGAGGGAGAAACACTTGCCCACTCTGCCTCCCTCATGCATCATCTTGGGCAATGCAGTGCTGATTCTATTGCTAATTGCCAAATGCATAAAAGCATAGAAGGGAGTCAACAATTTTCATGACTGGCATGGTCAGATCAACGCAGAATACTGACAAGTTCCTGGTGAGAAGGACCCTTGGCCACAAGTTCTTCTTTGATCACCATAAAGTTATTGAATAGGGAGACACTTAAATGCTGTTTCAGGTGAATACTATGAATCTAATTCTCCTTTCGATAATCATATTTATCAGCATAAAAGTCTGTTAAAAATAATAGATATCTTTTTTTTTTTTTTTGGTGGTACTGGGGTTCCTGGAAGCCCTTCTACCTCCGGGCTACACTCTCAGACCTATTTTTTATTTGGAAACAGGGTCTCCTGAGCCAGCGCGCGGCTGGCTTCGAACCTACGTGATCCTCCTGCCTCTGCCTCCCAAGCACGGGTATTACAAGTGTGCGCCACCACACCTGGCAAGATATCATTTATTAAGTTCTCACTATGTCATAGGTACTCAATATATTATTTCAATTAATGATATACCTGGATGAATCCAGGTAGTATGTCTTTGCAATTAATTTGTTTAAACTACTTCCAGCTATCCTGCCTCTCTAAGGACATGAGATCAAATTCACCACACATACTATCTAGAATTTATTTCTATAAAATAAAAAAATATCGAATATTATTTCTAAAATATTCATCTCATACTATTACTATAAGCAAAGCACAAAATAAGGTCCCGGAGACATAATAGTTTGAAAAACATCAGTTTCTTTTCATCTTCACAAAACAAAGAAAAATATCTATTGAAAATACAGCCACACGTTCCTTCCTGCCAGTGATACATTCTGAGAAGTTCATTTTTACATTTATTGTTTGCGTGAACATCAGGGTGTATTTGTAAATATGACAACAGCAATGGCACTAGTTGATTTAATCTTAATGGAGCACTGCCATATATGCGGTATGACATTAAAATATCTTTCTACGACATGTAGTTGAATACATGAATCATCTATAGATTCTGTGAAAGTGAGTTCATTAAAATTTCTTATCTTTTATGAATACCTAAACTTTGGAATTTTTTTAGTGTGTCCTTGTAGAAAGGTGTCAGGACCTCATTTTGACAGCCTAATACCCCACTCCCAAATATAATGGTAACATCCAGGATAGGTAAAAGATTGCACAGGATCTGTTCAGATTTACAATAAGATACAAGCTATGTTGTTTATTCTCCATACGTTATCTCATTTAGTCTTAAAAACTGGTGCTCCTTACAAATTGATATTAATATTATAAATGGCATAAACTGAGACATTATGACTTCAGTAATTTATACATGGGCCCATCAAGATCAAAAAGTGACGAAATCATGGATTTGAAGACAAGTTTGTAAACTCAGAAATCCACGATTTTAACAACCAAGGTTGCAAAAGGTAACATCTTTAATTTATTATATTAATCTTTTAATTTCTTTTATTTTCTCAATATAAAAAGCAGAATTTAATTTGAAATATATTTCATCGCAAAATGTAAAACTACATTTTAATACATATTCTAAAAACAAAAATATGTCCTAATGTCATTCCTTTTCATATTCTGATGAGGTATTCCAATATGAAACAGTAGAATATTAATTGACAGAATCACACTGTTTCTTGTGCTTTTAAAACTAGTATCTATTCCCTGTATTGTCATATACTGTGGCTAAATTAGTTTCCAAGTACCCACAAGCTGGTATGATTCACTTACTTTGTGCATTACTAACATCAGTGGTTTGAATACAAATGGGTCTTTTGTACCCTGAGAATAATTTTTTACATGTGTTATTGAACTCTAAGCATTTCTATAAATTAACTTTAAAAAAAACAGAGCTGTATAGAAAGCTATGTGACTTTTATACACAACAGTTTAAATTCTTTTTTTAAACACAACAGTTTAAATTCTTTCCTTTTTTTTAAACCAAGAATTGATTAGTGGATTTAACCTCATGTCTGATATATAAATTTTGTGTTTCTCCCCTGAAGATTGAGCTTTATTCACCTCCCTGTCCAAATTATATGGTTGTTTATACTACCTTCCAGTTCCTATGATGCAGTTTTCAGTTTCCACTCTTTCAAAATTCTGAAAACATATAATTTATTTTTTATTCAGCCACATCTTCTGATCATCAGGATCCCAGCCCAGCAAGAGGATAATCAATGAATTAGAAATCTCCACTTCCTGTCACAACCACCAGGTTGTATTTCCATAAAATATCCTTCAAGAGAGCCAGGCATGGTGGCTCATGCTTGTAATCCCAGCATTTGAGAGGTTGAGACCAGAGGATAGCAGTTTGAGGACAGCCTCAGCTACTTAGAGAGGCTACTCACAACTCAGTAAGACCTTGTTTCAACAATAAAAAAGACTAAGACTAAAAAATAGGGCTGAGGTTTTAGCTCCAAGGTACAATGCCCCTGAGTTCTATCCCTAGTAGTATACACACACACACACACACACACACACACACACACACACACACAACTAGGGATGTAATATATATTTCTTTTTTTTCCTCAACAAAGACTTGACATGTCAAAGCAGGGATTCTCTTCTTAGAGCCCACATGTATTCATCTGTGTTAGGTGGTGAATTTATACACAATATAACTTTATTCGGGTGTTCACCATTATAGAGAACTCTCATACACATGTTCTCACTGTATCCATTCATTTTGGGAACAAGCCACCATGCAAAAATGGAGGGAAAATATTTTGGTTTTATTTTTACCTTCCTGATAAACTTGGCTAAAATTCAGGGCAGGTACTATATTTCCATTGAACACATGAGAATCCTGGTATACAAACTGCCTCAAAGTTAAGCAATCAGTAAGCACTGGGACTCAGATGAGCCCATCTTCTGAATGAAGGCCAAGGCCTTAGCTGCTCTTTACTCTGTCATACATAGACACACTGCAGCAGAGAGTTGGAATGTGCCTGCAGTCAGGACGCTTTGGACTCATATTCTGATCCTGCTGGACTTTTCTCATTCTCTGTGCTATTAAAAATACTCAATTATTCCACCCCCAATTTTGTTCTTATGTAAAAAAAGGAGATAAATATTGTATTAGAAAGCCTAAGACAGGAAGATCAGGGATTCAAGATCAGCCTCAGAAACTTAAAAGATGCTCATCAATCTGTTTTGTTTTTGTTACAAAAAAAAACACAAAACAGAACAAAACAAATAGGGTGGAGGTGTAGCTCAGAGGTAAAAATGTCCCTAGTTTCAATTCCCCATCAACAGACACACACACACACACACACACACACACACACACACACACACTCACACACACACACTCTCACTCACACACACACATACAACATAGAGATAAATATTTTACCAACCTTGCTGATCATTATGAGTTTCAAGTAACAATTCTTGGTTTACTTTGATTATTCTATTAATTTCTGGCTATTTTTAGATGTTAATATCAAATAATAATAACTAACACCCACCACCAGTTAGTTTTAGCATGTTCATTTTCTACCTGCATTGGATAATATATATATATATATATATATATATATATATATATATATATATATATAATCAGTAAGTGAATCCCTTAGTGATTTTAGAGGTGGTCAAGACTGAGAAAAGATGAATGTTTGAAACAGCCATATATACTGTAGATGGCCCAACATAGGAGGTAATGACCCTGGGGGATAGATAGAGGAAAAGAAAATGTCTCAAGGGGAAAAGAAGACACTGAGATAGATATTGAGTATCTCAGGTAGCCCTGTCTTACCCTTGTCCAGTGAAGCAGCCTGCTTTGCCCATGCATACCATGAACAAATTGAGAACTGAGAAAACGAAGGGGCAGTGCAGACTGAAACATCTTGGTAGAATAATCCCTTGTAGACACGGTGGCTGCAGGAGGGAATTGAGTTCTTAGGGGAAATAATATAATTATTTATAATAAATAATATAGTTATAACAAAGATTTTTAAGGAGGATAGGGTGAGTACAGGCATAGGGAGAAGCTAGAGTAGAGAGCAAAGCACTTAGATAGCATGGCTCTATCAGAAAATTTACTTAAGTCAAAATCATTCAAATATCCACTCTATATTGGTCATATTCAGAAGAGCTGAAGGGGAATTTCAAAAGGAAATGCTTTCTCAAGAAATCAGCGTTCCTATGATAAATTTCCCTGTCTCAGAGTCTACATTTGATTCAGGAGGCTTCCATCGAAATCAATGAGTTTTTATATGAAAGAAACAATGTCTAACTAAGAATAATCCCCCACCATCATACCATACCTCTCTCTCTCTCTCTCTCTCTCTCTCTCTCTCTCTCTCTCTCTCTCTCTCTCTCTCTTTCACACACACACACACACACAGACACACACACACAGACACACACACACACACACACACACATTCTGTGTGCCTCATATTTGGCCAAGTTTGATGAATGTTTACATGGCCCCTTAAACTAATAAAATTGCTAGATGGATTTCTGCAGACTATTGGCCTAAGAATTTCCAAGACAATGTTTTCCCATTAAGTGCCATTCAAATTATAATGAATTGTGATCATTAATTTCAAGTGCAACTTTCTGCTAGAAGACACTTTAGTTCAACAAATGTGTTTCTTATGCCATTGGAATTAAAAGTCATAAACACATCTAGTAATTCATTAAGAGCTTTCTTTTTAGGTTAAAGTGTTAGAACACCAGCTGGTTGTCAGAAAGTGTTATCAATTTTCCCCCCATAGGAAGATCACAAAGTTTTAAGACTGTTTTTAATGTATCAGTCGGTACTTGTCATTTTCCAAATAGGCAAGCCTATGTCACTGAGAAATTGCTATGCTATGGAACCTAAAGCCTGTAAATAAAATATCACTTCTTTAATAGAATAATAAATCACCTCTTCTATGTAGTGCTTCCAATGCCTGCAACTAAACTTCAGGTGACGGAATATTTTATTTAGCCAAAAAATGCCAAGCTCTCTTCACATCCAGACATAGAGACAACTCCAGGTTAACCAGAATCTCCAGGTTAAGCCTCCAGTAACCAACCGAGCTATAGAAATGGGGCTTCAAGGCTCCTTGGAAATTCCATCTCACCACCATGTAACCACCAAACAAACAAACAAAACAACAAAACAAAACGTAGACTTCATGTTTACTTGTTTTGCATATTTTTATTCATAATATGTATATACATAAGGATGACACTATTTGGAGAATCAACTTTCTCAGTGACATGATACTTACCTTTAATACATATACATATATGTATTATATGTATATACACATATATGTATTATATGTATATATACACATGTGTATTATATGTATATGTACATATAATATATGTATATATTATATGTACATATACATATATATAGATATCATACACGTACATATATGTATATGTGTGATGTATGTATATATATGTATATGTGTGTATATGCATATGTATGTATGTGTGTGTATATATATATATATATATATATGTATATATATATAATTTTTTCCATGTCTGGGGATTGAATCCAGGTGCATTTTACCTCTGAGATCTCAAAGTTCAGAGTACTGTATTCCTTCTGCTCTGGTTCCTGTTTCTGTTTTGGTTCGGGAGCTTCGTTTATTTTGTTTGTCAAGATGCTACCTTCTCCATAGCTAAACTTTATTTGTTTCAGCTATGGAGATATGCAGCATCCTACAGTTACCATTTTTTTAATCAAAGATGCAAAAGACCTCTACAATGAAACTATAAAAACATTAAAGAAAGATATTGAAGAACACCTTGGAAGATGAAAGATCTTCTTTGCTCATAGATAGGCAGAATAAATATCATCAAAATGGCCATTCTGCCAAAAGTGATTTACAGATTCAATGCAATTCCTATGAAAATATCGACATTCTTCATAGACCTAGAAAAATCATTATAAATTTTATATGGAGAAAGAAAAGACCCAGAATAAACAAAACAATTCACAACAATAAGAACCATGCAGGCAGCATCACAATCCCTGGCTTCCAATTATACTACAGAGCAATAGTAGCAAAGACAGCATGGTATTTGCATAAAAGCAGTGGAACAGAATAGAAGATACAGAAACAAACCCACACACCTATAGTCAATTGATCTTTGAAAATGGGGCCAAACTCACACACTGGAGAAAAGACAGCCTTTTCAACAAATGGTGCTGGGAGAACTGGCTATCTATTTGTAGAAAGATGTAACTAAATCCTTTTTTCTCTCACCATGCACAGAAATCAACTCAAGATGGATCAAAGACTTAAATATTAGACTAGAGACTATGAAGTTATTAAAGGAGGGTATAGGTTCAACATTCCAACATATAGGCACAGTCAGGAACTTTCTTAACAAGACCTCCAAAGTGCAGAAGATGACAGCAAGAATTAACAAGTGGGTTGACATCAAACTAAAAAGTTTCTGCTCATCAAAGGAAACCATCAAGAACCTAAAGAGAAAGCTTATAGAATGGGAGATGATGTTTACCAGCCACCACTCTGATAGAGGGCTAATATCCAAAATATAAAAAGAGATCAAAAGAATTTACACTAGCAAAACAAACAACCCAATCAAGAAATGGACAACTGAAATGAATAGACATTTCCCAAAAGAATAGATACAAATGGCCAACAGACACATGAAAAGATGTTCAACATCATTAGCCATCAGAAAGATGCTAATCAACACTATGCTGAGATTCCTTCTAACCCCAATTTGAGTGGCAAGCATAAAGAAGCCAAACAACAACATTTGCTGGTGAGGATGTAGGGAAATAGTAACTCTTTACAGTGTTGGTGGGAGTGCAAACTAGGTCAGCCACTATGGAGATCAGTGTGGAGAGTCCTTAGAAAACTGGGAATGGATCCACCATACGATCCAGCTATACCATTCCTGGATATCTTTCCAAAGGGGTTGAAATCAGAGAGCTCCAGTAACATATTCATACCCATGTTTATAGCAGCACAATTTGTAATAGCCAAAACATGGAACCAACCTAGGTGTCCATCAACAGATTGTAAAATTATGGGATATACACACAAAGGAATTCAACTCAGCTATAAAGAAGAATGAAATCATGCCATTCAGAAGAGGATGGAAAGACATGGAGAACATTATGTTAAGTTAGATCAGCCAAGCACTGAAAGAGAAGGGACATATGTTTTCTCTAATATGCCCAAACTAGAGAGTATTGGGGCTACCAGAGGGACTCCAGATAATGGAGGGGAAACTTCAACAAAGCTAGAAAGGAAGGGTAGGAGAGGAAGAAGGCTGACGTTGATTAATGGAGGAGCTACGTTTAAATATGTATAAAAGTAAGAAAGTAGCATGGTCAATCTGGACACTCATTGTTGGGAGAGGAGAAAAGAGGAGGGCACCAAGCACTATCTGTATGTATGCCATTTATGATCCACATAAAATTTTTAAAAATTGTATATATGAAATGGATAAAAGGAACTGTTGAAGACAAAAGGAAACACATAAATAGTAATATGTACAGAATTCAGGAGGTACAGAGAAGTGAGAGGCAGTAGTTCAGTTGGAGAAGTGTAGCAGAATTCTAACATGGTTCCCATGGTTCCCACATTCTGGTATGTATAATTTGTGTAAAATGTTCCTCAAGTGTATGACCCTTAACTTTTCAAATCTAGGTTATTTTACTGGTAATTACATTTTTAGATTTACATTTTAAAAAAATCCATAATAAAAATCAAGAGACTGCCACTATTAAGAAAGCAAAAAATAAAAATTAGTTCCTGCAAGTTTCTTTCACTAAAGTTTTAGTTGTTTGTGTGTATGTGTGTGTGTGTGTGTGTGTGTGTGTGTGTGTGTGCCTGTGTATGTGGTACTGGGAAATGAATTCAGGGGTATTTTATCTCTGAGTTATACCATCAGGCCTAATTTATGTTTTATTTTGAAACATGATCTCCCCAAGTTTCTGGGGATGGCCTCGAACCAGAAATCCTGTCTTAGCTTCCCAAGTACTGGAATTACAAGCATGCGCCACAATGGCCAGAAAATTTTCTTTACTTGATTCAGAGTGCAACAGTGATGATTTGCCTTTTTAATATAACACAAAGCCATGCATGGTTGCATTTGTAGCAAGCCTCAGCAACCTAGTAAGGCTCTCAGCAACTTAGTGAGACCCTGTTTTAAAATAAAAAAAAAAATTAAATACGGCTAGGCATGTAGCCTGTTGGTAAGATGTTCCTGGGTTCCATCCCTAGTACCATACTAACATACACACACACACACACACACACACACACACACACACATGCACACACATGCACACACAAAATATAATATACATATTTTCCTTATAAGATTATGATATTTAGATTATCACTGATGGCTAAACATCTTGCAGACTAGAAGCCCTCAGACTTTGAGGCAGCCAAGTGGGGACTAGAGGGACAGAAGAGTCACCTCTAGGCCTGGGCATTTTGGTCCATTTCCACCTGAGTGCTGTAAACCTCTTATCATTTCTCTGTTCCTGTGATTTAAAATGCTTGGGAAAACCTGCCTTAGGGACTATTTTGCCTTTAGAAATACAATTATGGCTCCCACAATCCTCAGTGAGCAGCTTAGAACTGGTGACATTTTCAGAGCCCTGTCAATCAGGAAACTAGTTATGCCAGCCCAGTGAGTCATACTTTGACTGTGTGCACTGAGCCAAAAGGTTTCTGAAAATACGCTGGGAATGACTTTAAAAAGTGGATATGCTAACATTTTTCATGTCATTCTCTTAAGACAGTTTGCAGACATACTGATGATTCCCACAATATGTAGTTCTACTAATTTAAAACACTACTTTATTTCTGAACTGGACACAAAATGGAAAGATTTTCTAAGGTTTTATTCCATAATATAAAATTATATAAAACTTCTATTAAATGCAGTTTGGGTTAAAATGCAATCAAATTACAATGTTCACAAGCACAGCAAACTTGAATGTAATGTAATATAGTAATGATGCAGATATATGCACTCTCTTCTTTACACAAGTCTATTCAGATTTCCTCTCAATAATAACATCATATGAAATAAAAAATCACATATTGAATGTCTTCTAAACTTCTCTTGAGATATAACAAAGACTATATATTACTATATCTGTCCTTCTTCAATAAGAAAGTACCACCTATTTATTTAACAAAGTAAAAACTTATATTGATAACTTTCATACCTCTTTCAAATAACCTTTTTAAATTTGTAATGTACAATGACAAAATAAAATTTCCTTCTCCTTAAAAGTATCACATGAACACTTATCTCTTGCAAACCACAAAACTATATCTGTTTCTAAATGAATTTATATGATTTTTATGTGTTGAAGATGGAGTTTGGGAGTTGTAAAGCACACAGGATGGTGAACAGTTTTTTTTTTCTTGCACAATGGAACACTTAGTAAACAATTGGAAACGTTTATTTTATTTTATTTTTTATTTTTTATTTTATTATTTATTTATTTATTTATTTATTTTTATTTTTATTTTTTATTTTTTTATTTTGGTGGTACTGGGGTTCCTGGAAGCCCTTCTATCTCCGGGCTACACTCCCAGACCTATTTTTACATTTTTATTTGGAAACAGGGTCTCCTAAGCCAGTGCGCGTGGCTGGCTTGGAACCTGCGTGATCCTCCTGTCTCTGCCTCCCAAGTGCGGGGATCACAAGCGTGCGCCACCATGCCCGGCTGATTGGAAACTTTTAAATTTGAGTATGCAATCTTAATAGCCAGACCAAATATCATTGCTTCTAGTCATGCTTAAAGCATGGTTAATTCCAAGTTAATTAGTTAATTAATGTAATATAAGATGAAATTTGTAGGAAGCACTCATAAAATTTTAAGGTGGTAAAGTTGGAAGGAACTGTGTAATTTTACAAATTCACCACAAATCATTAAATTGGTGATGCTCCTATTTGATGTTCCAAAAACATCAGCTACATACTATCTCTAGTGTGGCTATAAATGTCATATTTTTGTGCCTCACCACCGACAACTTCAGTCTGCTAAGAAAGTATTTGATTTACATTTTACTTTTGGGATCAAGAATCTATTTAAGACTCACTAATCTATACTAGAGTAGTTAGCACGCTTTCCTAGGAGATTGTATATTATCCCATTCAGTGGGCTCCATTGCTGTGAGTTAGAGGTAGAGTATCATGGCAAAAGTAAATGACAAATGCAATCTGCACATACCATGAGAGCCAGGGAGGTGAGAGAGAAAGAGGAGAAGAGGAGGAAGGAAGGGAACCAAGATATAGACCCCAAAGTCATGCCCCAGGGACTTACTTCTAACAATGTCTCACCTGCTTTTAGTTTCCATTTATCTCCTAGTAGTCCATTCGAATTATGAATCCATCAAATGAATTAATCCACTGATAAATTCAGTCTTAACGGCCAAATCATTTCCTAAATGCCCACCTCTGAACCTTGCTGCACTGAAGACCAGCCTTTCAAAGCATAAAACTTGGGGTACATACCAGATCCATACATAGCACCATCGTTATTCAATGTGTCATTAAATCTTGTTGACTTTTTTCATTGAAAAAAATCTTACACTCCCTATTTTTACATGATTTTCACAGTTAGGACTTTAGTTCAAACTCTTTTCTCCTAAATATCTGAACGACTGCAAATATCCTTAGCAAAACTTATTACTGTGCCTCCTTGATTACAGTCATATGACTAATCTCACAATTTCTTTTTTGATCAAAAAGTAAGAACCAATATGTTGAAGTCATAAGCACTTACATTGCCCATGATAATATATCTCAAATTCACAATATACCTCTTCAGTATATTTCTGCTATGCATACCTTACTTACTAAGTTCTTTATGGCAGTATCCCTCCAACTGAAACCCAGTACTATCAGACTAGATACTTTATATTATAACATATATGTTGTATATAGACCTAGGGATATACTGAATAATCGGTAATATACTTTTACTAACAAAGATAAATATAAGGGTTTGAAAAAGAATACAAAGATTCAGATTATGAAACCAAACTAAAAAAATCAGAAATATGTCTCAATCTTAAAACCATTCATTCAAACTATATAGCATAGAGGAATCTGAAACTATTAATATAGCTCCTCAGACATTTTCTTCCCAAATGATGACTGACATTGGGCCATATTTAGAAAATAATTTCCAAAATGATATATATGTAATAATATACAAAATAACTATTTGGTCATAAAATATTTTTATTTTATTTTCTAATAAATATATAGAATATATGACATTTCTACTAAGTCCAAATATAATTCCATAAATACTAGATTACTTTATTGTTAGTGGGAATTCTATGAGTGAGGATTATTTATTTATTGTTCTTTTATAACAAATATCATCAGAAATTTGACTTGGCCAATTCTTTTTCTTTGACTCTCTAGGAACATTCATTCCCTACATAGTAGGATGAGGTGGTGCTATTAACTGAAATTTTTTTCTGATTCCAGTTTGCAAGTTAGATTGATGGAGTAAGTTTATCTAGTATAGTCTCTTGGGTGTAAAAGAAACAAAGAGGGTTTTAAAAAATACTGGGAATCATGAGTAACTCGATTTAATCATTATGTCTAACTTCAAATAATTTACACCATTTAATGTGTGTTTGTAGTCCTCAGGAAAAATTAAAAAATAAAATAAAAACTGCTCACTCGGGATGGGGGTACAACTCAGAGGTAGAATGTCCCTGTGTTCAATCCCAGTAAAACACACACACACACACACACACACACACACACACACACACACACACGGGGGGGGGGTGGAGAAGAGAGAGAAACACAAAATCTGTGTTGTGGGACAATAACGTTAAGCCTTCATTTATTCAACAAATTATTATGTCAAAGATTAAAAGTCATCTATTCAAGTATATCTCTAAAGAATATAAAGAAATTCAAAAATATTGTAGCATATTTTGGTAGGTGGGTTTAAGGGATGAAGAAAAGGGGCCCATAAATCCTGCTTTCAGAACTAGGAAACTAAAAACGTAAGAAACACGAAAGACTTCCAATTACAAAGCGACACTAACATGTAGCTGCAAAGTTTTAAAGAAGTCTTAGAAAGTAGATCGACTGGGAATCAAAATAAATGTACTGTTTACAAGGTGAAACAATTGGTTTCTGAAATAAAAAAAAAACAAGAACAAAACATTCTCTGTTCTCTGAGAATTGAGAGTTGGAGAAGAAGGATTCCATGATTACTTTGAACAAAGGCCCATTTGGAGAAGCAATGTCCTATGGTGCACAAAAGACAGAACATCACTAGGTAGAATCTGCCTAATTACGCTGTACTGAGAGCATCGTTATCACTGGGAAATTTCCTGTATTTTTATACATTCAAGAGATTATTTGTAAATACAGAAATGCAACACTCCCACTTTCTTACTGATAGTGTACTGATATAGATAAATCAGCTTTTCATAATAAATTTTAAAGTTATTTTGATTTTTAAAAGGAAAACAAATTAATCAGTATTAATAAGGGCGGGGGGATTTCTCAGTGATAGAGCACTGACATCACATGTATGAGGCTTTGAGTACTATCCCCAGCACTGCAAAGCAAGAGAGAGAGAGAGAGAGAGAGAGAGAGAGAGAGACAGACAGACAGACAGACAGACAGAGACAGACAGGCAGACAGGGAGGAAGAAGAATGGAGGAGATGAAGGAAAATGATATTTTTTTCTACAAAATATAAATGTTATAGCATGAAGAAAGAAATAAAACACAATAAAACACAAACTTAAATATTATAGCAATTATAATATTTAAGGAATATTATATATTATAATATATATTATAATATATAATATTATATTATATATAATATTATAATATATATTATAATATATAATATTATAATATTCCAATATAATATAATATAATATAATATAATATTATAATATTATAATATTATATATTATAATATAATATTATAATATTAAGGAATAATATAATATTATAAATATTATAGCAAAAAAATGATATTTTTTTCTACAAAATATAAATGTTATAGCATGAAGAAAGAAATAAAACACAATAAAACACAAACTTAAATATTATAGCAATACATGAGTAGCCATGTGTCTAAATATTCATGCAACAAAATTCACAATAGCCATGTTATAAAACCAGTCTAGGTATCCATCAACAGATGAATGAATTACAAAATGATGGGATAATTAAATTCTACTAAGTCATAAGGAATAACAAAATATTCCCAAGCTCCATAAAAAAATGATGGCACTTGGGAATATTCTGCTAAGGTTAGCCAGTCACGGAAAGTGAAGAGTCAGGCCTTTTCTCTCATTTGTGGAAGCCATGGATCTATTAGAAATCAAGAGGGACTCCAGAAAAACGAGGAGAATCTCCAGTGGAATAATAAAGGGGGTCTAGAAAGAGAGAGGCTTGATAAAGAAAACTTTTTATTGAAGTTATGTACATATGTAAAATGAATCAATGCCAATCTCAATATCATATATGGGAAGGGGATCTGGGTGGGATCAGAGGAAACTCACCAAGTGCTATGTGCATGTATGTCTCTGTCACTCTGACCCTCATTATAATGTATACTTACAACATACCAATAAAAGTATATTCAAAGCAGAGTGATTAAAACTAAAACATTCATTATTGTTGCTCAAAATAAAAACAGTACAGATTTGAAAATGGATAGAAAGTTGTAGAAGATTGGAAAGAGAAAGGAACTGCTGTTCTTGGTTTACTAAAACCACTCAAGTACATGGAATTTCCAGCATTTTAAAATCCTATTTCATGTCCAACCTGGAACTCTTATTTGGTGATCACTATCGGAAAGATATTTCACTTATTTTATTCTGTATTTTATACCAAAGCTGCCATAATTTGGATCTGCTTTGCCAATCAACCATTACAATAATTTCCTATAAAATTACTTTTAAAGTTTTGAAAGCTTTTTAAACATGATCCCAGTATTGCTCATCTTGAAAATAACTATATATATTTTCATGAGTAAAACAGAAAAAATAAACCAAAATTCTGTTCCTAGATTCTATGGTTCTAGTACCTCTTAATGAAAAACATTCCATAGATAAAATACATATTATTGAATAATCATTTATGAATTTTGCGGAGAGCTATGTGTCAGTTGAGTTTAATTTTTTAAAAGTTATCATAATATATCCTGTGTACATGAAAGATTAGGCTATGCGCTAAGGGTCATTAACAGTAACACACACATCAATGACCAGCCTGCTATAACCTGCCTTTTGAAATAGTGGCCAAGACTTATTCTACCTGCCTCACAAAAATTTCAGCTTTCATAAAATTAACCACAGAATATTCAATATTCCTTCCTGATAACCACTGAATCTGTTGTACTTTATGCAATATAATTATCATTGATAAATGAGACCCCCCAATATATTTCAGCCAATCAATTACAAAGTTGTTCATTTACCTCCCATCCATAGTTATATAACACACTCAATTCATCATCTTTTTCATTCTGAATTAAAGAAGGAATACTTAATAAAATGTTTCTCAGGATTAAGAAGCACCTGTGCAGTCTGATGTTTTGGACACTTTGTCAAATACTGAACTAGTATTTTCGCTTTGATAGGCTCAAACTATAATTATTTCCAAAGCAAATCCTTAGTGTATATATTAACGTTTGTTTTTGGAAACTTGGCTTGTTTTAGAAAAGGCCATCTTTTTAGCTTCTGAGGAATATGGCTTATAGGGAAGATGGGGTTTTATAAAGAATTAGTATAGCATCTTCATGCTACCATAGCTCCTTATAAGTTTTAAAATGAGCCATCAAAGTGAAAATACTAGTTCAGCATGGAATAAAAATCCTCTGTAAGACAATGTATAAGAATTAGTTATAATATTAAAACTATTTAAGAAAAATCAAAACAGTGAATATAAGTACTTTTACAACTTTAATAATGAAGAAACTGGATTGTATTTGCCAGAATGGAACCATATCCTAACTAACATATTGAAATCTATAAATTGAGTTCACATGATTTTTTTAGAGCTACCAAAATGTTTTTCTAGTAGAATACATCCTTTGTGGTGGATTGACATCTTTTATTATCAAGAACCACAACACTTAGTGTCCAAAATAATTTTAAAGAAAATGTTCCTTATTAAAGATATTCAGTTTTGCTCACTGATAAAGGAAAGCGTGTATCTTAAACATCTGTTTTTGAACTATGTAAAGCTTTTTATCTTGCTCCAGAATTTTACTCATTTTCTGCAAACTCTAGCAAAACAGAAGGATCCTTATTAGAAATGAGAATTTATATTCTATAATACCTTTCCATGTCACCCTTCATAAAACTTCTCGAAGACAAAAGTCAACAGAAGTTGACTGTTGACGCAAGATTCTTGGAACAAATTCATTATTTTCCCGAATAGACGGCTTCTACATATGACCAAAGAAATATGTGACATTGATTTTTAAGTTCACCTCTATGACTTTGATCACATATTTCCTCTGCGGCTGTATTTTTTGGGGGTATATACTTTCCATATAATATGTAAGATTCACTAAGGGCGTTCATCATTCTAAATCTATAATTTAGTTCTCCCAAGGTATTGCTGAAATAAATAATTATTGAACATGTTTTGGGGACTATCAGATTCATCCAGGTATATGGCTCCTCATCACCCTGAGGTTACTAAATATTCTTAGAAATAGTCCAAATAGATAAAACGTACTTGTTACTACAAAAAGAAGTAATATCATTAGAAATACACTCAAGGATGTTGCTGTTTTACATAGAAATGGAAAAACATAAGATAATTATAAAACTGTGCTTTGTTTTGTTTCTTATAATTATTTACTAAGTTCATATAAACTAAAAATTTAATGTTTTTCTTTTAGCTGTGTGTTTAAAGCGGGAGAATCAAAAATCACTTGAATCTAACTGGTATTTGTAAAGTAAAGATTGGAATTAGAGATAAAAGAGGAGGAGGTGATCTAAGAGATTGTTGTAACTACACAGGTGAACATTTACTATAATTTGAAGTAATGATGTTCAAATTAAAATGGAGAACATTCAGAACACATTAGAAATAAGACAGTAATTTGAGTTTGTGAATAACATGAAAATCTTAATCTATTTAGATTGTATCAACACAGTGCTAGGTACCTAAAAATCAGAGAATTAATAATATTTCATAGCCTCTTGTCAAGAGTGATCACCGGTATCAGAGCTAATTTGGGTTGTAATTAATCACATACTCTGTAAAAAATGCTAGAAATTTATTTATAAATGCTTTTGAATATTTCTTAAAGAAATTGTATGTAAACAAAGTTATGTACTTTGTTCATAAAGGGGAGGGAGGCTGAGAATTCATGAAACTGAAACATGACTAAATATTTTAAAAATACTCTACTGATTTTCTATTTTTAGGCCAAATATAACTTCTTTCTATTGGTAGGCTTTGGCTATTCATTTTCACTTACCTTAAGGTCATTTTTCTTGTGGGCTAAAGGAAATTATGGAGAATTATTCCTAAGATAGTTGAATTTACTAAACTCTTTGTTTCTTTAGCTTTCTTTTATTTGCTATGTTGTAAGGCCACCATATAATTATTTGGATACATTAGCAGCAACACAACATATGGATTTCATCAAAATTTACATTAAAAATTCCTTTAATAATAGTACAAGTAGATAAAATTCTTTATCCTGAATAGGCAAAGCTTCAACATCCTCGTCAAGATAGAATTCCATCTTTTTAAAAGTTGTTTATTTCTATATCACTCATGAACTCTGAACTCATTGTAAAGGTCCCCAAATAAGTTAACAGCTTTGATGTTCTACATATGAAACTAAGATATCATACTTTTAATTATTGTGATTACAGTGGATTACTTATAGAAATATAACATTAAATAATACAGAAGACAATATTACTCAAAATTACTACAAGAAGTATTGAATATGTAAACATATTTCAAAATTTTCTTAAGTAAATGAAATCACTTTTCTATATTCTCCATCGTGGCATAGCTGCTATAAAAATAAAACAAGCATATCTGTGTAACCTGCCATCTTAAGCTCAACATGATGTAAATGCAAATCAGTTATAATCTCAAATTAAGGAACTCACAGTCTAACGAGAAACAGTATCACGTGCAAAATTCACCCCAGTACAAAATAATACATGTTATAATACTGCCAGCTGAAGGAAGGACATTATTTATATGTGAATTCTTACCCTTGTTCTGTGATTACATTGCCTAAGTCAATACTTCTCAGTGCTGACTGCACATTACGACCACTTGTGGACAGTAAAAACACCATATGCTTCCCAACTCGAATTGTAAGTAGGAAATTGGCATGCATATCTTTAAAAGATTTCCAAGTGATTCTAACAAGTAAATATGATTAAAAGCACTGGGGTGCTTATATTTCTCAAGCACCAAACTGAGAAAATATGCGCCAAAAATAGAGTGAGAATCCCAGTGCAAAGATTTATTTTAATATAAGAATAAAAACAAAGAAATTGGTATGATCATTACTGAATAGTAAAACCAAGCATTGAAGAGTATAGGAAAAGTAAGTGATCCAGTTATTTATGTTTCCACATGTCTAAAGATAATGTTTTATCTCCTTTGAAGCCTCTGAAGGAATTATCTTCACAAGTGTGGACTATTTTAACACTTGCTCATCTACTAAAAAAATTTAGGTTAAATTCAGTTTCTTTTTAATTTTTTATTGGTGCACTGTAGTCATACATCCTAACGGGGTACAAGATGGTGGAGGCATACATGCACACATCACTCATTTAGCCCTTCCCCAATTCCCACCCCATTCCTTCCCCTTCCCTCCTTCTCATGTTTGGCTTAGGGATTGATTTTCATGTGTGTGAATGTACATCATGTACATTAGGGTATTTACCCCTTTTCCCTTCCCATTCACCTCAGTTAGGTCACCTTATTTGCTCATATATAGTTACTTTTTCCTAGTCTAGAGTTCCTCCTACGACCCTTTTTCTTCCTAGCTTCCACATATTAGGAAAAGCATCAGATTTCTTACTGTTTGTGACTAATCTCAGGTATCATAATGTTCTTTAGTTCTTTCAGATATTTATTTATTTATTTATTTATTTATTTATTGCAATACTGGGGATTGAACCCAAGGGCATTCTTTCTCTGAGCTACATCCCCAAGCCCTATTTTTTTAATATTTTTTAATTTTGAAGCAGGGGCTCATTAAGTTGCAGAGGGCCTCACAAAGTAGCTGAGGCTGGTGGAGAACTTGCAATTCTCCTGTCTCAGACTTTCAAGTACTGGGATTATAAGCATGCACCACCATGACCAGCTCTTTCATTTTTTATTATTTAATGGTGCAATGTATTCGTACATCATATTGGGATAAAAAAAAAAAACTTGTATAGACACACATGCATGAGGGGATGGGAGGGGGAAGAAGGAAACTCCCTAAAGCACATCATGTACTTAAATATATCATGTCAACCACTAATCCTTCAGTTTCTTAATTAGATCTCTTTGTAACTTTACAGACCATATTGCAAACTATTATCCTCATAATAGTTTTCTACTCAAAGCACATTGCTTATGATTGGAAAGTAGCTCTCTGTGGTGACTCAGTGCCGAGACAGCATCTTCCAGAATGTGTATCTTCCATGGTCCCGTCCGTTTGTCCCTTTGGGGGAAGAGTAAGGTGATTGGACTTGGGAGATTTGAATAGGTTGGGGCGGTGAAGTTAGAACCTACCATCTCGCCTCCCATTTTAAGGGTGCAACTCAGTCATGTGGCCATGTCTAGTAGCAATGAAAACTGGGAGTTTAGTTTTTGTGCCCTGGGACAGAAGAATCTGCTTTGCTGCACTCAAGGTCTACATAGTCTGGCTCAGTGCTGACTCTGACCTGATTCCCTGCCTTTCTTCTCTTTGGACCTTCAAGTTACTAGACTGTCCTCCTTACTTGTTTTGAGCAATATAAAATGTTTGTTTTATGCCATTATGTTGATTGCCAAACTCCTGAATATCTGTATGATACCCACTTTCAGGACTCTCTGCTCATTGCTCAGATGTTGCCTAATCAGAAAGACCTCTGTCGCGCGCAGTGACGACTCTTACACGATCTTCCTCAAGCAGTTTTATTACCCCAGGTTCTTGTACAGTTCCCGCAAATCTTCTTCCCGTAAATCTTCTCTTCTCTCTCTCTTTCCCCAGAAATCTTCCCCTTATATAGAGCCCAACAGCCAATCAGCAGACTGTTCACGTGCACAACTCATGGCAACAGCCAGTCCATTGGCTGTTGCCCTATGGCATGCGGTGTTCCCGTGTATCTCATGCTCTTGTCGTCACTTCCTGAAAGCTGTTTACCACCTAAGTGCTCTGGGGAAGATTTCCGCTCAGCGCCATCTTAGCTCTCGGACTTACTGGCTGATGGGCGGGGCCCGTCACAGTTCCCCCTTTTTTGTTTTTTCAGACAGGAGAGGACAGAGGACTCAACCCCTGTATGTTTGGAAGGGGCTTCTAGGCCCACCACCTTTTGCCAGGGACGGGACAAGAATCAGTGGCAACCCGTATGCAGTTGAGCATGCCCTCCTCGGGATGCACCCTCCCGGGGTCCCGAGTGCAGTCCTAGCTGGCATCCTGTCATTAAGACTTTCCCATCGCCGCAAGCCATATTTGAGGGGATTGTCCCAACTCCATGGCTGCAAATGCCTGAGCTATGAGCACTTGATCTGTAGCGCGCTGACGGATTAGTTTTCTAAGACAGTAGAGACATAAGATACACAGTAAGACCAGACAAAGACCAAGAGCACCCAGTCCAGCCCACTCTTTTAAATGACGAGCTGCTTGTTGGATCCAGGACATCAAGGTGCGGGCCATCACCGGGTCAACTTGAGTAGTATTGGTTTTGATGATCTCCAACCGCAACCGTCTTGTCAAATTGTCAAATTTCGATGACCGGTTATCTGTAGGATATGCAGAAAGCTCGCAAGAAAGATTAGCGGCAATAAACGCATTATCATTAATCATGACAAGGGGAGCTAAATCCGTGCAACTGCCATTTATCCCACAAAGAAGCCACAGATCAAATAGGTTAGAATGAAAGGCCATGGTCAGGCTCTAATAAGTAAAATTATAACCTGCAAAAGTAGAATTTGCTCCTGTGCCAATTTTAAGGGGAAAAGGTAAAAGGATTAAGCGGGGAAGAACTTGAGCAGAATGACTCAAAGGCAATAGAAAAGAAAAAGCAGTCAAAAGCCCCCATTGTGGATCACTTCCTATCCTTGGAATTCCACAGTATCATGGTCCCCAAAAGAATCAGTCGATGGCTCATCATCCTTTTGTTTCACCAGACGAGTCAGCCGCTCTGGAACCCAGACAGGATCGGCGCCGTTCTGTGGAAACACACAAACAGAGCCTCTGGCCCATGTGAGCACTGGGTCAGGTCCCCTCCATTGCCCTGTGAGGGCATCCTTCCAACGCACGAAACCCTGGCTCGTACCCGAGGGGGCAAAATGACGATCGGCAGCAGTCTTGCCATTGACATCTAATTGCAAAAAATTCAAAGTAAAAAGGGCTAAGGATAGGCGCTGCTTCGGTTTCATATTGGTTCCAATTCCCTCTTTTTGTTTTATCAAGCATTCTTTAAGAGTACGATGGGCGCGTTCCACAATACCCTGTCCCTGAGGGTTGTACGGAAGGCCATGCTTTAGAGTTATTCCCATCTGTGAACAAAAGGATGTGAATTTTTGGGAAGTATAAGCCGGGCCATTATCAGTTTTTATTTCTTTAGGCATATTCCATGCTGCCCAGGCCTCAAGGCAATGATTGACGACGTCATGTGCCTTTTCCCCGGCATGAGCAGATGCATGAATAATTCCAGAGACAGTATCTATGGAAACATGGATATATTTCAATTTTCCAAATTCAGATATGTGAGTTACATCCATTTGCCAGAGATGTAGAGGGAGCAAGCCTCGTGGGCAAATGCCCACATGTGAGGGGTGTAAAAAAGGGGCACAGGCATTACAGGTTTTTACAATTTCCCGAGCCTGATGTCGAGGGATTTTAAATCGCTGTTGTAATGTTTTAGAATTTACATGATATTGACGGTGAAATGCCTGTGCCTGTTGCATTTGAGTAAGAGAAAAAATCATATGTATCTTGGTGAGTTTATCTACTAGATCATTTCCATATGTAATAGGGCCAGGTAATCCAGTATGTGCCCTAACGTGCTGGATAAAGAATGGTGTCTTTCTTAAATGTATATAAATCTGGATTTGGCTAGCCATAGAATGAATAGGAGTATGTAAAGAGAGTTGACCCGCGCATTCAAGCGATCTAACCAGATTAACCACATATTGTGAATCTGATAATAAATTGAAAGGAGAAGAAACTCTCTTAAAAATTTCTAAAACAATATTTAATTCAACCAGTTGTGGAGAGGTATGTGAATATTGGATGATAACAGGATCGCTTCCCTCTATTAGGTAGGCCCCCACACCAGTTTTGGATCCATCAGTAAAAATGTTAATTGCATTAGCTACAGGTTTGTTTTTAGTGACCAATGGGAAAATGAGAGGATGTTCCAGAACAAAATGTAACAATGGATCTTTGGGAAGATGATTGTCTATTTCACCACTGAAAGAGCACATAAGTATAGCCCAATCATCAATAGTGGCTACCAGCGTTTGTACTTGCAGAGCAGTGTACGGTACCACCAGCTTATCGGGCGTTCTGCCAAAGTGTTGGATGCACTGCTGAATGGCTTTAAGGGCAAGGCTTGCTACACTGGTGGGATAATATTCAACTACCTTTTGAGGGGAGACTTTGGGGTGAATCCAAAGAAGGGGTCCTTGTTGCCAAAGAACACTAGTAGGCTGTTTTTCAGTGGCCAGGATACAAGCCCATAATGGCTGTCCAGGGGTCACTCGACGGAGAGACGCTTTCGTAAGTGCTTGTTCTACTAATTGTAACGCATGGCGGGCCTCATCGGTAAGGACGCGAGGAGAATCTAATTGAGGATTGCCTACGAGCAGATTATATAAAGGTTTCAAGGCATGGTTAGGAATTTGTAAAAAGGGTCGAACCCAATTAATGTCTCCCAACAGTTTTTGGAAATCATTGAGGGTTTTTAATTGATCAGTGCGGATGATTAATTTTTGAGGCAGGACTGCATGGGGGAGAACAATGTTGCCAAGAAAGTGTATATTTTCTCCTCTTTGTACCTTTTCTGAGGCGATGAATAATTGATGAGTTTCCAAAATCTTTACAAGGTGACAATAAGCCTCCTCAAGTATGGAGGGATTTTTTGTGGTTAACAAAATGTCATCCATGTAATGAATACACCGAATTTCTGGAAATTTGGTTTTTACGGGCTCAAGAGCACTATTTACATATAATTGACAGAGGGTAGGGCTATTGGCCATTCCTTGTGGGAGGACCACCCATTCATATCTACTGTCAATTTCCTCTTGATTAATAGAGGGAACAGTAAAAGCAAAACGAGGAGTATCCGCAGGATTTAAAGGGATGGAGAAAAAACAATCTTTTATATCTATGCTGATAAGTGGCCACTCCTTCGGAATAGCAGAGAGGAGTGGAAGCCCTCGTTGGACTGGCCCCATAATCTGCATTTGGCTATTTATGGCTCGGAGGTCGTGTAATAACCTCCATTTTCCAGATTTTTTCTTTATCACAAAAATCGGGGTATTCCAAGGAGAGGTGGATGGCCGGATATGGCCTAACTGTAATTGCTCTTGTACTAATTTCCTTGTTACTTCAAGCTTTTCACGGGAGAGAGGCCACTGAGGAACCCATACTGGATCTCCCGTCTTCCAGGTAATGGGAATTGCCTCCTCAGTGGCTACTGCACAAAACCCAGTTCCTCGCGACCACTCTTTTCTTTAGTAGGAATTGGGCTTTTACGTCCCTGGAGGTGTTTTCCCAGCCCGTAGGAAGGGTGGTAGCCCTGGCGAAGGAGAATATTATGGGCTTGGGGGAAATAAGATGTATTTTGTAAGGAATATCCCATGTCCACTAATAAATCTCTTCCCCAGAGGGAAACTGGCAGCTCCAGCACATAGGGTTCAAACTGCCCCTTATGTCCCTCCTGATCTTTCCAATGTAAAGCCCTAGCACTGAGGTCAGGGGTTTTAGCATAACCCAAACCTCTAAGTTCTCCGGTAGCCTTTTGAGTGGGCCATGAAGATGACCAATCTTTACAGGCGATGACACTTTTATCTGCCCCAGTATCTAAAAGTCCTAAGATTTGCTTGCCTTCCACGTCCAAGGTTATCAAGGGACGAGTTCCCATATCAAAGGCAAGAGATATTAACTCATTTCCTGAAGAACCGAACCCACCAATACCGCGTCGTCCCTCTGCTGAAGGAAACATACCATGTAGACTGGGAAGCAAAAGTAACTGTGCCACTCTATCCCCAGGGGAAATGGCAACGATACCCCGGGGCGCTGAAACCATCACTTTGATAATACCGGTATAATCCTCATCTATAACCCCCGGATGGACTACAAGTCCTTTCATGGTAGAGGAAGACCTTCCAAAAAGTAAGCCAACAGAATTAGGTGGCAGAGGACCTTGAAAATCTGTTTCAATAATTTGAACCCCCATTTGTGGCGTTAATACCAGCCTGGAGGTGGCACAGAGGTCCAATCCTGCCGAACCTGGAGTGGCTCGCCGGACTGTTCCGGAGGCTGTAAATTGGGCCACTGAGGTGGCTGTGTCTCCATGGCCCCATACACCTGAGGGTTCCCATATTTTTGTGGGCCCTGGGAACGAGGGCCCGCCCTCCCGTTTTTTGTCTGAGTATTTGATGATTGCTTTCCAGTATAGGGCAAGGGGTTGCCATCGATATCTTTAACCGAACGGCACTCAAAAGTAGGATGCCTTCCTTTTCTACATCGACGACAATACTCAGGAGGAGAAGGATAAGATTGGGACGCCCTACACTTAGGACAATCTCGTTTTAAGTGTCCTGTCGCTCCACAGGAAAAACAATTGCCATTTTTGGTACTATTCTTACTTTGTTGTCCGGAGGCCTGTATAATGGCTGCAGCAAGTCCTGAATTGGTTAAGGGTCCTCCGAGTTCCCTGCACACCTTCATCCACACCTCTAGGCCTTTATGTTTGTAAGGAGTGATGGCCTGTCTGCATTCTTTAGTGCATTGCTCATAGACCAATTGTTTAATGAGCGGCATGGCCGCGTCAGAATCCCCAAAAATTCTTCCCGCAGCCTCTACTAGACGGGCAACGAAGTCTGAAAAGGGTTCAGTCAATCCTTGAGTAATCTTTGTAAGGTTACCAGATACCTCTCCTTTGTTAGGGAGGGCCTTCCAGGCCTGGGTAGCGAGTCTGTTGATTTGTTCATACACCTGTTGTGGATACCCAAGCTGTTGATTAGCAAATCGTCCTTGGCCCATCAGCATGTCTATATCCCAGGCTGAATTTCCTGCTGCTCGATTACGTGCAGCTTGTTCAGTGGCATATTCTATATAATAAGCTTTCCAATCCAAATATTGGCCAGGATTTAAGGTGGCCCTAACCAAATTTTGCCAGTCTCCTGGGGTCATGGCATAGCGATGTAAACTCTCTATTATTGCTATAGTGAAAGCAGCTGACGACCCATATGTGCGAACTGACTCTGCGAGATGCTTAACTATTTTAAAGTCCAAAGGCTCATGATAACGATTTCCCCCCTCCTGCAGCTGGAAAACTGGGAAAGCTTGATTTGCTAGAAAAATTCCCGCATCTCTCCACATCTGACTACTAAAAGAGACACCTTCTCCTGCTCTGGGCGCAGAAGGGTTATACGGAGGAGGCGAAATTTCCTCTTTAATCAGTTCAAAAGCTTTCACTTGTTTACAAATGGCCTCTAATTCCTCCTCAGATTCATCCTCCCCCTCTGACTCTGAATCCTCCTCACTGGCCACTTTAGAGGAAGTTGAACGTTCCTCTTTTACACCGTCTAAAGCTGCCTGGCCCTCCTGCACAAATTTTCTAAAGCGCCTTTCTTCCAAACAGGCACGAATCAGCCGACAAAGCGGCCGAGTCCCTCCTGTGACAATACCTTGTTCTTCGGCGCGTTCTACGTCTCTTCCCAATTTATCCCAGCTTGCTAAAGAAAGATTCCCTGATACTGTAAACCATGGCGCTACCCTATCTATTTGTTCGAGAAAATCTTGTATTGTCTTGTCCCTAAGCTTTAGGCCTCTACTTTTCAACAAAGCTTTCAATGCTTTATGCAATGGGTGAGATGGACTATTTCCCATCTTGTCGAATCAGGACCAGCCCGATTCTCTAACTTACTTACACTAAAAAATATCCTCCTTAATGGAGCCCCCTTTGATCGGGGAAAATACAGCGCTGTTCCTCGCTTTTCCGCGAGCCTCGCTTATCCGCGAGCCTTATTTACTAAATATCCTCCTTAATGGAGCCCCCTTTGATCGGGGAAAATAACCCTCCGTAAACGGAGCCTCCTCCTCCCTTTTCGGAGTCAAGGAGTACTTACCAGCCGGCTGCCCTGGACTGCCGAGGTTCTGATCAAAGCGAAGGTCCCCGTACGGGCCAACCACTTGTCGCGCGCAGTGACGACTCTTACACGATCTTCCTCAAGCAGTTTTATTACCCCAGGTTCTTGTACAGTTCCCGCAAATCTTCTTCCCGTAAATCTTCTCTTCTCTCTCTCTTTCCCCAGAAATCTTCCCCTTATATAGAGCCCAACAGCCAATCAGCAGACTGTTCACGTGCACAACTCATGGCAACAGCCAGTCCATTGGCTGTTGCCCTATGGCATGCGGTGTTCCCGTGTATCTCATGCTCTTGTCGTCACTTCCTGAAAGCTGTTTACCACCTAAGTGCTCTGGGGAAGATTTCCGCTCAGCGCCATCTTAGCTCTCGGACTTACTGGCTGATGGGCGGGGCCCGTCACAGACCTCTGCTTCTCTGTTTAATATAAAATAGAATTTACAACTGGCATTAGCCCCCATTATTTATTACATTTTGTTTCTCTCTACAGAAGTATGTCTATTGATCTATGTTTATTTGTCAACTATTGTTTGTTCTCCTTCTTACTTCTTTATCCACAGACACTTAAATATATAGCAGCCATTCACTGAATTTTTTCATGTTAAAATTACTAATGATGAATTCATTAATGATAGAAGGCTGAGACAAGAGGATCTCAGCGTTCAGGTCAGCATGAGGTAACTTAACAAGACCTTGTTTCAAAGTAAAAAATTAAAAAGTGTTTGGGGCCGGGCGTGGTGGCACACACTTGTAATTCCTGTGCTTGGGAGGCTGAGACAGGAGGATCGTACAGGCTCGAAGCCAGCTTCCGCTACTTAGTGAGGCTCTCAGCAACTTAGTAAGACCCTGTTTCCAAATAAAGTATAAAATAGGTCTTGGAGTATAGCCCAGAGGTAGAAAGCCTCTGGGTTCCACCCCAGTACCACCAAAAAAAAAAAAAAAAAAAGGCTTTCAGGTATAGCTCAGGTATAGAAAGTCCCTCGGTTCAAGGTTCAATCCCAAGTTACACAGACACACACAATAGGCTAATGATTATCTCCATTATTTGATCCTGACACCCTTAATAAATTGATTTATGGGTCTCAATAACCTAGTTAATACAAAAATCAAAATGTTTCTCCAAAAGCTCATGTACCCACACGCACATTGGCCATGTTGACACCCTGTTCTTCAGTGGCTCCTTAGGTAGCCAGCAAGGTGGGAACAGTAGCTGAGCTCTGATTTTGTCAGAAATGGCTTAGGGTTGCGAATGGGTTGGTGGAGTTGGATATAAGTAGATTAAAGTTATAACTATAGGATCAGTTCTTCATTATAATCTACAGTGTTTCCCCAAGTTTTTAGTCTGTAATCCATTTGGATTAATTTTGAATGTTTATTTACTAAATCAATAAAACCAAAAACTAAAAAACCCCTAGCTAGTCCAAAAACACAGAGCCAGCCTCCAGATCTGTGTCTACATGCGCAGGAAAGACATGTGCACTGTGGTAGGGAGTGGCTCTATATTCTCCTGATGGGTTGCCTAACTTAAATTGAAATAATATTTTAAATGACAAAACACTTCAAATAATTCTATGTATATATACAAAATTATCAATGCTAACTTAATTACATGTATGAAAAAGGGTGGGGAGAGTGGGCTTGAAGCCAGAGGGAATCCCACCAGGCACTGTGTGGGTGTGTTCTTATCTGAACCTCCTCATAACATATACTTACAATGCACCAGTAAAATTTCAAAATGTATTATAAAGCAATATTATTCATATCACAGTAAAAATCAGGCAACAATATACACAAAGCAACATATTTTCCAGCTTTGATTTACTGTTATCCAGAGAAATTTGAGATTACAAAATGGCAATGGAATCAGCAAATCATAGCGTCGAACATTTAGTATAATTCCTAAACGTGTTTTCATCTAAAACATTGCTTCTAGAACTACAAAACATTGTTTTTTAAATTGCTTTTTAATTGGATATGTGCATATATTTACCTCATTTCTCAAAATCTCAATGTTTTAGTGTTTCTGCTTTTAGAGTCTTGTGCAATAATAGCTGGATAATCTTCACTTTGCTTTACTCAGAGAGACCAGGAGGAAGACATATAGGTACAAATATTCATGATTTGGACTTAAAAGTGAGCTCTGAGCCGGGCGTGGTGGCGCACGCTCCTAATCCTAGTATTCCGGAGGTTGAGACCGGAAGATTGCGGTTCCCGGACAGCCTCAGCTATTTAGTGAGGCCCTCTGCAACTCAGTGAGACCCGCTTTCAAAATAAAAGGCCTGGCGTGGTGGTGCATGTTTGTAATCCCCGCGCTTGGGAGGCGGAGACAGGAGGATCACGCAGGTTCAAAGCCAGCCACGCTGTCATAAGAGACCCTGTTTCAAAAATATAAAATAAGTCTGGGAGTATAGCCCGGAGGTAGAAGGGCTTCCAGGAACCCCAGTACCACCAAAACAAACAAACAAGAAAGAAAGAAAGAAAGAAAGAAAGAAAGAAAGAAAGAAAGAAAGAAAGAAAGAAAGAGAGAGAAAGAAAGAAAAAAAAATAGGGCAGGGGGTGTAGCTCGGAGGTCGAATGCCCCTGGGTTCCACCCCCAGACCCGCAAAAAAAAAAAAAAAAAAAAAAAGAAAAGAAAAAAAATTGAGCTCTACAGGGATCTCACCTAATTTTATTATACATATTTTAAGATTTAAAAAGCATATATTTTATCATTAATGAGTCATCTAATATCTTCATTATTCATTAAAATACTCATAAATTGTTTCATATATGTGGTTTATGTGCAGAGATTAAACACAATCTTGAAGGCTTATCATCAGTTATTTTTATCTAGTCACTAAACCCTTCAATGATTAGTCTGTGACAGAGTCATGAGAATCACTTTAAAAAAATTTAGCGATGCTGGGCATGGTGGCGCACGCTTGTAATCCCTGCGCTTGGGAGGCAGACACAGGAGGATCGCACTGGTTCGGAGCCAGCTTTGCTGGCTTAAGAGACCCTGTTTCCACATAAAAAGGTTAAAAAAAAATAGGTCTGGGAGTGTACCCCGTGGGAGTGTATCCCGGAGGTAGAAGGGCTTCCAGGAACCCCAGTACCACCAAAAAAATAAAAGATAAAAAATAGCGAGAAGGGTAGCTTGTACTTATTTGTTCTATAGAAAGTTCTTTTTAAATAAGGATAATTCTAGGGAAGGAAGCCAGAGGCAATAAGTCAAATCATGTGGGGATATAGAAACTCTTGTACACTGCTGGTTGGATTGCAAATTAGTACAGCCACAATGGTGATCAATACAGAGGTTCCTCAGAACACCAAATTTGGAATCACCATATACCCCAGTCATACCACTCCCAGGTATTTTTCCAAAAGGAATTGAAGTCCTTTGTGGATTAGAAACATGAGACTTTGGTTATTGTTCAACTCTCAGCTCTGTAATATATTAGCTCATTCACAAAAGATTTTTTTAAATTTAAATCTTGATCCTTATTTATTTATTTAGTCTGTGTGTGTATGTGTGTTACAGAAGATTGAACCCAGGGGCATTCTCCCTCTGAGCTACATAGCCAGTCCTATTTTATTTATTTATTTTTGTTTGCTTTGAAGCAAGTTCTCACTAAGTAGCTAGAGGCCTCACTAAGTTGCTGAGGCTGGTCTCGAACCTGCAGTCCTCCTGTCTCAGCCTTACAAACACTGAGATTACAAGCATGCACTAGCATGCCTAGCTGTATATCCATGTTTATAGCAGTACAATTCATAACAGCCTAGGTGTCCATCAACAGATGAACGTATACTTACATGCACACAATTAAATTTTACTCATCCACAAAGAAGAACAAAATGGAACCAGAGGATATTATGCTAAGTGAGATCAGGTAGTTTTCGAAAGAGAAGGGTTGTATGTTTTCACTTATCTGTGGAAGCTGGATAGAAGCTGGGACACAAAGGAGACTGGATAAATGAGAAGAGAGATCACCAGAAGAGTGGAAGAGGGCTTGGAAAAAGTGGTGGGGAGAGGAAGGAGAGCTAATGAAAGAAAAACGTCAAACAACACTCTGTCCATCTGTGCAGCTACTGATACCAATTTTAATATTATGAACAAGGGTAGGGATGAACAGGATGGATCCCAGAGGGACCTGCGCCAGGTACTGTATGTTTCTAAACCACAATATGATGTACAGTTACAACGCCTGGATAAAAGTATACTTACAAAATGTGGGGAAGCACTGTGAGCTAATCCAGGTTAAAAATATATTTCCTAAATGATTTCCATTGCAGTGCAAATTGAGAAGTGGACAGGTTCATAAGCCATATGGTGGTAGAAGAAGAAAGGTAGATGATGACTTGAATGAAGCAGGAAAGAAAAAATGAGGTGAGCATTTGATTGTTGTTCAACTCTCAGCTGTCCTATGCTCAACTCTTGCTTTGTGAAAAAGTACTCAACATCTCTAGGTCTTATGCCTCGCCTCCTTAAGAAAAGCTGTTTGTACATTAAATAAATACATAAGTACAAAAGATCAGTGTTATGTTTTGCAGTAAGCGGGGTAGATTACATTACTGTTTCCCATCATTCAGTGCCCCTCATTTGAGCTCACCTCCTTCTGTTCTGTTGAACTCAGACCCAGCCTTGATACCTCCTCTGGTCAAAAGAATGTAAGCTAAGTGGCATACACTATCAGGGCAGGAGTTTTGTGTGTGTCAGCACATCTTCACTTTGCTCCTTTACCAGATGGCCAGCAACATTTCAGATTGAGAAAGATCTGCCACTTTAGGACCTAGATTAAAAATGGCGTGAATAGAGCAACAGCCATACCAAAAAAAAAAAAAAAAATGCACTATGAATGAGAAACTGATTTTTCTTTCTAAAGGTCATAGAGATTTTCAGGTTGCTTATTAGGGAAGCCTAGGCCGAACCATCCTAAAAACATAAAAGATTAATTATTAGTAAATATTATCAATTGGATTATTTATTGATTTATTATTTATTTTGTTTCTAGGAATAGAATCCCAGAGTATTCTACCTCCAGGCTACACCCTCAGGCCTTTTTATTGATTATATTGAAACAGGATATCACTAGTCTGCTAAGGGTCTCACTAAGTTGCTGAGGTTGGTCTCAAACCTGTGATCATTCTGTCTCAGTCCTTCAAGTACTGGGATTACAGGCATGCATCAATATACCTGGCTCATAAATTTGTTTTGAAGGGGATTGTTTGTAAAGCTAAAAAATTATCAAGACCACTGTTCTGTGGAGACTATTGTAAAGTAAATTTGGGTTTAATTTATTTTATAAAATGGGAAGCATTGTATGCCCTTGTCATGAGAATATAAATTTAATGGAAAATAGGTAGCAGGTAGAAGAAAGATTAAAGAAGAGATAGATGGAAGTGTTCAGTGAATCAAGTAGTAGATAAATGTAGCAAATGGAGTGGTTACTCGTCTTTAAAAAAATGTTAAAAGTAAGTAGATAAAAATGGTTGTATTGCCACACATTAACCCTATAAGATTTGCTCAGCAACCCAAAGGTGAATTTAAATGATTCCATGATATTAAATAGTACATTGAATTCTATAATGGGATTAATTTGGTAGAAAGCTATAATAAGCAAATTTGTTACCTGTAAAATCAGATTGCTCAAAGCATAAGCAAAAGTAGCCCCCAGTATCTTTAAAGCCACAGTTCAGGCAATTTTTCCCCAAGTTTCCATGGTTGTGACTATGTTCAAGCTATGGTGTTTTTTGTTGTTGTTGTTATTGTTGTTGTTGTTGTTGTTGTTGTTATTTTTTCACAGCTCAAATTTCTCAAAAGTTATCTGGTCTAATTTTATACCAGCCAAGATATCAGGCTAATGCTTAGGCCAGGCCGTTGAAAATCACTTTTAAATGTTGAGAATGTTGCAAGAAGTAAAAAATAGATGCTCTCCTTTATATGAGGAAGCTAGGGAGAAAAAAGGTCATAGGAGGAACTCTAGGTGAAGAAAGAAAAGCCAAATAAGGTGACTTAGCGGAGGTGATGGGAGGGAGCAAGAGGGAACTTCCCTAACGTACATGATGTACATTCATAAACATATCAAAGTCAATCAGTAAGCCAAACATGAGAAGAAGGCAGGGGGAGTGAACGGGGTGGGAACTGGGGAAGGGCTAAATGAATGATATGTGCATGTTTGCCTCTACCATCCTGAACCCATTAAGATGTATGACTACAAAGCACCAATAAAAAATAATGAATAAATAAATAAATAAATAAATGTTGAGCTATTACTAGACGCAGAGAGACTATTGAAAACAAAACCACAGTCTTTCATCTCCCCAGCAAGGAATGACATGCACATGTGCACATGCAGTAGAGATGAGAAAAAAAAGAAAGTGAATATATACCTGAAGTATGAATTTTTAAATTTGCATTATTTTTTTCTTGATACTGGGGATTAAACTAGAGGAATTATATCTCCAAGATATGCCCCATCCTTATTTATTTATTTATTTATTTATTTATTATTCTTTTTGTGGTACTGGGGATGGAACTAAGGAACATTCAACCTCTGAGCTTCACTACTGTCATATTTTATTTTTGACTTGGAAATGATGGCTCATAGCTGAGAGTCTCACCGAATTGTTGAGGCTGGTTTCAAAACTGTGATCCTCCTAGCTTTGTGATTTTTATTTTGCAATTCAAGTTTTTCTAAACTTTAAACTCTACATGGCTTCAAAAAGGTAAAAGTTCTGAACATGTTGGATGAGTTCACTAAATGACAACCATATCGGATATGTTTTAAATGAGAAATTGAGTTTTCTTGCTTTATAGCTTTGTAAAAGAAAATGTTCTGCTCTATATGAATTATTGTTGCAGATTTTATAATTGTTCCTCCTTTAGGGCTCTCCTCTATGATCACTGTGGAAATAGTCAATCCACTTCCTTCTTTGAATTGTATCTTCCTGTAGCTTCTTCTGAAGGACCCACTCAAGACCACCATCCACTGAGCATAGCTGTCTTCTCAGGGTAACCTCAGAAAGCTGCCTGCCCTTACTCACTTCTTTCAAAGACCCTCCCCAATCTTTCATGTCACACCCGCGCAAGTCTATATTTTTAAAAAGCTTTAAAGAGTAATTCAAAATAACTGAATACAAGGCAAAATAATGAATTTCAAGAGCAAGGAGAACTAATTACCTCTATGTTTTAATGGATGCAAACAAAAGCCTGATGTACAAGTTCCAAAAGAGTTGCTAAGGTATCTGGTCCACTGCTAGTCTGCCTTTATGTAGCAGAGACAAACAGGCTCACACTCTGACAATTACTTGAACTCTGTTTTGTATCTCAGACACAATTTTTCCAAAGGTCCCCCCAAAAAAAAGAAAAAAGAAAGAATTTTTCCTATTTGGTTTAAGAGTTAACTTCATTTTCTTTTACATAGCTGACTTTTTGCCCTGGATTTGACAGTTAGAATAGCTAATGTCTTCAAATAAAACACTACCTGCTCATATAAAGAGTGATCAAGTCCCATGACCCTTAGAATAAAGTTAATCAGTTTAGTGGAACAAATGTGTTCAAGTATATTAAGTCTCAAATGACACCAAATGTCAAACAACTCTACAGTCCAGGTAGCACCGTACCCACTCAAGGCAATATTTTTTCATTCTTTATATTAGCAATTATGTTGTGTGGAGATTAGTTTATATTGAAAATGATTTCTCTTCAAATTGCTCTTCCTCCCCCAGGGGCCAGCTACATGATCATTATGAAAATGGAAAATAGGGAGGAAAAGGGAGTCTAGCCTTCACAAAAGATACCTGGTCTCTACTCTTTATTTCCTTTGACAAGCATTCATGATGACATATCTGAGAAAAATAAACCAGGCATGATGGTGCACACCTGTAATCCTATTACTTGGAAGGCTGATACAGAAGGTTCAAAACCAGCCTTAGCAAATTAGGGAGACTCCTCACCAACCTAGTGAGATCCTATTTAAAAAGATAGAAAGAACTGGGGTCAAGATATAAGTTCTTGTTCAGAGATATACTACTGCTGTTTTATTTCCCAGTGCCCAAGGGAGAGGGGAGAACAAGATTTAAATATAATTATTGGGGGGAAAGACATTTTATATATTTATGGCACATCATTCTACCGAACAAAAACGAAATTTACATTTGTTTACCCAAAGGCACTTAATTCTCATTGGAAGTGCCTGCATCTGTGTTATTTGGGAGTGAGATCTTTGGGGAGGGATGTGCTGCAATTGCTTCTGTTTTTGCCATGTTCCTATAAAACTGAAAATCACCTTAAAGAACTGATAACGCTGCAAGTAGTTTTTCCTAAATGTCAAATTTCAAAGCTGTGCCCCAAGGAGACAAGAAACTGAATGTTTACTTCCAAATTAAAAATTGTAAGTCCTAGTACACCAAGCACACTTCACCAAGCACAACATTTTATTAATTACTACATTCAATGTGACAAAATTAAGAGAAACTGATAGACTCCATGCTACCTTCAAAACATCCTCACGTATGAATCAAAACTTGTTTATAGAGTTATCATGTATGCATCTCTTTTTTTTCCCTTTTGGGAGTCATTTAAATAACAGACACTTATCTTGTTTATTTCTTTAATACACTAACAAAAAAAAATCCTGCTCAATCTGCTCTGCAGATTTTTTTGAATCAGCCATATATTGTACATTCCTGATATTACCATTCTAAACGATGGCATTCCTTTAAAAAAGCCGGGTGTTGTGGTGCACGCTTGTAATCCCAGCATTTTGAAGGCTTATACTAGAGGATCAGGGTTCACGGACAGCCTCAGCTAATTAGTGAGGCCCTCCTCAACTTTGTGAGACCCTGTTTCAAAATAAAGAAATAAAAAAATGGACAGGGGGTGTAATTCGGAGGTCAAATGCTCTGGGTTCCATCTCCAGACATGGAAAAAAAAAAAAAGAAATGGATCCCATATGATAGTACTCCCTCTTAACTATTCTTCTTCTCCTCCCCGTCCTCCTCATACTTCCCATTTTTTTCTTCTTTCCTTCTCCCCCTCCCCTTCCTCCTCCTCCTCCTCCTCCTCCTCCTCCTCCTCCTCCTCCTCCTCCTCCTCCTCCTCCTCCTCCTCCTTCTTCTTCTTCTTCTTCTTCTTCTTCTTCTTCTTCTTCTTCTTCTTCTTCTTCTTCTTCTTCTTCTTCTTCTTCCTTCTCCTCCTGAGGATTGAACCCAGGAACATTCTACACCTGAGTAATAACTCCCAGCCATATTTTATTTTTCACTTTGAGAAAGGGTCTCCCTAGGTTTCTGTGAGTCTTGCTAAGTTGCTGAGATTGTCCTCAAACCTGTGATCCTCATATCAGCCTTCCAAGTACCTGGGTTTCAGGTGGATGCCACCACTACACTTTTTAAAGTCAACTTATTCAGCACCCCTACTATTATAGGTAAATACAAAATATCTCTCTATAGGTAGACATAAACTGATCAAAGAGTTTATTTGTTAATATTCAGAGTTCATATAGTTGAGTTGTGAGGGTTTTAATCAAAGTAGTGGATAAATATATCCTGATGGATGTATCTGTGGTGTGGTTAAGGCTGATAGGGTATGGTAGGAGGAGGTGGGTCCTGGAGGATGGAGCCTTGGGGATTATATTTTGCTCCTGCTCCTTCTTTTGCTTCAGGCCTCCATGATGTGAGAAGCACATTCCATGTGCTCTTCCTTTCTCTGCCTCCCGCCACCATGGCCTGAGATCTACAGTTCTTGGCCTCACATGGACTGAGCCTGGAACCATAAGAAAATAAATATTCTTTTCTCTAAGTTACATGGTCAGGTCTTTTGGATGCTAGCTGCAAGAATGTTAATCTGATCTTCTGTTTTCTAAAGTGCAGCTGAGGTTATCTATGTGAAAGTATAAAGATGCTGTCATTTCTGTGTCCTCCAGACTCATTTACAGAATGTTGTTGCATTTAAATTATGGATTTAGTTCCTAGTCCCCAGTCAGGGTGCACTGTGGATGCTTGAAGTTGCTAAAAATCAAACAAGACTATGAGACAGAGCCAACACTAATCATTCAAATAAAATAAATGAAATAATTGCTTAGATCATATTTAAGTCATATAGATGAAGAAAAGACCTAAAAGTGGCCATTTTTGGACATTAGAAGTTTGGTTATATACCTTCTTTCTATTTTCTATTCTTACCATGTATTTATTCCCATGCCAGAATATCAGAGGTCTGCCCTTTATATGCTGTAAATTTTACTGCCTTCATGCATTAACTCACAAATGTTCTGCAACAAAGAATGACCTCTCTATCCCTTTTTATCCACAGCAATGTTCATTTCCTCTTATATTAAGCTCAAATGAGTCTTTCTCCCTAAAACTGTTTGTGACTCAGAATTAGAATTCATGGTTTCTTATCAGTAATTCTATATTTTTATTCTTTATTTTTTGTAACCTCAAGTCATTTATTCATATTTCCTTTGGTTTATTCTTGCTGTCTTTTTTTTTTCCTCTCTGTAGATAGAATGTCCCTGGCTCTCAGAAAATAGATTTCCTGATCTTGTATAACTCTCATTCTCTGGTCTTCAATGTAGAAGGTCGTCAGAAAATTTTTCTGAAAGTCAATTTGTGGAAGAAAAGCTTTAAAGTATAAAAAACACATAGCTTTTCAATACAAAAGGATTTGGTTTTCAGTTGTAAGATTTCTTCTATTAACTGAATAAGCTTGATCCATTAGGAAAACTTCCTGGGTCTCAATTTTTTCAACTGTAAAAATGAAGATAAGAAGGCAGATCATACTAAATTAATGTAAGGTTTAGTCATAATCTATTGCAAATAAAGCCCTTGACATGTAGCATGTACTTAACAAATAATGACTTTTATCACCTATGTGAAGTGACTTTTCTTTATGATCTACGGTATTGTCTTCACAACTTCTCTCAATTTGATGGCTTATATTGATCTCTTACTAATTTGCACAAATTAAGATAATTTTATATTTAAAATAACATTATAAATAAAACACTTTAAATGAAGCCTTTTATATTATTGTAGGCTGTCTAATATCACTTGTAATCTGATGAAAATACAACAAAAATATGAAACCAACTCCCAGTTTTTTAATTGGTATGAATCTATATGATATGAGAAGATATTTATAAAATTTTTCTTATAATTTAAGATATTTTCAGTCATTTTACAATTTAAGAAACTAACAGAAAAATCCAGCATAACCTGGATAAAGTCATCGAGCTGATGGACAGGTAAGTGCCCTACCTCCCTTCTTCCTGGGTTCTCAGCTCCACCCCTCCTGTGTCTAGGAATCCTAAGATTACTGGTTCTGTAAGCAATCCTTGCCCTTCTTCTTTTGAACAAGATATAAGTGGATCAAAGTCGACTTTAATCCTAACATCATATAGTCGAACACAGCAAAGGTGTTCAGGATGGCTTCATAATGATAGATAAATGAGAGGTCAGAATCAGTACACCTCTGCTTACTTACAACATTGGAACATGACCTCCATCTATCTTTGAGAGTTTTGACACATGGACAGAAATATGGATAACAATTCTCCTTTATGAAGACTATGTTTGTTCTCTTTATTTTTTTCTCCCATGAATTATAGAGGCTTTCTGACCTTGTACATCTGGGTTTCAGAAGTTAATCTCTATAAGCATCTTTTCAAGAATAATATTGCTGCCATCAATGACAACGTGACTGATAGTGGTATACAGAGGATAGTGTCAACTGAAAAGAAGCACACTGGGTATGAGAAATATTGTTTGGATCTGGATGGTCCCACAAAAACTCCTGTTTTGAAAGCATGGTCCCAATGCAGCAATTTCCAGAAATGGGTCTTGTAGGCCGTGGTTGGATCATGAATGCTCTCACCTTATCAATGGACTAACTAATCCATTTAATGAGTAAATAATTTTGGGGGGTGATACTGGAGTTCCTGGAAACCCTTCTACCTCCGGGCTACACTCCCTGACCTATTTTTATATATATATTTTAAAATTTGGAAACAGGGTCTCGTAAGCCAGTGCAGCTGGCTTCGAACCTGTGCGATCCTCCTGTCTCAGCCTCCCAAGCGCACGGGGAAAACAAACGTGTGCCACCATGCCCGGTGATGAGTAAATAATTTGAATGGATTTCTGGGTAGTAAATACTGACTGATGGAGAAAGTTGTGACAGAAAAAAATTGGAAGTTGGAGGAAGTACTTTAGTTTAGTGAAAGAAACCCCTTGGAAACTATCCTCTCTGCTTCCCAGCTGCCATGAGCTAAGCAACTTTCCTCTGTCATGTCTTTCGGCCAGGTTGTTCTCGCCTAAACCCCAGAGTCATGGAGCTGGCTCACTATGGAATCTGAAACGAGGGGCCCCGAAAAATCTTTCCTCAACTAAATTCTTGTTGTCAGTTTTGGTCACAGCATTGGAAAGATAAACAACACGAGAAAAGCATGAGTGTCACTGTTCTTTTCCCCCTCACCAGACCATGAAAGACTGCCCACAGTTCAGCAAGGGGCCGTGGTATTCTTCAAAGGATAATCAAATATTGAGTAGGTTTACCTGCTCAAGTTAATAATCCTTGCTTTTAGTGTCTAACTGCCTGAGGAGTATGTTGTTCTATATTTTCCAAATCTGTGAATGTTAATTAAACCAACACTCAGTAGCTATTTTAAATCAAAGCTTGCTCTGCTGGGATAAGACTCAAGTCTTAAATATCTCCGGAGTTATATAAATCAGAGTATATTTTAAATGTTACTTGATCATCTGACAATTAATATGAATAAATATTTTTCTGAGATAGTAAATTAATGCATAGAAATCTGACTTTCTAAGTCAGCTATGAAAGACCTTCACCTTCTCCTTTCAGCTATAGACAGAAGACCCCAAAGCCTGAGTACTGACATTGAATCAATTCATGAAGGTATATATTGGCAGCTTTCCCCTAGAGAAACTGTTAACAGGATTGATTATGCGCATTTACATTGAACAGAGAGGTTTGTAAATTAATTCACTGTGTTGTATATGAAGGCACTTTTCCAATTTAGGCAGAAATTTTGGGAAGGGCTGTGTGCATGTGTGTGTGTGTGTGTGTGTGTGTGTGTGTGTGTGTGTGTGTGTGTGAGAGAGAGAGAGAGAGAGAGAGAGAGAGAGAGAGACACTATATGCATGTAATTATCAAAAATATTAGAGTATTCTGAGGATTTTTTTGTCTCAGATAAACCAACTAAATAATCATCCACTATGCCACTTTGAACCATTTATATGCCATTTTGTAGTAAATGAAAAGTAAAATAATACATCAATATGACACTCCATGGGAGGTAAAGTAGGTAATTAACTGGTGCTCTGGTAATTTCTATTTAAAAAGGTCCATTAATATTACGTTTTTATCTCTTTCAAATGAGAAAAAAACCAAAGCATTTCTTTCTACTTTTCTCATTTTAACAGAGTGTATAGAATCCAAATGAAGTTGTAGAAATAAATGTAAATAGTAACATTTGGGTCTTTTTAAGTATGAGCAAAGGAGGGAAGGAAATGTTATTAACTTATCGTTGGCCATGCATTCCATGCCCAGTTATTGTGAACTGACGTCATGTCAGAATGGTGTGAATTTAAATGTAATAAAGCAGCTTACCAAAAGCTTTGCAGCTAGAGGGGAAGAAGCTGGGTGGGATATGTTTTCCCATCTTCAGGGACAGTGTCCCAGGTTCAGAGATGTATGAAAGAAGTTCCTCGAGTGGTGTGCAAACTGCACAGACTCTCCTTCCCAAATCTAGAATGTCATACAGTGAAAAAAGTTTATATTCAGTGTATAGACTGGAAATAGTTTTGCTTTCACAAGTGGTGGACCTGTGTTATCTCACTTTCTACTACTCTCTTTATTTCTACCCCAACAGTCTTCTCTACCCTCTTTTCTTTCCTTTTCTCTTCACCAGGCTGCAGTGTAGCTAAGAGAAAAACAGACAAAGAATGAATCATGGCAAAGGAACAGTAAAATCTGAATATAGGACAAACAGAGAGAGAAGGCTTTTCCTTGGTCACAGGAAGTGAACATTTTTTGGACCATGTATCACAGGAAAATGATGTTTCTACCATCCAAGTGTTCCATGTAGTAGAGTCATTATAGATGAGAAAAGCCAATGAGAAATATGATACTGAAGAATCTTCAGTTAAGTAAATTCAGATATTTGTGTAATTCCATATCACAATTTTTTATGATTTCTAGACAAAGAATACAAATAAACCCTGCAAACTGACAAAATGGACATAAAGACGGAAGAGTTTCAACTCTTTTGAGTAATTCTATTAACCAATATTATCGAGAAAAAATCATAATGAAGGATTAAGGATAACACTTTGAAAGAGGGCCCCACTTTTTAGATGCCCCAATTTCTTAGAGAAAGAGAAGGAAAGAAAACAAGCCAATCAAAAAAGTAGGAAACAAAACAGAATAACTTGATATCTCTATATCAAGGGAAGAGCCAATACATTGAAATGTAAAAGCAAGTCCAAGTGTTTTGGGATCTAAGTAACCTGAAGGTCTAGGGGAGGCGAAGGAGCCAGCTTAAAAGTAATTAGAAAAATTGAAGTTCATAGAAGGTGAGTGATTAATTCAGCAGCACATCGACTAATAGATATTTATATTAAATACTTAAAGTAGACTTTCTTATAGAGCACTGTGTACCTTTTAGGACAGTAGGGGTCACTACCATACACAGGTCATTCATCCTGATAAACACACTTGTGAATGCTTTTGATAGAAACTATTCAGATACTCCTAAACTCTGACATTTCTGTCATTTTTTTTTTGGAAGCAATTTGTAATGAAATATATTTAGTTTTCACAAGATGAATGATTTAGCCATTTAGTGTCTCTTGATTTCATTCCTCAGAATCCACAAAATATTAGTCACCAAATACAACACATGCCCGGCTGAAGGGGTATTGAATGTTAACTGGGGCTGCATTACAAAGCCATGCAGTCATGAACTGTGAGGCATTCCGTGTTCTAGAACCATCTTTCTATATACCATAGATGTCTAAATATAACCCCTTTTGCTGGTGGGCACACAATGGTGTGGATCAGTATCAAATATGTCATGAGCTCTCTGCATTGTCTTGGACCACCTTTCAGACATGCTGTAGTGACAAGCTACTTCTCGGTCTGATAGACAGGACAGCTGGGCAGGGCAGGCAGCGATTTGGGTGCTATCAAATTACAGGTGCGGGAATAAAACTCTCAAATACTTGAGAACAGTTGCTTTAGGCCAGCTATGAACTTGACCTCCTTTCAGAGAGCAGCTTTTCCTTTTCACCCACAGCACAGCTGAGGTTTAGAATAGAATTCATTTAGCTCAACTTTCAAAAAGAAATGGATTCAAAGCCTTCTTTGCTAAATTTCCTTTGAAGACAAAATGCCAGGAATTTTTTTTTCTTTGTGTTTAAAAGCTTTATGAGGAGCTAATTACCTAGATTGTTCTTTAGTGAGTGAGAATAAATCCCAAGATTTTGTTTCTAGTATAGATGTATTTCTTTTGGGCACAGTAAGTTTTTGTGAAATTTTAGAAACCCTTGTTGGACATCATTCTTCTGATAAGCTATATCCCTTGACTTGAGTGAACGACCTGACCTCTTTTGATTATACCACAAAAATTTTAGTAGATATGCATGATTTCCTGATTCTTTTCTACCCAGAGAGCATAGTTGAATAATTGTGACCTAAACCATTACAAAAATTTTACCAAGAGAGGTAGATTCCCTTTCCAAAAATTACATATATAAATATTAACTGTGTTCGATTTTTTTGTTTGTGTGTTTGTTTATTTGGGATGGGGAATTGAACTCAGAGGCATTCAACTTCCAAGCTATATCCCCAGTCCTATTTTTTATTTTTGTTTTGAAACAGGGTCTCACTAAGTTGCAGAGGGCCTCACAAAGTAGCTAAGACTGTCTACCAACTATGATCCTCCTGTCTCAGCCTCCCAGGTACTGGGACTACAAGCATGCACCACCACGCCCAGCTTAACTATGTACTTAAAAAGTTTAATTTAAAAAAATCACTTAACTTTGAGGAATAATTACCTAAAATGTGTCTTATCCCAAAATAGTAAAAGCAATTATTTAGCAATTACTAAACCAAAGCTTTTACATCTTTTAAAGAATAAAAAATAATTGAGTTTATCTGGTATGGCATTTGTCTTATCTCAAAATAGTTCGCACAATTATTTGGTAATTATTAAACCAAAGCTTTTACTTTATATCTTTTACAGAATAAAAAAAATTGAGCTTCTCTGGTATAGTGGTGCACACCTGTAATACCTTGTACTATGAAATCTGAGACAGGAAGCTCGCAAGTTCAAGGCCTGTCTGGGCAAAATAGTGAGATCCTACATCCAAATATATATATATATATATATATATATATATATATTTTTTTTTTTTAAAGGACTGGGGATGTGATTCAGAGACATAATACTCTTGAGCTCAATCCCCTGTATGGCACACAGTAATAATAACAACAATAATAATAACTATTGATAATAATAATAATAATAATGGAGCTAGCTTAAACTACTCCATTTGGACCCTGATTACATTGGAATGAAATGCAAAAGAAATGGGGATACTCAATACAATGAGAAGGGTGGTTAAGGGTCTCCATAAGACATAACCTGATTTCCATGATTCTGTGTAGTAAAAGAACTAACATTTATTGAAAGGTAAAACTATCAACTTCCTAATCTGTATTACACAGTGAACACTGAATATGCCAGAGAATCAACATTTTTCTCTTTTCTTTTTAGGATTCCTTTTTCATACCATTGCTAGTATCTATGTCCATGAACATAGGCGATTCCTTTTTACCCACCCTCTTCATATAATGATAAACCTTTAATATCATGCATGAATATCTCATACTGGGTCTAATTATAAGTCTAAATCACTAAGTCAGGACAATTTAACAGTGTGTGTGTGTGTGTGTGTGTGTGTGTGTGTGTGTGTGCGTGTAGTACTGGGGATTGAACTCAGGGACATTCTACCTCTGAGCTACACCCTCAGTGCTATCTTTTATTCTTTATTATTTTGAAACAGAGTCTCACTAAGTTGTGGAGGGCATCACTAAGTATCTGAGGCTGACTTTGAACCTGTGCTATCCTCCTGTCTCAGCCTCCCAAGCGCAGGGATTACAAGCATGTGTCACCACGCCCGCCTTTACTAAGTATTTTTAAACTCCTGTCCAAAGAACTGGGCAAAATCATATTAGTTATGTGAGATAACTAAGACTCAGTTTTCAGAGAGCTGATCAATTAAAGAGATGTAATTAAGCATGGGTGCAGAATACCAATATGTTAGTGTACCAATGTTAAAAGTCTTTATTTTGAAATTATGTTCTCTAATTCACAGTGCTCTCTATTGAGGCATCATTAAAATTTTCATATTTATTTATTCTACCTATGAGATGCTGAATATTTTAGGACTTTAAACTCAATAATCCTATTAGATTCTGATAACAGTAACTGATTTCAAGAGTGATGAAAAAACTTGAAGACACAATGTGTTAACAACTATTATTTTTACTAAATATATGCAGATCTTTTTTTTATTAAGACTAAACAGAACATTAAAATATTTGTAGTATTAATGGCTGTATTTATATCTGTCAGAACTTTTCCTCTCAGAGTTAGAAAAGCTTAATGTCACTGGTGACTAATTCCTTAAATTTTACTTTTAATACTTTGTCTATTTTCATTTTTATCTATTTGTTTTAATTATAAAATTACGTAATATTAATACCTATTAATATGTCATAATGCTAAGATATTTTAAAAGCTTAAATAGTTTAAACTATTATTTTCCTTTTGATCACTACTTCAATCCAATTATGTCCCATTTCCAGATAAAATCATTAATAATTTTAATACACATTCTATTGGAAATATTTTATATATATTACCTGTCTATATTGAAGCCATAGACAATATAGATAGTATTAGTTGTAATTCACCCACATATAGACTTATAAATATTTTCAGTAGGATTCCCTTCAATCCCATTGTTGCTAAAATTTTCATTTTTCTGATTAAGAGTGAGCTTGAAAACCTTTACATATTGTGTACTATCAATTTTATCTAATATTAATTTGTACATTATTTTTATATTATATTTTTCTATTTATTAATTTATCTTATTCCTTATAAATCACTAAAATATTTTTATCTAAATATTAGCCAATTTTATTATAACAACTATCTTTTCACATATTTGAATTGCCCTTTAATTGTAATTATGGAATATTTCATTCTATTATTTTCTTAGTTTCATTGAATTATTTTATTAATTTTATTTGTTTTTTTAACTATGCAATACAATAATTTTTTATTTTGCTGTAATGTCATTCTATTATAAAAGGATTTTCCTACTCCCAATGCTATAGTCTAAAATATTTATTTTAATGCTTTCAAGGTTCATTTCATTTAAAATTTATTTTTGAAAATGGTTAATATTCTAACCTTATTTTCACTTGAAGTATAAGTGAATCCACTTTTTACACACTTAGTCTTTCCATTTTATTGCATGTGTTAGGCTAATAAGTAAATTCAGCTACCCAAGATTTTAACACAAACATAGAAACATCTTTTCTCTCCACCCTAAAGTTATTTCAGCCAAAATAAAACAATTATATTAATACTTTTCTCCTGACCTTTTTCTTCTTCTTTATTGAGATCAAGCAACCTCCTTTTATTGTGATCTTGTATAATTTTCTTATATTGAACATGATAATATAATAAATTATAATATATTTATACTAATAATCAACAAATGAATTTCAAAAATAATTTAATAGTGTATATGTATACTAAGACATCCTATATTTATATACCATACTACATAGTCTTTTTATTTTTATGTTTTCGACATTGTTCAATTATGTCCTCTAAAAACAGAGCCAAAAGGTTTTCTCCTCACTTTGTTTCTCTCTTCCTCTATTTTCTTGAGTATTACCAGCAAAGATGTCTGATGATAATGGGAACTTTAATTAAAGGTTATATATAATATACATATGATATATTATATGACATCATAATATATAATACTTTATACATTATATCATATTATATATCTTTATTGATTAAATATATTTTAGTTAAGTTATTTTAATTAAATACAATTCAAGTTAATTAATTAAAATAAATTAAAGATTATATACTATATTATATATCATATATAACATTTAATATATTATATTATTATATAACTATATAGTGCATAATTAATATAATATATAATTGTAGATTATATATAATTAAATTATATATACATATATATACACACACATATATATATATATATATATATATACTTTTATATCATAATCATATATCTATTCCCACTGTAAAGGGTTGAGAGTTAATTCTGGAATACAGTCAGTCCTTAGTAGATACATTCCATCTAAGGATGTTGGCTTTTCTTCAAGCTGTGAGAGAATTTTCAGGTTGTTTATTTGTTTTATATTTTGATTAATTTGGAATGTTCCTCATTTTAACTTTTTGTATTATTTTCATCACCTTCTCTTTGATGAAGAATGGTTCTTTGTATTATCTCATGTCTTAAATTTCCCTTTCATTTGCCTCCTCTGAGCTCCCTACTTAAGCTCATCAATTTGTCCCTAAGAGCTTTCTCTTGGGATTATTTTGGCCTTCATCAGGGTACATGGTGATCAGTGGCTCCTAGTGTTTTCCCATTGGAGAAGACTGATATATATCAGGGACCAGCTTCTCCAAGAGCGCTGCACCCTGCTGTCAAGAGCAGCACTGCCTCTGGCTGCACACACTGAAGTCCTTGTGATTTCATTAACCTGATTTTCTATGACAACAAAACATACAGGCAGAGACAAGAAGAATCATGATATAATCACCCCTCACTACACGGCTTGTATTTTGTACTCTAATTTCCACCATATTCATCTTAACAGTGACCTTTTGATAATTCTACGTGGTTGTGAGAATTTTTTTCAGAAATTTGCCAAAAGTATGTGAAAGAAAGTGTCATGAAACTGCAAATGTAGGTTACAGCAAGTGACAGAGATTGGAAAGAATGTCTGATTGTACTTGAGCTAGTGGTGATATTGATTTCATGCTCTGATAGTCTCTAAAGGACAAGGCTATGCAATGCTATTTTATTTCCATTTAACATTACAGATATGATACAAGTCAAGGCACTTTTTGCCTTTCAGTGGCTTCTTTTAAAATAAGTTGAATTGAAGATTTAAGGGAAAAATTACACATAAATCATATTTACTTGAGAAAATGCTTATTTTCTCAGGGAAGTGTCATACAAATTAAAATATATCACTATTTAAAATATGTCTCAAGCCAAATTGATATAAAATAAGAATATGAATGTGGACAAAAATTAACAAAGGCAAACATAAAGTAACCTGTTTTACCATAGCCTGGGCATAGTGGGACTCTTTACCATTAACATCGGGTTGATCCAATGACCGATGCTGGCTGCTGTGCTCCAGATACTGTAAGTGAGGACAAAAATGCTCACCCTCTCCTAAGGGCTTAGAATAGAGACACAAATTATTCATATAATTACACCAGAATGAATGTAATTACACAATGAGACTCAAAAGAGGTTTAAGAAAGAGAGAAGTATTGTATCTGACCGCTGTTAACCCTGAAGAAACAAAATCATCAGAGCAAACATTTCTACTAAAAGGGAATTTGAGCCATTAATGGAGGAATGGATTTAAGAAATAATCACGATAGAAAGAGACTACTGAAGATGCTAAAGAAGTCCAGTAAGTATAAAGGTCCTGTGAGAACATTTTTAGGACAGGAGAACAGGGACACAGAAAGAAATACAGCCCCAAAGGAGACTGGAGGTTAGGGAAAGTTGCTGCAACTCTAAGGCATTTGAGCTTTTATTACAAGAGAAATTATAAAAGCAATAAAATAATTTTGACAGATTTGGTGATGACAGGTACATCCCTGTTAGAAATGTGTCCTGGGAATTAATTGTACAGCAGTTTAAATCTGAACAGATTAGAAAGGTTCCATAGTAGACAGACACTAGGAGACCTGAACAGACGATATTGCAATAGTCAGGATGGGAGAACATACTAATTGGAAGTAAGGAAATGATGTCAGAGAAGTAAGTAAGAAAGAAATGTATTGAGGTTGTTGATTTTCATAGCCTGATAGATGATGCAATAACTATATTAGAAAAAAGGCAATGTTAATAATAATTCCTAAACTTTAGGTTTGGGTGTCAAGATAGAATGCAATGAAATTTATCAATGCTGGAACCATCATTACATTAGAAGCAAGGAATTGTGCTTGACTGTTGTCATGTTGTCTATTTGGAGAGAGGAATATGGAAGGTCAGCAGTATATCCTAGGACATACTAAATTTGAGGTGAAATTGAAATATTCAAAGAGTTGGTTTGGAGCTGGGCACAGTAGTGTACACCTGTAACCCCAGTACTTGAGGGGCTGAGAAAGAAGAATCACAGGTTTAAGGCCAGAATTAGCAACTTAGATCCTGTCTAAAAAAAAAAAAAAGGTTGTGGGTATAGCTTAGCAGTAGAATGTTTCTTGGTTTAATCCCCAGTGCCAAGAAGAAATAAAAAGGAAAGCATTGGGACTGAGTAGGTAGTTGCGTGTTAAGGAGTGGGGCTCAGAAGAGAGCCACAGTCTGGCATAAACATCAATGAGGCATTGTTACATGCTTGATAAGTGATGACAACAAGGAAGAAATTACCTCAGGAGAGACAAGAAGGGGGGAAGAGCACTCCAGGAAACTCCATTTTTATGTGGATCTGATAATGGCTCTTTGGAGAAGAGATAAGACAACTTATGAAGTAAATAAGAAACAGGAAAATTATGGTGTCGTGGATATTTACAAAAGGGAAGGTTTTGTGAAGGAAGCTATTGAGAGGTTAAATTTTAGAAGAAAATTTAATTATATCCTTGAGATAAAGAGAAATGGAAAGTATTCATGTTCTTGGCAGGAGATATTTTGATAAAATGATCATGGCTCTTTATTTTAAAAAATTTAATAAAGAATGTATCAATAAGCGCTCCAAGCAAACTTTATAGTAATTATCCTTTTCTCCCATTTTAATGTTACAGAATGAACATTCGAAGTAGTTTCATCTTGCACAGACATACCTAGTGTCTGAATTAAATTTTGAATCTAAAGGTATTTACTCAAATATCACACACAGAAACTTTCTAGGTGGGATGTAGAGGCACATGCTTGTAATCCCAGTACCCGAGAGGCTGAGACAGGAGAAATAAAGGTTTAAGGACAGCTCAGCAACTTAGAGAAGCCCTCTGCAAATTAGTGAGACTGTGTTTCAAAACAAAAAACAGAACTGGGAGTGCAGCTCAGAGATAGAATGCCCCAAGTTCAATCCACAACATATTAAAAAAAGAAAAAGAAACTTTCTGTACCAGTAATAAAGATTTTTTAAAAATTAGAAAAATATACAAAATAGGGGAAATTACTCATATCACAAAAGCGAAAACTGTGTTTATTAACATTTATCTTGCCTTCTCCATATATCTTATGTATTATTTTTCTCTCTCATTATTTCTAGATGGGAATAAGTTCAAACTGTTCTTACGCATAATTAGATCAAGTAAAGTAAAGCCTTTAAACATCAAAGATGTAGGTTTTCTAAGAGGAAACTTCAGGGTTTTCAAGAGAAACTGGAAGAAAGTATTTTAGAAATTTGATTACTGGAAGAACTATCAGTAAGGACCTAATACTTCTTTTTTTTTTTTAAAGTAGTCACCTAAAAAGAAAATGAACTTTCAAAGTATTTTCTTCTCCTATTCTAAAGACTTCACCTAAGAAATGAACTTTCTAAGTTCATATCTTTTTAACTAAGAAATGAAAGTGGGAAATGAACTTTCAAAGTATATTCTTCTCCTGTTTGTTCTGAAAATTTACTTAACTAAGAACTAGTTCATATTTGGTTGTTGACCAAATTCTAGCTAGATTTCCTGATATAGACCTCTTCTATACCAATTTCACAGTTAATACAAATCATCAACAGTAGATGGACATAGGGAAGAATTGCCTTTTTATTTTTATACTTTTATTGGTTCATTATAGCCTCATATCACAATGTATGTAGTTCACAGTAATAATGACATACATGCACACGCACTTGGTGGCTTTTACCCTGAAATTCTCCACCTGTCTCCGCATCTGCTTCCCCATTCGGAATATTGAAATTGGCATCGGTATTCTTACATATGTACCTAATGTCAGTGGAAGTGTTTCCTTCATTATTTCTCTTTTTCCCCCTCCAACCTCCTCCAAATCACCTCTCTGGATCCACTGGAATTTTTTTTCCATGATCTGAAGTCTCCCCTGTATCTTAATTTCTCCCTAACTTCCACAAATGAGGGGAAACAAATGACCTTTCACTTTCTGTGACTGAAGAATTGCCTATTTAGAATGCCAGAATAAATATGTACTTATAGGGGCTAATATTTGTGGAGAAAGTAAACTTTCAATGTATAGTCCAATGATACTACTATAGAAAAAATCTGTATGTTGCATTTCAATAATAGTATCTTGGGGTAAATACTGACCTGCATTTGACAAAACATTTTCATATGTATTTTAATAATGAGTAACATTTTCCAATGTATTTGTGATGGGCTTTGCCTAATTTAAGTTTCATAACACCTTGTGGTTATTATTATCTCTGATTTGGATGTGATAAATGACTCATGACTTCAACTCAGCTGGCAAAAAGAAAATCAGGGATGTAACTCATGACTTTGGGCCACAGATTTACTGTAATTTACACATGTAACAATTACTTAAAATAATTACTTAAAATAATTCATGCCTAGTTATTTAAAAAATGTATGATATTTCTCAACATTTTTCAAGATTTAAACAAAATAGCAAGTTTTAAACAATAGTAAATTACAATAATATTTTTTGTGTGTGGTTGTGGTATTCCTGGAAACCATTCTACCTCCAGGTTACACTCCTAGACCTATTTTATATTTTTATTTGGAAACAGGGTCTCTTAAGCCAGCGCGGCTGGCTTAGAACCTATGTGATCCTCCTGTCTCCGCCTCCCAAGCACAGGGATTACAAGCGTGTGCCACCACGCCCGGCCAATAGTAAACTTTAAACAATAGTATATTTCTCATTTTTGTGTGATTTTCCAAGTAACAAAAGGATACTCATATGTTTATTATCATATAGTACCATGTCCAATTTATGAAAAATATATTGATAAGTTTAGAAGTATTATATGTTCACATATTTTTCTATAGTTAGTACCGCTCAAGTTGTAATGTCTCGGATATACTGTACATATATATTAATAGAAAATAAACATACTGGAAAAATTATCTATTTTAATTAAAAATAAATGCATTCCTAATTATAACTGATATTTGATCTTAACAGATAAAACTCACATAAAACTCTAAGATTATACAGTCCTTTCTTGTAATAAATGAATTCATAAAGCAGTCATTTCATTCAGTAAAAATTAATTTAAAATAATATACTTTATAAGAGGTGAGGATTATAAAGTCAAGAATAATTTTACAGTATTGGGTTTTCAAAGACCAAAATAGTAATGAGACTTTGCAATGTAGAAAAAAAGTTTTAAATACAGTTTAATCAAATTCTAAAATAATAATTTAAGGGTTTCCAATAAATATTGTAGAAGATTCTAGCAGTGAGATCTGTTGACTGCTTAGTTCCTCCTCTTACTCAGCTCCCTCCTTCCTCATAGAAAGGCATTGGGTCCTTAAGCCTCAGTAGATTCAGTTCAGATTTCTTTATTTCTTTTCCAAGTAACAAATGGATACTCATATGTTTATTATCATATAGTACCATGTTGCCTCATAGCTGCACTGAAAGATTATCTATTTCTACCATGCCAGTTTTTTATTCATCTCAAATCAGCTTTTAGTCTATCACCAATTTCCTAAATAGGGCAATGAAGTTTCATAGATTTAAAAAAATAAACATGCCAAAGAATATTCAATGACTAGAAATGGAACTCTGGGTCCTTATTAAGAAAGAAGAGGTCCTGATTTAAAAGTTTATCATTCATTCAGGAACAAAAGTAAACTGTTATTTGATATTTATTATTGACTTTAGCGCAAAATGTCTACATTAGTGTAAAAATATTTTTCTTATTGTATACTTGTTTGGTGGAGGTGGCGCCATTCCTGCTGCATGACAGGGTTGCAGCTGGGAAGAGAATTCCGCAGGGCTGGAAGACTCTGGCAAAACTGAAACCATTATCCCTCTTGATTTTAGTTATAATAATAATATTAATGAAAATTGAACATTGCTTTGATTGAGTATTGCTGTTTTGCAATAATCTAAAAATTGATGTGAATATGGCTGGAAAATGCCCTAAGATTGTGCCGGGAATAGCGCTAAGAAGAATATGATTACGGGAGAACTTTTAAGAAGCTACATAGAAAAGAGCTTTTGCTCCTCTGCTTACAACACCTAACTCACTTAAGGTTTAAATATGAAAGGAAAAAGTTAACTTCAGGCAAATTATACCTACTGTGCAACGCCCTCCATATGTTGCTTATAAGTTAGGGGGTCGACTGTGGTATCCCCCTCAAGGGGCTAGCAGTAATCAGAATACTTTTCCACCTCCAACAATCCTCTACTTTCCCGTACAGGAGTGTATAATGATTGGAAAGCACAGAGTTAATATTACTGGGAAATGGCTTGATTTCAGCACTCTGACATTCCTACAGAGGGTTGGGCAGGCATGGACCTCCTTGGTGCCTGCTCGCTAAAGCACAAAAGAGTTCTCTTGGTAAACAACGTAATAGGTATTATAGAAAATTATATGTAGGCATTGTATGTTAGAGAAATAGAATAAGTTTAGTATACATTTGCTGGTTGGGTCAAAATAAGTTATAGAATACCTACTTGTCAAAAATAAGAGATAAAAATATCAGCTAATTTTAGAAGTAGAAACAGTAAGTTTAGCATTTAGTAGTTAAGGATAAGCTTAGTTAAAGTTTATTATGTGTGATGGGAGAAATCAGCTAGGCAGAGCCTGCACTTTCTGGTGTTTCTGACCAAAGATCATACGAATTTAAGAAAATAAATTGTATACTTAGTATTTTAAAATATAAAATATAAAAGTAAAATGTTTTGTGACCCTTAAAGGTCTTTTAATTTTTTTGTGTTCTTTCTAATGGAAAAGCCCCTTGTTTTCTGTACTTTCGGTTTAGCTTTATGTTTGAACGTGCTTTGCAGAGCTCCATTGTTAGTTAGGTTAATAATTTGAATAAAATTGATGTTTGTGGCTAGGTAACCAGAATGATTTGTATGACGTTAATTTGGATAATTTTGGGTATTGGGATATGAGCTCATCGAGGCAGGTTGAATCATTCCAGATAAAGCACAAAATGTACCTAGATGTATTGAAAACATGTTTTGCTGAAAGTTGTTTATATCAAGGTGTATTAAGGATATGTTTTGTCAAAAGTTGTTAATATCAAATATTTCCGTGTAAAAGCATATAAAAATAAAGCATTGACCCTGTATGGCACAGCCATGCCTCCAAAAAAGGCTTTCATTCCCTCAAGTCACCAACTCCTCACCACCTTCAAGAAACCCTGAATTGGCCGGAGCTGGTCTTTGGCACTTGTTTGTATTCAACACTACTAGAAGTCAATATATATCATGATGAAAGTAAATAGATAAAATGTGGTAAGTGCATACCATGGAACATTATGCAACAGATAAACAAAATTATATATATATATATATATATATATATATATATATATATACAATTATATATACATATATGCATATATATACATAGATATACCTTTTATATTTACATATATGGATACATATATATTACATGTTGTATACTGCATACTTTTACTTTGCATGATATATATGATTAACTTAAGGGGAATTTTTTTTAATCTTAAGTTGCTCTAATAACAAGGGCAAAGATAAACACTTAAGTTGGAATAACAATACTAGTGCTAGGTTGAAGGAAATGAAAATTATATTTTATATTTATAGATGCCTCCTAAGGTGAGTAAGATTCTCTTTGGGAAATAATGCATTTCTTAAAATTTTTTGCAAGATTGTGGTCTCCAGGGTCTGGGATGACCCTACTTGTTCCTCCTTCCACATACTCAGGCCCTTGTGGGATCGGCTCTCATTTCATGACTTGCTTCTACATTTTAGAACAAGCAAAAGCCTCAAGGTGTCACTTCAGTGATGTTGCTGCATAATATGCCCATCTTCCTAGATGCTTCCTTCCTTTTTGACTATGATGGAATACATCCCTTTGGGGGGGGGGGTGCGTGTATCGAGGTGGTGATATGATGGTGGTCTGTGGTCAAGAGCCAGCCTAAGAGCAGCCCTGGCCCAAAGCCAACACGAGCTGAGGCCTCATTCCTAAAGTCCACAAGGATTCAAATTCAACAATAATCTATGAGCTTGGAAATATGTCGTCCACAGCTGAGCTTCAGTATGAGACTATGGCCATCATTTTCCTATACATGGCTTCCTTCAGATAAGATGGTAAACTAGGGAACCCGTCAAAGCTGAGCCCGGACTCCTGCCCTACTGAAACTGTGGGCTAGTAAGCATGGTATAGATTAATAGATAAATAAAGGGTGAGTATTTAGAAGATAGCATTATAAAGATAAAAGATAAACAAGGATATCCTTGGAAACTTCTATCAGCTCAGCAGTTTGGGACAATAGTGATTCTTCTATTTTAGGATTCCTAGTTGAGGAACCAAAGTCATTTCATAGATAGTAAATAAACTGGAAATCTGGTTGCTGAGCAAGTGTGGATATTTAGGATAAATATCAGTGTATCCTACTTAGAATAAAATTTATCTTATACACAAAACATACCAAAGAACTTGGCTCAAACAAAAAGACATGACTTTCTCACAAAAGCAAGTTCAGATAGAGACACCTCAGGATGAATCATTGGCCTCTGTTATTGAGAGCTATGAAATACCCTTGTGGTCATAAGCTATGAAATGCCCTTGTGGTCAAAGATGACTGCCTAAACCAAAGTAGCAAGTAGTGGAAATGAATTGAGATTGAGAATTAGTGAAAGGCATTTATAATACTTGTGCTTAATTATATATGGCAGCTGTGACTAGCTACTGGGGAACCTCAGTAAGCTTCTCTTTTACTGTGACTCATTACTGTATGTAATATTACAAGTGTGTTACTAAGGGAGAGGCGGAAGCTGGAATTCAAAAAGTCCACTTAAAATCCTCTACCACTTGACCAGCTGACTTATTTCTAAAATTATTATTATATTTTTGTCTATGCTGGAGATGGAATCCAGGGGCATTATATCTCCATGCTACACCCCAGTTCTATCATACTTTTTCATTTGGAAACAGGGACTTACCAAGTTGTTGTGAGCCTTGATAAATTGCCAAGGATGGTTTCTAGCCTGCAATCCTCCTATCTCAGCCTCCCAAGTACTGGCATTGTAGTCATTTGCCACCATGCTCAGCTAATTATTAAAATTTAACAAGGCATTAAAGTTAAGTATAAAATTAGGTTTCCAACAAAAAAAGTGTTCCTGAATTTTATTTGTAGTTATCGAACCCTATCATGAGTTGAAGAAGCAAGCTAAGTAGTAAGTGAAAATATTTAATTTATGATAATTGTGTTATAATAATTCATAACCATACTCAAAGTTCTGCATTTAAGTTGTCAGATATGCAAAAATACTATCATAATGTCAAATGAAATCAATAGTAACAGCTCAAGATTTATAGTTGGCTCCAAATAACTTGGTATGAGAGAAGTTTTTAAAATGTAAGTATGGCCCTAATGTGTCATGTTTTAAATAAATCATCATTAATAACTGAGTCTATTTCTCACTACTCTTCCTACTTTTGAATTTATTGACTTTGAATAATCTCTGTGCATTCACCCAAACTAGAACATCAACAAAAAATAGGAGAAAAAAGTAAAAAAAAATGTTTGTGCTAAAAATGAAATTAGATATGATTATTTTCCTGGGATACCAGGCAAATTCAAATTATTGAATAAATGTCACTATATTAAATAATGAATTGATTCCTTAGAGATAACTTCATTTTTTTGCTATTTTATATGTCAGTAGTTTTAAAAATGTGAATCTATTTAATATGGCTATTCTATTTCTAGGTATTATTTGGGGAGATATATTATATTTACATTGATTCTGCAGGTATATGTAGTGCAAAAATGTTAAGGCAGCTGCTTAAATGTAGGGGAATTATAAAGGCTTTTGGTAAACAGTATAAATAAATATTCAATAAATATATATATATATAAATATTCAATAGTTTATGGGAAAAATCATTAAATTTGGTTCAACATTTCATTACTTCAATGAATGTTTATTACATGCTCTTGATGGAAAGTAGCTTCAGGAAAATCTCTAACCATTAGATTTAACACACTCAGTATCCAATAATTATGTATGTATGTATGTATGTATGTATGTATGTATGTATTCATTTATTATTTATTTATTTATTTATTTATTTATTTTTGGTACTGGGGATTGAACCCATAGGGCTCTACCACTGAATCACACCTATATTCCTTTTCCTTTCTCTTTATTTTTTATTTTGAGACACAGTCTTGCTAATTTACCATGTGTTGATTATTACCTGTGATGCTCCTGTCTTTGATGGATGGGAATTATAGGTACGCACCATGGCTCCATAGCCAACATTCACATATAAAAACTTATGAATGTAAAGGGATGTATGATTATTTTTCCAACACATGATACTCCATGATCAAAATATTCATTGTGAGAGAGTTAATAGTAAATATAAAAACAAAATCTCTACTTAAATATATGTTCCATATTATAAAATGTAAGTCCAAAGCTAAATATCATTGGTAACAATATGAAAGAGCTAATTGGCAGAACCCACATTGTGTTGAGGTGAAGTAAAATGTAAGCTGAGACTTGAGGATATGATAACAGTTTGATCTTGAAAGTTTAAAAGGAAGAATATCAGAGGTTAAAACAGCAGCCAATTCCCGAATACTGAGAGACTTGGTTAAGAGTTTGCAATTCAATTTTTATCAAATTATGTAGATAAAGGTCCAAAAAAGTGATGATAACATCCTGAATGGTAGGCTTATTAATTTGTTTGTTTCAAATCTGTCTTCATATGTAGATGCTATTAGACTGTGCTTAAACAAATTTTCATTGTTTACCTAAAGCAAAAAAATAAAACACTTTTAGTGGGTGAAGGAAAAAAAAATCAACCTTAACTTGGAGAAGACATAGTCTCTTTATCTTGAGTGTTAGGTTTCCTTCTGGAATAGCAATTATCAAACTGTGCTAAGATGAGCAATGCAATTAGGTGGGACCATGAGAAAAGAAGACTATGAGGTTCCTGGGGACAGAATCATCTATTCACCAAGACACATGCTGTACTATAATTTGTACCATCATTGACTTTATTTCTTGGGTCAGATTTCCAAGACAGGATTTCCACTTGTAATATCTAGTTGTCTTTGGACAGTTTACATGCAAGGCCCTGCCTACAGTTGAGGTATGCTACAGAAAATAAATAAAACGAGGCATAAAAAGTGTGCCTTAGCAGAATGACTGACATGTATAAATCAATTAATATTTTCACCTAAGGATACAACTGTCATTATCATCAGCCTGCAATTGAAAACATTCTCTGGGGTAGGCTCTACAAGAGGATGTAGTGTTCCTACCACAGCCAGTAAGCCACTGAGGTTTTCTGGTTCTCCTTCTCCTATAGGACTTCTCTATTGATTTTCCAATATAAACACATATCCTTCATTGAGGAACTTCAGAGAGGATATATTATAAACATCTTAGAATCCTTATAGCATAGAAAGATGTAGCAAGGGAAGAGGGGATGGCAAAAAAGGGTGATGAAGAGTGTATTTAGGGGAAAACCATACTCTACATATCATATTGTGTGCTAGGTACCTTAAGCCCTATTTTTTTAATTAGAAATGCCATATATGTTAATTTGGAAAATTTAGCTCTAAATATATAAAGAAAAATTTAAATTCTATCTATGTATAAATCAAGTTTGTAGAAAAATCTTAGCTATAATTCTGTCCAATTTTTGACATAAAAATGTAAGAGAGGGAGAAGTCTAGTGACAGTTTTATAAAGCAAAATAAAATCTCTCTAAAATCTTTATCCATAAAAAAGAAAATTAGGGATAATACTCAATATAAAATTATTAAAGAATGTGTACACTTAAAACTAAAATATGAAGGCATAATTTATATAAAAATATTAAAACCATGCCTCTTTAGTAATTATTAAAATGAATAACAACTGTCATAAGCTTGTGTGTTAGGTGAGAAAGAGATATTTAAGAAGGTGGGCCTTCACTTTCAAAGGACTGTTGCTCCTGGTGATTAGCAAGTGAACCATAGACATTTGCTGTGTCAATGATTGAGCAAATGATGGAAGTGAAAATTGACAACAACTTTCTGAAAGAAACATTGGTGATAGGATTTAAGAATTTAATACTTTTGTTGCTGAGTAGAATTCCATTGTGTGCATTTCCCATAATTTTGCATTCCCCCTCATCTGTTGATGGAGACCTAGTTTGGTTCTGTATTTTGGCTACTGCAAATTGTGCTGCTATAAACATGGGTATGAATATGTTACTGTAGTTCTCTGATTTCAACCCCTTTCGAAAGATACCCAGGAGTGGTAGAGCCGGATTATATGGTGGATCCATTCCCAGTTTCCATAGGAATCTCCACACTGATCTCCACAGCAGCTGAACTAGTTTGTACTCCTAACTAAAGTGTAAAAGAGTTCTATTTCCCAACATCCTTGCCAGCATTTGTTGTTTTTTGACTTCTTTATGCTTGCCACTCTGATTGGGATTAGATGGAACAAAATCATGTCATTTGCAAGAAGATGAAAAGACCTGGAGAACATTATGTTAAGTGAGATCAGCCAAGCACAGAAAGAGAAGGCACATATGTTCTCTCTTATAGGCCCAAACTGAGTATTAGGAATACCAGAGGGACTCCAGATAATTGAGGGGAAATCTCATCAAAGCTAGAAAGAAAGGGTAGGAGAGAAAGAAGGCTGAGATTGATTAATAGAGGAGCTACATTTGGTTATGTGTATACGTGTGAAGTAGCATGGTCAACCTGGACATTCAGTGTTTGGATGAGGAGTGGGAGGGGAAGCGGGGAAGGGCACCAAGCACTGTGTGAATGTATGCCCTTGTCAATATGAGCCACATTATGATGTGAAACTATAGTGTATAAATAAAATTTTTAAAACCCCCAAAATTTTCAAAATAATAAAAATTTATGAATAAGTCAATGAGTGAACAATGAACTCATTCTGTGTCCACTAGCCCAGCCAAATCTCCCTGTAGTCTTTTCATACCCTTTTGCAGTCACTGCCCAATCTCTCTTCACAGACATAAACACCATTTGACCTTCAAGCCAAATGGTAAAAGCCAAAAAGTAGCCTTGGATGTCCAGAGCTAGTAAATACCAGAGCACAAGAGCTGACATTTATATTTATATTTAGTTTCTGTACTCTGTGTGTGTGTGTGTGTGTGTGTGTGTGTGTGTGTGTGCATGTGTGTGTGTGTTACTGGGGATTAAAGCCAGGCGCATCCTACCTCCAAGCTATACACCTTGCCCTATTTTTTTATTCTTTATTTTGAACTAGGGTCTCACTAAGTTGCTGAGGGCCTCACTAAGTAGCCAAAGCTGGCCGTGAACCCAGATCCTCCTGTCTCAGCCTCCTGCTAAGTACAGAAATTACAAGTGTGCACTATCATACCCTTCTGCTTTTGTTCTTTTGATAGCACTAGGTATTGGATCCGAGGGCACACTACCACTGAGATACATCACAATACTTTTTTTTGAAATGTTGAGACAGGGTCTCAGTGCTGGCCTTGAACTTATGATCATCATATTTCAGCCTCCTGTGTACCTGAGATTGCAGACATGTGACCACCATGCCCAGTCCTAATGCTGAAATCTGTATACCTTCAGTTATTTCACCATCCTTTGTTTGTGCCAGGAAGGATCCAATGTGTCAAATGGTGTCACTATAAATGTAAACCGGTTTAACACTGTAAACAAATAGCACCTGCAGCTGAAGTTTTTCTGTCATTCTGCGAATCACTTCACAGATCTCAATTCACTGAATATTGAGCATCTCCTGATCAGGCCCTGGTTCAAGTGCAGTAGATAAAAAGGTGAAGAAGAAAGACAGCTAAATACCCTCAGAAACTTGTATCATTGTATTGGATACAGGAAGAAAGGGGTATATAATTATAAATAAATTGGAAAAACATAAGTTCAGTATGTTTTGAGTTCTGTGGAAATGAGGAGAAGCAGCTAAGTTGAGAAAAGCCCCTCATGATTTCTTCAAGGTAGAAAAGCAAACAGTGCAGCTGGGAGCTAATGAACAAGGGGCAGGAGCTATAGGAGGCAACTAGAGAGAGGCTGGCACTGGCCCCACAAAGACTCATAAAGCATGGAGGTACCCATGTTTAATTCTACAGTTTCATTTAGCAATATCTTTTGTGATATTAACCCATAGAAGATCACTCTGTTCTGGGCATAGGATGGGGCTGTAGCTGAGTGAGACCAGAAGGAAGAAACCCAGTGAGGAGAATTCTACACTGAAGTAGGGAAGAGGTGTAGCAATTGAAACTTGGAAGGATGACCCTGGGGGTGGAGAGTACTGAAAGTAGGACCAAAAACCTTTTTGATGGACAGGGAAGAATTAAACATGCATTCAGGGAACTAGGCTCCCGTAAGTGAAATTGTCACCCTCTAGAACACTGCTGTCATCTAGACAAGCATTTTAAAATGATGCATGAGACATCACACAGGAAGTCAAAGATACATTGTCAAATAATTAGGTGTGTGTGTGTGTGTGTGTGTGTGTGTGTGTGTGTGTGTTACTAGAGATTGAACCCAGGGGCATTCTAACTCTGAGATACATCCCCAGTCATATTCTTATTTTTTATTTTGAAACAGGGTCTCACTAAGTTGCCAAGGGTTTCACTAAATTGCTGAGATTGGACTTGAACCTGCAATCCTTTCAAGTACTGGGATTATAGTCATTCTTCTCCATGCTCAGCTAATTGGCTCTTTTCAAATTAGATAGTCATGAAGGATTTCCTACTGACAACATCACTTTTATTCATATTAATTCTGATGAGTTTTCTTAAGTAGAGGAAAGAATGGTCCTTCCCTATGAATGCCACCCAACTGTGTGTACGTGTCTGTGTGCATGTATGAGTGTGTGTGTAAGCATGGGCACATGTATGGGTGTGTGTGGTTTTTTAGTGTGTGTGTGTGTGTGTGTGTGTGTGTGTGTGTGTGTGAGAGAGAGAGAGAGAGAGAGAGAGAGAGAGAGAGAGAGAGAGAGAGAATGCTCAAAAGACTTTTTTAGAGCAAGGAAATAGCTGGCCTAAAGGCATCGAAGTGGTTTCAGAGGTTTGGTTTGTAGGAGGCTAATTTGGACATACAAAGCTCGTTGGAAGCAATAATTTCTGCCTTTGATTTGAAATATGCTTTGCAGGGAGTCAAAAGCATAATTCAGTCTCAGCACAGTATTATGACTAATGTTTGAGGTCATATTCTAATGTTAAGAATAATAGTTGTGGTGCAGAATCTAACTATGGGTTGATGAGTGCTTCCATTTATAAAAGAATTGAGGAGTTAGACTAAGGACAGCCCTTAGATTTCTTTAAGTTTCCACAAGATGCTGCCGTTTTAAAAGGCTGTGAAAGCTGCCTAGTCGGGAGAACAACTTGAGGGAACTGGTAGCAAGGACAGTACAGTTTCAGCATGTTACAAAAAAGGATGTAAAAGTAGAGAAGTAGATAAAAATTGAAACCAAAACTTGCCTCAGTTGTATTCATGTTTAATTCCAAATATAGTGTTTGACAGAAAGGATCTCAAACAAAGGATTTCTAAGGAAATCACCCTAATAAAAATATTCAATTTAACTTAAAATTTATATGTAAGCATATAAAATTAGAGCTATCAAGACTCTACATATATAAATATATAATAAGGCCTATTTCACAGAGTTAATAGTAAACTCATTTTGATGTATATAGACATTTGCAGGTGGGTACCCTATTAGATTACTGAGTCCTTTCTTTTTTTTAACTTTTATTAGCAACTTTATTTTTAAAAATTCTTTATTGGTACATTGTAGCCATATATCGTAATGGAGTACAAGATGGTAGAGGCACACATGCACACATCACCCAGTTAGCCCTTATGCAATTCCTACCTCATTCCCTCCCCCTTCCTCCTCATGTTTGACTTAGTGATTGGCTTTGATATGTTTGTTAATGTACATCATGAACATTAGAGAATTTCCCTTTTTCCCCTCCCATCCCATCAGTTAGATCATCTTATTTGCTCATGTATAGTATCTCCTTCTTTGTCTAGAGTTCCTCCTATGGCCCATTTTATCCCTACCTTTTGCATATTAGGGAGATCATTCGATTTCTTATTTTTTATGACTAACCTCACTTAGCATAATATTCTCCAGTTCCATCCATTTCACTGTAAATAATGTTTTTGTGTTTTTCTTTATGGCTGAGTAAAATTCCATTGTGTAAATATCCCATAATTTTGTAATTGATTCATCTGTTGATGAACATCTTGGCTGATTCCATAGTTTGACAATTATGAATTGTGCAGCTCTGAACATAGATATGCATGCATTAGCTTAATCTAGCCTGTCCAACAAATTTTATTGGCAAAACTGGCTAACCATATGCAGAAAAATGGAAATAAACCCCATTTTCTCATGCTGCAGAAGAGTCAATTCAAAATGGATAAAGACTTGGAAATTTGACCAGAGACCTTGAGGCTACTTGAAGAAGGCATAGGTTCTACACTGCAACACATAAGCACAGATAAAAGCTTTCTCAGCAAGACTCCAAAGGCACAAGAAACTAAAAGGAGGGATTTCATGAAACTGAAGAGCTTCTCTACAGCAAAGGAAACTATCAAGAACTTCAACTGAGAGCCAACAGAATGGGAGATTTTTGACACCTACTCCTCCAATAGCTGACTAATATCTAGAATACATAGAGAACTCAAGAAACTCAGCTCTAAGAAAACAAATAATCTAATCAAAAGTGGGCAAGTGAACTAAACAGATGTTTCATGAAAGAAGAAGTTCAAATTGCCAATAAATGCATGAAAAAATGCTCAATATTATTAGCAATGAGAGAGATGCAAAACAAAAGTACCTTGAGATTTCACCTAACTCCTCTTAGAATTGCAATCATTCAAAACACAAGCAACAACAAATGCTGGTGAGGATGTGGAAATGTGGAAACTAAAATGTTGTTGTTGGGATTGCAAATTAATGCAACCACTTTGGAAAACAGTATGGAAGATCCTCAGAAGAATGGGAAGGAATTTACCACATGATCCAGTAATACCACTTCTGGGTACCTACACAAAAGGATGGAAACCAAACTTGAGTCCTTCTTTATCTATTTCCTCAAGCTTCCAAATTTACTGTCAGACCGTACTAATTCTGCAAAACAATTCATTTTTCTTGAAAGTGTTCAAATGCTTTACTGTCAGATTCACCAACTAATTCATTTAAAATATTCACCTCTACATATCCTGAAAAAGTTTTCAAAGGAAAACTTCAAAGTGCATGAAGACAGTATCTCAAGCAACTTACCAGTCTTTGCTTCCCCTAACATCTTAAGCCCAGTCAAATGGTAAAACAAAACAAACAAAACAAACAAAACAAACAAAACAAACAAAACAAACAAAACAAACAACAACTGTGAGAGGTGCAATTTTATGGCAGAAAAACTGAGTATCCTTCAAGAAGTCAAAGAGGTCCTTTGAGAACCTGTGGCCTATTCCTAAGAATGTTTTTTTTTTCCCCCTCTGATAGTCTTAAGGTTAAGTCTCATTCATTTGATGTGTCAGAGATTGTTAATTATCTCATACTTCAAAGTGCTGAAGTTAAAAGCCAGTTTAATTAACATTTCTTTCTGGCCATTTGGACTTTTATTATTCTAGAACACAATTTTTAAACAGCAATGAATTCTTGAAGCTTAAAAATAAACACTTTTATTTACTTAATACAGCAGTGAATTATTCTTCTAGGTTTTGGTTTTATCTCCAAAATGTCTATCTGATGTCTTCTATCATTGTTTATTCAGGAGGAAAAAATATTCCTTTCTTAAGCACAGAAGGCAAAGTAAAACAAAACTTTAAAAAAATATATTCTAGATTTATTTTAGGTGTGTTTTGGGGAAATGTCAATGATTGATCTAATCAAAAATTATCTATAATAATGGTCCTTCATTAAATTATTTCAGGAGGATAAGAAGGAAGCATCTAATATCTTCCACTCTATCTAACCTTAGTTACATAACTGACTATGTATTATGAGTACGAGTGCATTGCTTCTCGAAGTTATTTTCAAATTAAGCAATTTCTAGTCTATTTTCTCTATCAATGTGTGCTCTCTGAGCTGGGTGTGGTGGCTCATGCCTCTATTTCTAATACTTGAGAGGCTAAGACCAAGAGAATCATAAGTATGAGGCCAGCCCGGGAAACTTAGCAAGACCCTGTCTCAAAAGTAAACATAAATAAATAAATAAATAAATAAATAAATAAATAAATAAGGCTGGGGATGCAGCTCAATGGTAGTATCCTAGATTCAATCTCTAGCACCACTAGATGAGAAAGAAAGAAAAAAGTAAAAAAGAAAGAGAGAAAGAAAGAGAAAAGAAAGAAGAAAGGAAGACAGGAAGAAAGGAAGGAAGGAAAGAAGGAAGGATGGAAGAAAAAAATAAAGAAATAAAGAGAAAGAAAGCAAGAAAGAAAAAGAAAGAAAGAAAAAGAAAAGAAAAGAAATATAAAACACATCTCTGATTTCACTCATTCCTCTGGGTGAGCTCTCATGCCCACAGTGATGACTTAATACATACTTCTAAGTTTAGCACTTCATAGACCTATCCAATAAACCCAACTCCCTGAAAAACAAATTTAAGCAAAACTCTACATGAATTATGCTGTACTCACTGACCCAAATTTGGGCCTCTTTTATCTACTTCATTTCTGCAGATCACTATTCTTTTCAGACACTAAGCCAGATACAGATTTTTTTTTCTTTTTTCATTCTTGTTCATAACATATAAGAAATTTTCTTCTCCCCTACAATGAAATGAATGTTCATTTTCTCTTCAAATTCATATGTTGAAATCCTACCCCTAAGGTGATGCTATTAAGAGGAGGCATGGGGATGGTTAGGTCATGAGAGACAAGCCCTCAAGGATGGAATTAGTGCATTACTGAACAGTTCTCAAAGAAAGTGGTCACTCCTGTCAGGATTTGAAGTTGCAATGAGAAGGTGAGATCTGAGGAGAAGTCCAGTCCTCCCCATCCCCCAAACATGTTGACTTCTCATCTTGTACTTTCAGCTTTCAGAGCTCGGACAAGTAAGTGTCTTTTCATAAGCCACTCAGTCTATGGTATAATTATTTTAATTTATTTTTTATTGGTGCAATGTATTCATACATCACAGTGGTATAAAGAAAATAATTTTGTAGACATACATGCACATATCGCCCAGTTAGCCCCTACCTGATCCTCACCCCGTTCCCTCCCCATCCCTCCTTCCCATGCTTGGCTTAGTGGTTGACATCTAGTATTATAGCAAGTTATCCAATATTAACATTGATAATCTCACATAACAGTTTCATTTGTCTGATACCAAGCTTTTGATGACTTAAAGATTACATTTCAATATTTCTTTTTGCTTTCTTTCTTACCAGAGAATATTTTTTCTTTTTTTATGTGAAACTATCATACATTTATTTATTTATTTTTCAGAAAAAATCTATCCTGATATGGAATATGAACTCTAGGTACCCAAAACAATCTCGAAGAAGAACAAAGCTAGAAGATGTATATTTTCTGATTTCAAACCATATAAAGCTACAATAATTGAAACAGTGTAGTACTGTTCTAAAGGCAGATATATAAACCATTTGAGTTAAGTAAAAGCCTAGAGATAAATTCTTCCATACATTGTCAAGTTATTTTTGACAAGGTTTCCATGAACTTTTGGTGGAAGAAATATAGTCTTTTAACTAAATATTGTTGAAACATAATAATACATGAAAAAGAATAAAATTGGACCCTTACCTAACACATATACAAATATTAACTCAAAATAGATAAAAGACCTAAATATAAATCTTAATACTATAAACTTTTAATGGAATCCTGAGTGAACTAAGACACTAATCTTCCAGGAATTGTATCTTTCCCCTTTCTTGGAAAGCACCTTACCTCTTTTGTATCCCATATAGCTCATATCCTCAGATCTTGGGTCTCTCTGACCTTGATTCAAAGTAGGGTGGGGAGAGAAAAGGCTTGGGCTGCCCAGGTGGATACCACATGGTGCTGTGTATAGCACCATACTATTTTCTACCTTCTTGTCAAATAACTTTTAAGATATTAGGAGAGAAAGTCTATCCACCGAATGGCAGGAGGCACTGACCATTCTGTCAGGATTCAGAAAAAAAAAATAAGAAATGATACATCATCTGAAGAAGCATACTTTCAAGATGCAAATGTAAAAGGTCAATTGCTAACATGGGGAACAGATGATATATCGTAATGTATAAATCTGGACTATTACTTTTTTACAGTTATAAATGCTAATGTATACATACTCAGCAGAATGATCACACTGAGAGAGAGTGGTCCCATTAAGGAGTGAATTAAACAGTTCACTCTGGAGAATTCCCCTTTACAGCACTGTCTTTTGGAAGAATATTTGCAAATAAACTGTATTCAAAATGACAATCTGAATGCTCAGAGCTTAGGAGAGAGGGCATCATAGACTCTGGTCAAGATAATGAGGCACAGTTATTCCAGAACCTAGTGACACAGGGGAGATATATGCTACATATTTAAAAATATTTCTAAATGCTCAGGTTTATACAAAAGATGAGAACAAACGTGGATATTTTAACATGTCGCCTATTGGATATATATTTAATATTTATACAATTTGAAAATGCAATGGACTGCTTTATAATTAATGAGCTTTCTGAGCAAGATGTCTATGGATGACCATCACATGCCAGAAATATTATAGATAGGAATCTGGAAATTTCTTCCTCCATAGGCTCCTTATCAGTTCTTAAGATATTCTGAAACATGAGTATCTCTGTATCATTGTACTTTTAGTCACTGCTTAGATGGAATAGACTTTATTTTGAGTTCATTATTAGCCACAATTTTTTGACGAGTTGTATTTTCTCACAGAGAAGCATCTTTTAGGGTATGGGCCTGTATAAATAGCAGAGAGGAAAACTGGTAACTATCTGTATTTGTGCCTAACACAGATGATCATCTTTAAACCTCCTTAGTGCGACATGCAGTCATCACGAGGCTACAAAAAGGATGCTAATCCCCTGTTGTTTCCTCCTTTCTCCCCCTCAGCATTCAATGTCCTCCACAATTCTCTATCTAAAAATATTCTCACTCATCCACTAAACAAACAGTGCTTGAAAAACCTAACATCTGCCAGGCACAGCCAAAATTATAAAGAGCAGCAAATTCTGCACTGCATTTCTTGGTCTTTATAGCCAGGGCATATTTTTAAATCTTGCTGTCTCTTATCCTTCACTTTGCACATGTTATAAGTGCTCTTCATTTTGCTGCAAAATGTCACCAGTGTTGATAAGGCCAGCTGCTGCCTTGACAATTGCTTCTCCTTTGGCACTAAAGAACGAAAGTGTGGAAGGTTATCTCATCGAAACCATTTCATAGGTAGTAAGGTTAAAAAAGCAATGCCTCTTCTAATAGATTTTTAAATATTTATATCGTAGAGGGATTTTTAAAAATATTCTATTCATAGTATTTCCAGCTGCATGGCATTTTATAAATATCTAGAGACTGAATCTATAATTTAAGAAAACCGTGAGATTTTTTTTCTTCATTAATGTTTATAACCATACTACATCAAACACATATATAAATCCATACACTCTTTGGATTAGTAGGTTCTTTTTTTTTCATCTCTGTAACTCAGATCTTTAAAAACACTACATAGCCATGGTGCCTTATTTTGGTCTCTTTTATATAAATTAAAATGATGTTGGATCTGGTTCTAATTTTTGTGTTTGTTGCATATGTTTATTTTGGAAATGTTGGGCAAGCAAAACAAACAGAGGTTATCTAGAGCCTATAATCATGAGGGAGGAAGCCAGCTACATCTCTTGAATTTGGCAGAGACTTGGGGCAGGCAGCAGAGTGCAGGAGCTTGATAGTGCAAAGGGGGAAAGGTTCCAAGGAAAACCTAATACAGGGTGGTGGCAGGAGGACGCTGGAGGCAGGGGTACTGACACAGGGCATGCTATGTGGTTGGGTTGGGGAACTTATTTGGCTTCTTTCCATCTTTCCTGAGTTGGCAGGCAGGGAGCACAATATATAAGCTGGCAGTCATTAACCAAATGCGGGCCATTTAGAACTGGCTTATATGGAGAGGGAATTTTGGCTTCCTGATCTGGTTGCCACAAAGTTGGTATGTCATAAAGGGTTTCGTTTTCATATAGTATATGGCCACTACCCATACATATCTCTCAATATTATGTCTGAAATTAAGCTGTCTTAGTCAAGAATGTGTTTGCCTGCAAAACACCATAAAAATATATCTCTATAAACTATTGCTGGGTAACAATTCTCCACTGGCATCGCATGTGTCTGCGCTTTTTCAAGCAAAGGCACTGATCTCTTTTGTTCCAGGCCCCTTTCTAAGGATGCTTGCATAGTGAATAGGTTTGGAAGACAGAGATAGTAGTTCCCTCCTGAAAAGAACATTGTGCTAACTGAGATCAGCCCAACTCAGAAAGTCACGGATTCTGTTTTCTTGCATATATGAAAGCTAGAGAGGAAATAGGAACCCAAAGGGACTTTGATGATTGAGGAGAGAGAACCACCTTTGGACTAGCAGAAGAGAGTGGAGCGGAGTGGAGAGGGAGGGAAGGAGGCTCTAAGATGAAAACAGTTCAAATATTGCTCCGTCCATATATGAAAGCATCACTGCCAATCTCACTAATATGTACCCAAGGGGGTGGAATTTGGAGGGAAACACACCGAATGTGGTGGCTATGTATGTTTGTAATAAATTGAAACTCACTGTGTTGTACAGTTACAATACACCAAAAAAAAATAATTTACAAAATGGGGTAGCCTGAGTTTAAATGTCCTCCACTGTGAAGTAAAACACACATGTATGCACCAAACAACTGGGACATCCCACATGTACCCATGTAGAACTCAGCTGCTGGGGAAACTGAGGCCAAAGGAAGGCCATGCTGCTTCTCTGCCTTATGAAATGAGGTCCTTTGTCTTTGACCCAGGAATAACACGTCTTCCCCTAGCATTCATGGAACTGTAATAAGATATTTTGTGTTTCTCCCTCTGGTTTAGGAATATAACAGATTGCAAGAGTGATGCATAAAAGTACAAAAAGGCACCTTGAAAAATAAACTTGTATAAATTAGTTCAGCTTGTTTTTGGTAAACAGAAATCAATGGAGTGCTTTAGGACAGGTGGGGCTAGTAAAATACAGCTCCTGATGTATTCTTCAAGATATAGATATGATACTCCTCTCCAGGTGGTTCATATTAAAATAGGGCCAATCATCGAAATTGGGAAAGAGTGCAAAAAGATTACAGAAAAGGCTCAGATTTAATTTATGTTTAATACTTACACTCCATCTTTTTACAAATCTCATAAAAAATAATTGCGGCAAAGGCAGCAAACATCTCTACTTTATGATAAAATATCAGTGCACCTGGCATATCTAAATAGTTTACAAACTGCCAACATTTTTATCTCAATAAAAATAGGCCTTAACTAGGAAATATATATATATATATATATATATATATATATATATATATATATATAAGCATATAGACATATATGCTTAAAGCACATTTAAATAATCACCCCATGGATAAAAAAAAAGTAGTTTACAGATTTCAAAATGTACTTAGTCGAGGAAGAAAAATAGTTAAAAAGTTAAAGTTCTGCAATACAAGTAAGGCAATGTGGTAATCCTATCACATATAGTGACATGTTTTTCAGTAAGTAAGGTTAGGATTATTACTTACAGAGTGTTTGGGACCCTGATGTTTTGTGGTCTGTTGATTTTTTAAAATAAATTATTCTGATTCAATAATAAAGTGATATATTGTGTAGATTACATGGTTTTGAGAGAATGACCCAGATTTGAGATTAACATACTCAGCTTCAAAATTTTATAATGTGACCAGAAGCAACAGAAGCAAGGACATTTTTAAATATGTCAGAGAACTGCATTTTCTTCTGGAGAAGTAAGGCTGTTATATTTTAAGCTTCAAGGAAAGTTACTCTTTTAAACATAAAAACTAACCATGTGAGAAATAAATCACCTTGTAAGTGGCCGGCACATACTATCTTTCCTCCTCTATAGAGTAACCTATGTATTACAGTGTTCATAATGAGGAATTGGGGACAGCTTCAGTCACATTTAACTTTCTTAAATTAGAATGGACTCCGATTACCTGTTCAAAAGGAAGGTTCGCAAATGTATCTGGACCCAAACATCTCGGGGTCTATCGAGAAGACACCATTCCCCCAAATTCTTTTCTTCGTCCTATTTGAATGCGTGATATAAGAACTGGGCTGCCCTGATGTTTCTGATACAGTTTAAATGGAATCTAAGATGACAACGTGAAAGATGGAGAATTAAATTGTTTCCTGACAGTGTGTTCAGAGGGAAATTGTTATGGCTGATCCCCAAAGAACAACTTCAGTTATTTCATCGTGAACACTTTAAATATGAATCAAGCTGTCAACCGTGTCCTGCAATTTGATGAAATACTTGGGGCCCATTCAGCATCCTTTGTTGCTTCATGCATCTAATGCTACGTCTGATTTGTACTTTAGTCCCCTGAGTGGCAGGAGTGAAACTCTCTGTTGTGGAACAGTTCCAGTTTGAGCCAGGTAACCTAATAGTGTGTCATTTCATGTATTACATTGCTATATATTTATCTCCCAGAATTTGAAAAACACTATTACATAGTACAGTTATTGTTGTCATCCTGAAAAATTTGAGCACCAGGTCCTGCAGTTTGGCGAACCCACATAATTACTGGCAAGAGACTAGCTGAACCAGCTCACCTGTATCTAGTTACAGACGTCACAGGCTTCCAGATAAAGTTTTGTATAACACATAATCTGCACTTTGGTTGGAAACACAGAAGAGAACGTGAGGGATCATAAAGAAAATTCTAGCAGAAAATAAAGTCCTTCTGAGTAGGAATGACTGTGAACCTAAAGCAGAAGTACCTATTATGGTTAAATATAAAATATCACCTGAAGAGCTCATGCATTAATATTAAAGAGCTGATGCGATCAAGTTGTGGATATTGTAATATCATCAGTGGGAAAAATCCATTGTGATTGATTTATTGGGTGGTAATCTAGGCATTTCGGGTATGGCCTTAGGGACTGTGCTTTTTGTCTTTGAATTCCCCGGCTAGGTTGTGCTATCTGGTTTCTGGCCTCCATGATGTGAGAGCAGAGCTTTTGTACACCCTGTTTCTGCTTCCCAGCACTCTACTCTGCGCTCCACTGACCCAGCCTGACATGAACTGAACCCCCAAATCTCCAAAAACTGATTAAATAAATTTTCCTTTATCTAAATTGTGTGGTCAGTTACTTTTGTATTGCCACAGTGCTAATCTTGACTGAGGAACTTAATGAAGGACCCAGTTCAAATAATGCTATGTTTATATATGAAATTATCAATACCAATTTTAATATTATAGGCAAGGAGGGGAGGGAGCAGAGTGGGACTCAGAAGAAAACACAGAAGTACTATGTGCATGCATGTTTCTATTGCTCTTATCCTCTTTATGATGTATAATTAAAATTCACCAATTAAAAAGAAATTAATAACTTTCAGTGTCTAACACAGAGAGAGGCCACATCCTGAGGAAACATCCAAAAAAAAGGTAAGAAGTCTTAGAAACACTGACCAACACTAGTCAAGGAATGGAAGAAAGAAAGCCTGTTAAAGACAGCTCCAACATCTATCAATGGAGTATGGTACTAGGTAGAAATTCAAGCAAGTCTTGTTTATCTGTAGGTAACTTCATCAAGATATATATGAGACAGTCACTCTATAGGTAAAAAAAATTGAAGTAGATTTAATAAATTATGAAAGAAGAAAATAGCTGTCAGATAAGAAATGAAAAACTATTATCATCACTAAGGAAAGCTGATTAAGTACTGGAGTAAATGGAACTGATGTCTAGGTCCCCAAATTCTAGCATCCTGAGGGTATGGTAAGAGCCATATATAATCTGCAACTCAAAAGAAGTAAGTTCTAGCTAGACTCAAGGGGAGGCTTCTGTTCAAACATTATTGGTGAAACCTGCAGGCCTTTTGATAGGGTCAGAGTCAAACAAACCCTGGTCATATCTGCCTAAATACCTGCATCCCAATAGCAGATCAATACATCTGTCTCTACTAAATCAGCTGCCTCCCAACCCTCTGATTTTTACCCAGTGTGGTTTCTCAGGCCCGCAAGAGGTTTTGCATTTCCATACTCAGTTTTGATTTCTGGATCATCATAGCTCCTCAGCTGATCATACTGGATTTGGCAACATTTTCTTTATATTTTTTTCTGATTAATAATCTGCATTCATTAGTTTTGTCTTGTAAAATCTGATCCAGAGCTCTGAAATATTACCACATCACTGCTTCTCCTTAGAAAGCCTTACCTCACCTGCTAAGCTAACACATTAATCAGGGTTCGTCTTCACTTAGTTCCTGTTCACTCGTAAATATGATCATATATGGCAAATAAGTCAGAGCCCTGATTGCTATACTTGGAATATAAACCTAAATTTAAAGGGTTGAGTTACCATAGTGTATATAAACAAATTTGACTGGCTTATTCCATCTACTCAAGTTCAGAATTCCCTTGTGTTACTTTTTTATAGTTACTTTTGGGAGGCTCTAAAATAGGATACTGTTAAGTGCTAAAATCCTACAATATCTACACTCCTGTATCAGGAAATCAAGTCCCTTCATAAAACTCCACTGCATATATTTCTGCCATTTCAACCAAACTGCTCTGGTGGGCACCTCCACTACACCATACCACTCTGCTGTGGCAGGAAGGGGTGGCCACCTGCTCTGTTCAGTTGTTCTGCTTGGTATTGAGATTTGCAGCTGCTCCATATCTGTTTCCAGGTATTTAAGCCAGCATTTGGGAAGCAGAGGATCCAACCGTGGCTTATTGCTGCACTAAGCTAATGCATTTCTCCTCCTTGAGTTACAACATTTTTCCTGAGTCCCAAAACAGGAGTCACCATGCTCTACCACATCACATAACTGTTTCGCTACTTTCTTGTTGTTTCGTTTTGCCTTACAGCTATTTTTTTTTTTTTCTGTAGAACTTGCAGGACTGGCTTGAGCAAGGATTAGGTTTATCGACACTGGACTGAGTCCAGATTTTCCAATCCCTCAAGAAAACAATTAGTTTAAAAAAGAAAAAACCCAATGTGCTGATTTCATTCTGTAAAAGTGCTCTCCACCAGGCAGTTCCAGACATTTGCAAGCATGCTTTTGAATCGCTTAACTGGTAGCTTAAGGAAGGAAATGCTAGATTCCTGGAGTTGGAGTTACTTTTAATTAGTAGGTGAAGATTAATTGTTATTCGACAGCTGATTAGAATAAATAGAAAGACATTTTTAAAATACAATATGCAATAGAAGTTCTCAGGTCTAGGTCCACACAATCAAAAAGAAAGAAAGAAATAAACAAAAAACAGACTTGCAGAAGAGTCAGTCTATTGTGTCCACTACTAAGGGTCTGTCTGAGGATAATAGAGTAATAGCTGAGTTATATCTATTATCATACTAATTCACTTTTAGCAAATATTTTATGATTGCATAAAAATGATTTGTTGTTAAAACAAATAGAAGTCTACTTTAGGACTGATGTCAAGGAACTAAGAGCTTTGTTAAGAAAGAAGAAAGAAAGAAAGAAAGGAAGAAAGAAAGAAAGAAAGAAAGAAAGAAGAGAAAAGAAATAGAACTTTAAATACACACAGGCACATGAACCCAGACAGGCCTGTGTTCAAGTCAATTTTAAGATTTCAATAAATATAGGTTAAAGCTATCAGGATATACAGAAGAGGTAAAGCCACAGCTATATATTTACCTATTCACAGTACAGAATTTAAAATGCGATAACAATTGGTTCGTAGAATTAGCTCAAGTGATTTTTAGCGAAAAAATGTGTAATAATTGCTCGTTGATGTCATTAACTCAATTATACACTTGATTAATGAAGATCGTTGCTTTTTAGCTTAGATTTAAATGTTTATTATTATTATTATTATTATTATTATTATTATTATTATTATGCAGTACTAGGGATGGAACCCAGGGGCATTCTACCTCTGAGCTACACATCCAGCCCTATTTTTTATTCTTTACTTTTAAACAGGGTCTCACTGAGTTGCAAAGGGCCTCACTAAATAGCTGTGGCTGCCCTCAAAGCGTGATCCTATCTCAGCCTTCCAAATGAGATTAAAAGCATGCACCACAATGTCTAGCTCAAATGTTATTTTTATGTGTAACATGCATTATTTACTTTTTATCATTCAAAAATGAAATTATTAATTTTTGTATGTTTCAGAGAAGAAGGAAACCAAAGGTTAATCTGTGGTACAAAGGTTATTATAAGCTAATCTAAAAAGTAGAAATAATTATAACCCAAGTAACCATAACATGGGAATATATATTAGGAAATTTTGAATCACAAAATAACCATACGAAAACCCCATTTTAAATTTATACCCCATAAAATATGCTTTGTATGCATTTCAAAAGTTTAATCTATTAAATAACTATAATTTATAGCAAAAAAAGTTGTAAAGAAGTATCACTTTATATTTACACAATCAAGTCAGAAATTTATAAGGAAAAATGAGGTTCAGAGTTGACACAATTTGTATAAAATCACATAAAGCCAGGTGTGGTGGTGCATGCTTATAATCCCAGCATTTGGGAGGCTAAAACAGGAAGATCATGGTTCGAGGACAGCCTGAGCTACTTAGTAAGGCCCTTTGCAACTATGTGAGACCATTTCAAAATGAAGAACAAAAAATAGGGTTGAGGATGCAGTTTGTAGATAGACTGTCCCTGAGTTTTGTTCCCAGTACTGCAAATAAGAAAATTCACTTTGAGGAGGGCATAGGTCCAACACTGCAACACATTGGCACAAATAAGAAGTTTCTCAATAAGACCCCAAAGGCACAAGAAACTAAAAAGAGAATCAGTATGTGAGACTGCATTAAACTGAAGAGTTTAAGTACAGCAAAGGAAACTATCAAGAACCTCAACCAAGAGCCAACAGAATGGGAGAAGATTTTTGCTAGCTACTCCCCGATAGAGGACTAATATCTAGAATATATAGATAACTCAAACACTCAGCACTAAAAAACAAATAAGCCAATCAAAAGTGGGAAAGTGAATTAAACAGATGCTTCGCAAAAGAAGAACTTCAAATAGCCAATAATTGTATGAAAAAATACTTAACATCATTGGCAATCAGAAAGATGCAAATTTTCTTGCAAATGATATAATTTTGTTCTTCTTTATGGCTGAATAGAATTCCATTGTGTGTATTTCCCACAGTTTTGCTATCCATTCATCTGTTGATGGTGATCTGGGTTGGTTTGTGCTGCTATGAACATAGGTATGCATATGTTGCTGTATTTCTCTGAATTCAACCTTTAGAAAAATACCCAGGAGTGGTACAGCTGGATCATATGGTGGATCTATTCCCACCTTTCTTAGGAATCTCTACACAGGTCAGCCATAAAGAAGAACAAAATTATATCATTTGCAAGAAGATGGAAAGCCCTAGAGAACATTATGTTAAGTAAGATCAGCCAAGCACACAAGGAGAAGATACATATGTTTCTTCTAATATGCCCAAACTAGGAAACACAAAGGATACCAGTGGGACTCCAGATATTGGAGGGGAAATACTAGCTAAGTTTTATTGGTAAGATAGGAGAGGAGGAAGGCCGATCTTGATTAATGAGGGTCTACACCTGAACATGTGTAAAATTATGAATAAGACATGGTTAACCTGGACAACCATTGGTGGGAGGGGGGAAGGGAAAACGGGGGCGGGGGGAGAGGGCACCAAATATAGTTTAAATGTATACTATTTATGTTCAATAAAAAATTGTTAAAAAAAAGAAAGATGCAAATCAAAACTACCCTGAGATTCCACCTAACTCCAACTAGAATGGCAATCATTTAGAACATAAACAACAACAAATGCTGGTGAAGATGTATAGAAGTGGGTTCTCTAATACACTGTTGGTGGGATTGCATATTAGTACAAATACTTTGGAAAACAATATGGAGAACCCTCAGAATAATGGGAATGGACTTACCATATGATCCAGCAATAACGCTCTTGGGTACCTACCCAAAAGAAAGGAAACCAAACTACCAAAGTAATGAATGCAATATCTATGTTCATTGCTGCACAATTCACCATTGCCAAACTATGGAACCAACAAAGATGTCCATCAACAGATGAATGGATTATAAAACTATGGGATATGTAAACAATGAAATTTTACTCATCCATAACAAAAAACACAATTACATTTACAGGGAAATGAATGTAACTGGAGGACATTATGCTAAGTGATATTAGTCAGTCACAAAAAATAAAAAATCAGAGGCTCTCCCTAATTGTGAAAGCTAGCAAGAAAATGGGTCAAAGGAGGAACTCTAGACAAAGACAGAGATACTATACATGAACAAATAAGGTGGCCTAATTTAGGGGAAGGGAGGGGGGAAGAGGGAAATTCTCTAATGCACATGATGTGTTTTAACACACATATCAATGTCAATCACTAATCAAACATGAGAAGGAGGGAGGGGGACGGAATGGGTGGGAACTGGGAAAGGGCTAATGGGTGATGTGTGCATGTATGTCTCTACCATTTTGTATCCTATTAAGATGTATGAATACAATGCACCAATAAAAAAGAACAAAAGAAAAGAAATGATTAATTAAATCACTAATTTTTAATTAATAATTATAACTGATGAATTAATTATTTTATCAATAACTTAAAATGATTAATTTTTATTAATGATTAATTAAACTGAGATGCACTGAAGCCCCAAATCCATGCCTTACTATAGCACTACATTGCTTTTCTGTAACATATTTTTCTACTAAGGAATTAATTTACTTTAAACTGAAGAAAAATACAGAAATGACTTTAAACTTGACTGGTCAGAATTTTTCTCCATATTTGTGAAATGCATCATTTGAAAAGTTTCCTAAATGACATAATATCTGAAAATCACCAGGGCATGTTACCATCATACATTATGCATTCATGAATATGGATTATGGAAATAAAAAGTGGACCATGAAAATATAAACACGATTTTGATAATTCATGATGAAAGTAGCTTCTAGGTTGATGGAAAATTGCTGAGAATATAAAACATACATAAAACCATTTGAAAGGGCACTGATAATTGCATTAATTTCTTCTGAAGGGCTGAGATAAAATGTAAAGACAGGAACCATCTAGACAAAGACCAAAGTGTAAGAGTTTAACTGGAATTTTCACCTGACTTGCACTGTCTAAATTGCTCTATCGCTGTTTCCCCTTAGAGATACTTCCAGTGGGGATTCAACAAACTACCAATTAACCTTAATAAAAGAGCCAAGCTATTGCTGCAATGATGCACGTCTGAAACTTGTTCACTGTTTATGTTAAAGCATAGGGCCCAGGTAGCTACTAGGTACTTCTTCTCCCACTTTCTTAGTAACAAAACCCAAATGTTATTCTATTTAGAAATGTGCATAGCTATATAACTACATTCCCCAGTCTCCCATGCAGCACAGGTGGTTCATCAGGATTAAGTGAAAACCGTAGTTAGGATTGGGAGAAAGGTATTTGAGAAGCAGACCAATCACATATGCCTCTCCCTAATTTCTACTATCTCTCTTAAATACAGATATGATGACTGGAACTCCATTAGACATTGGAATCCAAAGATAATTGCTGGAGATAAAATGTATGCAGATATGACAAAATGGAAATATAAACAAAATCTTGGTCCTTGATTAATGTATAAAATAGCTATGGAATCCATATTTATAATCTTCCTGTATGTTAGAAATAAATATTTTCCACAATAAAGTCACTATTATTTCTGGTCTTTGTTCCTTGGAGCCAAATGCAATTCTAAGATGATATACTGCCTATTCTTTTCAGAGCAAACAAATGCTTAATAAAACAGATCTTCCAACACATGGCTATAATGTGTTTGAGAACATAGATTTCTCATCCTAAATTCTCTCTTTATTATTTTTTGTCTCTTGTCACATTTTTATGTCATTGTGCCAGTCAATGTTTTTTTGTGTGTGTGGCTGAGGCTATAATACCTGACAAGAACAACTTATGTGGAAAGAAAGTTTATACAGCTCATGGTTTCAGAGACTCAGTCCATAGTCAGCCAGCTCCAAGGCAGAAACATCATGAAATCAGGGTATGGGGTCATGAGCTATTTGAAGGATACTCTGGGTCTAAACCATAATAATTATTATTTCACAAATGAATCCACACTGATTGATAGGGAAAACTTAAGTGATATTAATTTTCAGCAGCTATAACAGATAACGGAAAGAACTTCAGGTTTAGACCCAGTGAGCCCTGATTTCAAATTTCAGTTCTGAAAATTACCAGCCACATGGCTCCTGTGACTGTTCCTTCCTTTCCTTAGAAGTAAAAGAAAATAATAAGAGTGTACTCATAGAGAAGTTATTTAATATAATTTCATAGAGTACCATGATGCTCCAAAATGGTGTATCATATTTTACTTAATTTTTATTAAAAAATCTTATGATAATCTTAGAGAAAGACTATTGTAGCCCCAGTAAAGTTCTCAAACATTATTACTAATAGAAACAAATCATTATTCCTTTCACACTTAAGCATTTATTGCCCTTTATATTATCATGTGTGCTTGGTTTTTCCTACAGGTTTAAAGTTCATTATTTTTGTTATTCCAAATCATTGCCAGAGCTCTTCAAACTAGTGCCTAAGCAAAAAAAAATATTTGAAATGACTTCTGTAAGTATATCTCTTCTCATAAATAGCAGAAAATCAATCAGGAGGCAGAGAGGTTGATTATAGCAGTCATAATTTTTTATTTTCTTTATCACAAAAGCCCTATAATCAGCTGAAGGGTCATTTTGGACAAGCTATATCTTTCCAATAGGTTTTAGTTATATTTCTACATTATATCTTACTCCTATTTGAATACAATTTATCTGTGCCTTCAGCATTGGTTTTTAGACTATCTTAAAATGTCTATAAGTATGCTTACCCCCAGAGCCTAATAGACAATGAATCCTATTATCACCAGTGTCATAGCTTTGTTTATGGATGTTGTTTAGAATTGCATTGGTGCAATAAAGCAAACATATCATAGTGATATTGAAAATAATACATACGTATATGCAGATAATGTGTTTTAGTGTGGTTCTCTCCTAACCCAAGCCTGTTATTCCCCTCTTTCTTCCTGTTTTGCTAGTAAGATTGTTAATGATATTGTCATATATGGACATAATATTATTTAGTCTGTTTCTTTCTTCAAGTCTTTAAGATGGCTTCAGACATCATTTTGAAAATGAACAAATACAATTTTATATTGGTTATGGGTATCATATTAAACTCAAGTTGACTTATTAACTATTAAACCAAGTATAAAAGTTTATCTTAATCTTTGTGTTCAATAATAGGGGTAAAAATCCCAGTAAACCATTTCTAGTTAGTATTGTAATAGCATAATTTCAATATTTGGAACTATAATTGTGCAATTAATTTTATATATTTGTGTGTTCATATTAATCATTGACATGAAGTATTTCTAAATTAACACTAAATAAATTTGTCTTTAAAGTCACAGGTTTAATGAGTTCCTTGTTCCCCACATCCTCGCCAGCATTTGTTGTTATTTGATTTCTTTATGCTTGCCACTCTGACTGGGGTTAGATGGAATCTCAGTGTAGTTTTGATTTGCATCTCCCTGATGGCCAATGATGTAGAACATCTTTTCATGTATCTATTGGCCCTTTGTATCTCTTCTTTTGTGAAGTGTCTATTTAGTTCATCTGCCCATTTCTTGATTGGGATGTTTGTTTTGCTAGTGTAGAGTCTTTTGAGCTCTTTGTATATTCTGGATATTAGCCCCCTATCAGAGTGCTGGCTGTTAGAGCTCTTTTACACTGTTGGTGGGAGTGAAAACTAGTTCAGCCACTATGGAGATCTGTGTGGAGATTCCTAAGAAAGTTAGGAATAGATCTACCATACGATCCAGCCCTACCACTCCTGGGTATTTTTCCAAAAGGGTAGAATCCAGAGAACTACAGCAACATATGCATACCTATGTTCATAGCAGCACAATTCGTAATAGCCAAAATATGGAACCAACACAGGTCTCCATCAACAGATAAATGGATTGCAAAACTCTGGGAAATACACACAATGGAATTCTACTCAGGCATAAAGAAGAACAAAATAATAGAATTTTCAAGAAGATGGAAAGTCCTGGAGAACATTATGTTAAGTGAGATTATCCAAGCACAGAAGGAAAAGGTACATATGTTTCCTCTAATATGCCCAAACTAGGGAACGTACAGAATACCAGTGGTACTCCAGGTAATGGAGGGGAAATGCCAGCAAAGATTGAATGGAAAGATAGGGGAGGAGGAAGACTGAACTTGATTAATGAGGGTCTACACCCGAATATGTGTAAAATTATGAATATGGCATGGTTACCCTGGACAATCATTGGTGGGAGGGGGAAGAGAAAACAGGGGCGGGGGGGGGAGAGGGCACCAAGTATAGTTTAAATATATACCATTTATGTTCAATAAAAATTTTTTAAAAATTAAAAATAAATTAAAAAATAAATAAAGTCACAGGTTATTTTAGAAAGTTTATTAATGATAGCACTATTAAAATCTACCTTTAAACCAAGTAATAAATATAGAAAATTACCATATATAAGCAATGATAGGCAAGTATAATCAATCAATTCCTGAACTAACTATTCATATTAAATAATAACATGTTGCACTTATCATACTCCAACATACAATGGTCAAATGGAAAAGTCAATTTATAGCTCACATAATGTACCTTCTCACTGACCACAATAAATTTAATCAGGCAAAACACAGACCTTTAGACAAGTAAGAAATAAATTCAAATATTTTGTAAATATGTGATAATATCATACTAATAAGGAATAGATAAAATTGTTATATTGTATATATGAAATGTATTTGGCTTAGTTGAACTAAATAAATATATATATATATATATATATATATATAATGTTCAGATATCGTTCCAGCTTTTGAGAATTTTTTTTTTCGGTACCGAAGATAGAACCCAGGGCATTCTACCTTTGTGCTATACCTCTAGCCTCAATTTTTTATTCTTTATTTTGAAACAGGGTCTCACTGTGTTGCAAACGACCTCACCAAGTAGCTGAGGCTGTCCACAAATCGCTATCCTCCTGTCTCAGCCTCCCAAATGCTGGGATTATTAAAAGCTTATAACACCACACCCAGTTGAGAATTTTAGTGTTAATTATTGCATATCATCTACCTTCAGAGTACCCACACTTTAGGAGAGATAATAATACCGCAACGTTGTGTGTGTGTGTGTGTGTGTGTGTGTGTTGTCTATGTGTACATGCACATAAATACATATACAAATAGAGACACACGCATATAATTTTGTGTGCAAACTAAATAAGGATACTTATCCAGAAGTAAATATTTGGAAAGTCTTTCTAGGATATATATGACACCAGAAGAATCCAGTGCAGACTAATTTTCTTAACATCCCACTCATTTGCTGTTTGCACACCGAGGCTCTGTGATTTGACATACTTCTCTTCATTGAGAGCATAATCCAATGTTCCCAGAGAGAAGAGAAAGGCAGTACTGCCTCATTGTCCTCAGCCAAGCTTTTCTTCCCTATACTATCAACAGAAAAATACAAGACTAACAGAAAGCAAAAAAGAAAATGGTAGTGGATCTGAAAATAATTCATGGCAATCTTAATTGTCATTTGAATGGCTTGGAATAAAAAATTTATTAAGTTAGTTTGATTATTTCTCCAAATGAGTATAGGAATACATTATGTTATCTAAATGCATCAAACAGAAAAAATAGAATATTGAATAATCACATTTTTAGCCAACCTGTACTTTGTGCCTTGCTGCAAAATGTTAGACACTAATAAAAACTCCTGGAAGTTATTCAAGTTCATCTCAAGGCACTATGGTCACTGGGCTATCAAGGCCAAGATAATATATCTTTGTCAAAAGGCATTAACAGTAAGCTATAAGTTTTCCTCTTCCCCCTCTCCCATCATGCTCAGTTAGGTTGCCTTATTTGCTCAACTATGGTTTACCCTTACTCGTCTAGAGTTTTTCCTAAACTAGAGTCTTGACCTTTTATTCCCCTAGCTTCCACATATTAGGGAGAACATCCAATTTCTTACTTTTTGTGACTGACTAATCTCACTTTTCATAATGTTCTCCAGTTCCATCCATTTCCCTGTAAATGATATAATTTTATTCTTCTTTATGGCTGAGTAAAATTCCATTGAGTACGTATCTCAAGGTTTTGTAAACCATTCATCTGTTGATGAACATCTTGGCTAATTCAAACAGTTTGGCAGTTGTGAATTGTGCAGCTATGAACATGGATATGCACGCAGTAGTTTGGTAGTTTGGTTTCCATTCCTTCTGTAGGTTTCTAGAAGTGGTATTGCTGAATCAAATGGTAGGTTCATTCACATTCATCTTAATACTGTTTTCCAAAGTGGTTGTACTAATTTGCAATCCTACCAACCACTTCTCCACATTCTTGTGGAGTTCCCACTTTTCCACATCCTTGCCAGCATTTTGCACTATAATGCTTCCAGTCTGCCTAGCCATGCTTTTTAAAGATGACTTAAATTTAACTTAGTGTTCCCTAGTAGGATGTAAGTGATACAGCATTCTCACTATTTTTATTATACAGTGAAACAATTCTTATCTACCTTCAGCATGCTTTTCATACCAATGTTTGATATGCAATGCAATGATTTTATAGAAAGAGAAATATCCTGAACACAAAAGCATATGAACTCTTGGTAAATATCTAATTTCCATTATTATAGTTGTTCTTTATTTGTGAAATATTGCAAGGAGTACTATCTTTAAAGTTCAGTTTCAAGAAAATACAAAGAGCTGCTTTCATTTCAGGAATTCAACTAGTATGCATTCTTTAAAGTATTTTGCTTAGAAGGTTGTAACTATAATAAAAATTTTACTGGGTTAAATTTTTTACAAAACTCCCTCTCCCACAAGAGTATAATAAAGGTCAGTTTTAAGACTGAGGTTAAAAGTTGAATTGATGAAAATATACACTTAATCCCTCTCATTTAAATAAAACATCCTGAGTACAACCATTTAAAAAAGGCACAAAAGAGAAAGAAAAACATCTGAATTGAAGGTAAAAATACAGAGAATGCTATAATGCATATGCTATAAAACTTGGTAAATTTGTCTTAAATAAAATGCATATAGACTAAGTGATACTATCACTCACGGAAAAGTGCTTTAATATCTAGAAAAGGATAAAAACTTAAATGTATTAAATATAAAGTACTGAGAGCACAAAGTTAAAAACTGTGTGGGGTTGTGTGCTATGTGTGTGTGTGTGTGTGTGTGTGTGTGTGTGTGTGTGTGTGGTTACTGATATTTGAACCTAAGACTATCCTACCAATTAACTACACCTCAAGCCCTTTTTTATTTATTTATTTTATCTTGAAAACACATACTAGCCTCAAACTTGTAATTCTCCTGTTTTACCTGACAAAACTCTTTAACTCACTATGATCCCAACAAATTATTTTAAGGGCTGAATGTGTTATGTGTGCATGTATGCCTCTGCAATCTTGTACCCCATTAAGATGTATGACTACAATGCATCAATAAAAATGTTAAAATTATAAAAAAAAGATTCAGTTTCAAAAAACTATTGCAATAATTTTGTAGATTGTGTCTTTTTACTCAAGATCTGTGATCCATGCTTGTAATCCCAGTACTTGGGAGGCTGACACAGGAAGATAGCAGGTTCCAGAAGAGCCTCAAGAAATAGTGAGACTCTCATTAAGTTAGCCAAGATTCTGTGTCAAAGACAACAGATAAAATAGGTCTGAAGGTATAGCTTGGAGGTAGAACGGCTCTGGGTTCCCACGTGCCACAACAACATTAAAAAATAAAAAATAAAGAGAAAGAAATAAGAAAGAAAGAAGAAAGAAAGAGGATTACTTCCTTGACATCAGTTCTTTACCCTGAAAATGTCTTATATGCACATTAAAAAATGAAAAGTACAAGGCATGATGTTCTGTTTTTTGGTGACTTTTTTGTTTCCATCAGTGTTTTGTGTCACTACTTAATCTCAGCTGCTTGAAAGCAGAAATCATATGTTTCATCACTGTGACATACACTGAAATCTAGTAGTATTGGATATGCATTTTCATTTGAAAAATAATTCCTTGCCAAACGTAAAATGTGCTTTCAAAAAGTAATCTGTGACTCTGATGAATGAAATCTACAACCTCTCCAATGACTGAATCTCAACTGAGAAGTAGAAATAAGAATTTTTTAAATGGTTGAACACTACACATTGGTACCAATTTCCTTATTTATTTAAGAATGGCAATAGAAATTCTCATTCAGTCCAGTTGCTTTGTATACAATGCTGTTAATTTCAGTTTGGGTGGTGGTAGACAGAAACACAGTGTAAAGAAATTTTGTCCCTCCTGTTGGTTAAAAGACTTTCGCTCTATATACTATATAAAGGTACTCCCTGGTTGTTGTTAATGTTTATGCCTTAAATCAAATAAAATACCCGAGTCAGCCAAAATATGTATCTAACAAGTGTATAAGTGCAAATATTCTGCAATTAATGATATGTCTGTGGATTTGCAATTACCATGGAGGTGCAAGCCACCAACACATAAATTGAGATAACAACCCAAATGGGGGACTTTGTCTCAGGCACAATAGTCCACAGAAAAAATGCTATGCAGTGAGGGAGACGTACATGCTTTTCTATGCACAAATATTACACAAAATGCCATATTTGAAATACTACTTTGAATTGAACATGTTAATTTTAGCCTAACAAATAAATATGAAGTAAGTTAACTGTTTTAAAAATTTATTTCCCTGAAATTTATGCAAGTCGGATAAACAGTTGGGAGCATTATTGTGGAAAGAATTCCTTGCATCAGTCTCAAATTTCATTTACCATCATCATCACAAATTAGTTTTATTTCTTGTAAATCAAAATGAAAACAAACAACCTCCTCCATGTTTGAATCTGAACCCAGAATTAGGAAATGTGCTGGTGTCTTACAGAACGTTTCTGTAGATATAATTATATGCTCATTGATTCAAAGGAGACATTAGTACTTAAACTGACTGAACTGTTTAGGTTAAAGAATTTGAACAATCACATCTTTATCATGGGATATCATGTGCTTAGCACATTGAAAAGTAAAGTTAAGTATTGATCTGTTGGTAAGAAATTTATCACAGTATACTTAACATAAGTGTTCCAGATTCACACATGTGCTTCAGCGTCAACACAGCTAGTGATAAGCTCATTTTTTCTTTACCTCTGTCCACGTGCATTTTTTCCCTTTTTTAAAATTATTTCAATCTCAGGAAATACTAATGTGAACCACCCAGTTTCCCAAGCCAGGGACAGAGGAGAGAAACTTTAGATCCTTCTTTTTAGCAACCTACATATTAAATTTTCCAAAATATCTAATCCGGTCTCCCTTTTTTATCCTCCTAAATGCTCCGATTCTCTCCATCCCTAAGCTATACCTATGTCTCAGTCTTCATGCGTTTCTGAATTCCTACAACAACCTCCTCGCTGGTTTCCCAGTGTTAGCTCTTTCTGACTGATTCTTCCACAGTAGCCAAAGAGATGCTTCTAAAATGCAAATGAAAACCACTTTTCTGCTTAAAAGCATTACATGACTTCCTTGTTTTACAAAATGAAATCATTATTTCCATGATTTTCATGCCTGTCTTTCCTCAGATCACTATATTTATCACACCCCCTATCTCCACAACTTCAGCCATTGGTCCCCTTAACTGAAACACAGTTTCTTTCTAGATTAGTGTTCTCCATCTGAAAATGTAGCTAACTCTATCTTCCCCAAAGAACTAAACCACTTCTAGATGATGTGTTCAAACTTCCCTTCTTCCAGAATCCCACCTTAACTATCTTAGTTGCTACATAAGTCATGTTTCTCTAGAAAAATACAACCTTCAGGGAGCAAATACATATGCAAGAAGAGATTAATTACAAGGAATTGGCTCATGCAAGGATGGAAAGTGAGAAGTCTCAAGGTTTATAGTTGACAAGATGGAGATGCAGGAGAGCCGGTGATGTGAGCTCCACTCCGAAAGATGGCGTGTTCAAGAGCCCAGACAATCTGCCATTTCAGTGAGCATCTAAAGAAAAGCAAACACTAAGTTGGGTGTGGTGGAGCACGCTTGTAATCCCAGCATTTGGGAGGCTGAGACAGGAAGATCGGGTTCACAGACAACCTCAGATACTTAGTGAGGCCCTTTATAACTCAGCAAGCCACTGTTTCAAAATAAAGAATAAAATATAGGGCTGGGAGGTGTAGCTCGAAGGCAGGATGCCCCTGGGCCCCATCCCCAGTATTCCTTTTGAGAAAAAAAAAAAAACGAATAGAATAGAATAGAAGAAAAGATTGATGTTCCAGATCAAGCAGATAGTTGGAATTTCTCAGATCTACAGGACAGTCAGATTTTTGTATCCACCCTGGCCTTCAACTTTTTGGGTGAGTCCCTCAGATAAACACAAGTCCTCTAGAGGATCACTCCCTCAGGAGCATGTGCATCAAAATTTTTGTTGACCAAGAAATGATCATGGCCTTATTACAGTAGAAAGATGCACAGCCCTGGTTGGAGATCTCAGATGCTAAAAAGACATGGCACAGGCAATAAGATGATTAGGAGATGCCAGAGCAATGTGCAAGCCCCCCCAAACTCCACTCAAAACTGTATAAGTCCTGCTCCAGTGCTGGCTCCTAGCTACTGCCCCTCTATGTATGTTAAGACTCCAGACCAAGACAGAGTGACTCTCGTTCTCTCCAAAATCACCTGTATGCCCATTCTATAGTGTGTCTGTTCCCTTTATAATTAATCCCTTGCTCTGGTATTTATATAGGCTGAATCCTTATTTTTTGTGGCATGGACAAGAACCTGAAAGGTCCAAGTCTCCTCTGCTTCCGAGGATCTCCTTGGACCCCTCTAGATGACAGTTTGACTAATTTGGAAGACCAAGTCCTGTCCACTCTGCAAATCTGCCTCCACTGAATGGCTAAGTGAAACATCGGAGTACAAGAATTTGGAAAATTCCAGTATCCTGTCTTTTCTCTGTGCTTTTGCCAAGATCTTTCCAAATCTATTTCCATTCAGATTCCTTCATCTGTGGATAAAGAGCAAAACTTATAAATATGAAAACAAAATAATCAAAAGCATTCATAATACACTGCTTATAAGCTATAAAACAAGCTCAAACTATATTATCTCTTCGCCAAAGGTTATGAGGTACATTATCAATCAATTTTTATGAGATCGTTGAATCTCAACCTAAGATTTCTGCTCTTAGCTCAATTTCAGAGCATAAGTGGAGGCAGCTGCATCTACAGCCAAGTGAGGAGGAATTATTAAGCAAAAAGAGATTCAACATAAAAAGGTCTATGTTTCCTCATAGGGAGCTATGATATCTGAACACTAGAGAGAAAAATATGCCAAGCACTTTCCTATTGTAATCGTTCTTTTTTAAACCAATTGTACAATCTTTGTCTTGTTTGTTTGTTTGTTTGTTGGTTGGTTGGTTGGTTGGTTGGTGGTACTGGGGTTCCTGGAAACCCTTCTACCTCCAGGCTACACTCCCAGACCTATTTTTTTTATTTTTATTTGGAAACAGGGTCTCTTTAAGCCAGCAAGGCTGGCTTCGAACCTGCACAAAACTCCTGTCTCCGCCTCCCAAGCGTGGGGATTACAAGCGTTAGCCACCACGCCCGGCTATCTATGTCTTTAGATACTTTAGGATAAATGAACAGGGATAGAACTCCCACTTGCAAACTGAAAATTACAGACAAATGTATTGGTTTCTTCCTTCTTGCCTACAAACTTGATTCATTTCAATGTGTATCTTTTGGTGGGCTTTTATTTTGGTTTTCAAATCTATTTTTGACTGTGATGTATTATGTGAAAACCATAGTTCGTGATATCAGCCATTGATATATCAATTCTTTTTTTCATCAAAAAATTCTACTTTGTTCCTAATTCATCCCAATGCATTCTTAAAGAGATGAATGGATAAATAGGATATATACATATGGGAATTTTAGCCATAAAAAAGAACAAAGTACTGTGATTTGCAGGAAAATGGATGGAACTAAACAATGTCATACTAAGTGAAATAAATTAAAATCAGAAAAACAAAGTTTTTTTTTTTTTTCTTGCATGCAGAAGCCAGAGATAAAAGAGAAAAGAAAAGGGACGTCATGACAATAAGAAGACCAAAAGCATACTGGGAAGGAATTTACAAAGTGAGAAAGGAGGGGAAAAAACAGGAAAAGAAATAAATCTAATGATATTATATGCATATATGAAATTATCACTATGAATCTCACTGCCATCTACAATTAAAGCACACCAATAAAAAAAAAATCCTAGCACTTGAGAGGCTGAGACAGGACTGGATTGCAGATTGGAGGCCAGCCTGAGACATTTAGCAAGATCTTTAACAATTTAGCAAGACCTGCTTCAAAATTAAAAATAAAATGGGTTTGGGTGTGGCTTGGAGGTGGAATGCCCCTGGGTTCAATCCAATGTCACACACACACGCACACACACACACACACACACACACACACACACACTAAAACAAACATCATTAACAACAACAAAATACTAATAAGTTCTGAAAATATATAACCAAGTATATCAAATTATTACACTGGAGATATACACCCAATAAAGCAATATGAAACAGCTTTAAAAGAATGCAAAACATGGACACAACATTTCAGTCCAAAGCCTAATTGCACTGATACATAGGCTAATGAATGAAATGGACAATTATACAAAGGCAGGCAGGCAGGCAGGCACCACAGGCATGCCTCCAACTTATTACAGCTTCAGAACGATGAGTTATTGTGAGTGCAGCCACAAATATTTTACTGTAATGGCAAAGGATCAATCAATCAATCAGAATCTTTTTTTGTGTGTGTGTGTGTGGGGGGGGGGGTCTGGGGATGGAACCCAGGGGCATTTGACCTCCGGGATATACCCCAGCCCTATTTTTTATTCTTTATTTTGAAACCGGTCTCACTGAGTTGCAGAGGGCCTCACTAAGTAGCTGAGGCTGTCCATGAACCGCGATCCTCTGGTCTCAGCCTCCCGAATGTTGGGATTACAAGTATGCGCCACCATGCTTGGCTACCATCAAAATCTTGGTAGTTACCCAACATGAGAAGGGAACACATCTTTTAGAAGACATTAGCAATGTATTTAGTGACTAGAGAATTTTAAGAAGAAAACGAATGACGGAAATGAGTATCTTCAGTGCATGTATTTTCAAACTGTGAAAGCCATAACTGACTTTTAATTATATTTTCTTAAATTAAGAGAAAGCATGAAAATTGATAGTTAACATTGCGTGTGGATAACTAACTGGGAATGTTATGAGTCCTGGAATATGGATTATACTTGTGCAAAAACTGAGAGAGATAGGCTTGAAAAAGTTGTATGCTGAGTTTTACTAATATTTTGTGATAAAAGTGAATTTTTAATAGACTTTTAGTTTAGAAACATTTTCACATGTCACTCTTTTATTATTATTCAGACTTGTACACAAAGCATTTCTTTAGTATCCCTCATCTTTCTCAAGAAGCATGGCTAAGATCTATAAATGAATTCCATTTTTTAATACAGTCACCTTTTCTTTGTTCTAACCTAGTAATATCATGGTATTGTCCCCTAAGATGAGATAATTAAGAATAAGTTGCTCTTTAGATAAATAAGACATATGCGATGGTGAATATTTTGTCTCTGAAATTCTGCTTTTGTTCAAAGTGATTGTCATAAAAGATTTTCAATTGTTAGAGGGGAGAATTTCAATGTGACTTTTCACGTATTTGAAGTAAGAATATTCATAGATGTTTTTACAAAAATATCAAGCACAGTTTGCAGGAGAAAAAATTGGAGGAAAATAACATACTAGCATTAATTTTAATTATCTATCAAAGGGTTGGAGTGAGTGTTGTGACCTGTGACAAATTATTCACAAATAATAATTGGATATTTTAGGCATGCTTACTCAGAGGAAGACTCCACTGGATATCAGGGCTGAATTGTGAAGTATTTTTTGGGGAAATAAAGTGGTTTTGTGTTATAAGCTGAGAATGAATATTGAAATTCTGCACATATTCATAGTCACAGCTGGGATACAATACTGTCACAGAAAAAGCATATATATTCTTCCCCCTAATTTGTCTTCAGTTGCTCTTTATAATAACTTTCAATATCATAGTTTTTTTAAAATAATCCCTTAAAATGATATAAAGCATTACAATAGTGTCTGCTAATTTTAGACTTAAATTTAAAAAGCTTGCCTGAGAACGTTAAATGTTGATAATTTTTTTTTTCCTTCATGATACTGAGGTTCCTGGAAGCCCTTCTACCTCTGGGCTATACTCCCAGGCCTATTTTATATGTTATTTGGAAACAGGGTCTCTTAAGCCAGCGTGGCTGGCTTCAAACCTGCGAGATCATCCTGTATCCACCTCCCAAGTGTGGAGATTACAAGCCTGCACCACCATGCCCGGCTGATAATTGTTTGGGTTTTTTTAAATCTTATGCAACCATACTTTTGATCTTTTAATGATTGAAAACATAGCATAAGAAAATTGGAATCTTTGATTGGTTCAACGATTGTAAATACTCTTATTATTTAAGTTTTACAAAACAGAACACTAAAACCATGAACAAAAATGATCATAATGTTTTCTGGTTAATATGAAATACATATTTTTGTGTTTTATCTTCACTACATAAAGAACAAGTTTAGCCTAGCATGGTGGCAAACGCTTGTGATCCCAGCAATTGGGAGGCTGATACAGGATGATCGAGGCTCCCAGACAGCCTCAGCTACTTAGTGAAGACCTCTACAACTTAGTGAGACCCTGTTTCTAAATAAAGAACAAAAATATGGTTGGGGTATAGCTCAGAGGTAGAATGACTTGGGTTCAATTCCCAGTTTTGCAAAAAAAAAAAAATTCATATTTAGAGTAGAGTAACTCACATCTCATTCATTGGTATCAAGAAATTGTCATGGCTGTGTCCTTTCTGAAAACCTTCCTATTGAAGGTTGAACCATTTTCTGTGTCCTTTCAGATTCTTGACATAGTTGCATTCCTTGGTTCCTTTGTGTTGTATTGAGAGCTCTGCTATCTTGCTTGCTGTCAGGTGAGGGCCAGTCCCAGATCTCAGAATGACTTCCATTGGCTTAAATGCCCTTCTTCCATCTTGGACGCAAGCAACTGTGGGATGCATCTTCTCATGTTCCCATCCCTCCTTTCTTTTTACTCATTGATCTGACACTTTCTTCTTTTACTTTTGATTTAAAGTACCCATGCGATTAGACAGCACCCAGTAAAATATTCCAGTAAATCCTTCCCATTTCAAGGACTATATCTTAACCCTATCACAGAGTTCCTTTGATCAGGTAACTTAACATATCCCAGGCCCCAGGAATTAAGCTATGAATATCTTGGGGGGTCCATTATTGTGCCTATCACAACCAATCACACTACTATATACCAACCACTTTTTAAGTATTTTTCATACGTGAATTAATTTAATCCTATAAGGAAGACGTCATTATTACCTCCATTTTACAGATAACAAAAATAAGACAGAAATATAATAAAACTTATCAGAAGTCACTTAGCTGGACTTCATACAGCTGTAATTCTGGTATCCAAATCTAACTGTCAGAGTCCACAGGTAGATATTTTCATATTTTTTCTTGTCTTGCTAACAGGAAATAAAGACATAGGGTTTTTTTTTTTTTTTTAGATGGGAATAGTTAAGTAGAAAGGGTTAAACTACCTTTATAGTTATTCCAACAATCCTACCTGAAAACAACATAAGACTTCCTCATCCAGATTGTTTTATGACTCTTTTACTAATTTTTTTAAATTTCTATGTGTGTGTGTGTGTGTGTGTGTGTGTGTGTGTGTGTGTGTGTGTGATACTAGGGATAGAACGCAGGTTTTTTCTACTTCCGGGCTATACACCCAGAGCGATTTTATACTTTATTTGGAAACAGGGTCTCCCTAAGCTGCTGGAAGCCTCACTTAGTAGCTGAGGCTGGCTTCAAAACTGAGTGATCCTCTTGTCTCTGCCTCCCAAGCGCTGGGATTACAAGCGTGTGCCACCATGCCTGGTGACTCTTCTACTTTTTTTTTTTTTTTTTTTTTTGGTGGTACTGTGGTTCCTGGAAGCCCTTCTTCCTCTGGGCTACACTCCCAGACCTATTTTATATATTTTTTGAAACAGGGTCTCTTAAGCCAGCCCAGCTGACTTCAAACCTGCTTGATCCTCCTGTCTCTGCCTCCCAAGTGCGGGGATTACAAGTGTGCGCCACCACACCTGGCCTCTTCTACGTTTTTTTAAATTTTTTTCTTTATTGGTGCACTGTACTCACACATCATAATGAAAAAAAATTGTGTAGAAACAAATGCACACATAGCCCAGCCAAACCCCCAATCCCCACCCTATTCCTTCCCCAACCCTCCTTCCCATGCTTGGCTTAGTGGTTGACATCTATATGTTGCTTTAAGTACATAATCTGTTTTAGAGAGTTTCCCTATTTCCCCCTCCCATTCCCTCATTTAGGTTGCCTTATTTGCTCTTCTAGAGGATCTCCTTTTTCACCTAGAGTTCCTCCTATGACCTATTTATCCTTAGCTTTCACATATTAGAGAAAGCATCTAATTTCTTATTTTTTGTGACTGACTAATCTTGCTTAGCACAATGTCATCCAGTTCCATACATTTCCCTGAAAATTATGCAATTTTTTTATGGCTAAGTAAAATTCCATCATATACATATACAGTTTTGTAATACATTCATCTGTTGATGGACATCTTGGCTGGTTCCCTAGTTTGATAATGGTGAATTATGCAGCTATGAACATAGATATGCATGCATTAGTTTGGTAATTTGGTTTTCTTTCTTTTGGGTAGATACCCAAGAGTGTTATTGCTGGATTATACGGTAAGTCCATTCCCATTATTCTGAGCATCTTCCATACTGTTTTCCAAAGTGGTTGCGCTATTTTGCAACCACACCAACAATGTTTTAGAGTTCCCACTTCTCCACATCCTCACCAGCATTTGTTGTTGTTTGTGTTTTGAATGATTGCCATTCTAGTTGGAGTTAGGTGAGATCTCAGGGTAGTTCTGATTTGCCTCTCTCTGATTGCCAATGATGTTGAGCATTTTTTTATGCATTTATTGGCCGTTTAAATTTCATCTTTCGTGACATGTCTATTTAGTTCACTTGCCCATTTTTTGATTAGATTATTTGTTTTTCTTAGTGTTGAGTTCCTTGAGTTATCTGTGTAGTCTATATATTAGTCCTCTATCTGAGGAATAGGTGGCAAAAATCTTCTCCCATTCTGTTGGCTCTCGGTTGAAGTTCTTGACAGTTCTTTGCTGAACAGAAACTCTTCAGTTTTATGCAATCCCATGTATTGATTTTCCTTTTAGTTTCTTGTGCCTTTGGGGTCTTGTTGAGAAAGTTCTTATCTGTGCCTATGTGTTGCAGTGCTGGACCTCAAGGTATCTGGTCTAATTTCCAAGTCTTTGATCCATCTTGAATTGACTCTTGTGCAGAGTGAGAAAGGGGGATTTATTTCCATTTTTCTGTATATGGTTAACCAGTTTTGCCAACACCATTTGTTGAAAAGACTATCTTTCTTCCAGTGTATGTTTTTGGCCCCTTTCTCAAAAATCAATTGGCTGTAAGTGTGTGGATTTGTTTCTGGGTCTTCTATTATGCTCCATGTGTCTATGTATCTGCTTTTGTGCCAGTACCATGCTGTTTTTATTACAATGACTTTGTAGTATAAAGTCAGGTATTGTGGTTCCTCCTGCATGGTTTTTGTTGCTGAGAATAACTTCGGCCATTCCAGATTTTTTTTGTTGTTGTTCCAAATGAATCTAAGGACTAATTTTTTTCTTTGTCTGATATTGAATGATTTTGGTAATTTAATGGGCATTGCGTTGCATCTATAGATTTCATTTGGAAGTATGGCCATTTTGATGATATTTATTCTGCCTATTCATAAATATGGGAGATCTTTACATCTTCTAAGATCTTCCTTGATTTCTTTTTTCAATGTGTTATGATTTTCTTTGTAGAGGTTATTTTTCCCTATATTTTGAAAATATATTTTGTTCCCATAAAAACTTATGGTTTTATCATCTTAAGTTTTCAGATTTGCCATCTCCACTTTCTCTGTTAAGACTACTGTGCTTTATAATTTCAAAACTCATTAAAAAATTGGGATAGTCAATCATGTAAGAGCTTAATTAAAGATCTCAAATATACTGTCAACAGTTAGATGTCATCCTGAAGTTGCCGATGCATCCTAGCAAAGTGTTGATTTTTATGTTAACATGGCACAGAAAACAAGAATGGGAGACCAGGCCAGCAGTTTCTAGGGCTTTTATAGGAGGTGGAAACATGGCTGGATATATGTGCATACATGTTGGGCCAATGGTGGAAACAAACCTGGCCATTAGTCAATTGTTTGTGGTACTGGAAGTTGAACCCAGAGGCATTCTACCTAGGAGCTATTCCCCCAGCAAGTTTAATCTTTTTTTAAATTTTGAAACAGGGTCTCACTAAGTTCTTAAGGCCAACCTTACACTTGTGATCCTTCTTTCTCAGCCACCCAAACAGTAGAATTGTAGGTGTACAGGTGTGCACAAACACACCTGACTCTACACTGGCCATATTTCAGCAGAAAAATAAAATAAAATAATATGTAACATATTTCTTGTAAAAGCAGAATCTAAAATAAAATTCTATTTCATTAAAATTTTTCTTTAAGGGACTTCCGGGAAGATGGCGACGGAGGAAAGCGGCACTTACAAGTCCCGCTAACAATCCAACTCTACTACCACAAAACCAGCGCCATTCAGAGCCAGAAAACACCACCAGCAAAGAAATAAAAATGGTAAATACAAGGGACAGAGAAAAAGGGCTGGAAAAACAAGACACCGGAAAAAAACCAGCCCGAAGTGCCGCGCCTGTGTGGCACTGAGCGGCCAGAGCAGCCGGAGCGGCCAGAGCCGCAGCGCGGATTGGGGGGAGCCGCGAAGCGGAGCGGACTGAGCAGCTGAGCGGAGCGGCCAGAACAGCCAGAGCACCCAGAGCCGCGTCGCGGAACAGGCGGAGCGGCCAGACCCAAGGTGCAGGGCATCCGGAGCCGCGGTTCAGAGCAGCTGAGCAGAGCGGCCAGAACAGCCGGAGCAGCCAGAGCCGCAGCGCGGATTGGCCGGAGTGACAGCGTGGAGTGGCCGGAGCCGCGGAGCGGAGCAGCTGGAGCAGCCGGAGCAGAGCGGCCAGAACAGTCGAGCGGAGTGGCCAGAGCAGCCAGAGCAGAGCAGCCAGAACAGCTGGAGCAGCCAGAGCCATGTCGCGGAACAGCCGGAGCGGCCGGAGTGGCCAGACCCGGGGTGCAGAGCAGCCAGAGCCGTGGTGCAGAGCGGCCAGAGCAACCAGAGCGGCCAGAGCCGTGGTGCGGAGCAGCCAGAGCCGCGGCACAGGGCGGCCGGAGCGGCGCGGCCTACATCTCCCCTAGAAGCACCAGGCTCCAGAGAGGGGGGAGTCTAAAACAGAGCTCAAATCCAGAGAGGAGGTACTCTGGCCTCGCGGCCTAGGATGCAGAAGCAGCGTCTTACTGCTGGCGGCAGCAGCGAGTTTACCAGACGGCCCTAGACCAACCCATTCAACCAGCCACCAGGCGCCTGAGAGGAGGGGTGGACAGCGAGCCAAGGTGAGCCGGTGCTGAACAGCTGGGCAGCAGTCAGCAGTTTTGTTGGTGCGGGGAACATCTAAAGCTCCCAAGGGCCGGGCACAGCACAACTGGCAAGGACTCAGAGCAGGGTTCAAAACCAGAGAAGAAATACGCCGCATCACGGCCGAGGGCGTGGCAGTGGTGCCATATTGCCAGTGGCGGCAGCAGCGAATCCACCGAGTTCACTACAGCTCCATCAGCGCACTCAACAACCATGAGTCAAATTGCGGCCCCTAGGGGAGAAATCCCAGTACTGCACTCAGAGGGACTTGCGCAGATAGTCTCCCTGGGTCGGAGATTTTAGCAGTGCAGCCCAGTGGGGGAGTGGCAGTGGCAGAGATATCATACCATAGTCACAACTCCCCGCTGTAGAACGCCCAACTTGGCAACCCCTACGGTCTAAGCAGCCTTGATTGACTCCCTGGGTCTGAGACTTTGTGATACAACTCAGTAAAGGAGTAGTGGTGACTGAGATACCACAGACTCGAGATCCAGAGCATCTTAAGTGAACTCGTAGTGACTCAGGGAAGAACCCAGAGAAGGCACAAACTTCCAAAATCATGGGAAAGAGAAATAACAATGGAGCAGTGAATGCCAACAACCCCACAACATCAGAATCTGATAACACAGAAATCCAAAGATTTCTAGAAGATCAAATTAGGAAAATAACTTTAGAAATAATAGAGGTCTTTCAAAAAGAATTTAGAGAGAGTCAAAAAGAGATAAAGGATGCAATTAATGAAGTAAAGGCATCAATTCAAAGTATAAACAACAGATTAGACCACATAGAGAATAGAATCTCGCTTCTTGAAGATGATCATTCTAAAAATGAATGCATAGTTTCTAATTTAGAAAAAAAAAAAAAAACCCAACAGCAGGAATCTGACATTGAAGAAATATGGGCCTATTTCAAGAGAGCTAACCTAAGAATAATTGGAATAGAGGAGGGAAAAGAAGGTGAAACCAAAGGGATCAACAATCTCTTCAAGGAAGTAATAGCAGAAAATTTTCCAAACATAGAGCAAGAGGTCGATACACAGGTCCAGGAAACTTATAGAACTCCCTTTAGACAGGATCAGAGAAGAGGATCCCCATGCCACATAATTGTCAAAATGACTAATGTGGAAGCCAAGGAGAGAATCTTAAAGGCAACAAAAACAAAAGGCCATGTGACATACAGAGGCAAACCAATTAGAATCACTCCAGATTTCCCAAACCAAGTTATGAAAGCCAGAAGGGCTTGGAGTAACATATTCCAAACTCTGAAAGAAAACAACTTCCAGCCAAAAATTTTCTACCCAGCAAACTATCCATCAAATTAGATTGTGAAATAAGAAGCTTCCATGACAAACAGAAACTGAAGGAATTTGTCTTCAAAACCAGCGCTAGAGAAAGTACTCAAGGAGATTAACTGCAAAGAGGAAATGGGTAATACACTCCAGAACCAAAGAAACAAGAATTCCCATCCAGCAGACAACTAAGCAAAGAAGAATAAACAGTATCTCAAACAGAAATAAGATCTTAACATGTTGGGAATTAAAAATTATCTCTCTATAATCACACTGAATGTAAATGGCCTCAACTCCCCAATAAAAAGACATAAAGTGGCAAAATGGATGAAAAGCCAGAATCCATCCATCTGCTGCTTACAAGAAACACACTTTACAAGTAAAGATAGGAACAAACTCAAGGTAAAGGGCTGGAGCAAGGTAATCCATGCTAATGGTACTCGAAGACAAGCAGAAGTAGCAACTATGATATCAGACAAGTTAGACTTCAAACCCAAACTTATTAGAAGAGACAAAGAAGGTCACATTTTACTGGTAAAAGGAATAGTCCAGCAAGAGGAAATAACAATACTCAACATCTATGCCCCAAACATAGGGGCAGCTACTTTCATAAATCAAACTCTTTGTGACATGAAGTCACACATAAATCCCAACACAATAATACTGGGAGACTTCAACACACCTCTCACAATACTAGACTGATCTTCCAGACAAAGGGTCAGTAAAGATGTCTCAGAACTAAAGAACACCATTAACCAAATGGACCTGTTGGACACATATAAAATATTTCACCCAACTACAGCAGAGTTTACATTTTTCTCAGCTGCTCATGGAACCTTCTCCAAAATAGATCACATCCTGGGACACAAAATGAGCACTAGCAAATTTTAAAAATGTTACATACTTCCCTGTGTCATTTCAGACCATAATGGAATGAAACTAGAAATCAACTATAAGAAGACCCAGAGAAACAACATAAACATGTGGAGACTGAACACCACACTTCTGAATGAAGAATGGGTCATAGAAGATGTAAGAGGTGAAATCAAGAAATTTCTAGAAACAAATGAAAATACAGAAACAACATATCAAAACCTCTGGGACACTTTGAAGGCAGTATTAAGAGGAAAATTTATAGTACTGAGTGCTCACATAAGAAAAACAGAAAATCTTCAAATAAATAGCCTTATGACACACCTCAAAGCCCTTGAAAAGCAGGAACAATTGAACCCCAAAGCCAGCAGAAGATGGGAAATTATTAAAATTAGAGCAGAAATTAACGAAATAGAAAATAAAAAAAATACAGAAAATCAACAAAACCAAAAGCTGGTTTCTTGAAAAAATTAACAAGATTGATAAACCACTAGCCAACCTAACTAAAAAAAAGAGAGAATCAACCCAAATTATGAGGATAAGTGATGAAAAAGGAGACATTACTACTGACAGTGTAGAAATCCAGAGGATTATCAGAAACTACTTTGAAAAACTATACTCCAACAAAATGGAAAATCTGGAGGAAATCGACAACTTCCTAGATAAATACAACCTTCCTAAACTGAGTCAAGAAGATATAGAACACTTAAACCAACCAATAACAATCAAAGAGATTTAAATAGCAATAAAGAGCTTACCATCAAAGAAAAGCCCAGGACCAGATGGTTTCCCAAGTGAATTCTATAAAACCTTTATAGGAGAACAAATCCCAATACTACTCAAACTATTTCGGGAAATAGAAAAAACCGGGACTCTCCCAAATACATTCTATGAAGCCAACATCACACTAATACCCAAACCGAATAAGGACAGCTCAAGGAAGGAAAACTACAGGCCTATATCTCTGATGAACTTGGATGCAAAACTATTAAACAAAATACTAGCAACACGCATTCAAAACCACATCAAGAAAATCATTCACCATGACCAGGTAGGGTTCATCCCAGGGATGCAAGGCTGGTTCAATATACGAAAATCAATACATGTAATTCATCATATAAACAGAATCAAAGACAAAAACCACATGATCATCTCAATAGATGCTGAAAAAGCATTTGATAAAATTCAACATCCATTTATGATAAAAACACTGCAGAGAATTGGAATAGAAGGAACATATCTCAACATTATTAAGGTAATCTACAATAAGCCCAATGCCAACATCATATTAAATGGGGAAAAACTTCAAGAATTCCCCCTAAAAACTGGAACGAGACAAGGATGTCCACTATCACCACTTCTCTTCAATATAGTACTAGAGACTCTAGCCAGAGCAATAAGGCAAGAAAAAGAAATCAAAGGAGTACAAATAGGAAAAGAAGAACTTAAGCTTTCACTATTTGCAGATGACATGATACTATATTTAGAAAACCCAACAAACTCAACCAAAAGGCTTATAGAACTGATCAACAAATTCAGCAAGGTATCTGGATACAAAATCAATCTTAAAAAATCAGAAGCTTTCCTGTACACCAACCATAAATCCACTGAAAAAGAAATTCAGAAAACACTTCCACTCAGGATCTCCCACAAAAAAATAAAATACCTAGGAATAAACTTGACCAAGGAGGTAAAAGATCTCTACAAAGAAAATTATAAAACACTGAAAAAAGAAATCGAAGAAGATCTTAGAAGATGGAAAGGTCTTCCATGTTCATGGATTGGCAGAATAAATATCATTAAAATGGCCATCCTCCCAAAAGTGATCTACAGATTTAATGCAATGCCCATTAAACTACCAAGATCATTCCTCACAGACATAGAAAAATCGGTCCTTAAATTTATCTGGAATAACAAAAAGCCCAGAATAGCCAAGGTAGTTCTCAGCAACAAAAACCACGCAGGAGGAATCACAATACCTGACTTTAAACTATACTGCAAAGCCATTGTAATAAAAACAGCATGGTACTGCCAAAAGAACAGATATATAGACCAATGGAGCAGAATAGAAGACCCAGAAACAAGTCCACACACTTTCAGCCAATTGATTTTTGACAAAAAGGCCAAAAACATACACTGGAAAAAAGATAGCCTCTTCAACAAATGGTGTTGGCAAAACTGGTTAACCATATGCAGAAAATTGGATGTTAATCCCACTTTTTCACCCTGTACAAAAGTCAACTCACAATGGATCAAAGACTTGGAAATTAAACCAGAGACTTTGAAGCTCCTTGAAGAGGGCATAGGTCCAACACTACAACACATAGGCACAGACAAACATTTCCTCAACAAGACCCCAAAGGCACAACAAATTAAAAGGAGAATCAATACATGGGATTGCATGAAACTGAAGAGCTTCTGTTCAGCAAAGGAAACTATCAAGAATCTCAATCGAGAGCCAACAGAATGGGAGAAGATTTTTGCCACCTACACCACTGATAGAGGACTAATATCTAGAATATACAGAGAACTCAAGAAACTCAACACTAAGAAAACAAAGCATCCAATAATAAAATGGGCAAATAAACTAAATAGACACTTCACAAAAGAAGAAATTCAAATGGCCAATAAATGCATGAAAATATGCTCAACATCACTGGCAATCAGAGAGATGCAAATCAAAACTACCCTGAGATTTCACCTAACTCCAACTAGAATGGCCATCATTCAAAACACAAACAACAACAGATGCTGGCGAGGATGTGGAGAAGTGGGAACTCTAAGACATTGTTGGTGGGATTGCAAATTAGTGCAACCACTTTGGAAAACAGTATGGAGAATACTCAGAAGAATGGGAACAAATGTACCATGATCCAGTAATACCACTCCTGGGTACCAACCCAAAAGAAAGAACACCAAACTATCAAACTAATGCATGTGTATCTATGTTCATAGCTGCACAATTTACCATCGCCAAACTATGGAACCAGCCAAGATGTCCATCAACAGATGAATGGATTACAAAACTGTGGGATATGTACACAATGGAATTTTACTCAGCCATCAAAAAAAACTCAATTACATCATTTTCAGGGAAATGGATGGAACTGGAGGACATTATGCTAAATGAGATTAGTCAGGCACAAAAAATAAGAAATCAGATGCTTTCCCTAATATGTGAGAGTTAGGGAGAAAAGAGGAGCAAACAAGACAACCTAAAGGAGGATAAATGAGGGGGGAAGAGGAAAATCTCTAAAGCTCACAATGTACTTAAACATATCAAAGTCAATCACTAAGCCAAGCAAGGAAGGGAGGGACGGGGAGGGAATGGGGTGGGATTTGGGTAGGGGTTAAATCAGCGATGAGTACATGTTTGTACACACAGGTTTTTTACCCCAATAGGTTGTATGAATATAATGCACCAATAAAAGAAAAATTAAAAATAAAAAAAAAGAAAAAAAAATTTTCTTTAAGTATGTCCTGAAATATAGTACCATACAATTGTCTTGTGTCTTAATAAATAGATATTATAACCATGGAAACAAATAACAAATTTAAATAATAGGTTTTTGAAACACAATCTAATAATATCTGATTGTTTCAAGGTTAATGGAAACACATCCCAGTCTTTAGCTTCTGCCACTAGAGTTAGCCAAATATGCCCTAAGGAATTCCAACTGTTTACCTGTAAACTGCAATAAAAAGTCCATTACCTAGAACAGAGTACACTCTTATGAAAATCAATAAAGTCAATACAACTTTAAAAGTAATCTTGTTTACAAATCTACTTACATTACAGTGTATACATCTTATATTCTCATGTAACTAGATTTTACTCAGTATAAAGTAGTTTACAGATGAATAGATTTATAACTATGAAACCTTTCATTATTTTCTTAACTAAAGTAATTGCTGTTTCTTGAGCCCCGTTTTTTCATTTATTCTGAAAATACACTGGCAGTGAGAAATACTATTCTTGATCAATTTAATAATAGCATGTAAAAAGAGAGGTTGCTTAAAGAAGAAAGAATAAAAATAATTCAATAATTTGTATTCTGCTTTAAGAATGGTTAAACAGCCATTGTTTGCAAATATGGCTCTGTTTCTTACAAATATATTTATTATCTTTCATTTCTTTCCAAAATGGAATATGTCCACCCATATATATTTTTTTCTGAAGGGCTTCTCTTTTTAAGGCTTATACGAATACTTTAGATATTACAGTGATTAATGTCCAAAGAATATTTCTTTATTTTTAAAAAGTATTTCAGCGTATCTTGTCTTAAGATCTGCCAGAGTTCTCTTATGTAAATAATGATCCTTTTTTCCCATTCTATTTCTTAAAATTACTCCAAACATCTGTCCCTTACACCACTGTCTTAAAAAGCCGTTCGCTTTTATAACTTATTTTTAATCTTTTAAATGTGCTCATCATTTGCCCCCAAAATAGAAAATTCTTTGTAGTTCTGCATACACACAGGAAAACTGGCTTTTTGAGACTTTCTGACTATTATTTCATGGAACTAAATAGGCTGGGATTCCTAACTAACAGGAGAACATAAACCTCTTGATATTTTCTTTTTCTTCTCTCTTTTTCTTTCTTAAAGGAATCTCACATGCTACCAGTATGAGCATCACTGAATTGAAAGGTCAAGTTATTAGCAAAAGCTGAGCTCTGTAATGTTACTTTGTCTCTAAAGAGGCCTGACGTTACTCTGAGGGGATATGGTACAGCAGAGAGAGTGAAGAAATTGAAATTAAAAGGTCAGAATGTCTTTGGGGATGGTGAAAGAGCGATGTGCTCTGAGGGGGTCATCTTCCTACTCAGGTACAGCCTGTCTAGAAATGCAACTCCCTAAAATCAAAGTGAATTCATCATCACAGTCAAAAAAGGACCTTTTAAAGACTAACACAAGTCCTGGGTTCTAGTTCTAAGAATACCTTTTTGCAATTTAAGACAGAAAGACTAATCCCACATCTATCACCGTATTGTATAACAGTGGGCAATTTGTTTTATTTCTAGATATCAGTTTCATATAAAATGAGAGATTTGAATCTCTGAATGTTTCTCAACAACTACAAAAGAGACATTTCTATCTTTCCTTGTTAATGCCAAAAAAACAAAATGTGAATGGGCTGCACACTCACTCCTTAATTTGCTTTGAAACTCTAAACCAGGAGAAGTCCAAAATCTTTCCCAGTTTTAGTGTACGGGAGGTCACATGAATGTCTCCACAAGCCATAATTACCATTAGTCATGTTTTCTTTCAAGTATTATGTATCAAGCACTACATGTACAGGAGATGGCTACACAGCAGAATCACTAGACATACAAAGCCCGATCAGTCAGTCGCACACACTCCCTTAAGGCATGTACAAAGCCAGGGGTGATGGCGCACACTTGTAATCCCAGGACCTGGGAGGAAGAAACAGGAAGATTATAGGTTCACAGTCAGCCTCAGCAACTTAACAAGGCCCTACGTAACTCAGTGAGCCCCCATTTCAAAAAGAAAAATAAATAACAGGGCTGGGGTGCTGCCTATTCAGAGGTAGATGCCATGGGCTCACCCGGAATAGAGGCATAAGAGGCTGGTAGGTAGGTGAGAAGGTCATGTAGGTAGAATCATGGGATAAAAAATGTGGGGTACATCAAAAGAGTTATTAAGTTAGAACTAAGAAACTAATGGCAGAAGAGCAGTTTTACCTAGGGCATGGTCAGGTGATTGGTCTAGAATTATTTAATTATTTAAAAATTTTCTTTGAGGCGCTGGGCGTGGTGGCGCACGCTTGTAATCCCTGCGCTTGGGAGGCGGAGACAGGAGGATTGCACAGGTTCTAAGCCAGCCTCGCTGGCTTAAGAGACCCTGTTTCCAAAATTAAAAATAGGTCTGGGAGTGTAGCCCGGAGGTAGAAGGGCTTCCAGGAACCCTAGTACCACGAAAAAAAAAAAAAAATTTTCTTTGAGATTTTAGAACAAATGACCTGAAGTGGATCAAGCATTTAAAGGAGGCATCCTAGATGAAAACAAACCAACAGCAAAAGAGGAAAGGCTCCATGAAACAGCTGGGCATGTTCACAGTCATTATTGACAACTCAATACGTGTGTACAGAATATGCAGGTACATGTAGCAATGCAAACATGATGTTGATAAAAGAAGTTAAATTTTCTGGATTAGACCTTTTTTCCAAAACCTTAAGTCATGGGTAACAAAGGGTTTTCAAGGTAGTAGCAACATGGCTAGATTTGTTTGTACAGAAAACTGATTAAAGAAGCCAGGCATGGTGGCACGTGCCTCTAAACCCAGTGCTTGGGAGGCTGAGATAAGGGGATCATGGGTTTGAGGCTAGCCTCAGCAACTTAGGAGGACCCTGTTTCAAAATAAAGAAATAAAAAGAGCGGGGGTATAGTGTGAAGGTAGAATGCCCCTGAGTTCAATCTCAAGTACAACAACAACAAAAAAGCAGGGCATTAAAGATATATTCCTGATTTGAAGCATGGATTTAGGACTGTTAACGTACAAATTTTAAATGCAAACTTTAAAAATTCCTGTAAATGGGAGGGGGGAAGGGAAACGGAGGGGGAAGGGAATGAAGCACAATCTAAATGTATACCACTTTTAATATGTTCCACTTATAAAAAATTAAAAAATAGAAAATAAAAAACAACAAAAAATAATAAAAAATAAAATAAAATTCATGTGAAACAAGATAAATAAAAGGAAATGTTTTACTTAATTCATTAGTGTGGAAAACATTAGCCCTTGAGGAATGTTATTTAAAAATGACAGACACTTTGTAAATTGCTTATTACTTAAAGAAGGTTACATTGAAATGGCTAGATTCATTTAAAAATGGTTAATATCCAAAAGGGCACCAAAGTACTTCTTAACTTACTTGTTCTATCAGATGTAAAATGTTTTCATCTCTACTAGATGGAAATCAACAAAGTAATATGTAAGTTTCCTAAATCTGAGATTTTTAACCGATGGTATATAGTGAATTGAAAAATGTATTCTCCTAAACTTTGGTGAGCCTTAGCCTGAACAGATAGAAAATGTATGCCATCCACTGTCTTATTCTAGTTCCAAAATTTAAGTAACTTTTTATACCTTTGAAAACTGCACCATCAGTATTTTTATATACCATCCCTTCTTCTAAGTTTATGCACCATGTAATTGAACAGTATTAAATATGCACACAAGTACTATATTATACCTTGTGTGACGGTATGTGTCATTTAAACTATTTAAGCTAAATATTTCACTTGAGAATGATGTTAGCCTCTAGAAATATTTATGGACACCATTAAATGGTGAACTGAAATCATTTTCTTAAAAACTGGTTTTCAATATATTGGCTTTGTCCAGCACAGCATCATACTTTTTAAAAAGGCAACTATTTGTTCCTGTATTATAATCAGTTAGCTGACTCCGCAAGTTTTCCAGTAGGTAAATTATAATCCTGGGTATTATAATGGTGGGTATTCGTTATGGCTGTCATCTTTGACATTGTTCTGTTCCTCAGTAACTCTTACAGTAGTTTCAAACTTTGATCGGTGCATTCTAGTTTCACATCATAATGCAGTTCATAGTGATGGTGTTGTACATGCACACGTCACTTTGTGGGCTTTCCCCTCACTTCCTCCCCACTCCCCCTTCCCCATACAATATATTGAGACTGACATTGATATTCTCACATAGGTACATAAAGCCAGCGGAAATGTTTCCTTCACTGAATCTTCTTATCCCTCCCCCTCCCCTAGAGCACTTCCTGGCTTACAGAGGAGTCTCTGGCTTACAGAGGATTCTCCTTCATTATCTGAAGCTTCTCTGGTATCCGGATTCCTTTTTAGCTCCCACATATGCGAGATAACATAAGACCCTTCACTTTCTGTGTCTAGCTATTCGCATTAAAGACAATGTTCTCTGGGTCCATCCACTTTCCTGCCAATGACAAATTTTGCTCTTCTTTGTTGTTGAATAGAACCATGTGGAGGGCACATAATTACTGACTTCAAATTATACTACAGAGCTATAGTAATATAAGCAGCATGATATTGACACAAAGACCAATAAAAAGAAGATACTCAAATCCATACACTTACAGTCAATTGATTTTTAACAATGATGCCAAAAAAAGGAGAGAAGACAGTATTTTCAACAAATGGTGTTGGAAAACCTGGTTATCCATTTGTAGAAAAATGAAATTAAATGCCTACTCTTCCTCTGTACAAGAGTCAACTCAAAATGGATGAAAGACTGGGAAAATAGTAGAGGAGGGCATAGGTCCAATACTCCAATATATAGGCAGAGGTAGAAATCTCCTCAATAAGACCCCAAAGTTTGGGAAATTAAAATAAGAATTAATAACTCAGATGGCATTAAACAAAATTTTCTGCTCATCAAAGGGAATCACCAAGAATCTAAAGAGATAGCCTACAGAACGAGAAAAGTTCTTTGCCAGATTTTCCCCTGATAGAAGACTAACATTAAAATATACAAAGTACTTCAAAGCACAACACTAGATTATGTTTAAAGTAAGAAAGGAGACTTGTGTTTTTTATAGGGTCTTCTTGGGATTTGGAGTCTGTGGCTAGGAATCTGACTGTGCCCTGCTGCCTGAACTCAGGGTAACCTCTGGCTCTGGATGCACTCTGACCATGTTCCTAGGATAAGTTCTGTGAAATCAGCTCCTTAGAAAAACCTGGTAGGATACTGACAATATTTTATAGAAAAAAACTGAATACTTGGCACCCTTGATGTACAATCATATACTCTTGATATAAAATATGAAGATAAGCATACCTTCCATATGCTAATGTAGATTTATTATTACAAATTAGAAATAGACAACTTTTCCAAACTATGAAGAGTCTATTGGGTACTATGTAAAACTTTAGGGGTCGACTATTCTAAATCCTATGTAGCTATATTTTGGAAAAATGTCTTTCAACATATTTTGAGGGGAGGGATTATCTGGGGATTGAGCCCAGAAATGGTCTACTTCTGAGCTACTTCTCCAGTTCTTATTTATTTTGTTTTGAAACAAGGTCTCCCTAGTGTGCTGGGAGTCTCACTATGATGATGAGGCTGTTCACAACCTATGATCCTCCTGTCTCAGCCTCCCAAGTACTGGAATTTCAGGCATGGGTCACCAAGTCTGATGTCTTTCAATATTACATTAGCTTAAACAGAAAGACTTTATACAATTAATATATTCTTATTCCTAAGTACTTATACTTAATTTCTAATAAATTTGACTTAGAATGGACTTGTGTTATATAGCCGAAACGTGGAAATATTTATTGAACATAAGTTTCAATAATCTAACAATGAAAATAGTACATTGGTAATCTTACATTGATGTGGATGGGGTGATAAATAAAGATATTCATACATAAATAAGCAAGGACAATTTCCTGTGGATGTGAGAGTTTTACTGGAAATAAAAAAAGATTTATGTCACAGTGGTTGAGTCACTTCTCCCTGAATTAGAAGTTGAAGTTAAAATCTCTCAGAGGAAGTTAAAACTAAATCATAAAAGGAATCCCAGCATGAGTAGATTAAGGTGAAGAACATTCAAGAAAAAGGGAGCAGACAAAAGGCAGAGAATAGTCATATACATATTAAAATTTTAAAAATAGTTTATACCTTTAGCGGTGTATTATAGTTTCATGTCTTGATATAGGTCACAATGATAGTTATGTAAATTTTATTTTTAAATCTTTTTATGGGTGCATGGTAGTCATACATCTTAGTGGAGTACAAGATGGTAGAGACATACATGCACACAACACTCGTTTGGACCTTTCCCCATCCCCTCCCCATTCTTTTCCCCTTTATCATACAGCATTATCTTTCTTTGTTGAGGTTTCAGTGTTAAAAATGCTTCTTTGATTTTTAGATGTTTTTTGAGTGTGTGTGTTTTGGGATGGTACTGGAGATCGACCCCCGGGATATTCTACCTTTCAAAGCTATACCCTCCATCCATTTTATTTATTGTTTTAAAACAGGGTTTTGCTTGGTTGCTTAGAGTCTGCCTAAGTTGCTAAGACTGATTTTGCATTTGTGATTCTCTTGACTCAGCCTCCCAAGTACTAGGATTTAAGGCATGTACCTGGCTTGATTAATATTTGTGCTTCATATTTTAAGTTGAACTTTTCTAGAACTATCATTTTCCAAACAGAAAATTAGTCCCTTAAGAAGTTTCTTCATTTTATATTTTCTGAAAATATTTTTAAAATTTAGTTTGTGAAATCAATAGGACTCCTATTAAATTTTTTTGGCTTCTCCCATATGATTTTACTTTTCACTAATGACTTTAATCTCCTTGTTTTTTTCATGTATAATTACTACAAGACTTTACTATATTTTGGTAATTAAATTTTCAGTACAGACATATAATTTTGTTATTTTAATTTTTTCAACGTTTTTATAATGATATGACTTGGTCTTAAGTATATTTTCTTATGTCTAAAGAAGTCCTCTTTTCTTTTTATACTTTAAACAACATATTTTTTGATTTTTCCTCGAATCCATCTTCACATTTTTGCTGCATAGCATAAAACATTTTTAGAATATTTACTTCTGTCTGTTATGTTTTAATTTTTTTTCCAGGCTGGATTTATTGTTTTTCCATTATTTCTTGAAAGTGTAGACCTTTCCTTCATTGTGTTTTAAAATATTGGCGTTTAAAAAAATCATGCTCATTACATTTTTATTTATTCTGAAATTTCGCATGAATTCCTTTTTCCCTCACCACTGGATATTGAGTGAATTCCCACTCAGGCAGGACACAGCCTGGAAGCTTGTCATTCTCATTCTTCATTGCTTTTCTCTTTTTTTATTGTTTTCTTCTCTTGTATGTGTGTGTGCCCATGTGTGCATGCACACATGTTGGTAAGTGTGTGTGCATGTGTGCGCTTGTGTATGTGTGTCTGTGTTATGGGGATGGATCCCCGAGGAGCTCTACAGCCCTTTTCTATGTTTTCATGTTTGTTTGTTTTTTTTTCCATTGAGACAAGGCCTTGCCAAATTGCCTAGGTTGGCCTCAAACTTGTGATCCTCCTGCCTGAACCTCCTGAGTAGATGGGATTACAGGTGTGCACCAAGCCCAGCAGAGAGCACACCTTGCCCCATTATTCAAGCCGCAGAATCCATTAAATACACTCCATTATGTTCACACCACCTAGTTGCGCACCATTACTAGAAAAAGAAGTGTGGGGATTTTGTAACTCAAAAAAACTTTTCTTTTAGTAGAAAAGGAAAGTGCTATCTAATTATTTCCTCAGTGTCTCTCTCATAAAGTTTACTACCCTTTTATTATAAGAGGCAAAAGATGGGGATCTCCATTCAGTTTAATTCACATATATATAGGAATAAAATAGTCAAAAATGTGTTTTCTTCCGAATTATAGACTGGATCTATGATTCCCTTGTCAAATATTTCTACAATAAACATCTTGTTAGGCACTGAACAGATGTTCCCCTATGGAAACTAATTGCTAATGAACAGAATTAAGTAGTTTAGTTAACTTTGAAATGGGAAAATCACCATGTATTTGAAACCATGTGGTAAATTCCCTTGTTTTATCAAGGGACCAGTTGTCTTAAAATCACTTTTCATTTTCTCCCAGGATTAAGGAGGTCTTCTTAATTCATATTTGATTTTAATCTGAGTCATTAGTTCTCAACCTCAGCTTCAGAATAGAAATACACAGAAGGCTATAAAATAACATCCTTGCCCAGACCCCAAACTAAATTAAATGAAAATAATTTCTAGGGAAACATTCAGGAACCCACAGATGACTCTGATGAATGTTAGTATCGGGAGTCCCCTGAGTACACCCACATTAAAGCCATTGATTTGGATTTTTTTTAAGACTTATTTTAACATTGATTAGAAATGTCCCAATTAATATTTTATTAAAACTAATTAATATTACTGCCAGTATATTCTGCAATAAAAATGAAAGCCTTTTAAATTTAGAAGATGAAAAATACTGATTAACTACCCATAGTAGAAACTAGCAGAATTCTGAGTAAAGATAATAGTATGTGATAGAACTAATAATACTTTCACGGGCTAAGTATGCTCTGCTGGACATTTCTACAATATTAACTCAGTGTTGTTTGAGAATATTCACTTACCACAAAGAAAATAGTTAAGCAAGATGTTAAAGTCCTTGCTCCACTGACATTTTTTTCAAAACCTAATACATCAGACTGTATTTAGTAGATTCCACTGTTATTTTATTAGACTTTTATTTAGAAATAAACAAAAATCATTACATTGCCTCAGAGAGTGTCTACCAGTGCAATATTTATATTTAAGTGTTTTTTTGGTGGTGGTATTGCGGTTTCTGTAAACCCTTCTTCCTCCAGGCTACACTGCCAGACCTATTTTATATTTTTATTTGGAAACAGGGTCTCAAGCCAGCGAGGCTGGTTTCCACCTGTGTGATCCTCCTGTCTCCGCCTCCTAAGCGTGGAGATTATAAGTGTGTGCCACCACGCCTGGCTCTGGGTTTAAGTTTTAATATTGTACACTGCAGAAATTTAAGAATTTCAGGAAGTATGCAGGAAAAATATTCTTAGCTGTTTCTGTTGTATAACTTGGCGCTTGGAAATTATGTGATAAAATGATGTAGAATAGGTTTATCCCAAGCGATTTGGGAATGAACAAGGATGTTTGTCAGCTAAAGAATAATGAGTGACTATCTTTGCCACTTTGATTAATGATCAAAACACATCCTATTGCAGCATACAGTTCTGAACATTCTTTCTCGATGCCAAATTTAAGTGCTTAAATATTAATTAGAACATAAGCATTCATAAACACAAAGTTTTGATTAAAGCAAGAAAGCATCATAACTTAGTTTGATGCGAGCTCTTGGAATCAAGTATTGCAAATTTATTAAAGAACTGTGATTTTAAAATTTTTTGAAAGCTAAAGGCCAAGACGCCACCTGTCAAACGTGAAAATGTTACCTCAAGATTTTCTGTCATTGATCTTTAGATATTAGTAACTGTTCTAGTACTGAAATATTTTTTTGGAAGCCTTGTTTTTGGCAGCTAGTACTGGTAAAAACATAGGATTAGGCATTAGTCTCACCCAGAAATATCTAGATCAAGTGTTCATTCCTAGCCCAGTCAACACTGGATAACTTTCTTTTGAGCTTCAGTGTAAATCTGTAGCTGGGTTTGGTGGCGCATGCTTGTAATCCCCGCTCTTGGGAGGCGGAGACAGGAGGATCTCCCAGGTTCGAGGCCACCAGCGCTGGCTTAAGAGACCCCGTTTCCAAATAAAAAAATATAAAAAATAGGTCTGGGAGTGTAGCCCGGAGGTAGAAGTGTTTCCAGGAACCCAGTACCACTATATATATATATATATATATATATATATATATATATATATATATATTAAAATTATGAAGAACAAAATGCCTTTGCCACACATATTTTTAGATATGTTTTGAGGTGATCTATGTGTGTATTAAGATATGATATGACATACAGTTGCTACAGAGTGAATCACTAAATACAAATTGACAGTAATAATTTTAATGATATTGACCTCAGTTAACTACTAGTTGGCTAAGATCAAGTTAATCTAAATCACTTCTAAGTTGGTCTATTGTAAAGAGAACATTATAATTAGAAAGCAAAGTTAATTACATAAAAATTAAGCATGAATCTATTAAATGTGTACATTCACGCAGGTGCGGTGCTTGAAATTATCTTTAGATATATGGCTTGTTGCTCTCTTATTAGTATTTTTCCTTTTACCTTTCACCCAATAAGAAAAAATCTTACTTTGGTAGATTAAGTTTAGGAAAAATATAGACCAATATTTTAAATTTAATTAATTTAATGTGGATCAAGTAACCTTTACAAATTCCTTTGTCACTTGCTGTGTGAGTGCCTTAGTAGGTTCGGTGATGGAAATATCACTGCTATGAAATGTTCCAAAACATTGATCTTGTTCTATAGGAATGATAAATTGGTTTAAATTAAAAATTCCATTAAAGTTGTACCAGTTTCCCTGTACTTTTATACTTATTTTAATGTATTTTGTATTTTACTTTTTTTTATTAAAGAGCTTCAACTGTGTTGGGATCAATACACTTATATGAGATTCATTTTTGGTAAATAAAATTTATTGTGTGGCAACAAAGTGAATCTTTTGGTCACATTTTTAGTAACTAGCAGGAATGAATCACTAATTTGCATTAAACATTAGAAAAATCTATAAAATACAAGCTGTAGCTAGATTCTTATTGTTTTTTATAAATGGCAGTTTTTATGTTCTACTGCTATACATATATATATATATATATATATATATATATATATTTTTTTTTTTTTTCTGCTCAATACCTAAATCTAATGGCCATGAAGCATATTCAAAATAAAGTTAAAAACAATATATCTTTTATAGACAGGAATCAATTTTAATAAATCAAACAAGCCTATCTTCTTATTTTGAATGTATTTTTAAATATCTGTATTATCCAAGCGTGGTGGTGCACTTCTGTAATCCCAGTACTTGGGAGGAGAATCACAGATTTGAAGCCAGCCTCAACAACTTAGCAAGATTTTGTTTCAAAATAAAAAATAAAATCAAGTGGGGTGGTGTAGCTCAGAGGTACAGTGTCTCTAGATTCAATCTCTAGCACCACGAAACATGCATCTTATAATTTCTACTGAGATTTCAACATACTTCTCTCACCAAAAGATAGGTCATCCAGACAAAAACATCATTAATGGTTCTTCAAATCTAAAAGTACTATTTCAGTCAACATTCTCATTGTGGTGATCTAAAACAACTAATTACAACACTGTGGAGGAAGAAAGATTAATTTGCTCACAGTTCTGGATATTTCAGTTTAGTCCATGACAGGCCAGGCTATACTGGCAGAGATCTGGGCATGGCCGAGAGAAGGAAAGATCAAGTCTTCTACTGTCATATCACAGAGGCCAGAAGCAAGAGACAGCAAGCAAGGGGGTTCACGAAACACAAACACAATCTCTAAGGCACATCCCAGGGTCCTACCTCCTCCAGCCGCACCCCAGCTTTTTGGTTACCACTGAGTAACTACATTGCAATGGAATTATCTAATGATGTGATTGCAGCCCTTGTGCTTTTAATTATTTCAACTTTAAATATCAATGTGTGAGCTCTTCCAGGGGTCATTCTGTATATAAACTATAACACATTCTATAAATAAAAAATGTATTATAATAATAAGAAAAGCCTAGGAACCCCCAGAGACTTAATTTATAAATTTTTAAAGGATATGACTGAAATAACATTCCTCTATGCATTCGAAAGTTTACTTTAAATTTCATAGCTAAGATATGTAGCTACCATTTTTTTTTTCACAACACAAGGAAGCCCTCATAAAATCCACCTCCCAAAAGCTTATGATCTTGAAGAATGAATTTTGACATATTGATTTGTTCTTGAGTTTAGATCTACTATTAAAAACTAATAAACAAACAAAAAGACATACACCCATACCTTTCCAGGCATAGCCACATATCACCCACAGAATGTTCCCACAAAAAGCATCCCTCTACACCCTAGAGAAGCAGGAGCAGCTCTGAGTTATAGATATGCCTGCTGTTCTAGGGGTGGGGCAATACAATTCCTAGATCCCATCAGCCTCATGTTCTGTGAACACTTGGGTACCAATCATTCTCATGTGAAGAAACAATTCAGAAGGTAGAAAAGCAAAAAACTGTTAGTGCTTCTTCCTTGCCAGACTGTACAGCTTTTGATTAGGGATTACATCTTATAAAAATACATAGCTACAGAGCCTTACAAAATGTGAAGTAGTATTTGCATTCATGGGCAAAAATGTTTGTGTGGCACTGGAGAGGATTTGAATCCACAGGCATTCTAACTCCAAATGATATTCTCAGCCCTTTTTAATTTTTTGTTTTGTTTTGAAACAGGGTCTCTCTAGGTCACTGAGAGTCCTGCTATATGCTGAGGCTGGTAATCAATCTATGACTCTTCTGCTTTTGCTTCCCAAGTACTAGGATTACCGGCATGCATAAACACACTGAGCTTAAATATAAGAACACTGGTGATTAAATCATCTACCATAGCTCAGCATAAATGAGAGAAAGATGGGCCACATGCAGTTAATTCATCAAATTATAGATGTTCCAATTGTGACACTAATCTACCACATTAATCAGTAGTGTTATGTGCCCTAAAAATCATTAGCCATGATAAAATCATACAGAAATAAGGGTCTAGACTACTTTACTATATTCATAGAACTATTTACTGAATAAGCACAGCAGTACTCGACACCAAAATCAATAATAATAAATTGAACGTATATTATGACAACATATGAACATAAAAATCTACATATGAAAATCTACATATAACAATTACACATAAAAAACTCAACCAATATATGACAATGATTACAATGACAGAATGGTATGGGGACTAGAGTTCACTTGAAGAACTTCTAATGTTCTGTAGCCTGAGTAAAATAACTATGGTTGGTAATAATTGCACATTTTAAAATAATAAGTAGAGAGGGCTTTGAATGTTCCCAACACAAAGAAATGATAAATACTTGAGGTTCTGTTTATGCCAATTACATGGATCTGGTTATTATACATCATATAAATTCATGGAAATGAGTCAGTGTATCCCATATATATGTACAATTGTTTGTGAATTTAAAATTTTAAAGAACTTTAAAATAATTATAGTGGTAATAATGATAGCTATTACTTTTCAGTGCATACTTTACAACTGAGATTTACGTGTATAGTTACTTTCATTTCTACAAAAATACTGCAAAGTAAATATGATCATTATCCTTATGTTCCAGACCAGCAAAGCAAGGTAGTGAGAGGTATAGTAACTATTCAAACCTTCTGAGCTGGAGTCAGTATAAACCTTTGATGCTTACAAAAAATTTATGATTTTATTGTCTAGGCTTTGGACTTTTATTTTAAAAAGTTTGTTTTAAGAATTTGTGAACTAATTCCCTGACTCTACTTTTTATTGTTTTTGCAATTAACACCTTGTTAACTGTGGGCAGGTGTTTCCCAATGGGGGATTGAGCTCCAGCCAGGTGCTAATGAAAAGAAACAAGAAAGTTAGGTTAATAAGACACAGGAAAATTGTCATGGATCTGAAATAGGGCTGTAAATTGGCTTGTTCTATCAAGGGAAAGGTGGTTTTTTTTGTGTGTGTTTTTTAAATCCCTTACAGCTTTCTGCTAATTTTTAAGAATAATTTTATTCTTTGATTTTGATTTTTGTTTAACTTAACACAAAATCTGCTGATCTAATTGATATATTGATCATTGATTTTGTATGAAAATGTATATTTTATGAGCACACCCCTATGAATATTCATTGCTAAATATTTTACTTTAGAATGGAGTCATTAGAATGTGAGCAAAAACTAAGAATGGAGTTACATGTTTCAATAATATTTGGGGAGACCTAGTGACTATTATAGGCTTAGCATTTTTTATCAATCTGTTGCTTCATAAAGTCATGTAATTAGATAATATATTATGAATTACTGTGAAACTAAGTTCAGTTAATATTCAGAAGTCTATCAAGAATTAATATAGCAGTCTTCCCTTTGATCTGTTCAAGCACAACTAGTTGTACAAGTTAGAGGGAAATTGATAGTTATCTTTTCACAAAGATGGTTACAGCAAGAAAATGACACTTCATCCAAAAATCTACATTATGAGTTATGCATGGTGGTCAGAATATCTGATTTAAAATGAAAATAATAAAACTGTATTTTCTGATTATAAGGTTAATAAACATGAAAAACATCAAACAGTTTTGGGAAGATAGAGTGAATTGTGTACTTACATAAATATGTAGCAAAAAAAAAATAGGTTGGTAAATTATACCAAATTTGGCATAGGGGAATCATGGGAAAAAAAGTGTCACAATACTCTAATATGGATCAATAGATAACCAGAATTGTAAGCTTAAACTTATTATCTTAATATATATGTATCCTGCTGAAATAACTGGAGATTTTAGAAAGTTTGTATTTTAAAGTCAAACTAAGGGTAAGTGAAATAGAAGTGTGGGGAGAGACACTAATTACTTTAAATTGGATGGTCAGTGTAGACACCAATAAAAATAAAATAAAAAAAAAAGATAGCGTGAGATAAATATTTTTATCTCTTGAGGCTCCTTGAAGAGGGCATAGGTCCAACACTGCAACACATAGGCACAGATAAAAACCTTCACAACAAGACCCCAAAGGAACAAGAAACTAAAAGGTGAATCAATATGTGGGATTGTATGAAACTGAAGAGCTTCTGTTTGGCAAAGGAAACTGTCAAAAACCTCAATGAAAGCCAACAGAATGGAAGAAGATTTTTGACACCTACTCCTCTAATAGAGGACTAATATCTAGAATATATAGAGAACTCAAGAAACTCAACACTAAAAAGCAAATAATCCAATCAAAAATGGGAAAGTGAACTAAATAGACACTTCACAAAAGAAGAATTCAAATGGCCAATAAATGCATGAAAAAATGTTCAACATCATTGGCAATCAGAGAGTTGCAAATCAAAACTACCCTGAGATTTCACCTAACTCCAACTAGAATTGCAATCATTCAAAACATAAATGATAACAAATGCTGGCGAGGATGTGGAGAAGTGGGAACTCTAAAACATTGTTGATAGGATTACAAATTAGTGCAACCACTTTGGAAAACAGTATGGAGAATCCTCAGAAGAATGGGAACAAATCTACCATTTGATCCAGCAATACCACTTCTGGGTATCTACCCAAAAGATAGGAAACCAAACTACCAAACTAATGCATGTGTATCTATGTTCATAGCTGCACAATTCACCATAGCCAAACTATGGAACCAGCCAAGATGTCCATCAACAGAGGAATGGATTACAAAACTGTGGGATATGTACACAATGGAATTTTACTCAGCCATTAAAAAAACTCAATTACATCATTTTCAGGGAAATGGATGGAACTGGAGGACATTATGCTAAGTGAGATTAGTCAGTCACCAAAAATAAGAAATCAGATGCTTTCCCTAATATGTGAGAGCTAAGGAGAAATGGGTCATAGGAAGAACACTAGATGAAAAATTGTCTAAAGCAAATGATGTACTTAAACATATCATGTACAACCACTAAGCCAAGCATGATAAGAAAGGATGGGGAAGGAATGGGGAGGGGATTGGGGAGGGGCTAACTGGATGACGTGTGCATGTATGTCTACACAATTTTTTTTATCCCATTATAATGTATGAATACAATGCACCAACAAAAAAATTTAAAATAATTTTAAATACATCTTTAATTTGTTTGAAATTTGAGAATGCTTAGAAGAGTATTATTATTATTATTATTATTATTATTATTATTATTTCTTGTAAAAGGAGATGGCCAGTATCGTAAACACCTCTGTTAACATTATCACATACCAATTTAATCACATAATTGTAGGTCTATTTAAGGGATCCTTTTAAAATGTCATTAATGTAATTAGAAATATAAAATTAAGCCGGGGTATGGTGGCGCACACTTGTAATCCCTGCGCTTGGGAGGTGGAGACAGGAGGATCGCGGAGGTTTGAAGCTAGCCGTGCTGGCTTAACAGACCCTGTTTCCAAATCAAAAAAGTATAAAAAATAGGTAGCCTGTAAGCAGAAGGGTTTCCAGGAACCCCAGTACCACACACACACAAAAAAAAAATATATAAAATTAATTGATACAACTAAAATAGAATGCCACTTATATACATTTTATTCCTGAAAACTACATTTAATATGAATATGAATATGACTTGTAGTTTTAAATTTTTAATTAAAATTTATATTTAATTATAATAGATTATGCAGTTTATAAAGATAAACATTGTTCTTTATTTTGCTCATACTTTTAATATGGCTTGACATAAATATATACTTAATCCAGTAACACATGTTCAAATTTTAGCAAGAATCTGCACTAATAGGGGTTTTACATGAGATTTATAGATGAATTTTTGAGAGGAATAATATTTTATAAGTCAACAATATGATATGTCTTTCCATTGCATCTAATTATTTATAGTGTGAATAATTTGTTTAATTTGTATTGTATTTATATTTTAAGGCCTAATTTTTATTACTTTTAAATATTTGTTGCTTATTAAATTTTTTTTTTTTGGTGGTACTGGGGATGGAACCTAGAGGCTTTCTACCTCTGGGGTATACTCCCAGACCCATTTTATATTTTATTTGGAAACAGGGTCTCACTAAGTTTCTGAGAGCCTCACTAAGTAGCTGAGGCTGGCTTCGAACCTGCATGATCCTCCTGTCTCAGCCTCCCAAGTGTGGGGATTACAAGCATGCGCCACCAAGCCCGGCTGTTGCTTATTAAAATTTTAATGTTTCTATTATTTTTAAGTAATTCAGGCTAGCTGTATATATAATATTGATATTTATTCTGACCATTTTTCAAAACCAATCAGGTATAATAATTTATCAATTAATATTCTTTCTCTGGAAAGGCATTGTTATAGATAATAAGTAATGACTCCTCTTTTTCCCCCTTTAGAAACATTTATATTGTGGATTCATTGTTGACATAAAGAAAAGAAATGATTTCTTTAGATTGATTTTGTATCCTGCAACATTGCTGAATTGGTTAATCAGCTCCTGTAGACTTTTGGTTGAGTTCTTTGAAATAAAGAAAACAATTCCATTCACTAAAACCTCAAAACCAATAAATACCTACAAATAAACCTAACCAAAGATGTAAAAGACCTCTACAAAGAAAACTATAAAACATTAAAGAAAGAAATTGAGGAAATCTTAGAAGATGGAAAGATCTCCCTTACTCATGGATAGGCAAAATAAATATAATCAAAATGGCCATTCTGGCAAAAGTAATCTATAGATTCAATGCAATTCCTTTTAAAATACCTATGACATTCTCCAAAGACCTAGAAAAATCAGTCATGAATTTTTTATGGAGAAAGAAAAGACCCAGAATAGCCAAAGCAATTCTCAGCAACAAGAACCAGGTAGGAGGCATCACGATCTTGGACTTCAAATTATACTATAAAGTAATAGCAGTAAAAAGAGCATTGGTTTGGCCCAACAACAGGCAGGCTGACCAGTGGAAGAGAATAGAAGATACAGAAACAAACCCACACACCTATAGTCAATTGATCTTTGACAAAGAGGCCAAACTCATGTGTTGAATAAAAGACAGCCTTTTCAACAAATGGTGCTGGGAGAACTGACTATCCATTTGTAGAAAGATGGAACTGAATTCTTACCTGTCACCATGCATAGGAATCAACTCAAAATAGACCAAGGACTTAGAAATTAAACCAGAGACTGTGACATTATTAGAGGGGGGCATAGGCTCAACAGTCCACCATATAGGCACAGGCAGTAACTTTCTCAACAAAACCTCCAAAGCTCAGGAAATTAAAGCAGGAATTGCCAAGTAGGATGGCATCAAACTAAAAAGTTTCTTCTCATCAAAGGAAACTATCAGTAACCTAAAGAGGAAACCTACAGAATGGAAAAAGATCTTTACCAGCCACCACTCTGGTAGGGGGCTAATATCCAGAATATACAAAGAGCTCAAAAGACTCTACACTAGCAAAACAAACAACCCAATCAAGAAATGGGCAATTGAACTGAATAGACACTTCACAAAAGAAGAGATACAAAGGGCCAATAGATACATGAAAAGATGTTCTACATCATTGGACATCAGGGAGATGCAAATCAAAACTACACTGAGATTTCATCTAACCCCAGTCAGATTGGCAAGCATAAAGAAATCAAACAACAACAAATGCTGACAAGGATGTGGGGAAAGAGGAACTCTTTTACACTGTTGGTGGGAGTGCAAACTAGTTCAGCCATAATGGAGATCAGTGTGGAGATTCCTTAGAAAACTGGGAATAGATCCACCATATGATCCAGCTCTACCACTCCTGGGTATCTTTCCAAAGGGGTTGAAATCAGAGAACTATAGTAACATATGCATACCCATGTTCATAGCAGCACAATTCATGATAGCCAAAATATGAACCAACCTAGGTTCCATCAACAGATGAATGGATTAAAAAATTATAGGAAATACACACAATGGAATTCTACTCAGCTATAAAAAAGAACAAAATCATGTCATTAGCAAGAAGGGAGAAACCTGGAGAACATTATGTTAAGTCAGATCAGCCAAGCACAGAAAGAGAAGGGGCATATGTTTTCTCTAATATGCCCCAACTAGGGAGTATTAGGAATACCAGAGGGGAAACATCAGCAAAGCTATAATGGAAAGACAGGAAAGGAAGAAGGCTGAGGTTATTTAATGAAGGAGCTACATTTGAATATGTGTAAAGTATGAATGTAGCATTGTTAACCTGGACATAATTTTTGGGAGGGAGGTAAAGGGAAGCGGGGGAGGGGAGGGTACCAAGCACAGTCAATATATGCCATTTTCAATATGTTCCACATAAAAATAAAAAAATTGAAACATTTTTAGTTAAAAAGAACTATGCTGTAATTTTGTCATGTTCTTAATTTTAATTGAAATATTTTTATGACCTAACCCTGAGTTTATACTTAAAAGATTTTATCAAATAAAGTTCCAATTTATTTATGATTTTCCAAGATATTTAATAAAATATTTCTACTTAAATCTAACAAATGATTGTTTCAATAATTTGGGGGAGTTGTTATAATTTTAATCTGATAATATTGTAAGGTACATTAATAGATTTTTTAAAATATTATAGAAGCTTTTAAATTTCTAGTTGGTTGACATTTTTATATGATGCTGAAAAGATCTGATATTTTCACAAAGTAATGTTGGCTTCAGAGTATTATGACTTTTCCCCTGTTTTATCCTAATCGCCGAGTACTATTATTCTCCTTAAATGAATTAAGTGGCCTTTGGGCTTCCAATAATCTGTAATTATTTTAATACTGGAGAAAAATCTAATTGAAAGTCAGTATGGCAAACAAAATATCAATTAAAATGCACTTCCACCAGCAATTTCAGACTTCTAATTCCCAAGATGCAGTTTCTCATAATAGTCTTCTGTAGATTGGTCTGTTTTATCTTGTGTGCAAAGTATTGTTTTTGAATGAATTTTGGATATGTTGGAGGAAAAAAAAAGAGGTCCGATAGCAAGTACAAAAACATATAGAAATAATAACTTTTAGTATTCTACAGCACAGTGGAGTGATCATAGTTTATACAAAAAATGATTATATATTATGAATTACTAGAAAGGAGGAGGGCAAAGGTTCTAAACACAAAATAATGAAAATAAATAGGAGCATTAATTACTGTGATTTGACCAGTACACATTGTATGTGCTTAGTGAGACCCTGTTTCAAAATAAAGAATACAAAATAGGACAAGGGATGTAGCTCAGAGGTTGAATGGCCCTGGGTTCCATGCCCCCCCACACACAAACACACACACACACACACACACACAAACACACACACATACTCACACACACACAAATACTACACTGTACAACATGGACAGGGACACATTTATTCATTAGTCAAACATTTTTAGAAATCTTTGAGATAGAAATGCTAATTATCTTGATTTGTTCTTTAAATACATTATGCTTCTTTTATATTATTATACTATTTTTTTTTTTTTGGTGGTGGTACTGGGGTTCTTGGAAGCCTCTCTACCTCCGGGCTACACTCCCAGACCTATTTTTTATGCTTTTTTATTTGGAAACAGGGTCTCTTAAGCCAGCACAGCTGGCTTCGAACCTGCGCGATCCTCCTGTCTCCACCTCCCAAGCGCGGGGATTACAAGCGTGCACCACCACGCCCTGCTTATTATACTATTCTTAATAAAAATATATGCTTAAAGTAATATTTTAAAGTATATAAATCCTTAGAAATTTTAATTTTATCTTTTTCTCTAATTAAATTTAATTTTAATATTTTGCATTGCTTTTATTTTTTGCCCATACTTGATAAAATACCTAAATTTCAGGGTGTCAAAGAAACTACAGATTCCTAGGATGATCCATTATGAAGTATGAATAAATTGATGAATGAAATTACTGAGAGCTAGGATTGCTGCCTCTTAGAGAGGCACCATTGCCTCAAACCAATAGATGTGTCCACTATCCATCAAAAACAGCTAATGAATATCAAAGAAATACGATAAATTCTTTTGTATTGTCCCTACTCACAAAACAGAAATAGCGAAGACTTAAGTATAAAAGGCAATCTAATGAATGCAGAAATTATATTTTAAACTCTCGGAAAAAATATAAAATTTCAAATATATTTAAAGATAGTTCTTGTTACTTTCACTTACTCTGGGCACAGGCTTTGATGTTCTGCAGAAAAATAAACTATTTGAGTCCAATTACCATATTGAAAATATTCTTCCAAAGTTTTAATTCCCTGTCATTTCTTCTCCATTTCTATGAAGTTGGTATTTGGAATTTTAAATAATTCATTTACATAAGAATCATTTTCTTAGCTCCAGATAGTATGAATATTTTTATGCAGATTTAGTATACTCAGATAAAAACTTTAGGAAAAAAAAAGTCCCCTGAAGCCAAAATCAGATTATAGAGGTAATAAGCACAGTGAATTCCTATGTGTAGCAGCTGCTGCAGAGATGTGTAAATGTCATTAGGTAAAATGCAATTTAGATAAAATATTCTATTGTATATATGTTATTATTTTCTCTGTAATAGAAATTTAATACTTTATGTATCTCCCAAATTATTATGTATTGTGTAAAATTTCCAAGATCAGATTGTTCAAAGATCACTGCATAAAAATAGAGATTATCAAGTATAGGAAAATTCCATTATGTAAAGTCTCACTAACTAAATACAAGAAGGAAAAAAAAAGTGTAATGAATTTGAAAACAAGACGCTAACATATTCCATTCCCTAAAGCACTTAAATTTTCTAATGAACAAAATATCTCCTGCTGAGCTTTTGGTCATAAAGGTTTTATTAAAATGAACAGGAACGGAAAAGGCAAGTTTAAAGCAAATTTTCTGTATGGTTTAATAAGACCTTTCCCTCATAAAAAAGCACTGAAGTTCTTCATTAAAAAATCAACAAGACACTCAAAATGGACTTGTGCAAAACACCTATTAAGTAGGCTTTGAAGGAGACTACATAACTAAAAGAAACCACCAATATAAAAAACAAAATGAAAATAGATATCATTTGAGAATAACTCCTTGGTGGGTTGTGGTTTCACTAAGCAGATAAAGTACATCAGATTTGGAATTAAATATATAAAAACTAAAAGTTATGGAGCAAATAACTGATCAATTCTGTCAAGACATCTGACATTTTTATGAGCCAGATCCTTTTTAGCAAAAAATATTTTTTTTTCATTAACTAGTGAAGTCTTCCATTAAGATGAGCAGTCTTGATTTTGAATACCCCAGCTAACACTGGTACTAAAGCAAAAAGACCATGTATTTGATATTACAATGAACTATACTTAGACCTCCAGCTCACAGAAGTAATAATTTAGAATACACTGTCATATCCTCCTCTGAGAAACAACAATAATAACAACAATAGAAATCCGTAGGCCTGCAAAAAATCTTTTTTTTTTCTTTTTTGGCTCAAAAACCAAGTACTAAGCAGTTAATTCAGTTATATAAGCATGCATATTTTAATTCTTTTTTTTTTTTTGGTGGTACTGGGGTTCCTGGAAGCCTTTCTACCTTCGGGCTACACTTCCAGATCTATTTTTATATATTTTTTTATTTGCAAACAGGGTCTCTTAAGCCAGCATGGCTGGCTTTGAACCTGCGTGATCCTCCTGTCTCCGCCTCCCAAGTGCGGGGATTACAAGCGTGCGCCACCACGCCTGGCATATTTTCTATTTTTAATGGTGCAAATATTTAGATAAACATAAAATCCTTCTAATTTTTTTTTTTTAGATATTAGTCTTAAATACAAGCATTTCACATGAACTCTAGGCAAGGTTGACCATCTTGTTTTTTTTCTTTTTGTTGGTACTGAGCGTGGAACCCAGGGGCTTTTCTACCTTCAGGCTATACTCCCAGATGTATTTTTAATACTTTATTTGGAAACAGAGTCTCACTAAGTTGCTGAGAGTTTCACTAAGTAGATGAGGCTGGCTTTGAACCTGTTCGATCTTCCTGTCTCTGCCTCCCAAGTGCTGGCATCACAAGTGTGCGCCTCCACGCCCTGTGACCAGACCACCTTTTTAAAGTACACAAGTGATACTTATCCATGACTTATTAAGGGATAGATTTTAACATTTAGATTTTGGATTTTGAATCTTAAAACTTATTTGCCACTGGGCGTGGTGGCGCATGCTTGTAATCCCAGCATTTGGGAGGCTGAGACAGGAGGGCCGCATGTTGAGGACAGCCTCGGCTACTTAGTGAGGCCCTCTGCAACTCAGAGAGACCCTGTTTCAAAATAAAGAATAAAAATAGGGCTGGGGGTGTAGGTCAGAGGTTGGATGCCTCTGGGTTCCATCCCTATTAATAGCTAGGGAAAGAAAGTTTGTTTGCCAAAAGTTAGATACATTTTCCAATTACATGCAGTGGGAACTTTCCTCTTCCTTCCCTGTCCCTGGATGCTCTCATAGCCTACCCTGACATAAGCATTATTGGAGCTATTGATCTTGTCGTGAGTGGATTAAGTGTTTACAAGATCTCCTTTTTGACATATCTTCCCATAACAACATCTCTTAAAACTAAGGAAAGATACAACAGATAATATCAACATTTAATGTGCAGCTCACAGTCCCTAAAAAGACACACAGTGAGAAATCAATAGCTTTGTCTTTTTCGTAGCATTGAATCAATTATTTTGGCTTCAGAGCTGAGTCTGAGAAGTGTGCAGTGCACACCACAGGGTTCTTCCTGTGCCCATTCCTGCCTCTGCCTTCATCATTCTGGCAAGATGACACTGTAGGCAAAGAACCAGAAAAACAAATTTTCTTCTCCCTCATCTGTGACAGAGCTTCCTCCTGGAACTTCTCTTGTTTCTTCTTAGTCAAAAAAGATTATTGATTGATTCATTGATTGTTTCCCCTAGAAGAAGACCCTATTCCTACCTTTGTGTGTGTGTGTGTGTGTGTGTGTGTGTGTGTGTGTGTGTGTGATATCGAGGTGAATTTACTGTTGGCTTAACACACGTCACTGGAACAACCCTGATTCTCAAACCTATAACAAATCGGTCTGGAAATTATGAACAATTTATTTCCAGGAGGAACATTATCAATCCTGATGAGTTTTGATGGGTTTATAAGAAAATCCCAAGTTGAGCTTTGTTAAAAGATCTCAGAGATTCTCATAATGGAATGGAGTTGGGGTAGAGGTGTGGTTCAGAACTCAGAAGTTTTAACACAGTGTGGCTTTAAAAGGCAAGGATCAATGAAAACCAAAATTTAAGCTTTTAAGTCTATCTGCAGCTGCTGACGTGCATCTTTGCTGTTATTACTTAAGCCAGTCACTGATAGATGGCTGCCAACTTTATTTCATATCATTTTAGAATTTTCATACTTTCTAGATGAAGATTAAGATCAAAGCTAGTGATGCCAAAGATTTAGGTTGCCAGTGAACCTGCAGCAAAAGGTAAAAATAATATTTGCTAAAAACCACTAACTCTCTGCCCTCATCTTTGAGTTACAAATGCCCAGTGATTAAATTAAAAGGAAGAACATTCTTCTTTCAAAGCAAAAAACAAGCATCATTGACACCTCTACGTCTTCAAATCATCTTAAAAGGCTCTTGAATGACAAATTATAACCCATACCTGATCAAACGCATCATGATGTAACGGCACCTGGGTTGAAATGAGTATTTATATATTCTAAAGTATTATATTTGTGAGTGAAATCAAGTCAATGATTATAATAAAAATCTATTCTCATGTCATTGGATCAATTTTTGTGTATATTATCCCACCCCAAATTCACATTTTTTTTCTCTCATACCCAATAGGATAGTATTTGAAAATTAGACTTTGGAAAGAAACTAAGTTTAAAGTCTTGTGGAAGGGTCATGATGGATTTATTTCCCTTGTAAGAAGAGATGCCAGAGAGCTTAATGGCTGGCAAATCCAAGAGCATGGTGCTAGTATCTAATTATTGCTTTTTCTCTACTAATACCACTTTGGGGCCCCACTTTGTTTCCATTATATATTCCTAATTAATTCTTAAAAGTTCCATCTCATGTCCAAATATCAACATACATCTTAGAGGATTAAAATTTGAATACAAGAATTTCAGGGGTCATATGTAAGCCACAGCAATAAGCATAATTGAATTTATCCAATGAGTCAAAAAGTTTAATTTCTATCTATATGTTCTTAGGAAAATTCTAGAGAGTATCTTCCATAAAGTGAAGGATTTGGGAGAAAAACAAAGATGTTATGGTATACTCTCAGTGGCCCAGTCATGGTAAGGCAGTGGATAGGATGCTGAGAGACCAAACAGGCACTAGAAAGATGGGTTGGGAGACATAAAGTTCACAATGAAAGGTTTTTATTTGAAAAGTACTTATGAGAAAATTCGCTGGTGATGGGATAAACTAGTAACACTTCCATTTTTTTGCTAGAAAATAGCACCTCTTTCCTTCATGATACTTTCTATAGTGGTGGCCATCTGAACAAGCACTGACTCTCTTGACAGTGCTCTGTCCTGTACCAGTTACTACAGGAAAGAGAATTTATAGTTCTGGTTATAGAAGTGGTGACATCATTAACTTAGCTTGCTTTTTCCCTCCGTATGACTGACATCCTATGAAACCTGGCATGTGTGCAAGAAAGTAGCTTTCTACAAGCAGCACTAACTTACTCTAATTCTCCACATACATTAGAGTAAGCTAGTGTCCTTGGAGATATTATTTTTCTGGATATTCTGGTCTTGACTTGCCCTCACTGTTCCCTTAATGTGGCAAGATTACTGGGATTGAAGAAGGCCATATCATGCCCCTTTTTTCTTGTCTCTCTTTCCTTCAGAAATGACACACAACCTAGAAACTGGATAGCCAACCTGAAAGAGGGAGGGAGAGAATTTCTTCATGGAGGCCTACAGAAATACAATGATGTTATCACATGACTAATAAATTCAATTTTTAAAGTAGAAAAATTACAAACAAAGGGAAAAGGGAAGAGCCGGGCATGGTGGCACACGCTTGTAATCCCCGCGCTTGGGAGGCAGAGACAGGAGGATCGCGCAGGTTCGAAGCCAGCTGTGCGTGCTGGCTTAGGAGACCCTGTTTCCAAATAAAATGTAAAAATAGGTCTGGGAGTGTAGCCCGGAGGTAGAAGGGCTTCCAGGAACCCCAGTACTGCCAAAAAAAAAAAAAAAAGGAAAAGGGAAGAGAAAATCTTTGCTTAGTGAAGAATACATTCTGATTACAATTACACAGAACATCGATTCCATAATCCATCAGGATCTACCAAAATAACATTGATTTCCCAACAATGGAATGTATAAATTAAAACATCAAAGGATCAAAAGTACATCATTTATAAAATGTAACAGATTTGGGTTTTAATATCAACTGACTCTTAATAGTAGCATGAATTTGGATAAATTACTTAATCTTTGAATCTCAGTATTCCCACTTGGAAAGAAGGATCATGAACTGGTATGAGCATTTAATGAAACTATTTAAAAATATCAACCAGAGTTCCTAACTCCTAATAACTACATGAGAAAAATAAAACATTGTGGTAGTGTATTTTATGTGTCAACTTGAGTGAAATAAGGGATGTTTAGATGGTAAGATATCATTTCAGTGAGTGTCCCCTAAGGAGGTTCTAGAAGATGTTATCAGTTTAATCAGTCAGATCAAAGAGAAATCTCCTTCAGGAATGTGAGTGGACATTATATACCTCTTGAGGGCCTGAATAGAAAAAAAAAAAAAAAGACAATATGTGTCTCTCCTTGGGCTGACACAACCACCTTCTCCTACCCACAAACACTGAGACATGGGACTCTGGAACATGGATCGGGACTTTCCCCACCTCCACTTGTCAGACCTCTCAACTCAGAGTGAACCATTCCACTGGATTTTGGGAATCTCCAGAAAACAGAGGGCTGAATCTGAGACTTCACAGCTTCAACACGTCAATAAGCCAATTCTATTGTATATATCCTTTTCTATATCTCTATCTCTATATTTCCTATTAATTTTGTATCTCTGAATATCCCTGCCAAATGAAAATATTATTTATTATGTTCTAGAAGTCAGACTTTTATCAAAATAACCTATCTGAGCCAGTCTCACTGGCTTAAGAGACTCTGTTCCCAAATAAAAATATAAAATAGGTCTGGGAGTATAGCCCAGAGGTAGAATGGTTTCCAGGAACCCCAGTACCACCAAAAATAAATAAATAAGTAAATAAATAAATATATAAATAAGAAACCTATCTGCTAAGGTACTATTTATGATATGTATACAATTACATTTAATAAAAATAATTATGTTGAGGTTATTTATTATTCCTTTAACTGACATTAATTATTGTGTTAGTTTAGAACTTTTTTATTTATTTATTTATTTTTTATTGGTGCATTGTAATCATATATCACATTGGAATACAAGATGAGAGGATATACAAGCACACATCATCCAATTAGCCCGCATCCAGCCCCCATCCCATTACCTCCCCCTCCCTCGATCCCATGCTTGTTTGGTGATTAACTTTGATACATGTGTTTATATACCACCTGAGTTTTAAAGAGGCTCCATCCTCCCCTATTCCATACCCTCTGATTGGTCACCTTAATTGCTTCACTATAGGGCCCTTTCTATAGCTCGACTTCTTCCTGTTTGTTGCCCCTTTCCTCCTACTTATTGCTGATTAGGGGAAGCATCTGGTTTTTATTTTCTGTGATATTTCTCTGTGCATGCCACATTGCAAGTACCGATCCCACTCTTGACGGCCCCAGTAGTGGCCTGGCTACCCAGTGGATTGATCCAGACCTCGCTGGCTCAAGCAGCGGCCTTGCCTCATGGGAGGCTTTTAACCAAATAAAAGTTTTAACCTCATCTCTAAACATGATAATGGCTAAATAACATGAGAATAATCCACATAGGAGAATAACAAAATAACAAATGCAAGGATTTGGGGTAATTCTTCTAAAACACTGAAAAAGGTAGCAAATTACTTCAGGCCTTAGAAGAAACAGAATATCTAAAGGTTTTCTTAAACAAATTGATGTTTCCTTTGTGCCTGGTTGTCACTCTGGATGGGAATCATATGTCAACGTACAGCAAATGTCAAGTAGAAATACAGTTGTGAGCTTTGGACTTCCTCAGCATGAGCCAGAGATAAGCAGGAAAAATGCATTCAATATCAGAGCTCCAACGAAAGGTAAAAACTAGAAGCATAAAAATGCTACTGGGAAAGGTAATATATGGAAATTGGTTTGCCTAACCCAACTTTTTGACAGAGAGTGATGGTCCCCTTCTGTTTATCTATTTGATATCATAAACTGCTTATCTCAGCTGCAGGGTTGATATTGCTTTCCATGAAGCAGATGGTGAATCACAGCTAAATCAAAGCTGCAACTGTTTTAAATGTAAGGATGTGGGTTTGTTTGTCTCCCAATGAGGACACTCCAACAAACATGCTTTTTTCTTTCCAGTAACATCGGGGTGAAGTTATTTTGAAATGTGTTTAGTTGAAGGCAGATTTTCATTGTTTACCTCTTGATATATTCTCTGTTCAGTTCAAAGAGCAAACAATCCTTTACCTATGCAAGTAATAGTAATTGGGAAATTATACTTTATAATTATAAAAATAAATGCAGCATCTTGTAAGCATTATATTTTAGTGGCCTCTTTATTGATAGCTGTTCAAATGAATAAATTATGTCTGGCATTGCTATATACCATTTCAATATTTTTCACAACCTATATATAACATCTTGAGAGACGATATTGTAGTACAAAAGGTACTAAGCAATGATTTCTGCCTTAATCAATTTATTTTTAAAGAATTTAATGAAGAAATACACCAATAAAAAGAATTACTGTTTGGTAGATGATATGAACAATAAAAATAAATACTAAAATAAAAAATGTGGAGGTTGACAATGCACAGATGAAATTAGATAGTTCTTAAAAGGTGATTTTTCAGTAGTAGATGCGATAACTAAACTCACTTTTTTCCATGCATTTATTTATAAAGAGATTAAAACCACTTAGAATGAAATTTTAGTTATAAATACTATTTGATTTTCCATATATTTAACATGTTACCTGTAAAGTGTTAATTATTTAAATAATATTCTAGATAATCTTATAAAAACATAAATTTAAGTAAGTCTGGAATACTATCTTACACCTAGTAAGTAAGCAGTCAACAGTTATATTTCCTTTAGATTCCCCACTTTTTCCACCTGTTCAATTTGACCTTAGGAATCAGTGTATTCTGAATATATTTTTCAATTTTTTCAAAAGTATTTTCAATAAGGAAAAAGGAAACCTACCTTAGTAAACAACTCTATACAATATTAGCTTTCTATTACCCAGGGCATCTCAACTCAGGATGGCACATCCCAAAGGAATTTGAATTTTGGCTATCATGGCTTGGAAAGTGTTTCTAACATATAGTGATCAGAGGACTGAAATACTCATAACATTCTATTCTAAAATATTCAAATATTAACAAGAGAGCCCTCCTTTGGCCAAAAAATTAAGTTCATCTCAAGAAGTCAAGAGTGCTAAGGTAGAGAAACCCTGATCTGTGCGTGAGGATGGTCCCTCATGCTTAATATGTTTAAAATGAATGTAGAAAGAGTCCCTTTCTATTTCAAAATAATTATCATTTTTCTACATTTGAGAACAGAAGAAGGTAAGAATGGCCAGTGTTCAGGAGGAAGCAGTAAAAACAAAGAAAATAAAAGGATCATCAATAAGCATAGTCAATAATTTAAAACATATATAAGTTATCCCAAGATCTCTGAGCATCAGTGTTCTTAGTTAAAAAATAAGATTAATGAAGCTGGGCATCCTGGTACACGCTTGTAATCCCCAGGCTTGGGAGGCTGAGACAGGAGGATCGCACAGGTTTGAAGCCAGCCTCAGCTACTGAGTGAGGCTCTCAGCAAATTAGTGAGATTGCTTACAAATAAAGTGTAAAATAGGTTTGGGAGAATAGCTCAGAGGTAGAAAGCCTCTGGGTTCCACTCCTAGTACCACAAAAATATATATAATGAAAAAAAGGGAGGGATGAGAGAACGGGGTGAGAACTGAGGAAGGGCTACATGAGTGATGCGGGCATGTATGCCTCTACCATCTGGTACTCCATTAAGATGTACGACTACAATGCACCAATTAAAAAAATAAAAAAGAAAATAATTTGTTTGGTTTTGACTAAAATTTCAATATGAGAAAACAAAGAAAATAAAGATAATTCATGAGTGAACATCAGACAGTAATGTATAAAATGTCTACAAACTCAAATCTCAATAAGAACTGATTATAAAAAGTCAGGTATTTTCCTTCATATATAATGTATGAATTATTTTAGCATCTTCAACATTTTAAATTGTTTTAAAGTAACACACGTCTGTATATATACACACACAATCCTGAATAATTCAATGAAATTTGGAGTTCTGAGGCATGTAAAAGAATTTTCAGACATTTTATCTCTAATATATAGAAATATGGACAAATGTACTTTAGGATTCAAATAATCAAACTCTTGTTTCTTATATTAATGTTATATGTTAAATAATAAAGGTAAGCTATTCAAAGCCTATCTAAGTAACATAGACTAAAAATAGAATTTTTACCTCTGTCTTCACAATAGCATTAACATTTATATTTGAATCAAATTGACAACTCCTCTTATTGGGAACCTACCAACATATATGAATGTATGTATCGTGGAATATTCTTTTTGAACACTTCTTAAACTTAGTCTTAAAATATCACTTCATTAAAATTATACAGTATTTTTAATGGCACAGAATTCTTAAAATCCTTGCTATAATAGGAAGAAAATCTAGTACTACCCTAAAAGTACCCATAATGTGGAAAATGTAATTCATGGAAATAAGTAATCTTCTTTAATAAAATATTGCTTTTCCAAGTATTGAATGCAAAAGAGCTCCTGAAAGGAGAATTAAAAGTCTCTACTATATAAGCTAATATATAGATATATTTTGTTTAATTTTAAATTGTGATCTTTTATAAATGAGGTTATGGGCAAACATTGGTTTTTCTCTATGATCACATTCACAGAGCATTTAAAAGAGATTGGATTAAAATGTGTCAGAAATTAGAGAATTCAAATTAAATAATTCCAGAGGAAAGTTGAAAGACAGGAGAATAAAAATACCATCAAAACTTGTTATCTCCAAGTATTTACATTACTGATAAGTAATGGGGGTTGTAAATTTACGAGAGATTGTTTGGCAAGTATTATTTTTTATATAGGCAAAATATTAATTACACTCAAGTGAAAAATAAAAATTGGCTTCAAAGTAAAATACCTTAAATATTTAACTACCAGACACTCTTTCTGGTAAAAACAAAACATATGTGAGTACATTGTAGCAAAGCAAACAAAACACAATCTAGTATGTATTTAAAAAGAGTGGGATAATAAATAAAGGAAAAATCTACTGAAAATTTAAACTGTAAATTGGGAATTAACAATTATTTTCCATAGTGTGGCATAAATGTGACATCACTACATGATGCAACACAAAACAATATGAAGCCAACCAAAAATAGACAACAAAAGTAACCCTCCAAAATTAATTAGTTATGATGCACCCACTTCTAACAAAGAGATGGGGCTTCCAGATTCTGTCCCGAGAATCAGACAGCTAAAAGTATCACTGTTCTTCAGCCAACTTCAAAATAATGACTTTTTCTGAACCCCTCAAATAGCTGAGGGCACAGTATAAACAGGAGAGACAGTGTTTGCAGAGAAGGGCACGCAGAGACACATGCTTACCTTAGATTGATAGAACTGGACCCTGGTAAAATTAGTTAACTGGCAAATTGCTAAAGATGGACAGCTCAGAGACCATGGACCAGTCCCAGTCTCCTGGGAGGCTGTGCAAATGTGGCGTCAACAACTGTTTACATGCTTTTGCTCCATAAACTCCATCAGCTACTCAGGAAAGAGAGAGAGAGAGAGAGGGGAGAGGGGAGAGGGGAGAGGGGAGAGGGGAGAGAGGAGAGAGGAGAGAGGAGAGAGGAGAGAGAGAGAGAGAAGGAAGAAAGGAAGGAAGGACAGAAAGAGAGAATGAGAAAGAGAAAGGAGAGAAAGAGAAAAAGAAAGAAAGAGAAAGTGAGAGAAAGAAAGAAAGAAAGAAAGAAAGAAAGAAAGAAAGAAAGAAAGAAAGAATGAGAAAGAAAGAGAAGAAAAAAAGAGATTCAAGCCTACAGATAGTGAACAAAACTATGTGAAACTAGGACAAGAAGTTCTGGAAAGACCCTTCTCTTCTGTAGTAGGATACTAATGCTACTATAGCAAAGTATCACAATCTTAGTGGCTTTAAATAACAGAAATATATTGTTTCAGATACCAAGGCAAGAAATACAAAATTAACATGTTGATATAATTGGATTATTTTATGGACTTTAGATGGATTATGGAATTAACATGTTGGTATAATTGGTTTATTTTATTGGCCTTAAATGAATCATTTTAATCATTTTATAGATTTTTTTTTTTTTAGTTTCTGCTGATGATCTTTGGCATCTTCTGACCCATGGACAGATTGTCCCGATTTCTGTCTTTTTATTGACATGGAATGCTTCCTTTATGTGTATCTGTCAGTGTCTAAATGTGTTCTTTTTTAAAAGGCAGCAGTCATATCAAATTAGGGCACATATTATAATTTCTTCATTAATTATTTTAAAGTTCCATAAAGACTTTCTCCAAAGAATGTCACAATCTGAAATCATGGGATCTGGAACTCCAACAAATTATTTTTTTCTTTGTTTCTTTGAAGGAACATGATCCAACCCATAACATTCTTTATGTCTACAGTAGAATACAGCCTTTATATTTGTGGAGGGCAAGAAGAATTACTCTTTCTATACATCTGGTAAAAATATATGTTACACTGGGAAATAGAAAAAAAAGGAAAAAATGATTCTACTCCTAGGTGTGAGGCAATATTGTGTGCTTACCCACAGAAATGGCTGAGAGAACAGGAACCCAATGGAGCCCAGAGCCTGGTACATGCACAAAACTGGGGCTCAGCCAGGAAACCAAGGAGCATGCAGCCTACAGTGAGGGAACAAGATACAGTCAGTAACAGAAGAATACCACTAAATCGTGGCAGGGGAGGGACGCAGAATTATGTAGAGATCCTTTTTGAGCCACAAGACAAACAAAAGCTCTGAATCAGAGAATCAAATTCGCCTTACTCTGACAAATCATTTCCCATCTTAAACACTAGGTATTGCCACGGAAATTTGAAATCTGATTTGCAGTGAGGGTAACCATAGCAACCATAGATATCAAACCTAGCCCAACTTGTAAAAATATTAAATGAAATCTCACACTAAAAGTCTAGCCAAAGGAAAAAACATACACATACCGACTAGACTCAAAAACGTCTCAGTCTCTGCCCTTCTATATACGATGTCTGCCTTTCCTCAAAACATTACAAGGTATTGAGAAAGGCAGGAAGACATGGAATCAGAAGAGACAAAATTCTCTTAAGAACGAGACTCAAGAGATGACAAGGATATCAGAAGAATCTGACAAGAAATTTCAAACAACTATGATTAATAAGTGCTAAGCTCTAATGGAAATTGTGGACAATATTCATCATCATTTTGTACATAAAGGGTTACATTAAAAGTGTTATTTCTACATAGTAGCAATTAACAATTGGAGTTTAAAGCTATTTTTAAAAGCAATAGTATTTATAATAGAATTAAAGAGAAAAAAAGATAGGAAGGGGGAGAAGAACTGGGAAAGAAGGAGAGGGAAAGAAAGGGAGGGAGAAAGGAAGGTCTGATATGTTTTGTCCTCTAAGTTCATATGTGGGAGCTCTAACCCCTAGCATGGCAGATTGTAACTGTTTGTACCCAGAACCATTATAGACATAAGCAATTTAAAATAAGACTATTAAGATCCTCCTATTACAAGATAACTAGTCTTATTGGAGGCAAAAGTTTGAGAACAGAGGAAGAGATGAAGCAAGAGGCCTGTGTGTACAGAGAAGTAACACATGAGCACACTTGGAGAAAGTGGCCTTCTGCCATTTAAGAAGGGAGACTTGAGGAAACCCAGCTGTCACACTTTGACCTTGAACTTCTGGTCTCTAAAACTATAAGGAAATTACTTTCTACCATTGAGCCACATCATCTGTAGTATTTCATATGATTGCCCCAACAATTGAATACAGAAAAGATGGAACAAAAAGAGAGAAAAGAAAGAAATGCATAGAAATAAATCTGAAAAAATTATCTGTTGGAGCTGTATGATCATTAAGTATAAAACGCAAAGGAAGAAATCAAAGAACAGCTCAGTTAATGAAGAAATAGATGATGGGGTGGAATGGAAGATATTACCAAGATATAAATTCTACCCTATTTGAAATATGGATTCAACACAATCCCAATCAAAATTTCAGTAATGTTTTTATATTTATATACATGAAGATTATTATTTTATATAAAAGCACAAAACCTAAAATAGCAGGAAAGTTTTTTAAAATAAGAAAAAGGTGGCAAATTTCATTGCCTGATTTCAATATATTTGCATAAATAAGTAGAACAGAATAAGAATCCAGAGCTACATATACACAAAATCATAGTCAATTAGTGTTTAATAAATATGCAAAAGCAATTTTTAGTGGAACCACCTTCAAGCTAAACCCCCAGCCTGATATTTTATTCTTTATTTTGACACAGGGTCTCACTGAGTGGCAAAATACCTCACTAAGTAGCTGAGGCTGTCCTCGAACCACCATCCTCCTGTCTCACCCTCCCAAATACTGGAATTATAAGCATGCACCACCATGCCCGGACTAAAAGCAATTTTTTAAAAGTGTATTTCTTCAACAAATGGTGTCGGACACTTTGAATATTATATGCAAAGAAAAACGAATCTGAACATGTGACTTATTACATGAAATTAAGTCAACAAAGATCATAGACCTAAATATAAAATGTAAAATATAAAACCATAAAACTTCTGAAAAAACCTACACAGCCATGAATGGGCAAAGTGTTTTTAATGTACAAAACTAAGAATATAATCCACAAAAGAAAGAGTTGACAAATTGGACTTATTCAAAAACTTTTCCTGTGTGGTAGATACTGATTAGCAAATAAAAAATTATATAAACTGAGAATAATATTTTCATATTACCTATCTGTTAAAGAAGTTGTATCCAAAATATTAAGGGACTCACAAATCCTAACAATTAGAATTCTAGGACTCAATTTGAGAGAGTAGGCACAGGACCACAGCAGACACTATAACAATCACAATCAAAAAATATGTAAAGGCATACGGATACAAAACAAAACAAAAGATACTTAATAAATTTTGTCATTTTTAAATACAAATAGAAACCATGAGATACTACTACAAACATGTTAGAAGTATTTATAAAAACAAAAAAGTTAAATGCATAAAATCGGAATTTTCCATTTTTCCCTTCAGTTATTTTATTTTTTTATTTTTTGGTACTAGGGATGGAACCCAGAGACATTGTGCCTCTGAGCTACACCACTAATCCTATTTTTAGTCTTTTTTTTTTTTTTGAAGCAGGGTCTCACTGAATTTTGAAGGGTCTCAATAAGTAGCTGAGGCTACCAGTGAATCAGGATTCTCCAGTCTCAGCCTCCTGAATGCTGGAATTACAATCATGTGCCACCACACCCAGATATCCCTTCAGTTATTCTAAAAGTGAAAATTTCCTTATATACAAATAATAAATGTTGTTTCTCATAAAAATATAAAATTATTCCCTAAAACTGGAAAAAAATTTATGTATGCTGCTTATAAGTTATGTAGTCTCTGGTGTTTTCTTATAGAAGCACAAATTGATTAAGACATGACCTTATCCAAATAGTACCACCAGTTATAGTTATTTAATATCACCATTGAAATTATGCACATAATCTTTTCCATGTCCTTCTAAATAATTCATTACTTCAATATAATCATGAGGAAAATAAAAGGTGCTTCCAAATAGAAAGACATTCCACAAAATAACTGGCCAGTATCCTTCAGTAATACCAAGCTCTACAAATATGTAACAGAATTAGTAATGGTTTCAGTTTGGATGAAGCTAAGAGAACCTGAAAACTAAATGCAATGTGTGATTCGCCGTTGTATATTGTGAAGGACAAAAGGCATTAGCGAAATGGCTTATAAAATTTTAAAAGTCTGTACATTATATATTGCACCATTATTCATTTCCTAGCTTTACTAGATTGTCTACAGTTATAGGAAGATATTGCCAAATGGAAAAGATGGCTAAGGGCATATGAGAACTTACTGTAGTTTGTTATTCCACATAATGACTATATTTTTAATTAAAGCCTAAACATTAGTTCTTTTTCTTTTTGATCCCCTTCTTTCTCTTCTTTTGGGTATAAGATCAAGGCCAGAATCCAAAGAGTTAGCTGAGTCCAAGAGGCACTGAGGCTGAGTTGATGATATAGTGATAGATGTAAAATGTGATGGGAGGGCAAAAGGCCAGGACTCTGAAAACACCCTATGTTCTGTAGGAGTGTGGTCCCATTTTTTTAAGATAAGATGTTTCTTTTTTTTTAATTTTAGGTCCCTAACTTGAGTTTAAGACCTCTACTAGCATCCATCTACTAGTGATGGCTTCCAAACACAAGTGCAAGTAGAGATCCACAGACTACAATAATCTGACAATTTTCTCTTATTGCCTAGAACTGGGGAAATACATGTATGTTGCTTATAAGTTATGCATTCTCAGACATTTCTTATAGAAAAATATATATGTTATATTCCTCTGCTAGACAACTAGGAAAATGGTTCCATCCTCTAGAACTTTCTTTTTAAACTTTGGCTTTTAATGTCCCTTTTATACTCAGGAGACCAAGTTTTATTTTCTCTGTTGCTAAAAGTAGAACAGGGAGGGCAGTTATGTGAGAGTTTTAACTGAGACTTTCCCAAAATAATGTCAGATATGGAAATGAGTTGTGAGATCATCCTACAGGGCTAGCTGAAATAGGTAGACAGGAACCAGTTGGGTATATATATTGTGCTAAGGGAGACTAACCAGTTACAGAAAGTTAATGGTCATATGTAAAAGTTAGGGAGAAACTGGGATACAAGAGGGAATCCAGATAAAGAAGGAGAAACTTCAGTGAAGAGATGGAGGGAGTCTTGGGGAGGAAAAGTAAAGTGAGACTTGATGAAGAAAACACTTTAGTTGATACTATGTAGATAAATCAATGCCCATTTTAGTATCACATATGGGGAGGGAGTGGGGTGAGATTTGGGGAAGCGCTCACCTAGTGTAGTGTGCAAGTATGTCCCTATCAGTCTGAATTTCATTATGATGCATGATTACAATGCATCAAGAAAAGCATATAGTCTGTTATCTTTTTTCATTGGTGCATTGTTGTCCTTCATTTTAATGGGGTACAAAATGGTAGAGGCATACATGCACATATCACTTATTTAAGCTTCCCAATTCCAACCCCATTCCTTCCTCCTTACTTCCTTCTTATGTTTGGCTTGGTGATTGGCTTTGATATGTTTGTGAATGTTCATCATGTATATTACAGGATTTCCCTCTTCCCCCCTCACATCTCCTAAGTTACATTGCTCAGATTATTTGCTCATTTATGTTTTCTCCTTTGTCTAGAGTTCCTCCTATGACCCCTTTTCTCCATAGCTTCTGCATATTAGGGGCAGCATCTGATTTTTTTTTTTTTTTTACTTTTTGTGACTGACTAATCTCACTTAGTGAAAATATTTATTTAAAAAAGAGTAGAGATTAGTATTTGTGAAATTTTTGAAGTAGTTCCTATGAAAACTAGTTGCCTGCTCTTCACAGCAAACCAGGTTAGAGACGCTTCAGAAAAAGTCACCCCTCTCCTGCAACTTCTGTGTAGTTGAGAAATAGGTGGACTCATCTCTGCTACAGGAGAATTTGGGATGAGTGTTCTTCGCAGATCACATATAAGGCATGTGTGAGAATCATCTTAGAGCCATCCAAGAAGTTGAATAATCATCAGCACTGAAACACTGAAGCTAATGGTAGATTCTTAGTGGTTAGAGAATTGCAAGTGTTTGGTGAGAGTAGAGATGGTTCCATCATAGTCAAAGAAGCAGCGAATGAAAGGCCAAAGGAAAGGGGACTCTGTAGAGCACAGCTAGGAGAAGCAAATCTGAGCACCAGCCAGATCCAGAGGGTTTGATTCCAGCTCAACAATGATCATGCTTAAAGATCCCCTGCCTCTCCCGTCATACTCCCAAATTCTACCATCTGACCTTAGAGATATGGAACCAGAGTTAGCAACCTGGGAAGAAAGGCCAGAAGAGTGATAGGTCCATGTAGGAACTAGAGTAGAAGCCATATGTATCCCATTCTCCTGTTATAAGCTTCCTGTCTCTGATGGACCTCAATGGAAGGCACACAATTTTAACCCTTGTGTCAACTGAGAATGACACAAACACATGAGATCCCCCCTTTTTTTAAATAAAGAAACAACAAAAAAAAAACTCACTGAGTTTAATAGTTAAGCAGAGATGAAAATAAATAAAAAATACTAAATGTATCCTGTGGGTGGGATTATTTATTTATTTATTTATTTAGTGCTGAGGATTGACTGCAGAGCCTTGCATATACTAAGAGAGTACTTTATCACATGTTTTATCCTTAGCCTGATATATCTGGCATTTTTCTTTTTTTCTTTTTTCTTTTGCAGTACTGGAAATTAAACCCAGGAGCATTCTACTTCCAACTATACCTCCAGACCTTTTTGTTTATTTATTTTTTGCTTTATTTTTGAAACAAGATCCCACCAGGTTGCTAAGAATGTTGCTATGTTGCCGAGTCTGTCCTTCAACCTGCAATCTTTCTATCTCATCTTCTCAAATACTGGGATTATAGGTGTGAGCCACCACACCTGGCTAAAATAACCTATTTTTTAAGATGGTAAAATTATGCACAAAAGCAAAATTAGAGAATGTAGATCTGATGTTGCAGATGAAGATCAGACACTAGAAAAACAGGTATTGGTTATAACCCAAACAGCATAAACATGATAATTAACTGGGACATTTTGTGGCTGGTAGAAGAGGAGAAGAAAAAGCCCAAGAAGAAAAATACCAGCATAAACATCACTGGCAGGAAAAGAGAAACCACCGAAAGACTAAAAAAGGAAATGCAAATGTAACAGCCAAAAAAGGGGCTGAGATACAGAACAAACCTGGAGCACAAACCACGTGTGAGAATATCAAGAAGTTGTGATTCAGCTGAAAGACCAAGGAGAGAAAGAATATTACAACATTGGACTTGGCAACTCATAGGTCATACATGACTTTGCAGAGAACATTCTGAATGTTTCCGTTTACTCAGCGGAAACTCAGACTCACTGAACTTAAATCCCCCTTTAATAAAAAGTCATTTTCTTATCTAAGTTCAGAAGCTGAATTGAAATATGGAATGTTTCAGAAGTGACTGATTTGAACATCCTTTCATTAGAACCACAGCAAATGAGCAAATGTGCACACTTGTAGCTATGTGCCCTCAAAATATTTACCTCGCATAACATTATTCTGGGGAATTATTTTGAAAGTAAGAAAAATAATCATGCCATAACATTATATTTTCTTAAAATAGATGTCTCTTTCAATAGGCTAGTTGGAACTTAGAATCTGTCTTTCCTTATAAAACAAGTTAAGAAATAATAAATACAGTCGAACTCAAGATAACCTTCAGTAACTTTCTGAGAATCTCTTTCCCTCAGTATCTGTTTTGAAGAAATAATTTTAATCCAAACAACATGTATTTAATCTCCCAAATAATGTCTATGTGGTTATTATGGTTTTGAAGACACTGAAACAATATATTTATGCAGTAATTCATGCTAATGAGAATGGAATAGGTTATGCCGTTCTGTATTAATAATCTAATGCTTCCTACTCAATTTATTTCAACAATAGTCATTTTCCATTATGAACAGCTAACTGCAATTACTTATCAGCTCCTTTTGTTAGTCTCATAGATGTACTATTTGTGATACTTAGCATATCAATGCAAGATGAATTTTTAAAGTTTTACAAAGAAAAAGTCTTGGAATTGGGAGGTTTCTTTACTCTTGAAATGATTCATTATAGAGCTTATTTGGAGCAATTGCTTTGGCACTTTATAATGGATTCCTTTTTATATGTACATTTTAATAGGTTATCTTTTATAAGTAATTTTTTACAAATTATCAAACCAAATGGGTATATGACAACCCTGGTATTATCTCCTGCTGTAACTCAATTGAAGAAATTCTAGTTGTTTTTTAATCAAATTTAAAATGCTACAGATTCTCATAATTGTGTTTCTGAAAAATATAGTTCCTTACTAAAACTTAATATGTAAAACTTTAATTGCAAAATTTTAACTGAGACTGTTACGAACATTTCAACTTTTGAAATAACAAAATTAAAATGGAAAATTAGTTCAGAGAGATACAGAATTAATCCAAGAATATTTCATCAAATACTAGTACAAAGGACAAAGATTTAGAAGTAATATTTCAAAGCTTGTTTATAAACGAAATATCATGTGATAGTTCGAATTTTCAAGGAAAAATATATCTGTGGGTGTGACTCTACATATTTCTCTTTTATAGTATAGTATTATCTAAAAATTGTGTTAAAAGTAGACAAATTCTAAGGGTAAAAACTACTATTTTGATATTATTATTTTGGCAATAAAACTCATTTAAATTTAAAATTTAAATAAATTGTGTTCTTTTAAACATTAATGTGCTCTTACATAGAAATCACATCAAAGATTTTTAGAGCATATTTGAGAAAGCATCACATGCTGAGTAAAATTTAAGATTGGTCTAAAGATCTTCAATCTCTACAGCCAAAAGCTGTGTGATTTCTAAAAATTTATTCACTTTGAGTGTTTCTATGTAATTCAGTAAAATTAGTACATTGCTATTTGCCTGATAAATCACATAGATCTGTTAGGGATCAAAATGAGAAAAATATTTTAAAATATTTTGAAAAGTACAAAGTATCATATAAGGACTAATATTTTTATTAGCCTAGTCTTACTTCTTTTTCTTAAAATTCTATATGTAGTTTTTTGAAGTGCAGTAAGTGTACTTGATAATTAGAAATTTCTAGAACCATTTAGCTACAACTTAGTGAATTGACAGAAATCTTTTCAGAATTCAGACCCAAAAATAGACATAAAGATACTTTAGAAAGAAAGTAACTTAATTTTTATGTGATAAAACCTAGTTATCTTTGGCCTTTATGACAAATGATGACAAATATCATAAGCATTCTGAAACTTACTTTTTGTCATCAAGATAATATAAATAGGTAAATATATGCTGTTTAATGGACTCATAGTCCAGGACAGTTTTATTTTTTTATTTTATTGTTTTATTTTTGGTGGTACTGGGGTTCCTGGAAGCCCTTCTACCTCCGGGCTACACTCCCAGACCTATTTTTTTTATATTTTTATTTGGAAACAGGGTCTCTTAAGCCAGCGTGACTGGCTTCGAACCTGCTCTATCCTCCTGTCTCTGCCTCCCAAGCGTGGGGATTACAAGCGTGTGCCACCACACCCAGCTAGTCCAAGACAGTTTTAAAAAACAATGTCTAAATGTTAGGTCCTTGAAAGTGGAGAGATAGACCTTAATTCTTCATTATTTGTAATGTAGGCCAAGAACTAGGCAAAATTGGACTGATGTACATTTTTAACTCACGCAGTGTTTATATGAAGTGCTTTAATAAATTGGCAACATTTATATCTTCTCTCATATATGAAAGCTAGAAGAAAATAGGAAAGAAAAATAATCTCATGAAAATAAGGAATGTGATAAGTAAATTAGTTGAAAAGGGTTGAAACAGAACAGATACTATTATGTTTATATATGAAGGTATCACAAGCAACCTTCCTAGCATGTGTAAAGAGAGAGGAGAGGGATGGTGAGATGGGATAAGGAGGGAACCATACCAAGAGATGAATGCATATGTAAATGTATTACTTCAATCTCTACGATGCATGATCCTATGGCACCAATAAAATTCTTACAAATAAGTAAACTGGCGATGACATTTAGCAAATATCCATTTAATAACTGAATTATTAACTACCTCTGACAAAAGTATGTGGACTTGTAGTTTATTGGGAAAGCAATTAGGAGGTCTAGTGTGACCACCCAGAGGCTGCCTATGGTGAAAAGAGAAAGTGTCACGAGTTCTCAAGTCCTTAATCCCCATCTGGCTCAGTTTTCCACTTTATTTTTACAAATATGGCCAATAAGGGATCTCACGATGGTCGGTTTGGGTTTACTTTCAGTCCAGTTTTGTCGTGGAAAATTACCTCCAATCATAGTTTGTATTTTGAGGGAAAATGCATATTTAAGTCTAATATATGTGGCTTTGCTTACATTCTACCTAAGTTCTACCCATCTTCACAATCCCTGTAATAAAGGCCTTTTTTAATTTGGTGAGATGTGCCTGAGTTCTTCTGCTGTACATTTTTTTCTCTTGCTTTAGCATGTTTGTAAACCTATATTCAATTCACTTCCAAAAGTCCTTAGAAATCTATTTGACAAGTCTATTATAAAATGTTGAAAATGTTGACTAGGTTGTAATCAATCCAAGTAATCCCATTATTAGAGTATAACAATGCATAGATAAAGGGATAGGCTAAGGACAATAATAAAAGAAACTGATATATTTTAATCAGATATTAAAGTTTACTCCAGGGCAACAGACTTAATCTATTTGCCAACTATGTGTTGATAAAAATAGATCCACTTGGGATTTTAATAAAAGTGTTATGCTTCCGTGCCAGCAAAGTCAACAATATTATAAAAAATTTTCTGATACTAAAGAGTTTCTTACATATTTTACATTGTATTACAGATAAGATTTCCTGTGAGTAAATAAACTGAGATGTCGGAAGGGCTTTCAATCAGCTTGGGGCATATCCTAAGGGCCACTGGACATGTGTAGGACATTTTAGTGATCAGTGGTACAAATATTTAGTGCATGAAGTCAGTGGGAATTGCAGAAAATAAAGACCTGTCACACTCACATGCAATGCATGTTCACTAGGAAAGGTGGGAGAAAAAAAAGGAAGAAGATTTTTCTCTATTTTTTTCTTTTGTATAAACTATACATTTTAAATTACACTTTCAATTTTTTGAAGACAAACCTGAATATATAGATGTAGAGATATAGATTTAAACTTTACGATAGGCACAAAAATTATTGGCACACAAATAATTATTATTAAGTGCTTCAATGGCTATATACATTTTTATTTTACTCTTCCATGAGCACAATTTCTTCTTTCAATTAAGAAAATATTTGAAATGTCCCAAAAGATTAAACTTTCATTACTTTTTCAGTTTTTCAATGTGTTCCAAAATTAACACCTGAAAAAGCAGTTTATGTTAATAAATATATTATTTCCTTAAATCATTCTGTGTTGATAATGGGGACTTACCAACCCATTGTAACATTGTAAACTTTGTGGTGATGCGCAAAGTAAGTGCATTACCATAAAGTAATGCACGAGTTAAGAAAAGATAATTTCTAAAATTATATATAATCATTAGTTCACTGGAATAAAGTTTTAAAAATGATTTCCTCCAATGATTCACATAAATGTAGAAACCATTTAGTCAATTTTGAGTCCAATTTTATTATAATATGATTCTCATTCTGAAAGATATTACAATATCCTGACAGATCAGTTGATATAATAAGCTCCTTCTAAACCTCTGCCATATGATTAAATTTCATTTGAAATTTTCTCTTCTCATAACTCATACACATATATATTTTAACTTATAAAAACTACATTAATTTTAAATATCTGCAAGAAAGTGAGAATTAAATACAGACTAAATGTGTAACTACCTTTTAAATATTTTTTATGTGAATCATATGGAAAATGGCATACATTGAGACCGTGCTTGGTGTCCTCTCGCTCCCAGGTCCCCTTCCCCTCTACCAACAATGAGTGTCCAGTTTGATTATGCTACATTCTTACTTTTACACATATTAGAATATAGCTCCTCCATTAATCAACCTCAGACTTCTTCCTTTCCTACCCTTCTATTCTAACTTTCTAAGTTTTTTCCTCCATTATCTGGAATCCCTCTGGTATTCCTAATACTCCCTAGTTTGGGCATTTTGGAGAAAAATATGTTCCTTCTCTTTCTGTTCTTGGCTAGCCTCACTTAACATAATGTTCTTCAGGTCTTTCCATCTTCTTGTGAATGACATGATTTTGTTCTTCTTTATAGCTAAATAGAATTCCATTGTGTGTATTTCCCATAATTTTGCAATCCATTCATCTGTTGATGAAGACCTAGATTGGTTCATATTTTGGCTATTATGACTTTTGCTGCTATGAACATGGATATGCATATGTTACTGTAGTTCTCTGATTTCAACTCCTTTGGAAAGTACCCAGGAGTGGTAGAGCTGGATCATATGGTGGATCTATTTTCAGTTTTATAAGGAATCTCTACACTGATCTCCATTATGGTTGAACTAGTTTGTACTACCTCCACCAGCGCAAAATAGTTCCTCTTTCCCCACATCCTCACCAGCATTTGTTATTATTTGATTTTTTTTTATGCTTGCCACTCTGATTGGGGTTAGATGGAATCTCAGTGTAGTTTTGATTTGCATCTCCTGAGGGCTAATGATGTTGAACATCTTTTCATGTATCTACTGGCCATTTGTATCTCTTCTTTTGTGAAGTGCCTATTCAGTTCAGTTCCCCATTTCTTGATTGCATTATTTGCTTTGCTAGTGTAGAGTCTTTTTAGCTCTTTGTATTTTCTGGATATTAGCCCCCTATCAGAGTGGTGGCTGGATACGATCTTCTCCCATTCTATACGCTTTCTCTTTAGGTCCTTGATATAGTTTCCTTTGATGAGTAGAAACTTTTTAATTTGATGCCATTCCCACTTGTAAATTCTTGCTTTAATTTCCTGTGCTTTGGAGGTCTTGTTGAGAAAGTTACTGCCTGTGCCTATGTGGTGGAGTGTTGAGCCTATGCCCTCCTCTAACAACTTCAGACTCTGGTCTAATTTCTAAGGCTTTGATCTATCTTGAGTTGGTTCCATTGAATGGTGAGGTAAGAATTCAGTTCCATCTTTCTACAAATGGATAGCCAGTTCTCCCAGCACCATTTGTTGAAACATAATCCAAATATATGCCGACTTGTCCCAGCAAGGCAAGCCGACTTCCTGCCACTGTCCCACAGAGCTGAGGGGACTGGCTCTCTGAACCCCAGGTCTGGGTTTTAAATAATGCTTTAGTCAGGTAAATTAAATTGTTAAAATATCCACAGTGAAATTTAATGACTCAAACAAATAGTCCATTTTAACCTCCAATTAGACAGTTGTCTTCAAAGAATAATAGGAATAAATGTTAAAGATGAATGTCACAAATAGAGGGGTGGTGTAAACAATCGATCACATTGAAAGCTGAGTGTGCAGCAAGGTAGTTTTCATACATCTTATAATTTTACATGGTGCCAGGATAATAATCAAAAGACAAATGGTATAATTTATTCTATCTCCCAGGTGTCATGATAATTAATCTAATTAACTAATAAAAGTGTTTTTCCATTGTTGTTACAGTTCATTGAGAATGAAATTACCAGGTTTACTTCACATAGTCCACTATGGGTACACTATGTAACAACTCTAATCAGTGTGGATGGTACTGGATTAATTTGCACTCTCAGACGCAAAAGGAGGAAAATAAAAAGAAGTGGTAAAAATAAACTAAAGCATCTTCTCAAGCATGTTAAGAAGATGTCAAATTAAACAGTCCAAAAATATACAACCATGTGTAACTGTTTAGCTTGATATTCTGGTTGTGAAAATCTCTTCCCAGGGATAGCTCTTTAAGAAGCTCAGGTTCAAACACAAGAATAAATAAGCAAGAATTAAAGCATTATCATTAAATGCAACAGCAAAATCAAGCCTTTATGTTATATTCATCTCCATTTCTCCCTTCTTTTTCTATCCTCCATTAAAAATTAGTTTATATCAACCAGTGAAGGCAGGGATTTCTTTGATATTTTTAATGCCACTATTTCTCCTTTCTTCTCCAAACAAGTTTAAAGCATCTCAAATTGTCACTATTTTCTGACAATATTTAAGTTTCCTTCTGATGGATCATTTATTAAATTAGGCAGCACCCCACACGCTGTCACAGAGTTGGAATGTAACATCCGGAAAATTGAGAAGGAAATGTCTCTAACATTAATTGAATGTCAACCACCATCAACTATGCTTAGTAGAGAAAAACAAATAAGCCAGACACTATTAAAACATCCAAGGCTATTAATACAGAGAACTCAAGCAAAACTTAGTGCCTGCTAGTAGAGGATGCACTGGATTCCATATACGTATAAGTCCTGTGCTGAAGTAGCAGAGAAGGGACTGTAATCGGCTTCACCTGATGGAGCCAAGAAAGGCTTCAGGGATGGTAAGAAGATAGATTTTACTTTGATCTTTTGACCATAAATTATACTTTTATTAGAGTAACGATGAGGGTTCCAGTGGTATAAAAAGATGGTTCATATTTTAATGATGACAATGAAAGTGTTACTGGCAAACCACATAACTTGATATGATCAGCAAGACTGGTTTTGAATGTTTCATTTCCCTAAAATTTTTTCTGTATATTCATTTTTTTCTTCTATTAGCCAAGACTATTCTTCTGTGTTTTCTGTTCTCACAAAGCAAATGTGCAGTTAATTCACCAAAAAGCAAATGTTTGATTGGTTTAATCAGTATTATGTACCATGTCCCTGATGGTGTTTTTATGTTAACTTCTTTGGTAGGGACAATAATTACATATGGGTTGTGGTCATGGTATAAAGGGTTTCTTTGGCCTTTAGCACATATTAGTTACATATAGACCTAACACTACAAGATCTTATATTCTTCTTTTCTATACACACTATTTTCCACATCTCTAACCTTTGTCCACCCTGCTTTCTCTGCCTGAAAGGCTCTCCGCGTCAGGTCTACATGGCAAAATGCTATTAAAACTTCAAGACTCAGCTTAAGAAAAGCACTTCTAACACATTTCCTACTCTAATTCCCTCCAAATTGAGTAAAAAATGATTTATTTTATGCTTTAACTGAATCTTATTCTTACTTCCATTATTTATTTATCATTTATCTCTTTATTGAGTCATTTATTTGTTCACTCCCTCATTTTTTAAGGTGTATTTATCAAGACAACACTCCTTACGATAATCCAGGCCCAATACTGTGAACAGTAGATGCAATCAATGGAAGCTAAAGGGAGGGGTTTTAATGTAAAATGCAAAACAAACTAGTCTGAGATTCCACATGACTCCAATTAGAATGGGACTTATCAAGGAAACAAATAATAATAAATGTTGACAAGGGGAAATAGGAAATCTTATACACAGATAGTAGGATTGTAAATTAGTACAGCTCTAATGGGCATCAGTATAGAACTTTCTTAAAAGACTATGAATGGAACACCCTTTGACCCAGTCATACCACTCATTGGTACCTTTCCAAAAGAATTAAAGTTAGACTACTATGGTGCTACATGCATATCCATGTTTATAGCAGCACAATTCACAAGAAGTCAAATGAAGAATCAAAATAGTTGTCCATAAACCGATGGATGTATAACAAAAATATGGTATTTACACACAATGGAATTTTACTCAGCCATAACTAAGAACAAAATTATGTCATTTGCAAAAAATGGATGGAACTAGAGAACATTATACTAAGTGATACCAGCTAATATAAGAAAGTCAAGGGTCAAATGATTTCTCTCATATGTGGAAGCTAGAACCGAAATAGAAAGCAAAATGAACTTCAGTCAAATGAGGGCAGAAACCAGAAGAATGAAAGAGCATTGGGGGGAGAGAGATGGGAGGAAAGAGGAGGCTTCAGGAAGGGAGCCACTCAAATGAGGTTAACTGGATCTTATTTTTTCTTCCGTTAATTTATTATAATTTATTATTTTTTCTCTTTATTGAGTCAATAAAGAGATTGACTCAAAAAGTTTCCATTACCAATCTCACTAATATGTATTGGGAGAAAGAAAGGGCTAGGGGCAGGAGGTTAAAGTGAGAAATACACCAAGGCTGTGTGCATGCATATTCTATCACTTTGAATCTTCCTAAGATGTATAATTACATTGCACTGATAACAGTATACAAAGATAGGTGCACATTGACATATTTATTTATACACATAAATATGTGTGTCTACTTCATTCTCTATGCCTACAAATTTATCTATACATCTATATCTACCTCACCACACACACACACACACACACACACACACACACACACACACTGAGAATGATGAGCTTAACCACATATTTACATATTTCCAGTTCTAGTCCAACACCACTGAAGTCATGTTAATTTAATCGTTTCCCACAACTTAACTCCCACCCTGTGAGAAAACAAGCTCCTGGTACTCTTCACACATTGCTTATCTGTTTAGTTTTCTGGCATTAAGCAAGCACCCATCCTTAAAACATTTCCTCTTTCTCTTTTCTACCTTTTAGTCCTCACTGAAGCTAAGAGATCTCATGACAAGTCACTCCCTCACCACCCTGCCATACACGTGCACACCATCCTCATCCTGCTAGGACCTGAGCACTCCTTGCTGGGTAGGTCTTCTATGCAGACACTGCCCTCCCTGTGTTGCTGCTCCAGCACCCCATGTCGGGGCCCACTCGGCTGGACCAAGATGGCACCCAGGCTTGTTGCCAGCATGGATTCAAGATGGCGCCTAGGCTTGCAGCTAAGTCATGAGACTCACAAGATGGACGTCTCCTTGAGCATGCGCAGTGTGCCATGCTACATGCCTGCAGAATGATCAGTGACGCAAAGCCTCATGCTACCACCAGCCTGCCTATGAGAGAGTCAGAAATGTGCATGCCCTAGCTGTGGAAGCTTGGGGTTGGTAGGGAATAGAAGGAGGGATTATGATGCTGATACATATTGTGCTTGTTGTATGCATTGTCAGACATATTAGACATATTGAGACAGAAGGAAGAATAGACATATTAAGGATCCATTAAAGAAGAATTCATATTTCAGCTGAAAAGGTGTCTGTGTCGTTCTCTAAGCCCCTGCGGGTCGGAGTCTTAGGGGACGATAACCCCACACTTTTCTGCTCTAGAAAAGACTTTTTCCAGTCCTTCTGGGTTTGAGTATACCAGACATTCCCCACTGTAAACTTCCCCTCTCATGTCTCTCCAGCTCTGAAGGTCTACACTACTTGTATTTCCAAAGGGAACATTCTTCTTAATTTGGTTTGTTCCTCCTAGCTCAGGCAGCCTTTTAGTGTGGCTACCTGCTTCACCACAGAGGGATCTGACAATGTTGGCTTACCCAGGATCCTGAATCCCAAACCAATACAGCCCATGGTTCAATCTGGACTATACTAGTTCCACCATTCTAAAATAAATAGGAACAGAGACTGATACAGACGGACACACATAAAATGAAAGGCACAGACTTGTTTAATTGTACTAATGATATGCAGGAAGAAAAATGTCAAGGTCTCAAATAGTCAAGTAGCTTACTTTTGTAATTATTTTATAATGGAGTATGTTGTAGATTGTCAACTGCCATATTGTCAACATTTAGTAATTAAGAGATTAATGTATACCTGCACTCCTCTCCATATTAACAGCCTAAGCCCTTGGTTAAATATTAAATGATTTATTTTTTACTGACTTAAGTTTAAGCATATACAATTGACTCACATTTTAAAGAGAAAAATCAACAAAAGACCTTTTGCCCAATAAGAATTTTATGTAAAAGAAGGTAGCTTTGCATATGTCAACAAATATAAGCAAAGCTTAGAGAGTGTGTCATAATTTCAATTACCACAGTCATCCTCTGTTATGTGACATTGAATACAATTTTCAAAGTACTTACAAAAGTATAAACTATGTATTTAAATCATTAAGTAAATGATAAGATACATTTTTACGTAAGTTTAAGGCTGTGAATGGCCTTCAAATTATCAATATATGTGACAGGAAGATATATAAGTAGTAGGCCTTACTCTGTAGGAATTCACATCCAGCTCAGTGAAGCAGAAAGTATATTATTACAACAGAACAGAAGACATTGAAAAATGTGATAAAATAGAGATTTGATGAATTAACACAGAGAGAACAATCATGACCTTGAAAACACTGTTTTCCAATACTTATACTACAATGAATCTAATAATCAAAATTTACATGATTTTCCTGTGATCCCAAATACTCAATGTGAGTGCTGGTTCTGCAAAAAATTCTTTCCTAGGTTTTTCTTTTTGTTGTTTGTTTTCTTAGTCTTCAATACATCAGAGAAAGCTTAGTGGACATTTTCAAGGTAAGAAATATCAAGGTATGTAGTTATTTTTATTGTAAACAATAAGAACTTCAAAACAAATTCTCCATGTGTTTACGGAATCACCCTACATCAAATATTTTTATTCTTTTCATTGTGCCTCTAATAAATCTTGTGACTAACTATAAAATATGTTTTACCCACAAATACAGATACACACATTCTGGGGGTAATAAACAACTATAGCCTACAGTGAATTATTTAAAAATAAAGGGTACACATTCTGCACACTCAGCATATACTAATCAAAGATGTTCATGGAGTGGAAAATTAAAGGAAATGAAAGCCACATGGATCTTGCATTATTTTCCAACCCCTTTAGTACTTTAGTGTTTTCTTTCTCTTGCTCTTGTTGGACAATATTTATGATACCATGGGTATAAGCATTTATCTCTGTCTAAGTGATGGAGCATAAATTCCTACCAATTCCTTGGCTCAACTGATGATTGGGAAAATTTGTGGAAATAGACTTTTCTTTCTAAACTCTTATCATTCAAGTCTTCAAATCTACTCTTAATATTCTAATAGCATACACATTTTAAAATTAATTCTAATTGTTTGCCTCCAGAGCACAGTATCAACTATATAAAAATATTCTAAATCAATGTCAACTAGATGAAGAAAATAATCTAGCCAAACTGAGAATAAAGAATAGTTGGAAAGTAAGATTTAGAGTCTTCAATATTTTCTACTAACATTACGCTTTCTTTAACTTATAATTTGCAATAATTTCCTTGTCCAGTTAATAATTTAAGTATCATAAAGCATTTAGTCGTATCACACCCAAACATAAATATCTTCTGAACGTGATGCCATGCAGTTTAGTATATTTTAAGGAAATGATGGTGACATATGAGGATTAGAAACTTTGGAATCAGATTTTAAATTTATTAAAGCAAGGACTACATTTTTATTGCTAATTTGGCTACTTTTCAGCACCAAAATTCCCAAAGCAGTTCATGTAACCTAAAAGAGGTAATCTTAAAAGTTTAGGTCAAAGAGAATAGCAACGCTTAAAGGATGAATTAGGTTTCATTAAAAAAACACACAGAAAAAGCTAAAGTTTCTTTAGAAGTTTAACAGATTGCTTCTTAATTTCCTTTGCAAGTTTGAGTCAGAAAACAGGAAACACATATGCCCTTTTAATTTAATTTATGACCTTAGATCCCACACATATTAAAAAAGTTGATAAAGCATTATGCTGAATGTCCTAGACTGTTTATCAAGATCATGCACACAGTTCCTCAAATGGGAGAGTATAAATAATACACATAAATAAATTGTAAATCTAAGAAGGCTGATGTTTAGGATTGGTCTGGTGTCATTTACTGTTAATTTTGAAATAGCCATAAACTAAAATAATTGTTTCTGCTAACAATTACTATTGGTTATAATTAAGAATAATTATTATTTATTACCAATTTATTCCTCACTTGGAACTCAGGAAGGTTAACCATAGTAATTTTTCAAGATATACTTTCATTATTTATGTGTTTAGTAAATCTACCCATACCTAATAGTTTTATTTTTTTATTATGGCTCCAATAAACCATATGACTAACTATAAAATATTTTGACACACAAATGCGCATATGCAAACACACATACACATACATACATGTGCTGAACATGATAAAGAACTGTAGTTTGCAGAAATTCACAATTCTATTACTATATTTTTCTTGTTGGAGGTTATCTACATCCCAGATCCTATCTTTATTGTCCTTTGTGTTTTATATGCTAATCTTTTTGCAATATTAGATATTCTTATCTTAAAAAAGAGCATGATACCATATATTATATTTTAGGATTTAACTTCAGTCACACAAAAATATTTGTTCTCCAAAGGCTCATGATTTGGTCCTGAATACAGCAGCTTTCAGAGGTGAGGATTTGGGG